>NC_064834.1:80614607-81300857 GCF_024166365.1 Elephas maximus indicus | reverse complement strand
CCACCACCACCTCCGCCTCCACCTCCACCACCACCTCTCACCACCACCACCTCCACCACCACCTCCACCTCCACCACCACCTCTCACCACCACCACCTCCACCACCACCTGCACCACCACCTCCACCACCACCACCTCCACCACCGCCTCCACCACCGCCACCTCCACCTGCACCACGACCACCTCCACGTCCACCTCCACCTCCCCCACCACCTCCACCACCTCCACCTCCACCTCCACCACCTCCACCACCTCCACCTCCACCTCCACCTCCACCTCCACCTCCACCTCCACCTCCACCTCCACTTCCACCTCCACCTTCAGCTCCAACACCACCACCTCTACCTCCACCACCACCTCCACCACCATCTCCACCACCACCACATCCACCTCCACCTCCACCACCACCACCACCATCTGCAACACCACCACCATCACCACCATCACCTCCAACACCACCACCTCCACCACCACATCCACCACCACCACCTCCACCACCATGTCCACCACCACCACCATCACCACCATCACCTCCACCACCACCACCTCCACCTCCACCACCTCCACCACTACCTCCACCACCACCACCACCTCCACCTCCACCACCTCCACCTCCACCTCCACCTCCCCCACCACCTCCACCACCTCCACCACCTCCACCTCCACCTCCACCACCACCTCCACCACCACCTCCACCACCACTGCCACCTCTCACCACCACCACCTCCACCACCACCTCCACCACCACCTCCACCACCTCCACCTCCACCACCACCTCCACCACCACCTCCACCACCTCCACCTCCACCACCACCTCCACCACCACCTCCACCACCACTGCCACCTCTCACCACCACCACCTCCACCACCACCACCACCACCGCTGCCACCACCACTGCCACTGCCATGACCTTCAACAACACCATCACCACCAGTACCACCACCACCACTGCCATCTCCATCACCATCACCACCACCACCACCACCACCACTGCCACCACCACTGCCACTGCCATCACCTACAACAACACCATTACCACCAGTACCACCATCACCACCACCACCACCATCACCACTCTCACCACCATCATCAGCACCCGTTGCCTTTTAGTCCACTCTGGTTTATGTTGACCCCATGTATGCAGAGTAGAACTGCTCCATAGGGTTTTCAAGACTGTGACCTTTTGAAAGGAGATCACCAGGATTTTCTTCCAAGGCACCTCTGGGTGGGTTCAATCCACCAACCTTTCAGTTAGTAGGCCAGCGCATTAACTCTTGCACCACCAGGGAACCTGGGGCTAGTGAGTTTACCCTGGAAGGTGTCTTAATTCCCTAGGTGTGGTCTGGTCACAGCTGGATCTGGTGTAGCCAAGGGCATGCTACCTGAGTGCAAGGACTTCCTGCCTCCTGGGCACCCTGCTTTTCCTCTAGAGGGATCCCCATCCTCCTCCCAAAGCCACTCCTCAGCAGAGCCCCAAAGAGCATCTGCCTTGGCAGAGGCAGATTTTCTTCTGCAATGAATGATTTCCCTTTAGCCTCATAGAATTCATGTGAGAAGCATTCGGGCCAATTCCCCACAGAACTTTAAAAACTGCAGAGGTTGTAACCTCAGAACAAAGCAGTGTTGAGAGACATTCTAGAGAGTCTGCTTTAATTTGCGTTTTGTTCACTTCCATGTTTGAGCAGGAGAAGTCTGGGATGGTCTGGGAATGACGTCCTGCCCTTGGACGACTTCTCGCAGGCACGGCCTTCCAGCAGGCATGCAGAACTGCTGCAGGGTTAGCGGAGGTGCAGGTGAGGAGATGGGCTCCTGGAGGAGGCCGAGAGGTGCTGTGTGCCACTCTGGGCTGTGTGCGATGGATAGGGCACGGAGCTGAGGATGAAGCAGCCAGATGCAGCGTTGTCGCTGCTGATCCTGCAGGAGGATCCTTGGTGGTGCAAACCGTTTGTATTCAACTTCTGATCTAAAGGTTGGTGGTTCGAACCCACCCAGGGGCACTGCAGAAGGAAGACCTGGTATCTGCTTCTGTAAAGATCACAGCCAAGAAAATCCTATGGAGCATAGTTCTACTCTGTAACATGTGGGGTCACCATGAAGCAAATGGACTTGATGGCGGTGAGTCTTATTGGTTTAGACCACCCTCAGAATCCTTGGAAACAGTAAACACGTTCACTTGGCTGCTAACCAAAAGGTTGGAGGTTGGAGCCCACCCAGCAGCACCTCGGAAGAAAGGCCTGGTTATCTGCTTCCATTAAGGTGACAGACATTGAAAACTCTATGGAGCACAGTTCCACTCTGATAACCTGGAGTCGCCATGAATCAGAATCGACTTGATGGCAATGTTTTTTTTTCCATCCTGCAGCCAGAGCAGACGATGACCCTTGCTTTTTTCTCTCCTCACTGTCCTTCAGTAATTGCTAAACAAATAGAATCTTCTAAAGGGCAAGGCCATTAACTTTAAGGACTCTGTCTTTTCCTCTCACACATCCTGTTTGAAAAGCACCCTGACAAATGCCTGGATTCTCACCTTCCTTATTAACTAGCACGGCTAACATCTGGACTCCCCGTTTTGTAATGTTTTGGATTTTACCCCTAGGATAGAACCTACTGTAGCATCAGAGCAGGATTCATGGCACAGGGAGGCCTGGGATGTGGTGCCTGGCTACAAGGGTTTTCTCATTCATTTATTCACTCAGGAAACACCCCAGGGGTTGAAAATCCCACAGATCGCAGAATAACACGTTGCAGCTGCTCTGTGTATCAGGCTAATCAGTCACTTGCATCTCTGCTGGAAATGAAAGCTGAACCAAGGGTGCTCAGTTGAATGCTGATGGCTTGGGGGGTGGGGATGCGTGGTCAAGAGAGCACGTTTGATGGGCACCTTCTGGGACTTCCCAGGTGGAGCTGGAAGGAATACTTTTCAGCCATCTCTCCCTACCATACCAAATCAAAATCGAAACCCATTGCCATCAAGCCAATTCCCACTCATATAGACCCTATACGACGGACTAGAACTGCCCCACAGGGCTTCCAGGGAGTGGCTGATGGATTCAAACTGACCACTTTTTAGTTTGCAGCTCTTAACCACTGTACCTCCAGGGCTCCATACCTGCCAAACCAGGAGCCTCAAATCGGGCTTTGAGATCTTCAAGGAAAAGCAACACTGAGGCGTCTGAGCTGTCCTCCAGGGCTTCACAGGGCATTGGTATCTTCTCCAAAGCTTTAAGTCTGTGACCTGGAATGGCCTCTGGAGACTAGGGCTAACTTTTCTAAGGCCCAAATGTGTGGGGACACAGACTGGCCCAAACACACATGGCCTGGGGTGACAGAACTAGGAGTAATAACTAACTTGTAATCTTTTCTTTAGAAACACTAATGCTTATGTCAGCGAGAGCGGTCCAGAATGTGAGATACACACACACTTCAGGCCAATAACAGAACCATATCCTCTACAGATAAACACACTGCTTTCTGGTATACCCCATCTATCTAGTGAAAAAAAGGGTGATACAGAGAGAAAGTGTTCCCCGCATTTGACGGCTCTTTGTAGCCTAGGCGGCACTTCCATATTAATTTTCTCATCTGTTTTCCTACCTCATCAAACTCCTGTGACTTAAATGAGACTAAGGGTTTAACCACACTTACAGTGTTGCCTCTCTTCCTTCTTCCCTTAGTCCTTGCAGGAAAATCAAAATAGCGTGGACAAGAAAAGCAAGGGTCAGAGGAGGTGGAAATTGTGTGAAGGCAAAGGACAGAGCCAAAACGGAGCCAGGCTCTAACTCCTGGGCCAGTGGTCTCCCTAATATGTACCACCAACTCACACAGCAGTACAGCGTTCAGCGAGGGGTCATGTAACCAAGCTCCTGCGGCTCTTTTCTCCACAAACTTATCCCAGGTTCCCATGTCCCCTCTGTGCCATCCCACTCCATCTACTGTCTGTCACACTGGAGGATACAAGCGTGTCATTTCTCCCAGGAGACCCAGATCACTTCAACACTTGAAATATGCATGTCTTTCATCCAATCTGGAAACTTGTAAGGTATTATCTCTTTGCATGTATCTTTTCACTCATTCCCCCATTCTTTTTTCTGGAATTCCTTTTAAGAGTACAGCCTTAATTATCTGGATTTCTAAGCTGAATTTCACTGGGGTTCTACAGTACTGCCTTAATTAAGACAGTCTTTGACTTAACCTAGCATAGAATTAATGGATTTTAAATTCTCATTTCTCTGGCTATATTTTTAATACCCAAGATTTTTTATTTGTCCTTTTTTATATCCATTTGTTCTTGTTTTTATTTCTTTCTATTTTTGATTCCCAAGTCCTCGTTTGTTTTTTAAATGGACATTAGACCTTTGTTTACCTCTTTGTCACACTGAATATAATTATTTTAAAGCATTTGAGTCTCTTTTATAGAATTATTTTCATCTGAAATAAATCTTTGTTGTGATTATTGATTTTGTTGGCTGTATTTCTATGCCTTAATATTTCTTATGCGTTTTGAATTTTGGTTTGGGGAATCGCTTTTTCGGTTTTTTTTTTTTTTATTTTGTTGTTGTTTCTTCTATATGTGCTCTTTATTTTGCGAGGTGGCAGTTGCCTCTGGATCCCCAGTCCAAGTCTGTCAATGAAGGGGCTTCGGCAGATCTCATCACCAAGCTAGTGAGCAGCTGTGTTTAATTTCTGCATGTTTGTTGGCCTTTGGCCGTGGCCTCCGGCAGCGTTCAGCAGTGTTTTTTGTTCAGCCTTGTTCTACCAGTGCGAGAAGTCCCATTCCACATCTGGCTTTCCCATCGAGCCTGGCTGTGCCCAGCCACATCTCACATGGACTCTTTTTAATCCCCTTTAGCCTGGACAGTCAAGCCGCTGAATGCTGCTGCCTGCTCCCTGAACTGGAGCGCAGCAAGCCGTGGGCTCAGGTCTGCCCGCTGACGAACATTTCTGCCGTTTCCGGCTCACGAAGTGAGATTTATCTGGCTTTTGAGCCCTCGGCCGTGCTTTCCATTCTCTCCTTTGTATATTTCGTCTGTTGTTGCTATGATTTTGGAGCAGAGGGAATGCAGCAAAGCGTGAACTCACCATGCCAGCTGGACCAAAATTAAGGTCTTTGATCTTTCTGCTAACAGCACCGGGTGGTTCCTGGTCTAGAGATTAACCTTTGTAGTTATGTGAGACCAAAACTAAAACAAACTAAACCATAGGAAACCAACACACATGAATCTGACTCAAAGCTGAATAGCTCACAGTACATTAGGGAAGCTGGTGCCAAACTATGCTTTGAAGAGATAGCGTAGAGTTGCTATTTGTTTACAAACTGCAAAACAAACAAAAATCCTTCAGGGAATTAAGGAAAAGAAAGCAAAATAATTAAATTCCATTTATGTAGTCATTTGGAAAGAGAAGAGATGCTATTTGCAAGGTTTAAAAAGAGCTCTCCCTGTGCCTGGTACTTTACGCATCTGCGTAAGTAAAGAAATTATACCTGGCCCACAAAGTTATAGAATCTGCAAGAGAAAAGGGGGTGTCTGCCAAACACTGGTTACTAGATTCCTGAATTGTCTTATCCCATCATGGCCTTGAGTTTCCTTTCTGATCATTTCATTTTCCAAAGAGTAGAAGGTCCAAGGAGGGTGCTCCACAGGACAAGAGGGTATTGATAAGTAAAATCGATAAGGCATGAGGATTTGGAGATGTCTCCCTGTCACTGTGGGCTTGTGATAATCAGTGAGGGGGATCAGAGACCATCAGCTATGGCACGAATGAAGGAGACTTCAAACACATTCAGAGAAAAGATAAGACCTAATTTCATGGCCTGAGAGTCTAGAAGGGAAGAAGGCAGAGAGTTGGGAAATTATGGTAAAATGCAATTTGATTGTGTCTCCTAAATTAGTTTACTGAGGAAAAGAGGGATAATGCACCTAATGAAGTCAGGGTCTCTCTTCTGAGATCAGCTTTGAAGAGGATGTGGACAATAATGGAGGAAAGGTTATGGCCCCTAAAAAAGGCCCCTGTACCTGAGGGTGTTAGAGTTTCTGTGAGTGTGGAGGGAGGCTAGAATCCCTGATGAGCCGAGGCCTGGGAAAACACTGAGAAAGGAAACCTTGTTTGGGGTGTTAAAGGCAAGAGAATGTATCAAGGATGCTCTGTTCTCCTCCTTGGGGTCACTGATTAGACGTCAGTGCCTGAGAAGACTTCAATTCCAACTTTCTCAGTCTTCATTCAAGGGAAGAGTCTTCAGACAATAAAGGGTAATGCCATTGGTAAAGCTGGAACAGAATGTCCAGAAAGAGGTAAGGCTGTACAGAAGCTCAGGTGACAACCTAAGAGAACTGGCCTGTGAGCTCATGGAATCCAAGCTGGTGCCATTAGGCTTGTCAAGATTGAGCAAGGCACCAGAAAAGTTGAAAAAAAATACCAAGCCATTCCAACTTTCTGTAAGATTCAGGAGTGGGTTTGATGGCAACCATGGGCAAGATTTAAGTAGACACTAGTTAAGAGTTGCTTTGTTCACAGGGAGGAAAAGAAGCAGCCATCATGGGAGCAAGCATGGGTTCACTGAGAATAAATTTTTCTAGATAAAGCAATTTCTTTCCTTGGTAAGTTTATCAGATGCACAGGCAGGCAATGCAGTTGGTAAAGCTTCACAGAGATAGTGGAGCTGACAGGATCTTCCACCTCCTGGTCTTGTTACTGGCTTGAGTGCCAGGCAGAGTCATTATTGGACACGACTGCCCTAGACACAGTTACGGTCTGCTCTGAGGCTTCCTTTCCCACCCAAACATCTTCAGTTCTTTTAAGTATTTCTGCATCTGGAATACTCAGTCCTGAGCCCTGCATGCTAAGAATTCATGTTCTTTTCAAGGTACAGCACACTCAGGGCTGGGTGCTGCAGGTAAAGTACATACATTCAGAAAAAACTGGACCATCCTCTCTTTTTCTGTACTTCTCCAAATAAAATCTCAACTCCAGGAGCCTCAGAGTAGTCCCACTGCATCACCGACTCACAGGGCACTTGCACTCAACCAAAGTTCCAACTTTTTTTTTTTTTTAATCAACTGCTTTCTTTTAACCTGCAAAGAATTATAGAAACATTAACTGACTAGTTCTCTCAACTTCCCACCATCTATCCAAGCACAGCCAGTTCAAGGAAAGAGGAAGAGGTTGGAGTAAGGACTCAGTACAGGACAGTGCAAGGAGCCCTGGTGGCTCAGTGGTTAAAGCCCCAGGCAGCCAACAGAAAGGTTGGCAGTTCAAATCCATCAGCTGCTCTCTGGAAGAAAGATGTGGCAGTCTGCTTCTGTAAAGATTATAGTCTTGAAACCCTATGGGGCAGTTCCACTCTGTCTTGTTGTTTGTTGTTGTTAGGTGCCACTGAGTCAGTTCCGACTCATAGCGACCCTATGCACAACAGACCAAAACACTGCCTGGTCCTGTGCCATCCTTACAAGTGTTATGTTTGAGCCCATTGTTGCAGCCACTGTGTCAATCCACTTTGTTGAGGGGCTTCCTCTTTTCCAGTGACCCTGTACTTTACCAAGCATGATGTCCTTCTCCAGGGACTGATCCCTCCTAACAACACGTCCAAAGTATGTAAGACGTAGTCTCACCATCCTTGCTTCTAAGGAGCATTCTGGCTGTAATTCTTCCAAGACAGATTTGTTTGTTCTTTTGGTAGTCCATGGTATATTCAATATTCTTGGACAACACTACAATTCAAAGGTATCGATTCTTCTTCAGTCTTCCTTATTCATTGTCCAGCTTGCACATGCATATGATGCAATTGAAAATACCATGGCTTGGGTCGCGTGTACCCTAGTCTTCAAAGTGACATCTTTGCTTTTCAACACTTTAAAGGAGTCCTTTGCAGCAGATTTGCTCAATGCAATGTGTCTTTTGATTTCTTGAATGCTACTTCCATGGGTGTTGATTGTGGATCCAAGTAAAATGAAATCCTTGAAGACTTCAATCTTTTCTCCATTTATCACGATGTAGCTATTGGGTAGCTATTGGTCCAGTTGTGAGGATTTGTGTTTTCTTTATGTTGAGGTGTAATCCATAATGAAGGCTGTGGTCTTTGATCCTCATTAGTAAGTGCTTCAAGTCCTCTTGACTTTCAGCAAGCAAAGTTGTGTCATCTGCATAATGCAGGTTGTTAATGAGTATTTCTCCAATCCTGGTGCCCCATTCTTCTTCATATAGTCCAGGTTCTCGGATTATTTGCTCAGCATACTGATTGAATAGGTATGGTGAAATGATACAACCGTGACACATACTTTCCTTGACTTTAAACCACTCAGTATCCCCTCATTCTGTCCGAACAACTGTCTCTTGATCTATGTACAGTTTCCTCACGAGCACAATTAAGTGTTCTGGAATTCCCATTCTTTGTAATGTTAGCCATAATTTGTTATGATCCACACAGTTGAATGCCTTTGTATAGTCAGTAAAACACAGGTAAACATCCTTCTGGTATTCTCTGCTTTCAGCCAGGATCCATCTGACATCAGCAATTATATTCCTGGTTCCACGTCCTCTTCTGAAACTGGCCTGAATTTCTGCCAGTTCCCTGTCTACATATTGTTGCAGTCGCTTTTGAATGATCTTCAGCAAAATTTTGCTTGCGTGTGATATTAATGATATTGTTTGATAATTTCTGCATTTGGTTGGATTACCTTTCTTGGTAATGGGCCTAAATATGAATCCTTTCCAGTCAGTTGGCCTTGAAGCTGTCTTCTATATTTCTTGGCATAGACGAGTGAGCACTTCCATGGCTGCATCTGTTTGTTGAAACATCTTAATTGACATTCCGTCAATTCCTGGAGACTTGTTTTTTGCCAGTGCCTTCAGGGCAGCTTGGACTTCTTCCTTCAGTACCATCGATCGGTTCCTGATCATATGCTACCTCTTGACATGGTTGAACATTGACTAATTCTCTTTGGTATAGTGACTCTGTGTATTGCTTCCATATTCTTTTGATACTTCCTGTGTCATTTAATATTTTCCCTGTAGAATTCTTCTCTATTGCAGTTTGAGGCTTGAATTTTTTCTTCAGTTCTTTCAGCCTGAGAAATGCCAAGAATGTTCTTCCTTTTGGTTTTCCATCTCCAGCTCTTTGCACATGTCATTATAATACTTTACTTTGTCTTCTTGAGCTGCCCTTTGAAATCTTCAGTTCTTTTACTTCACCATTTCCTCCATTTGCTTTAGCTGCTTGATATTCGAGAGCAAGTTTCTGAGTCTCCTTTGGCATCCATCTTTGTCTTTTCTTTCTTTCCTGTCTTTTCAATGACCTCTAGATTTCTTCACGTATGGTGCCCTTGATTTCGTTCCACAACTTCTCTGGTCTTCAGTCATTAATGTTCAATGTGTCAAATCTACTCTTGAGAGGGTCTCTAAATTCAGGTGGGATATACTCAAGGTTGTATTTTGGCTCCTGTGGACTTGCTCTGATTTTCTTCAGTTTCAACATGAACTTGCATATAAGCAATTAATGGTCTGTTCCACAGTTGGTCCCTGGCCTTGTTCTGACTGATAATACTGGGTTTTCCATTGTCTCTTTCCACAGATGTAGTTCATTCACCAACATAAATGGCTACTATACGCATGGACCTCGCCAGATGAACACAGAGGAATCAAATCAACTACATCTGTGGAAAGAGATGATGAAAAATCTCTCTCTCTCTATTACCCTGTTTTATAGGGTTGCAATGAGTTGGAATAGATTTGATGGCAATAGGTTTGGGGTTTGTATGGGGCAGTTTTGCTCTGCACGCAAGGAGTGTCTTAGTTATCTAGTGCTGCTATATCAGAAATACCAGAAATGGATGGCTTTTACAAAGAGAAATTTATTCTCTCACAGTTTAGGCGGCTAGAGGTCCAAATTCAGAGTGCCTGCTTTAGGGAAAATCTTTCTCTTTCTGCCAGTTCTGTGGGAGGTCCTTGTTATCAATCTTCCTCTGGTCTAGGAGCTTCTCAGCACAGGAATCTAGAGTCCAAAAGATGCACTCAGCTCCTAGCACTGCTTTCTTTGTGGTAGGAAGTCCCCTATTCTGGCAGTAAACTTCAGCCAGAAGGCACTCAGCTCTCTCGCTCCATGGGTTGGCTCCAGCACTGTCTTGTGCTGGTCTCCTGGCCCTGCTGCTGCTGTTTCTTTGCCATTACCATTTCTCTACTGCTGCTGCATTTCTCTGATGTAATACCTCCCCTCACTTTCTTCTGAGTTCTCACCAGAATTGTTTAAAAAAAAAACTGTTGCTGTCGAGTCAATTCCAACTCATAGCAACCCTATAGGACAAAGTAGAACTGCCTTATAGGGTTTCCAAGGAGGGTCTGGTGGATTTGAACTGCTGACCTTTTGGTTAGCAGCCATTCTCTTAACCACTATGCCACCATTGTCTTAGATGTCCACAATTCCAGCAAAAGTCTCTTCAAGGAAGTCTAGGCTTTTTACTGTTAGACACCTTAAAACTCTTCTAGCTTCTACCCATTCACAGTTTCAAAACTGCTTCCACGTTCTAGGTATCTGTTAGAGCAGCAGCCCACTCTCAGTACCAAATGTCTTAGGCTGGGTTCTCTACAGAAGCAAAACCAGTAAAGCATATATATATATGCTTTATGTATATATATATATATCAAGGAAATGAAATGGGTCATGGGATTGTAGGGACTAGAATGTCTCAAGTCTGTTGGTCAAGACAGAGGCTTCTTCTGATTCACATAGCCACAGGGGCTGGTGAACCCAAGATAGGCAGGTCAGACAGTAACCCTTTTGCTCGCTCTGGATCCTGCAGCTTGCTCCTGTTGGTCTGACCTCTGGTTCTTGGTACTTGAGCTAGCAGCTTACCTGCCATCTTGCCTGAAGATTTTGGGATTTGTCAGTTTTCATAGTCTGTGATCAGTTGACTGAGGAAGAGAAAACCTGTGCCTGGTTTACAGACGGTTCTGTGTGATATGTAGGCACCACTCGAAAGTGGACAGTGGTAGCACTACAGCCCCTTTCTGGGACCTCCCTGAAGGACAGTGGTTAAGGAACTTTGAGCAGTGCACCTGGTTGTTCACTTTGCTTGGAAAGAGAAATGGCCAGATATGTAATTGTATACTGATTCATGGGCTATGGGCAATGGTTTGGCTGCGGAATCAGGGAATTGGAAAGAACATGCTTAAAAAATTGGAGACAAGGAGGCATGGGGGAGAGGTATGTGGACAGATCTCTCTGAATGGGCCAAAGTAGTGAAGATATTTGTGTCTCATGTGAATGCTCACCAAAGGCTGACCTCAGCAGAGGGGAATTTTAACAATCAAGTGGAACAGATGACGCATTCTGTGAAAACCAATCGTCCTCTTCCCCCAGGCTCTCCTGTCATTGTCTGATGGGCTCATGAACAAAGTGGCCGTGGTGCCAGGGATAGAGGTTATGCACAGGCTCAGCCACATGGACTTCCACTTACCATGGCCAACTTGGCTACTGAGTCACTGCTGAGTGTCCAATCTGCTAGCAGTAGAGACCTACACCGAGTCCTCGATACGGCACCATTCCTCAAGGTGATCAGCCAGCAACCTGGTGGCAGGTTGATTACATTGGACGACTTTCGTCATGGAATGGGCAGTATTTTGTTCTTATTGGAATAGACACTTACTAGATAGAGATTTGCCTTCCCTGCATGCAATGCTTCTGTCAAAACTACCATCCGTGGACTTTAGAATGCATTATCCACCATCATGATATCCCACACAGCATTGTCTCATATCTAAGGACTCTCTTCAAAGCAAATGAAGTGCAGCAATGGACCCAAGCTCATGGAATTCACTGATCTTACCATGTTCCCCACCATCCTGAAGCAGCTGGCTTGATAGAATGATGGAATGGCCTTCTAAAGACACAAATACAGGGTTCAGGCAAAGTTCTCCAGGAGGCTGTAAATGTTCTAAACCAGCATCCAATATATGGTGCAGGTTCTTCCATAACCAGAATTCACGGGTCCAGGAATCAAGGGATGGAAATGGAGTGGCATTGCTCACTATTACCCCTCCAAAAACCAAAAACCCATTGCCATTGAGTTGGGTGCAACTCTATAGGACAGGGTAGAACTGCCCCATCAAGTTTCCAAGAAGCGCCTAGTGGATTTGAACTGTTGACCTTTTGGCTTGTAGCTGTAGCAATTAACCACTACATTACCAGGGTTTCCACTACTACCCCTAGTGACTCACTAATAAGGTACAACTCTCTGATATAGTTCATGACCATGAAAATATGACCTCTTAAACTAGGATTGCTAACCCAGAGCTTATCAATTATTCCAAATATTGATGGCGGGGGAAGCACATACTGATTTTCTTACCAACATCATAACCAGAAACATCATCCATAACATTTTTGGGAATCCATATTCTTGACTAATACCTCATTTCGCTATAGCCACACAGCCCATAAATTTCTAAGTCCTATAAATTCTGCTCCTAAATAATTTTCATACCAGCCCAATTCTTTTATTCTTTACTGCTCCTGCCCTGGCCCAGACAGACATCATCTCTCATTAGGATTATTCCAACTTCTCCTAGTAGATCTTCTTGCTTCCGCTTTTGTCCCTTTCCAGGCCTTTGTCTTCTTCCTAAATAACTGACTAATTTACTACCTCACTGGATTCTAGCTTCCAGGGTCAAGGCAGTTTTGTGCCATTGATCTTCAAACTTACATCCACTCTCTGCCCAGCTTTAGGAAAAACTAATTCCATGCACCTCGCCCCCTCTGTGATACACACGTTGCACACATACGTGCACACAAACACATTCACACATACACAAAAAACTTTTTGGATTTTTAAGAAGTATTATCACTTTGTGAGATCTTACAAGGTGAAATTTCAAAACGCTTCTGCTTCTTTACTGCTGATGCTTAAAGACTCACAGGAATAGGCTTTTATGTAAGATTCGGCTCCTACTTTTGGTAGAATTATGAAGTCATTAAATTGGCTTATTGGGTATTATTTTTGTATTTCTAGCCCTGACCAGGACTGACGAGTGGATATGAACCTTAAATGAAAAATAATTAAAGAGATAATTAAACTGTTTTAAAATCTTAACCTGAATTTGAGCTCAATCGTTTTTATTTCAAAATATAGGCAGATTCAATAGGAGACACGAATCTCCTCGCATTCATCTCTGAACTTCTATTTCAAGCAATTACCTTAGTTCATGTTGGCAATCTATTTCCTTTTAGCAACAGATTAGTAATCAAAAGTTGAGGGCTTTCAATTTGCAGCTTCATTTGAAAGTTAGGAGCACAGAGTTGGTTAGCATATAGCCACTCTCTTTGAAATCACCATAATACAACTGTCACTAAAAGAGCTATAAACGTGTTCAGGATTCAAGAACAGCAAGCAAGGTAAATATAGGAAAAGAGAAAGGGAGAGGTAAAGAAGAGAAACGAAAGTAAGCAACCAGAATTTCCCTCCAATTCTTGCTTATGTTCTAAGAGGGTCGAACCATCACTGAGGACATTTTATTTTGAAATAGAACTCTGAAACTAAAAAATCCAAGTTTGGGGAGCATTAAAACATCAACACAGATAGCCATGTCACAGTGTCTCTTTGGGTCACAAGGACATTCCGACCAAATGCCAAAATGTGTGGCTCTCAATAAGTGAGAACATAAGTGACCTTGGCATTGATCACCTGGAGACAGAGTTTAGAAGCTGTTGCCCAGGCACGTCTTTTGGCAACACTTAGCAGGGGCATGTGGAGCACTTCCCAATGCCCCGGTTTTGGAATGACTGAGGCATTGACTTGGATGGGACTGTGGAGAACAAAGTGTCTTCAGACAGGACGTTGAGGACTCCACCATCTTTCCTCTGAACCACCTACCCATGTAGGCAGTGCTGGAAACATACCCTGGGGGGTCTTGCCTCCATCTCCTCCAGGCAAAGGACCTGGAGCGGCCCTCATAGTTGCCTGGTCCCCACCCTGAGTTTCCCTCGGCCGCAGGCCTACACACATGGCTCTTCCCCAGAATATTTGGCTTGATTCTTGGATCCGTGATGCTTTCCCCAAAGTGGAATCCTCCTTCTGGGGCCAAGCCTGTGGCTGGTATTGGTGCTGAGAAGGTGGCTCTGTGCCAGGTAAACCTGGGGAGAGTGTGGGCTCCAAAGCTCTGTGCTGGTCAACCACAGCCTAATTGCTTCTCCTCACTGGTCCTGTGTCTCCTTGCCTGTGCAGTGGGCAGCGTGGAAGCACCCACAGCCCAGGGTCCTTGAAGACGGAAGAGGGTACTGAATGTGCACCTGACAGCCCACAGTCAGGCACACGAGTGCTCACACACCAGTGTGTGCACCTTCCTTGCTTTGGAGAAACTGGTGCTCAGTCTGAGTCTGACTCCAGTGCTGCTGTCACCTGCTTTGTGACCCTGAGAGACCTTTGAACTCTTGTAGCTTGCCTGTCTCCAGCGAAGCAGTGTTCACCCTCCAATTTAGCTCATAAAAAGAGCTGCCAAAACAATGTTTGGTAGTTCATCCCTCAGGCACACTGTAAGTGCTCACCTCATTAACCTCATCTATAATGCCTTCCTCAAAGGCACTCTGTCTTGTGTCCCCATTTCCCAGGCTCTTCATAGCTGGTTGCTGAGGGGGTCAACTAAACCTAAATTATAAAGACCTATTTAGACCCACTAGTATCTTGAATATTATTCAAACTAATAATGGTTTGGGCAGGGTGAATGTGTTATTATTAATACAGGAAACTACAGACTGCTTAGGACAGGCTTGATAACAACTAATAAGAAAAGAAGGCCCAGGAGCCCTTTCAGCAGAGTTATACCGGACCAAACATTCCTTTGGGTACAAGTAATGAACTCCTGAAGGGACAATGAGGCCCCTCTCTCCATGTTGCATTGAACCAACCACCTTTTTCTTAACCAATACTATCCCAGAAATTAGCAGGGGGCATAGAGGAAACCCACCTATTCATAGCAGTTCAGTCTTCCAGAATTGCTTTTTAGTCCCATTTTTATGCTTATATATGTCTAGGACTAAGTAATTCTTTATGAAGAATAGAAATGAGGAATCATTTTAGTTAATGGCTCAGGAATTTCAAATATATTGGTTTTGAATTAGTACTAGAAGTAAATACCAAATCATTCTCCCCCAGACATATTTGTAAAATAAATCTGTATGAGTCCAGACTGGATACCCCTTTTCGGATAATTGTCTTCATACTCGTCCCCACCCTTGTGCTGAATCAAAATGTATGATCCTAAAAGGCAAATAGAGAAACAGAAGTCTTCGAATGCAGTTTTAAGCATCTTGAAGCCTGAGGGTATTTGCTATTTTTCTCAGTAACCATGTTTTTCCTGTTTCCCAGTTCCTATTTTCCAAATCAGTAAAAAGTTATTGAATATGACTTGGGGGTTTGCAGAAAACTAATTGAAATCATGTTTTATGTAATGGCAACATTTTGGAAAGGCAGTAAGGATAAAAATCACAGACCAAAGACCATGCGTCACAACTTCTCGACGCCTCCCCGTCTTCTATTTCTAAATTGTTAATCAAAACCGCCGACTTATTGCGTATGGGGAGATAGAATAAGTCTTTATATCCCAAAAGCTTTTTAAATTATTCACTGTGCTTACTACTTCGTTTCTGAAGGGAGATTATCCCTTTTAATTGGAAATCTTCTATTACTTGTGTCAGAAATATTTGAAAGAACAAGCTGAGGCTCAACCGCTATTAATAGCCCCATAGCCAGGGAACATAATGAAAGACGAGATTGCATGAAAGCTATTCATCACAAGGTGTACTAACCCAGGCCTTTTCATTAGTCATCCCCCAAACCTGCAGCACAAATGGCCAAGGTCCCATTTGTATTTTAGTAAGTGTTTCGTAATTTCAGCCTCTCCCTTATTTAAGGCAACACCATTGTTTCTTCTGCAATATCACCCTGAAGATTATCTCCCCATAAACAATAAGACCGTGGCTTTGATTAGCAATTTAGAAACAGAAGATGGGGAGGCATCAAGAAGTTGTGAGCCATGGTCTTTCGTCCATGACTTTTTATTGTTACTGCCTTTCAAAAATGTTGCCATTACAACCCTGAAGATTATGTAAGCTCCAACAGAGTGCACACGTGTACACACTCTCTCACACATGCGCATTTATGTCTGGCACCCCTCCTACAAGATGAACGATGGATCCTTCCCCTGAGGTCTGGCTTTTAGAAGTCAAACATGGCTCCCGGCAACCGCCAAGCACAATTACAGGAGCTTGGTGCTCTTTGGGAACTCTTGTGGTGTAGTGGTTAGGAGCTACAGCTGCTTACCAAAAGTCAGCAGTTGGAATCCACCAGGAGCTCCTTCGCAACCGTATGGGGCAGTTCTATTCTGTCCTATAAGGTCCTTATGAATCAGAATTGACTTGATGGCAATGGGTTTGGTTTGTTTTTTTTGGTTTGGTGTTCTTTAGCTAGTGGAGACGAAGAAGAGAGCCCAGACTTCCACGTGGCTGATATGAAATGCCATATTTGCTTTGGTGATGTGTCTTATTGCTCTTAATAATATCACACCAGTCCCTAAGAAGGGTTTTTTTTCTCAAATAACTTCATGATAATCTTGGACCTCACCTGTAATTTATTGCTAGCATAATACTTAACATACCCAACAGGACTCCCAGGGTTTTGCAGCAATGAAAGAGATTCAAAAGTAACCCCAGAACACACAGAAACTAGAGAAAGTCTTCAAAGAATCACAGAAGCGAGTCCAGAGGACAACGTGGCCCTCAGAAGTGGGGAAGTCAGCATCTGCTAGAGCCTGTGACCTGATCCCCACCCTGGCTCAGCAGCTCACCTGCTCTTGGGCCTTGGCTGTTTCATCCCTTCTGCCAGCCTCGGGTGTCTCATCTGTAAAATGGATAACTGAGTATAGCCTCTGAGGGCTGTTGCAGTAAATAAATGAAGTAATTTGTTTAAGGGCTGGGTGAGACACCTGATGTGGTGCTCAATTAACAGTAGCTGCTGGTGTTGTGCAACTTACAAATGCAGATGAAAGAAACCAGTGTGTGTGTTTGTTTTTATTTTTTAGAGTAGCTAAAATCTGTGTAGCAACACTAATGTTTGTGAGGCAGATTTCTGCAAAGTAGCTATGTCCCCCAACATTAACTTCCACTGAAAATTAGTAGTGGATTTCCACCATGGGGTGGTAATAAAAGAGAACTCTCCTGATATGTCCATATGAAATCTTGGGGCCAGCCAGTGTCCTTGGCTTGCTGGGTCTACAGGGCCAGGACTGACTTGTCCCCACAGAGCTCCAGCCCCCAACAGAGGCCCCTCGTCTTTGTTGACCTAAGGCCCCTCACTGCCTTCGCTGGGGTCCTGGGCTCCGAGACTCCTGCAAGCTGAGTGTCAGCTGAGAGGGATGGATACTTCTTTCCCTCAGACCTGTGGGCACTAGTGGGCACTAGTATGTGAGCGATGCAGACACACACATGCCCAGCCAGCTTGTCCCAGAAATGACTTTGGGGGTGACCGCATGCAGTGGAGCCCCTGGCCAACAAGCAGAGGCCAACAGATGGAAGCCTCAGTTGTGTCTTCTGTGAAACTGCTCTGAAGGCCTTGCCCATCACACAGAGCACACCTCACAGGAGGCTTTAGCATGAGAAAAAACGAGACTTCCAGCTGATGTGATATTTTTGCTTAGAGCAGACAGGAAAAGTGACTCCCCTTAGAGTCATGAAAGTTGGGGTGAGGCTCTAAATCTACTGTATTTTTTCCCAAATAACATGATCCTTCTACTTTTGTTTGCCAATAGCCCCCTCCCCATCCCAGGTATTTTTGTAATTATGCTATGCTAATTTTTTTACAGCAACGTATTTAAAAAAAATAGCATAGCATTTACGAAAATGCTTTGCAGGGGGAGGGCATGGTTGGCAAACAAATGTAGAAGGCAGGCTCATGTTATTTGCTTAAAAATATGGTAATGTTCAAATGTAGGAACCGTTGTTGTTGTTGGGTGCAGTCAAGTCGTCTCCGACTCATTGTGACCCCCCTATGTACCACAGAATGAAACACTGCCCGGTCCTGCGCCATGCTCACAATCGTTGTGCTTGAGCCCATTGTTGCAGCCACTGTGTCAGTCCATCTCGTTGAGGGTCTCCCTCTTTTTTGCTGACCCTCTACTTTACCAAGCATGATGTCCTTCTCCAGGGACTGATCCCTCCTGATAACATACCCAAAGTATGTAAGACGCAGCCTTGCCATCCTTGCTTCTAAGGAGCATTCTTGTTGTACTTCGTCCAAGACAGATTTCTTCATAGTCCGTGGTATACTCGATATTCTTTGCCGACACCGCAGTTCAAAGGCTTCAGTTCTTCTTTGATCTTCCTTATTCATTGTCCAGCTTTTGCATGCTTATGGTGCAGTTGAAAACACCATGGCTGAGGTCAAGTGTACCTTAGTCTTCAAGGTGACATCTTTGCTTTTTGACACTTTATGTAGGAGGCATATTTTGATTTATTTATCATGTCCTTTCCCCTTACTGCAATTACCTTATTTTAAGAAACTATATTGTTGTTGTTAGGTGCCGTCGAGTTGGTTCCGACTCATAGCAATCCCATGCACAACAGAATGGAACACTGTCTGGTCCTGAGCCGTCCTTACAATCGTTATGTTACAGCCACTGTGTCAATCCACCTAGTTGAGGGTCTTCCTCTTTTCTGCTGACCCTGTACTCTGGCAAGCACGATGTCCTTCTCCAGGGACTGATCTCTCCTGACAACATGTCCAAAGAGTGTAAGACGCAGTTTCGCCATCCTTGCCTCTAAGGAACATTCTGGCTGTATTTCTTCTAAGACAGGTTTTTTCTTTCTTTTGGCAGTCCATGGTGTATTCAATATTCTTCTCCAACACCACAATTCAAAGGCATCATTCTTCTTTGGTCTTCCTTATTCATTGTCTTATTCGGAAGACTGAATAAGAAACTCTACATATATACGTATATATATATATCTGTGTGTCTTTTTCTATTTTCAACAGTTTTGAGATATAATTTGCACCATACCACAAAACCCACCCACTTGGAGTGTACAATTCAGTAACTTTTAGTATATTCAAAGAGTTGAGCATTCTTCACCAAACTCAATTTTATAACATTTTATTACTCCAAAAAGAAGCCCCATAGCCCTTAGCCGTCATTCACGAATCCCTCCTTTCCCCTAAGCCCTAGGTAACCAATACTTCCTGCCTGTATGAATTTGCCTGTTGTGGGCATTTCATGTGATTATACAATATGTGGCCTTTTGTGCCTGGTGTTTCACTTACAATGTTTTAAAGGTTCAACCATGTTGTACCATGAATCAGCATTTATTATCTTTTTGTGGCATAGTAATATTCCATTGTATGGATATACCATGTTTTGCTTACCCGTTCACTGGTTGATGGACATTTGTGGCTTTTCCACTTTAACTACTACAAATAATGCTGCTATAAACATTCATGTACAAGTTTTTCTGATATGGTCATGTGTTATTATTTCTCTTGATTATATGTGTAAGAGTGGAATCTCTATATTTAACCATTGGAGGAAAGGCCAGATTGTTTTCCAAAGTAGCTGCACCATTTCTCATTCATCAACAACGTATGAGAGTTCTAACTTCTCCTTATTCTCACCAACACTTGTTATTGTCTGTCTTTTGTATTGTAACCATCCTTGTGTGAAGTGATATCTCCTTGTGGTCTTGATTTGCATTTCCCCAACGACTAGCGATGTTGAGCATCTTTCATGTGTGTATTGGCCATCTGTATATCTTCTTTGGAAAAATGCCTATTCAGCTCTTTTGCCAGTTTTTTAATTGGGTTGTCTTTTTATTATTGAGTTGTAAATGTTCTTTATATATTTTAGACTCAAGTCCCTTATCAGATATGTAATTTGGAAAAATTTTTCTGCCGTCTGTGGGCTGTCTTTTTTTGATGTTGTTCTTTGAAGCACAAAAGATTTAATTTTGATGACGTCTAGGTTATATTTTTTTTTCTTCTGCGTGTGTTTTTGGTGTCATATCTAAGAAACCATTGACTAACACAAGCTCACAATGGTCTTCTCCTGAAAATTTTATAGTTTTACCTCTAGCATTCAGGCCTTTCATTCGTTTTGAGTTAGTTTTTGTATGTGGTGTGAGGTAAAGTTCCAACTTCATTGTTTTCCATCTGTTATATCTAGTTGTGCCAGAACCATTTGTTGAAAAGACTATACTTTCCCCACTTAATTGACTTGTACCCTTGTCAAAAATCAGTGTTAGGGTTTATTTCTGGACTTTGAATTCTATCCCATTGGTCTATATGACTGTCCTTATGCCAGTACCACACTGTCTTGATTCCTGTAGTTTTTGGTAAGTTTTAAAGCTGGAAAGTGTGATTCCTCGAGTTTTCTTTTTCTTTTTTGAATTTTTGGGGTCCTTGGCAATTCTATACCAATCTCAGAAACAGCTTGTCAGCTTCTACAAAGAAGCCAGCAGAGATTTGCATAAGGATTGTGTTGAATCTGTAGATCAATTTCAGGAGAATTGCCACATTAACAATATTAAGTCTTTTGATTCATAAATATAAGGTATGTTTGCATTTATTGAGGTCTTTAATTTCTTTCCACAATGTCTGGTAGTTTTCAGAATACATGTTTTGCACTTCCTTTGTTAAATTTTTTCTTAATTATTATTTTAGTTGTTATTGTAAATGGAACTATTTTCTCAGTTTCATTTTTGGTTTGCTCATTTCTACTGTTGTTGTGTTGTTAGGTGTCCTAGAGTTGGTTCTGAGTGATAGTGACCCCATGCACAACAGAATGAAACACTGCCCGGTCCTGAGCCATCCTCACAAGTGTTGCTATGCTTGAGCCCATTATTGTAGCCATTGTAGTAATCCATCTCATTGAAGGTCTTCCTCTTTTTCGCTGATCCTCTATTTTACCAAGCATGATGTGCTTCTCCAGGGACTGATCCCTCCTGATAATATGTCCAAAGTATGTGAGAGGTAGTTTCTCCATCCTCAAGTCTAAGGAGCATTCTGGCTGCACTTCATCCAAGACAGACTTGTTCATTCTTTTGACAGTCTATGGCATATTCAATATTCTTTGCCAGCAGCACAGTTCAAAGGCATTTATTCTTCTTTGGTCTTCCTTATTCATTGTCCAGCTTTCAAATGCATATGAGGTGATTGAAAACTTCCTGGCTTGGGTCAGGCACACCTTAGCCTTCAAGGTGATATCTTTGCTTTTCAAAACTTTAAAGAAGTCTTTTGGAGCAGATTTGCTCAATGAAATGAGTTTTTTGATTTCCTGACTGTTACATCCATGGGTGTTGATTGTGGATCCAAGTAAAATGAAATCGTTGACAACATCAATCTTTTCTCTGTTTATCATGATGTTGCTTTTTGGTCCAGTCGTGAGGATTTTTGTTTTCTTTATGTTGAGGTGTAAGCCATACTGAAGGCTGTGGTCTTTGATCTTCATTAGTAAGTGCTTCAAGTCCTCTTGACTTGCAGCAAGCAAGGTTGTGTCATCTACATAAATCAGGTTGTTAATGAGTCTTCCTCCAATCCTGATGCCCTGTTCTTCTTCATATAGTCCAGCTTCTTGGATTATTTGCTCATACGGATTGAATAGGTATGGTGAAAGGACACAACCTTGATGCACACCTTTCCTGACTTTAAGCCCTACAGTATCCTGTTGTTCTAACAACTTCTTCTCAATCCATGTGCAGATTTCTTATGAGCACAATTAAGTGTTTCAGAATTCCCATTCTCCCCAATGTTATCCATAATTTGTTATGGTCTACACAGTCCAGTGCCTTAGCATAGTCAATAAAACACAAGTAAACATCTTTCTGGTATTCTCTGATTTCAGCCAGGATCCATTTGACATCAGCAATGATATTCCTGGTTCTCCATCCTTTTTCTGAATTCGGCTTGAATTTCTGGCAATTCCCTATCGATATACTGTTGCAGCCACTTTTGAATTATCTTCAGCAAAATTTTGCTTGCATGTGATATTGATATTGTTCTATAATTTCCACATTCAGATGGATCACCTTTCTTGGTAATAGGCATAAATATGGATCTCTTCCAATCAGTTGGCCAGGTAACTGTCTTCCAAATTTCTTGGCATAGACGAGTAAGCACTTCCAGTGCTGCATCCATTTGTTGAAACATCTCAATCGGTATTCCGTCAATTTCCAGAGTCTTGATTTTCACCAGTGCCTTCAGTGCAGCTTGGACTTCTTCCTGCAGCACCATTGGTTCCTGATCATTTATTACCACTTGAAATGGTTGAACATCGACTAATTCTTTTTGGTATAGCAGCTCCATGTACTCTTTCCATCTTCTTTTGATGCTTCCTGCATTGGTTAGTATTTTCCCTGTAGAATCCTTCAGTATTGCAAATTGAGGCTTGAATTTTTTCTTCAATTCTTTCACCTTCAGAAACGCTGAGCATGTTCTTCCCTTTTGGTGTTCTATCTCCAGGTCTTTGAACATGTCATCATAATACTTTACTTTGTCTTTGAATATGTCATCACAATACTTTACTTTGTCTTCTTGAGCCACAGTTTGAAATCTTTTGTTCAGTTCTTTTACGTCATCATTTTGCTTTATCTACTGGAAATTTAATAGCAAGTTTCAGAGTCTCTTCTGACATCTTTTTAGGTCCTTTCTTTGTCTCCTGTCTTTTTAATGACCTCTTATTTCCTTCATGTATGATGTCCTTGATGTCATTCCACAACTCATCGGGTCTTCAGTCATTAGTGTTTGACATATCAAATCTATTCTTGAGATGATCTCTAAATTCAGGTGGGATATATTCAAGGTCCTACTTTGGCTATTGTGGATTTGTTCCAATTTTCTTCAGTTTCAAGTTGAACTTGCATGTGAGCAATTGATGGTCTGTTCCACAGTCGGCCCCTTGCCTTGTTCTGATTGATGATATTGAGCGTTTCCATTGTCTCTTCCCATAGATGTAGTCAATTTGATTCCTTTGTATTCCATCTGTCAAGGTCCGTATGTATAGTCACCGTTTATGTTGGTGAAAAAAGGTATATGCAATGAATAAGTCATTGGTCTTGCAGAATTCAATCATGTGATCTCTGGCATTGTTTCTATCACCAAGGCCATGTTTTCCAACTATTTGATCCTTCTTCCTTGTTTCCAACTTTTGCATTCTAATCACAAGTAATTATCAGTTCATCCTGATCGCATGTTCTATCAACTTCAGACTGCTTAATTTCTTTGTCTTTGGCCTTAACGGTTGGTGGGTAAATTTGAGTTAATAGTTGTGTTAACTGGTCTTCCTTGTAGGCATATGGATATTATCCTATCATTGACAGTGTTGTACTTCAGGATAGATCTCAAAATGTTCTTTTAGATGATGAATGCAACGCCATTCCTCTTCAAGTTGTCGTTCCTGGCATAGTAGACTATATGATTGCTCGATTCAAAATGACCTATACCAGTCCATTTCAGCCCACTAAGGCTTCAGATATTGATCTTTATGCATTGCATTTCATTTTAGATGATTTTCAATTTTCCTAGATTCATAGTTCATAAATTCCAGGTTCCAGTTATTAATGAATATTTGCAGCTGTTTCTTCTCACTTTGAGTCAGGCCGCATCAGCAAATGAAGGTCCCCAAAGCTTGACTATATCTGTGTCATTAAGGTTGACTTTACTTTGAAGAAGCAGTTCTTCTCCAGTCATATTTTGAGTGCCTTCCAAACTGAGGGACCCATCTTCCAGCACTATATCAGACAGTGTTCTCCTGCTGTTCATAAGGTTTTCACTGGTAATTCTTTTCAGAAGTAGACTGCTGGGTCCTTCTTCCTAGTCTTAGCCTGGAAGCTCTGCGGAAAGCTGTCGGCCATGGATGACCCTGCTGGTATTCGAATACCAGTGGTGTAGCTTCCAGCATCACAGCAACACACAAGCCCCCAAACATATAATTGAGTTGTGTATGTTGATCTTGTATCCTGCAACATTCTCAAACCAATTTTTTACTTCTAGCAGTTTTTTAGTGGATTCCTATTACTGTGTGCAACGTTAGTATATATACAAGATCAGATCATCTGCAAATGGAGAAGGTTTTACGTCTTTGTTTTCAAGCTGGATGACTTTTACTAATTTTCTTGCTGAATTACTCTGGCTAGCACCTCCAGTACAATGTTAAATAGAAGTGGTGAGGGCAGGCATCCTTTTTTTATTCTTGATTTTAAGAGAATGTGTCAATCTTTCAGCATTGAGTATGATGCCAGCTGTAGGTTTTGCATTGATGCCCTTTATCAGATTGAGGTATATATTTCTTTCTCTAGTCCATCACACATTTTTTTTTTTTTTGGTAGTTGGCTGAATGTAAATTATGGATAAATACCAAGACTGAGCAGCGTCTCCACCCTTTTAGGAATCACTACTATCAAACACAGAAATCAAATCGACTACATCTGTGGAAAGAGACAATGGAAAAGCTCAATATCATCAGTCAGAACAAGGCCGGCGCTGACTGTGGAACAGACCATGGGGCAGGACTGGGCAGTGTTTTGTTCTGTTGTACACAGGGTCACTATGTACAACATGTACAGCTATGGAACCAACTTGATTGCACCTAAGAACAACAACAGTGGTTTTCCAGTTTTGGCCTAGGGCGCATTCAATATTCAATGAGTGCTTTCAAGAAATCGATGTCTTATGATGGTTAGGTATGTGTGTCAGTACTGCCAACTGGTGTTTGCATCTGCTGCAGAGGAAGCACACAGGGTCCCACCTGAGGTCCACACCTGGGCAGCAGGTCAGGCACCTGCAGAGGTGGAGAGGGTACTCAGGGCACAGGGAACCTCATCTGAGGAGCTGTAGGACAGGCTCGGCATTGTCAGCTTCTATTTTGAGAACTTGCTGTAGAATTTCTATTTGGGGCACAGTGGAGACATGAGATAGACTCTCTACAAAGAGCTCAAGGTGGAGCAGATACTTCTGCTTATTTGTGTGAGATAAGGCACTGAAAAACGAAATCATTCATTGCTGTACGAACTGGGACTCTGATTAGGCTGTGGAGGAACCACTTGCAGCCATAGTGTGCACACACATGCACACACACGTAAGCACACATGCGCACAGACACACAAACATACACACCCAGGTGCGCATGCACATACACACATACAACCCATAAACAAAAACACACACATCCATATGAAAAGTACAAATGCACTCAATAAACACAAATACATACAATATTTGCTCATAAACACACAAACAGAACACACATAAATGTACAAGAACATATGCATACATGCATGCACACATACACCTTCTTCATGGAAACACACACAAACACAATCATCTATGTATACACAAACATACATGCATGCATGCACACATACACCTTCAAGGAAACACACAAACACAGCCATCTATGTATACACAAGCATATGTGCCTGCAGGTATATATGCACACACGTATGCACACACCCACACACCCACACACTCCATTTTAACACCACAGACCCTGCATGTCCTTGTCACAGGTGACAGGTAATTTGTTATTAAAATGAAACATTGAAATATACACGT
The DNA here is from genome assembly GCF_024166365.1 of Elephas maximus indicus. Lineage (NCBI taxonomy): Eukaryota > Metazoa > Chordata > Mammalia > Proboscidea > Elephantidae > Elephas > Elephas maximus. The sequence goes on along the minus strand of NC_064834.1, from coordinate 81,275,282 downwards.
GCTTTACATAATAACTACATTGTTGTGAAGGATACATTTTTACATACAATCTCACGTTCACGCCCAGGTGCTTTTCTGAGGAGGGGTTTAAAGTCAGTGAACCTGGAACTATGCCTGAAGCCTGCAGTACAGAACATCACCATCCCGTGACGAAGCAGCAGTGAGCTTTGCCGATTTTTATTATCATTTCGATTTGGTCCTTGGATGTTTTTAATAGAGAAAGAACGTCTGGTCTAGAGGCAATCCTGGGCAGCAATTGAACTTTGCACAGGGGTGAGAATGGTGCTGTGAATGTGTTTCAGAACAAGACAAAAGTTCAGTCAGCAACAGTAACATTTGAGGCAAGTGAATTTTGAAATGCTGCATGTGCTATGTTAAAAACTCTCAGATCTATACATGCATTGTGTTTTTATAATTTATGCTCATTCTTTAAGAACATATACTTGCTTTTCATTATCTGCAGAGTTAACTTTGAAAGAGAAACTAAGGCCTGTTCCTTAAATTCTCTTTTTTCAAAAACAGATTAGCCCTTCTGATTTAATTCCTCAAAAAATGACCATCTTTTGATTTCAGGGGTTGATTTCAATGCTCAGGTTACTGTGACGTGTCTTTATGACTTCCCAGGCCTCCCACCTGCTCATCCATTTCCCACTTCCAAATAATTTACACCTTAAATTGGCAGATACTCTTATTTAACTTTTAGAAATGTTTTTTGCCAAAGTCGGGGTCAGCCCACGGGGGCCTGACATGTACGTGAACGTCTCCCCTCGTGATCAAATGGTGGGAGGAAGTTCGGTAGAGCTGCCTGCAGCGGTGGATCGCGAAGCACCTTTACGACTATTTGCAATCACAGTGGCCTCCATATGCCTTTGAAAGCTTCTTCCCTAAATGTCAGTATGATTTTTGTTAAAGGAGTATTTATAAATAGTGTTTCCCCTTCGGAATATAGTTTTTTAGTTCTGTATCTGTATGTACTAAAGATTTCTTTATAAATTCATTTAAATATATCTTTATTAAAAAAAATATCTTTATTAGCCTTTATAAAAAAAGCATTTAGATTTTGTCCTATTTAACAGTTATCGCATGTTATTCAATTACTTTAATTTTGGAGAAAAAAAGGCAATATTGTTGGTAAATAGGTTTGGAATTGGCACGTGTTTCCTTTTAGAACAGGCTATGTATTTTTTTTTTTAATGTAGATGTGTGTCTATGAAACCAAACCAAAACATTCAATACATTCAAAATATATTCTAAGAAACAAAAGATTCCTTAGATAGTTCTTTAGAATTCTTCAGCTTTGAATGAAGAAAATATATCATTTTCCTGCTTTGTGACAAAATGAGAGAGAAGGCTTCAGATTTGAGTTTGGAGGCATCTCTGCTTGTGCCCATGGTGTGGGTTGTCTACTTTTTATACATAGATAAAATGCTAAATTGGAAAATCCTATCTATTTTATTTTTATTGCTGTTTTCTAGGTATGTGCAAGGATTTTGATTGAAAGATTATAACTCATAGATCTGGGTAAAGATTATCTTGGGCAAATTTGTCAAATTATTATAATTTTTATTCTCTCTTCACCCTTTTGATGTTAACATTCCTTAGCTTACTGACTTTAACCAGTGGTTCATTGTAGGCATGACTTTGACAGTATAAACCAAGAAAAACCAATTTAAAATAATTTCATTGTTAAAACTACTTTAACAGAATTATTCAGATGTGTTCTGAAGACAAGTTCTCTTGCTCGCCACCAACCACCTGGCACTTAATAGTTTATTTTAAAGGGGAAACCATAAAATAATAATTATATTTGTTGATTTATAAAATATAAACAGAACAGACCTTACTATCTTTAATAACGAAAACCCCTCATATTGTGGGTTGTGTAATGCTTCCCTGGAGGAAGCCAGAACCATATCTATCCAGGTCTGGGTCCCTGACAAACAGTAGAAGTAGAACTGGGTCATCACAAGCATTATCTTCCATTGATCAAGTGGACATAGGCTGAGAACAGGCAAAGCTCAGCTCTTAAATTTCACCTCGTCCGTCCGTCTGTCCGTCCGTCCGTCCATCCATCCATCCAAACATCCAAACATCCATCATCCATCCCCCACCCACTCACCCACTTATCCACCCATCCATCCACCTGTCTATCCATCTGTTCATCCATGCATCTGTCCACCCACCCATTTGTCCACCTATCATCCATCCATCCATGCATCCATCCATCTGCCCATTTATACATCTCTTCAAATATTAATTCCACATCAGCTAATTCCAGGCTCTGAGCTGAACACTGAGGAGATGAAGATGAAGACTCTGATGCCAACCATCTTTCAGATAGCATGCAACCCACGGAAGACCTATTCTCTTGATAAGATGTTGTGCTAGGTGTCTTCTGTTCTTTTTTCCACATGCACTCCCTCCCTTTTTCTCCCTGCTTGTGCCTCAGAAGTCAAATCTTCCTTGACGTCATCAGGGGGCTTCTTATGCTCTGGCTTCCAGTTGGGTTCAGCCAAAGGGAGTACAGCAGGAGGTCCTGGGGAAGGAAGAGACAGGTCAGGGTATTTATCTCCCTGGACTCCTCCCTGAAGGGACTTGTCTGCCTCTCCGTATAAAAATCTCTCTAATTGTCCGCCCCAAGTTTCTGCATTATTACTTGTGGTTTCTCAATATTTTGTCTGTAGTCTTGTTAAACTCTCTTCAAATTACTCAGATCTGATGTGCCATTTATTTTCTACCGAGGATAGGACTGATAGAGAAGTTCTTCATGAGCACTCTCTGGCTTGGTGGGTCTAGCCCAGCCTCCTTTCTGGTACTCTGGTATTTCTAGATTTTGCTAAACCCAGTACTGCTTTATTCTGATTAGCAAGTCACTCAGTATAATTTCAGGTACAATTTTTGCCTATTACCACGACTGTTGAAGCCAGAGCTGGTTTCTACTCTCTCTCTCTCTCCCTCCCTTTCATAAAAGGGGGCTCCCCAAATCAAAAGACAAACACGTGACTCATACAGCCTTCATTTACTGCAGATAGAAAACTCTTGATGCTGTTACATAGATCCTGGTTACCTAAACCAGAAAATGATCCATCTAGAGCCAGCTCACTGGCCGGGAGAATGCGTGAATAACGAATATGGAGACTGTGTCCACAGAGCCATTAGTTGCAGGAAGTATCTCATTGCCAGACACCCAGAGGCTGCATCCTTTGGTGAGTCACTGGTGCTGGGCACTGGGGACTGACCTTGCTCCTCTTCCATGGTGTAAATCAAATATAAAACCCAGCTCGTTATTATGTAAAATTTGAGAAGTATGCAAATGAGCATTCCCTAAACAAGGGAAATGGCAGTACCTTTCCAGTTTAAAGGGGCTGACACACTCTCACAAGCTGTGGTGGCTGCGCTGTGATATTTCTGCGGAACCATCAGCTCAGCTCTTTGCAGGCTGTTGAACTGTTAGTACATGTTAGCACCATTTTATAGCCTGTAATTTAAGAGGTGAAAAAAAAATCTTTGTAGCTCAGGTAAGAAAGTGACATTGTGACATATTTTTTATTTAGAATTAAGAAACTGAAATAAATTGTCTTCCATTTTACCCAGTTTTCTGAGCTCTCCGGAAGTTGTTCCCCTGCCACATTCTTTCTTTCTTCCCTGTTCCCTCCTCTGCACAAAGCGCACGCCCATCAGCACGTTTTTGACTGTATCAGTTCACGACATTTTATGTAACTTTTAATAAAGTTATAAACCAAATCAAAGCCTTTGCCCTCAAGTGGATTCAGACTCATGGTGACTCCATGTGCTACAGAGCAGTACTTCTCCATAGGGTTTTCTTGGCTGTAATCTTTAAGGATGCAGATCTCCAGGCCTTTCTTCTGTGGCACTGCTGGGTGGATTTGAACCGCCAACCTTTAGGTCAGTAGTCAAGCACAAACTGTTAGTGCCACCCAGTGACCTCTGAATAAGGTTACCTCATTTCAGAAACCCTGACGTGGGGGAGATGACATTATCATTCTAAAACAAACACTCCTGCCTCGGTTTCTCAAATAACATCTCAATTTTAGGACTTTGCTTTTAGCAGGACGTGGCCGATAGGTGACGGAGCACAGCGCCTGTTGGGTGCGCTGTCGTCTAGTAACGAGTCTGACATTGGGACGTGGGTGCTTCGTCCAACTGTTGAACTAAGTTCTGGAAGACTCTGTTGGCCTCCATGGGCATAGATGGGCCAGGGAGGCCTCCAAGATGGATTTTCTAAAATGGTAGATAAGGTTCCGAAAGTCAGCATGTGTGAGTGTCTTTTCTTTCTTTTCATTTTATTTTTGAGACTAAAAGTAGCTATCATGATTCTTCAAAGGGTGTGACATGTTCCCATTCTTTCCCCATGGGCATCAAAATCTCATCAGAAAAATGTCCTAAAGAGGTGGGAAGTGTCTTTGTTTTTTATTCATTCTTTCTGACTTAATCTGGCTCCTGATTTAACTTTGAGAACACTTTAAAATGCAACAAACCACTACAGTGGCCCCTCCACCCCTTCACAGGATTCACCAGCTGTCAGGTCAGCCCTGACTCATGGCGACTCAGTTTGTGTCAGAGTAGACCGTGCTCCATAGGGTTCTCAACGGCTAGTTTTTCAGAAGCAGTTCCCCAGGACTTTCTCCTGAGGTGCCTCTGAGTGGACTCAAACCACCAGCCTGTCAGTTAGCAGCCATGCATGTTAACCGTTTGTACCACCCAAGGTCTCTTCTCACAGAGAAACGAGGCCGCAGATGGAAGCGAAGGCAGAGCGTGGCCCTGGGGCAGCCCACGAGCATCTCAGCCACGGCTCCCGAGAGAAGAAATAGAGTGAACTTTTACTTTCCTCTCAGTTTTTGTTCTCAGTTTAAAACTTGCAAGACCACAAGTGCATTTGTTTCATTTTAGGCTCTGTCAGTTGTGAATCAGAGGGTTTTAAGCTGTCGTGCTGTTTGGTGGAGGAGGCAAAAAAGAGGATATTCTAGGAGCCGGGTAAGAGGGCTGACAAAATCATAAAAATGCAGGGAAAAAAAAGGCACAAAAGAATGTAAAAAAGCGGAGATCCACTGCAGTTCAAAGCTTTTTCTTTTCTTTCTTTTTCTTTTCAAGGCTATCGGGTTATTCCATGTTGCTTACAAGGGAGGCCATGTTTTAAAAAACATGGAGAGCCCTGATTTGGGGTGGGAGGGGCAAGAAAAGGGAGGGGCTGGTTAGTGGGCTCCTGCTGTCACACCCCCAACACCAGGACTCTCTCGTCTGTGGGGCACCTGGCAGAGATGTCTGACGCTGACCTTGGTTCCAGTGCCCACACTGAGGCCGAGGAATTCCTCCATCACCATCACCACTTCAGAGTGAAGCCTCACCTCTGCTCCACCTGGCTTGTAAAGGATCTTCCCCAGGTGGGTGGCTAAGATGGGCAGTGCTTGCTGGACGTGGGGAGCCAGGGAGGTCACCAGTCGGCAGGTCACCAGTCGACAGGTCACTTTGCAGGAACACTTTAGGCTCCTGCAAGCTGCTTGCGGCACAGGCTGAGTTGGAAAGAAAGGGTAGGAAATAGCCGGCAGCTTCACATGGGTGTGGGCAGCACTTCCCTGCCTTTTGTAGCCACTCTCGTTTAGACAGCAGGCAGAAAGCTAGAAACACAAACCCCGAATGTGCAATCAATGGTTGTCACTGCTGCTAGCTGCCGTCAGTTCATGGCAACCCCACACGCAATGAAACCAAACGCTGCCCCGTCCTGTGCCATCCCCAGGATCGGCTGCAGATAGAACTGTCGTGATCCCTAGGGTTTTCACGGGCTGATTTTCAGAAGTAGATCACCAGGCCTTTCTTCCTAGTTTGTCTTACTCTGGAAGCTCTGCTGAAACTTGTTCAGTATCATAGCAACACACAAGCCTCCAGTGACAGATGGATGGTGGCTGTGCCTGGAAGGGGGGAATTCTGCCGTGGAACCGCCACTGACCCCACAGTCAATAGTACCAGCTCTCTACTCAGCAGTTCCTGTGCCCAACCACTGGATCCGTGATCGTGGAGAAGCATGGAAGAGGGGCCTGGAGTTTGCTGAGCTGACACAAAGCCATAGCAGACAGGGTTTTTGCACTTATCAACAAGGACAGCATTTATCCTACACAATAAACGTGCAATTTGTTCTAATTGGTATCATTTAGCTGTCACTTAACTGTTGGCAGAATGGAGCTCTTTGGTAGATGTTCAACAATAACCTTCCTGACAAATATTCAGCAGTCACAGATGGACACTAAATAATAAGAAATTACTTTTATTAAAGGAGAGTTCTTTTCACCAGCTTGTTAAACATGTTCCAATGATCCTGTTCCTGGGGACAGTGGGGACACAGTGGTGGGACCCACGGATGGAGAACGGGGGCATTTAGCTGGTTAAGGGTGGTCTGTGCTAATTTTGTGTCGCTTGGGTGTATAATTGCACTTGAAAGACAGCTCCTTTTATCCTTTGTGCTGAAGCCACAGAGAGGACCGGCTGGCAGGGCATGCGACAAGCGTGTGTAAATGAAGCATGAGCCTATGACTTATTTAGGCCACAGAGCAGTCAATAATTAATGAGGCTGGCTCTGCTGATGGAGGGAAAGCTCTGAAGGACTCCCTCACTTTGTTCAGACACTTGCTATTCCAGGTGGTCTCGGGCTGTGGCATCTCTAGCGAGCTCTCCCTTCCCGGGCTAATCACATCAGGCTGTAAATGGTGGAGTGGGCAAGGAAAAGCTATTAAAAACAAAAATCCTGCAAGCACACACATAAGGGACACGCCACTCACACTGTGGATGTGAACAGTGGGGCGCGTCACTTTGATGGGGAGCTAAAGGCGGCGTGGCGTCAGTCCGTCAGCAGAAGGTGTGTCACCCACAATGCCTCAGTAAGGGGGCTCAATGGTGTCTTTAGGAGCTCCTCATTATTAAAAGGAGGTCCTGTTATTCTGTGGAAAAACCAACCCCAAAGAGATCCAAATTGAAACCCCAGTCCTGCGAATTAGTTGCTGTGTAACCCTGGGCAAGCTACCTACCTGGCTGGCACTCCTTTCCCTCGTCTGTTGCAATACACAACCAACAAGCAAGAAGGCCACCACCCACGTTCATTTATTTGTTCATTCAGGATCACGACACCCTATAGGGTCAGTGCTGGTATCGCCCCCTTTTACAGATGAGAAAACAGGCACAGAGAGGCTGAGTCACTTGTCTGAGTTTACATAACCACTCTCCTCATTCTAAACACCCTGGAAACACAGTAAATACTCCATTTTAAGTTCCGGGAACCAAGAACATGCAAAGAGAAACAAGTGCCCTAAATAATATCATCAGCGATGGGAACGGTTATGGGCATCACTTATCATCAAGCCTCCAGAGAAGGAGATCAGAGGGCTGAGGCGCTGAGAGGACACTCTGGGGACACCTGCCCAAGGAGTCTGTGTCTGCTGCTGGGTTAGTGGGTAAACATAGCTGTCCTTCTGCTGCCATTGCAGACTCAGTTGGAGCAGGTAGAAATTTCATCCCTCAGGTGATTTAAATAATTTATTGTGAGGGTTCTATTATTGATTAAAACTTTTACAAAGTTCTATTAGATACTAAGTAAACACCAAATGAAGGCCTTGGTGGTTCAGTGGTAGAATTCCCACCTTCCATGCAGCAGACCCAGGTTCGATTCCCGGCCGATGCACCTCATGCAAAGCCAACACCCCTCTGTCAGTGGAGGCTTGTCTGTTGCCGTGATGCTGAACAGGTTTCAGAGGAGCTCCCAGACTAAGACAGACTAGGAAGAAAGGCCTGGTGATCTACACCTGAGAGTCAGCCAGTGAAACCCTGTGGGTCACAGTGGGTCAGTGTGCAGCTGATCACGGGGACGGTGCAGGACCGAGCAGTATTTACATCGTAGTGCGTGGGATCGTGCTGAGTCAGGGCTGACTCCCTGGCTGATGAAAAGGAAAACAGCAACAACAAATATCAAGTATATGTTTCTGGCCTATTGAATCAGGGGAAACCCTGGTGGCATAGTGGTTAAGTGCTATGGCTGCTAACCAAGAGGTCAGCAGTTCAGATCCACCAGGCACTCCTTGGAAACTCTGTGGTGCAGCTCTACTCTGTCCTATAGGGTCGCTATGAGTTGGCATTGATTTGAAGGCAGTGGGTTTTGGGTTTGGTATTGAATCAGGAAAAGGGTCCGGACTGCAGGGGAAGGGCAGGGGGTCCTTGCTGCCTGGTAGGTCCCACAGGAATGTGTCTTGGGGGATGGGGTGGGTCTCTCTGTGGCCCCTGGGGCTCTTTCGGGACCCAGCTGCTCTCACACCGGGTGCTCAGATGCCGGTGGGCAGTAGGTGGGCCGCTGCGAGAGGGTGTGGCATGAAACCAGGGAGGATGGTAGCAACGCCACCTGGCCCCCAGCAGACCTATAGTCAATGTCACCCAGGAGACTGTTCAGTATATGGAAGAGTCAGACCCCCGTGCTTGGCAGTTTGTCCTGTGGGGCAGAAAGGATGAGGGATGAGCCTGTGTGTATGGGGTGTACTTGGCAGGGTTGGAGAGAAAGGGGTTGAGGTAAACAGTGTCCTTCCTCTCCTCCATCCTTCTGTGGGTGACATGAGAGACATGCACACCTCCCGCCTCAGCTTGCCTGACTCAGAGCCAAGAGGGCAGGTTCAACTGGGAATTTGGGTCCAGTAGGGTTGAGTCCAGTGCCCCTTCTGGCTGCTCAGCAGAGCCCGTGTGCCCACCAGCCCTCCACGCCTGTCTTGTCACCAGGTTGTCGTTGTTGTCAGCTGCCATGGTGTCTTCCCCCGACTCATGGAGACCCATGCACAACAGACCCAGACTCTGCCCAGTCCTGCGCCATTCCCACTATCAGTTGTGAATTGGACTGCTGTGATCCACAGAGTTTTCAATTGTTGATTTTTAGAAGTAGATCACCAGGCCTGTCTTCCTATCTCAGTCTGGAAGCTCCTGCTCAGCATCAGAGCAACACACAAGCCTCCACGGACAGAAAGGTGGTGGCTGTGCATGAGGCGCGCTAGTCAGGAATTAAACCCAGGTCTCCCATTCTCACATGGAGGGTAAGAATTTTTTTCTACAGGAAAAAAAAAATGTGGCAAAGCTTTGCTATTAGGAGAGATTAGTCCCTAGAGAAGGACATCATGCTTGGTAAAGCAGAGGGTCAGTGAAAAAGAGGAAGACCCTCAACGAGATGGACTGACACAGTGGCTGCAACAATGGGCTCAAGCATAACAATGATTGTGAGGATGGTGCAGGACCACGCGTGTTTCATTCTGTCATGCATAGGGTTGTTATGAGTCAGAACTGACTTGACGGCACCTAAGAACAACAACAAAGGTTTGCTAGCTCACTGAGCATGTGTGCCATTCATGTTGTAATAATAAAGCCATGCATTTTAGGAAGAGTTAGACTACATGGGCCAGAACTAACACAGTAACCAAGCAGGTTCTCTTGAGTGAGGTCAACTCCACATCTCTTCTTTGCACTGGGCTCCACGTGGGTCAGCTCACAGTGCTGACCTTCACAGTGCTGAGTGTCCAAATGATGTGAGGACCAGACCTCCAGGCCACGGAGCAGAGCCCGAATGCACACTGCCTGAGTGGAGAGATGCCATTTTATTTTCTTGAGAAGTCTCCATAACTCCAAATGAGGGGACACCATTAGGAAGGGTATTCGATGTATTAGAGGAATGTTCTCACTTCAAGTCTCCGGCCAGCATGCTTTTATGTGGTTCAATGTCATTCCGTAGATTCTTTAGAGGTGATTAATCCGTGCCTGAATAACTGGCTCACCAGGATGCGTGCTGGGGTAATTATCTGTTTAAACTCTCCAGCTGGCCACTACAGATGTTGCTAATGGTGTGTGGATAGAGGAGCATTCTTCACTGAGCACAGAAAATGAGAACAGTGACAGACACAACCCGAAGTCAGATAAGTCCGTGCAACTCTGCTGTGTACCAGGTATGGATGAATCTGGATACTTGTGCCACCACTAGTGAGCTAGCAGAGCCAAGAACCCAGGGACATGGACCCTCATAGTTCTTCTACTTCTTTACTGAATTGGAAAATATTTTTTTTTCCTTATGTCTGGACAAATATGATTTCTGAATTCATTTCAAACCCTCCTGCTGGTTCTTTTTCTCAGGAATAATAGGTCACATTTGTTGGGCAAGGTTTCTCTAATATTAATAACTCCTAGTTGCTCATATCCATGTGGTATTTACAGTGTGCCAGGCTCTGTTCTAAGAGACCCCTTCTATCATCTCTGCGAGTACTTTGTTAGCTCAGGCAACATGAGCTACTGTAACAGACTCCTGAAACTGAGAGGTGGAACACAACAGAAGTTTATTTCATGCTTAAGTAACAATCCAATATGGTGGCTCCTGGTAGTTGGGCAGCTTTCCTCCTCCTGGTGATCCTGGGATTCAGTCTCTTCAACCTTTGCATCTGCCCTTTATGGGTCTTGGCAGCATCTGAACCCAGTTGACTGATAGGGAAAGAGAGAGTGGAGGAGGCGTGCCTGCTTGTTTACCATGTGTCATGGACGTGTTACCAACTTTCCCACTCACATCCCATTGACAGAGCCAACCATTGCCCCCCGCCCCCTGCTCTGTGTGAGAGGAGCGGGGACATGCATCCCAGGGTGGGCAGCTGCTCCTGTTGACGACTCTGAATGATGGAAGAGGGAGCACACATTTTGTGAACCATAAGCTATTTCCACCACAAGCAGAGCATTCTGCCCATTTTATAGTTGAAGAAACTGAGGCTTAGGAAAAGTGAGGTCATTCAGCAGCAAGTGGCAGATTGGAGTCCAGCAGGTGACTGGAGGGGTCACACCCCTGCAAGAGTCCAGGGACATGTCCACAGCACTGCCAGAACCATGGGGACTGCAGACATGGGAAAAACAAGTATTGAGGAAGCTATAAAATAATTGTGTTATTAGGGAGACAAAACAAAGTGTAGAGAGCTGATGCTTACTCTTATGTCAACTTGGCTAAGCTATAGAAGCAAACTCTAGTCTAGATGTTTCCGTGAGAGTGCTTTGTAGATGAGGTTAACATCTACAGTCATTGGCTGTAAGTAGAGGAGATCACCTTCAGGGATGGGGGTCGGCCCCATCCAATAGGTCGAAGGCCTTAGGAGTAAAAATTGAGGTTTCCTGAAGGAGAAGAAATTCTGCCTTAAGACCACAGCATTGATTCCTGCCTGAGCTTCCAGCCTGCTGGCCTGGCCTGTGCATTTCAGATTTGCCAGCTTCCACAATCACGTCAGCCAACTCCTTTAAATAAATAAGTAAATAGGATACACACACACACACACACACACACACACACCCCTGTTAAAAAAAAAATGTGGTCGAGTCAATGCTGGCTCATAGTGACCCTGTAGGGCAGAGGAGAATTGCCCCATAGGGTTTCCAAGGAGCACCTGGTAGGTTTGAACTGCTGACTTTTTGGTTAGCAGCTGAGCTCTTAACCACTATGCCACCAGCGCTCCATATGTACATATATAAACAAAACCTATAGCAAATATATATATATATACACACGTACATGTATATAAACAAATCCAATAGGAAATATTATGTGTATATATACATATGTTTTGTTTCCCTGGAGAGCCCTGATTGATGTAAAGACATAGAAATCACCAGCACATACCATTTCACAGGGATCAGAGAGGCAAACATTTAAGATTGACCATATAAGATGTTGGAGAAGTGGGAAATTCTGCATTGCCCTTGGAGTGTGGATTTTCGGCCATGATGAAGAGTTGCCAAGCTCAGGGTGCCCGCATATGTGTCCAACAGGACTTGTAGACAAGTCACTGCAGTGCTGTTTCTGATGGGAAAAAAGTGGAAACAATAAAATTATCCTTCATTGGGGAGAAGGTGAATAAGTGAAATGTAGTTTAGTCAAACAATGGACTGCAGGTGTTAAATAGGGTCACCTGGAGCTGCATTATGAGTCAGTGGTTAAAGCACTCAGCTGCTAAGTGAAAGGTTGGCAATTTAAACTTACCACCTCTTCCGTGGTAGAAAGATGTGGCGGTCCACTTCTGTAAAGATTTGTAGCCTTGAGAACCCTATGAGGCAGTTCTACTCTGCCCTATAAGGTTCCTATGAGTCGGAATAGACTCTGTCTTAGTCATCTAGTGCTGCTGTAACAGAAATACCACAAGTGGATGGCTTCAACAAAGACAATTTTATTCTCTCACAGTCTAGTAGGCTACAAGTCCAAATTCAGGGCATCAGCTCCAGGGGAAGGCTGTCTCTCTCTGTTGGCTCTGGAGGAAGGTTCTTCTTGTCATTCTTTCCCTGTACTAGGAGCTCCTCTGTGCAGGAACCCTGGGTCCAAAGGATGAGCTCTTCTCCCGGTGCTTCTTCCTTGGTGGTATGAGGTCCAGCCTCTCTGCTTGCTTTCCTTTCGTTCTATCTATTGTTAGATAAAAGGTGGTACAGGTCACACCTCACGGAAACTCCTTTTACATTGGATCAGGGATGTGACCTTAGAAAGGGTGTTACAATCCCACCCTAATCCTCTTTAACATAAACTTACAATCACCAGATGGAGGGCAACCACACAATATTGGGAATCATGGCCTAACCAAGTTGACACATATTTTGGGAGACACAGTTCAATCCATGACAGACTTGAAGGCAGTTTTGGGAGCTACATGAATCAACATAAACATCAAAAACACAATGTTGAATGAAAAAAGTAAGCTAATTTCATCTTAAAGAAGACTGGTTACGATAACTGCATTTCCCCCCAAACTGTAGAGTTAACCTTAGCACAACCCCAAAGAGCTTAGTCTAAATCACATGCTGAGTGCTTCCATTCAAGCCTACTCAGGTTGTAAATCTGTCTTGTAAACTCCAGTACTGAAAGCAAACATGGGCTGAGCCAGACAGGGGTGAGGAGAGGCTGCCCCACTTAGATGGGGGCCAGGCAGTTGGTGGGAGGAGGGACATTGAAGAGAGGTCTGAATATGAGCAGCATCTGGGTGAGGGGCTACCTGGAGCAAACACTCTGCTGTGGAAAGAGCTTGTCAAGTTCAAGGCCCTGGAAGGAGCCAGCGTGGGGGGCCAGGGAATACTTTGGTGTGAGGTTGGTGAGAGTGGTGGGGTGTCCTCATAGACTCTTGTAGACTGTGGTAAGTATCTTGGCTTTGACTGTAAGAGAATCAGCTGGCTATTGATCGGTTGTATGACTCAAGAAAGCTGGAAAGCTGCAATGTCATGGATGGAATGAATGGAGTGGGCTTAGGGGAAGCAGTGAGAAATCCATTCCAGTAGTTCAGGGAAAGTAAAGGGTAAAGTAGAGGATCGGTGGAAAAGAGGAAGACCCTCAACGAGATAGAATGACACAGTGACTGCAACAATGGACTCGGGTAAAACAACCATTCTGAGGATGGCTCAGAGTGGGCAGATTTTCGTTCTGTTATACGTAGGGTTGCTATGGGTCAGAACTGATTTAAAGGCACCTAACAACAACAACAACAATTCAGGGAGATGTGGAGAGGTTGGGGGGACTCAAGCTGCCTTTAGAGTTGGACTTCGCAGGGCCTTCTGATGGGTGGATTGAGAGGGCAGCTTCAGGAAGACTACTGGGTCATGCATTGTTCAGTAAGACTGTGAAGCAGATTCCTCAAAACGAATTACTGTGTAAAGTTATCCTCCAAGAAGCAACTCTTTCTCCCAAATGTGTGGCTGATAACAGCTCTCTGAGACAAGCTAACATTTGCTCTTTCAGTGAAAACAAAATCTCATGTGTAGATGATTGTTCATAGCAAACATCTCAAGTGTCTCAGATTTCAGAAAGTTTCATCTCTCCTGGAAGCATCCTAGGCAAGTTTTAGAGAAGAGCTATGTGAAACGACTTAATTACAGGCTCTACCACAATAAAACAACAATAAATCAAAATAGTTGCTATCGAATCAACCCTGACTCATGTGGGTCTCGACCTCTGGTGACCCCACGTTGTCAGAGTAGAACTGTGCTCCACAGGGTTTTCAATGGCTGATCTCCAGGCCTTTCTTCTGAGGTGCCTCTGGCTGAACTTGAACAGCCAAACTTTCAGTTATCAGCTGAGTGAGTTAGCCATTTGCCCAACTCGGGGACTATCACAGGCAATGAAGAAGGGGTAAGGAACACTTTCCAGTGTCTGCAATGTCAGAACAGGACGTGTCCCTACAGGTCCTAGTGGTTCCCCATAGTTCCTAATGCAAGCCCTCTGTCCTGGGCACCTCATCCCTCCTCTTGGCTACAACTTACATCAGTCTTGCATTTCTCTTGGGCGCGCCTCCAGAGAAGATGAACTTCACACCCAGACCCAGCCACCCTCCAGCTCTGATGGCCTTTCTGGTGTTTGGGAAATAAGAGATGTGACTGACCGTCACTCTAGGGTACTAACAAGCCAGGGAGAGAGGTTCAGACGAGAAAAAGTCACAGGAAGCTGCTGATGGTAATGTGCTAAGAGCACCAAGCCCATGAATAAAAACAAGTGCGTTTTTTGGTTTGTTTTTTGCTGCAAAATACTTTTCTCCTAGGCAGATTTGTTTAATCGAACTTTTTATTCTGACATCATTGTAGATCACATGTAGTTGTGGGAAGTACTATGGAGAGATCCCAAGTACCATCCTCCTGCACTATCAGTTCGCAAAGCTGTAGAACGGCGTGGCATCCAGGATACTGGCCTGGATAAAATCCACCAATCTTATTTTAAACATATTTTGTTTTAACATCTTAAAGTGAATTTAAAAAATTACTCACAATGAAATATATGAGTGTACTTAAATTCCAGAATTTAAATTAAATAAATGTAATTTTTTAATTAAAAAGACATTCAATTAAGAAAAAATGAAAAATAAGGAGAAATGAAAATGAAAACCAAAAAAAGAAAAATGAAAGAAATCAAAATTCTTAAATATCTCTATTCTTTAGTGAGCTGAAACTTCTCATATTTATCATGGATCAGCCTAAATGATCATTTTCTAAAAACACAATTGGGGAGAATATGAGCAGCATCTGGGTGAGGGGCTGCCTGGAGCAAACACTCTGCTGGGCCATTCTAGCAGGCCAGCTTGATTAAAAAAAAAAAAAAAAAACTTAAATTAAATTAACTGTATAATGAATACTACATAGATTGAAAGATAGATACATAAATAGATAGACATTTTAGGACACCAGGAGGCAGGTTTAACCCTTGTAATGGATTTTACAATTAATGAGCCCCATGGAAATAGTGGTCTGTTTTTGGCTGTTATTCCTGGAAACAGTTTTCAGATTATTAAAATAAAATTTCTATGAAAGCTAAAATAAGTTGTCAGTGAAAGGCATTAAATGTAATTAATGTGCAGCTAAGGATGCTGATTAGTTGGGAGGGAACTTCCTATGAATCAACACTGTGGCCCTGTAAATTGACTCCAATCTTCCACATAAAATCCACTGGACATGGCTTTTCACTGCTCATTAATCTCCACCCATTGAGAGTGGGAGAGGTTTTCTGTAGGAGGTAAGTGGGGATGGCAGAAATAGACCACTGGCAGAAACAAGCAGTGATGGGGTAGGGAGAGCAGAGAGTGGGGAGCTGAGTGAGAGAGAAGAGGGGAGGAAGGGAAAGAGAAGAGAAGAGAGGGGAGGATAGGGAAGGGGGGAGAGAAGGTAGAAAGAAAAAGAAGAGAGAGAAAGGGAGGGAGAAAGGAAGGAAAAGAGAGAAACTATACAACTGTTGAAAACTGGATATGAGAACTCTAAAACTGGTGTTATCATGTAGAGACAAATAATTATAGACCCCCTGGGTGCCTGGGAGCCCTGGTGGCACAGTGGCTAAGAGCTACAGGGAGCTACGGCTGCTAACCAAAAGGTCGGCAGTTCAAATCCACCAGCTGCTCCTTGGAAACCCTATGGGGCAGTTCTAGTCTGTCCTAAGGGTAGCTATGAGTTGGCATCGACTCAATGGTAACGGTTTTTTTGGGGGGGAGGGGAAAGGGGGTACCTGAGGACATATACACATTGCCACAATTGTAATAACATTTTCAAGAAAAAGAATTCCAGCCATCAAAAAAAGGTAAAATAAGTTGAGAGTTCAAACTATAATCCTGGAAGTATGGGATGCATACTAGAAAGACTGGGTTTTCTAATGACTCAGGTTAAAAGCAGTGTTACTTCATGTCTGTTTAAATTGTACTGAAGATGTGTCGGGGGGCTACACACCCAAATGGAAACTCATGACTTTTTTGAGGTGGAAACAGAGGGAAATATGTGTCCAAACTTTCATCTAGAAGACAGGAAATACATCATGGAGTTGAGTTTTGTTGTTTAATAATGTGCATTTTTGGCTCTTTGAGTTGATGGAATTTTAGAGTGGGGTGTGAACTTAGAAACTGCTGTTGCCAAAGTCCTCCTCTTGCATCAGCAGAAGCAGGCTTGGGAAGAAGAGTCAATGCACCTGATGTCACAGAGCTGGCTCAAACCTGAATGGGGATTGAAACCAAGGTCTCTTGGCTGGCTGCCCTGTGGAACAAGAAATAGAACTGGAACCATGTCTGGCAGAGGTGGAAGGGGGAGGGCTGCAAGCCATCTCCCCAGAAAGGTACAATAAACTGGAAGAAATGAACAAAACAACCATTTCAGTGCCTTAGAAGCTGACCACAGTATTGCAATAGGCTGAGACAGGCTCATTTGTGAGAAAGTGATGAATCTGGGCAGGAGCAGTGGAAGTCTGTGATGTTCGTGTTCAGGGTTGCCCTGCCTTCCAAGCCCCCCAGTGCTGCTTGGGCTACATGGTTGTTCTGACAGGTCAGGGCAGGCCACACATTACCAACAGCTTCACTGCTGGAGAGGCAATCTCAACTTAGAGTGGAAGGTGAAGACTCCAGCCCCACTGGAACTGTTAGAAATGAGCAGTGATCTCAGTGGTGAATGAATGGGGAAGGCCAACTGGTCTACTTGTCTGTGATGGCTGGTCTGGCTGGAATAAGCAACAGACGAGTCATCAATTTAGCAGGGAGATACAGGAAAGAAAGAGTCATACTTGTCCACATAACCTTTGCTGACCAGGAACTGGCACGCAGCCATAGAAACAACACAAAAGAGTTCAGTAGGGTGTAAAAGTAAAGCAAGCTTGAAAATCACTCAAATTTTGAAAGCTTCATGACCGTGAGTTAGGGAAAGAGTTCTTAGGTACAGAAACAAAAGCTCAATACATTAAAAAAAAAAAGAAAGGATAAATTTTACTTAACTTAAAAAAAAAAAAAAAAAAAACTTTTGTGGCTTCAAATGACACCACTAAGAAAATGGAGATACAAGACAGACTGGGAGACAGTATTTGAGAAATCATATTTCTGATAAAGAACTTGTATATAGAATACATACAGAGCTCTTAGAACTCAATAAGGAGGCAGACAACTCAATTTGAAAAATAGCACAAATCTGAATAGACATTTCAACAAAAAAAGATATAAAAACAGCTGAAAAATCACCAAAAATGATGTTCATCTTCATTAGTCATTACAGAAATGCAAATTAAAACCAGAATGAAATGCCAGTACACACCTAAAGAATGGCTATAGTGAAAAATTACAGACTACACAAAGTGTTGGTGAGAAGAAGGAGAAACTGGAACCTTTGGGAGTTGCTGATGAGAAAGTAAACTGGTATCGTCACTTGGGAAGACTGGCAATTTCTTAGAAAGGTAAATGTATACTTATAAGATAGCCCAGAAATTCTATTCCTAAGGCTCTCCCCAATGAACACACAGGTCCACGCAAAGTCTTGTACACAAATGCTCATAATGGTAGTGTTTATCATTTTCAAAAACTGGAAGCATTCTAAGTGTCCATAAATGGTGAATGGATAAATATAATGTGGTATATGTGTTCAAGGGAATGGAAACACTGGTGTCATAGTGGTTAAGAGCTATGGCTGCTAACCAAAATGTCGGCAGTTTGAATCCACTAGGCACTCCTTGGAAACCCTATGGGGCAGTTCCACTCTATCCTTTAGGGTTGCTATGAGTCAGAATTGACTCCATGGCAATGGGTTTTGTGCAAGAGAATACTATTTAGCAATAAAAAGTAATGAACTACTAATACGTGGTCAACCTCAAAAAACAAAACAAAACAAAAAACAGTGGAGGATTCTGGGAAGATGGCAGCATAAACTACCATTCTGATCCTCCCCCACAAATACAAGAAATACAACAAGGAAACGGTGCTTAGGTTTGGGGACTCTGAATCAGGCAGCAGAAGAAAGCAGCTGGGAACTGTAGGCAGGAAAAATCAAACAAATCAACAAGCTGCATAAGGTAGGAATATTGCTTTTCCCACTGTCCCTGTCCCTCCCCCAGCCACCTGGGCCACAGGCTGCTGTGAACTGGGGTAGTGGCCCCAGAAAAAGAATGTTCTTCCCTAACCGCCACAACCCCTGCCTGTGTAAAGAGTCAGGACCCTAAGGCAGAAAGCCTTAAAACCAACAAGGCAGACCTCCTTAGGGGTCTTTTTGGAGTGTTCCAGCACCTTCCTCACCTGGAGACTGTCAGCTGCAAGCTTACTTTGAATTGTTACAGAAGACCCATGCAGTGGAGTCTGTTCCCACAGTAAACACTCTACCGGCCTCCTTGGACATCCCTTGGCTCAGGGCTCTGAAACCAACAGGACAGACCTCCCAGGGAGTCAATTCAGGCCTGTGCATTCCGCCTGTTGTACAGTGCCGAGGACTGCTGACTGAGGCTGCTGTGTGCTAGGAAGCAGGCATCTTGAGTAGAGGGTATACTCACAGCCAACATACTATGGGCTGGGCTCTGATAGCAACAAGACAGGCCTCCCTGGAGGTCCATTTGGAGAGTGACAGCCCCTCCCCCACCCAGACACTGTCACCTGAAAGCCTGCTGTGAATTGCTATAGAAGGGCCCCACAGTGGTGTCTGTTCCCATAGTCAGCACTCTACCTGCCTCCCTGTACATCCCATAGATCAGACCTCTGAAAAGAAAAGGACAGACCTCCTTGGGGATAAGTTTGGGTCTGTCTGCTCCTCCTTACAGTTGGCTCTGAGGATGGCTGGCTGAGACTGCTGTGTGCTAGGATGCCAGCATCTTTAGTGGAGGCTACACCCACAGCCAACATACTATGGGATGGGCTCTGATAGCAACAAGGTAGACCTCCCTGGGGGTCCATAGGGAGTGTGACTACCCTCCCTCAGTGGCTAGACTGATACAAACTCCTACAGAAGGTTCCCTACAGTGGATTCAGGAGGTGGGTCCCTAAGTGGTGACTGCTCTCCCAACCACCACAGGGCCATTGGGGTTCTGAAACCAACAAGATTGACGTCCTTCTAGGGAATGCCAGCCCTTTGTCCTCCTGAAATGAAAGAAAGTCTGCCTGTGCTTCCCCTGAATGTCAGCTCTGATGTAAGCAACCCCCACAGAGTGGGGAAGGAAAACTTGAGCAAAACTGGAGGGTAACACCCAGCCAGGAAGGGGGATCACTGGGTAAGGGTTTTCTGACTAAAAATGTGATTGCAGAAACAGAGAAAAGAGTAATAATCACAGAGAGAGGAATGTACCCTCTGGTGGATCAATTGATTAGTACACAGCATCTTTCCTGAGTGGTGGTGCCCACTAGTGGATAGACTGACCGCAGCATGTTCTCTGGTGTGTTTGGAAGAGATTGAAAGTTGAAAAATGAGATCTGGAGCTTTCAAATTGTGATTATACCAGGGAGGGTGAAGAAGCTATCACAGAGAGGGGGAGGAAACAGTAAGCAAAGGCCAAAGGCTCTGCCTACCTGAGTTTCTTTCAGAAAGTAGTATGGGCAAAAGCACCAAATACTGGGGAAAACTGAGAAAGTTAACATCCTCGAAAATTCCAATGCCTCAACAAAGAATCACAAGACACACAAAGAACAGAGAAAAAAAAGGCCCATCCAAATGAATATACAAACGTAGTGAAAGTGCATCTAGGGATGACCAAATAATGAAAAAAATGAAAGAATATAATACAATGACATTAAACATAATTAAAGAACTAAGGGAAAACATAGACAAAGAGCTAAAAGAAATAAGGAAAACAATGCAAGAACAAAATGAGGATCTAAAAAAAGATATTGCAACTAAAAGCAACAATAACTAAATGAGAAACACAACAGAAGCTGAGAGAATTCATATCCAACAGAATGGCCCAACAAAAAATGTTAACGGGAGTTCTGTAGATGGAAGGAAAAAGACATTATGAAGTAACTCAAAGTTGTACATAAAAAGAAAGATCTCTAATAAAGGAAAATGCATAGACAAGTATAAGGGCCAGTAATAAGGTATTTGTACTTGTTAATTCTAAATGCTCTGTCCTTCATTTTTTATATAAAAAGTCAATGATAAAATTACGTTAAAGGGCACACGCATAACAAAAGCGGGGAGAGGTACGGAATAAACACAGAATTTCTTGTATGTTACTGAAGTTAACTTGGTATCAGCTTTTTATTTTTAAAAAAATTTTTTTTTGGTATCAGCTAGAATGCTATAAATACAAGCTGTTAAGTATAATATTCAAGGTAACAACTAAGAAAATATATTAAAAAACATACACAAAAGAAAAGGAGAAGGGAACCCAAAACACTCACTACAGTAAACCAGCAAAACTCAAAAGCAAGCAGTACTAAAGGACAAAGACGAAGACGAAGAAGGCTTAAGACACAGAAAACGACAAAATGGCTAAAGTAAGTCACTTTTATCAGGGATTACAGCGAATTTAAATGGACTAAATGCTCCAATGAAAAGGCAGAGAGTGGCAGAATGGATAAAAAACATGGTCCAACTCTATGCTGTTTACAAGAGTCACATCTTAAACCCAAGGACACAAATAGGATGAAAGTGAAAAGATGGAAAAAAAAAAATGTTCCATGCAAATAATAACAAAAGTGAGCTGGGGTGCCAATCTTAGTGTCAGATGAAGGAGACTTTAAAACAAAATCTGTCAGAAGAGATAACGATGGACATTGGATAGTGATAAAAGGGTCAATTAATCGAGAAGATTTATTGTTATTGTTAGGTGCCGTCGAGTCAATTCTGACTCATAGTGACCCCATGTACAACAGAATGACACACTGCCTGGTCCTGAGCCATCCTCACAATCTCTGCTATGCTTGAGCCCATTGTTGCAGCCACTGTGTCAACCCATCTCATTGAGGGTCTCCATCTGTTTCCTTGACCCTCTACTTAAACAAGCATGTTATTCTCCTCTAGGGACTGATCCCTTCTGATAACTTGTCCAAAGTATGTGAGACTAAGTCTTGCCATCCTGGCTTCTAAGGAGCATCTGGCTGTACTTCTTCCAAGACAGACTTGTTCATTTTTTGGTAATCCATGGTATACGTAACATTCTTCTCCTACACCATAATTCAAAGGTGTCAATTCTGCAGTCCTTTTATTCATCGTCCAGCTTTCACATGCATATGAGGTGAATGAAAACAAGATGGCTTGGGTCAGCAGTGATATCTTTGCTTTTTAACACTTTAAGGAGGCCTTTTGCCGCAGATTTGCCCCAGCACAAAGCATTGTTTGATTTCTTGACTGCTGCTTCCATGGGTGTTAGTTGTGGATTCAAGTAAAATGAAATCCTTGACAACTTGAATCTTTTCTCTTTTAACATGATGTTGCTTATCAGTCCAGTTGTGAGGATTTTTGTTTTCTTTATGGTGAGGTATGATCCATACTGAAGGCTGTGATCTTTGATCTTCATCAGTAAGTGCTTCAAGTTCTCTTTGCTTTCAGCCAGCAAGGTTGTTAATGAGTCTTCCTCCAATCCAGATACCCTGTTCTTCTTCACATCGTCCAGGTCCTCAGATTATTTGCTCAGCATACAGACTGAATAAGTGTGGTTAAAGAATACAGCACTGGTGCACACTTTTCCTGACTGTAAACCACAAAGTATCCCCTTGTTCTGTTTGAATGACTGCCTCTTGGCCTATGTACAGGTTTCTCATGGGGACAATTAAATGTTCTGGAATTCTTATTCCTCGCAATGTTATCCATAATTTGTTATGATCTACACAGTAGAATGCCTTAGCATAGTCAATAAAACACAGGTAAACATCTTTCTGGTATTGTCTGCTTTCAGTCAGGAGCCATCTGACAGCAGCAATGATATCCCTCATTCCACGTCCTCCTTCTATATCCAGCTTGAATTTTTGGCAGTTCCCTGTTTTTTTTTTTGTCCCTGTAGATGTACTGCTGGAATTGCTTTTGAATGATCTTCAGCAATATTTTGCTTGTGTGTGATATTGAAAATATTGTTCTATAATTTCCACATTCGGTTGGATCACCTTTCTTGGGAATAAGCATAAATATGGGTCTCTTCCAGTTGGTTGGCCGGATAGGTGTTTTCAAAATTTCTTGGCGTAGATGACTGAGCCCTTCCAATGGATGCTGCATTCGTTTGTTGAAACATCTCCATTGGTATTACATCAATTCCTGGAGCCTTGTTTTTTGCCAATAACTTCAGTGCAGCTTGGACTTCTTCCGTCAGTACCATTGATTCCTGATCATACGTCACCTCCTGAAATGATTGAATGTTGATTGGTTCTTTTTGGCATAGTGACTCTGTGTATTCCTTCTATCTTCTTTTGATGCTTCCTCTGTCATTCAGTATCTTGCCCATAGAATCCTTCACTATTGCAACTCAAGGTTTTAATTTTTTTTCTTCAGTTCTTTCAGCTTGAGAAATGCTGAGCATATTCTTCTACTTTGGTTTTCTATGTCCAGGTCTTTGCACATGTCATTATAATACTTCTTCTTCTTGAACCACCTTTCAAATCTTCTGTTCAACTCTTTTACTTCATCATTTCTTCCTTTTGCTTTAGCTATTCCATGTTCAAAAGCAAGTTTCAGAGTCTCTTCTGACATCCATTTGGATCTTTTCTTTCTTCCCTGTCATTTTAATGACCTTTTACTTTCTTCATGTATGGTGTTCTTGATGTCATTCCACAACTCATGTGGTCTTTGGTATTTAGTGTTCAACAGGTCAAATCTATTCTTGAGATGGTCTCTAAATTCAGGTGGAATATATTCAAGGTTGTACTTTGGCTCTCATGGACTTGTTCTAATCTTCTTCAGCTTCAACTTGAACTTGCATATGAGCAATTGATGGTGTGTTCCACGGTCATCTCCTGGCCTTGTATTGACTGATGATATTGAGCTTCTCCCTCATCTGTTTCCACAGGTGTAGTTGATTTGATTCCTGTGTAGTCCATCTGGTGAGGCCCATGTGTATAGTCACTGTTTATGTTGTTGAGAAAAGGTATTTGCAATGAAGAAGTCATTGGTCTCCTAAATTCTATCATCTGATCTATGGCATCATTTCTATCACCAAGGCCATATTTTCCAACTACTGATCCTTCATCTTAGTTTCCAACTTTCACATTTCAATTACCGGTAATTATCAATGCATCCTGATTGTGTGTTCGATCAATTTCAGACTGCAGAAGTTGGTAAAAATCTTCAATTATTTCATCTTTGGCTTTAGTGTTTGGTGTGTAAATTTGAATAACAGTCATATTAACTGGTCTTCTTTGTAGGCATATGGATATTAGCCAGAATAATAAGATAAGAAAAAGAAATAAAAGGTATCCAGATTGGAAAACAAGGAGTAAAATTATCTCTATTTCCAGATGTTATGATCCTATGTATAGAAAATCCCAGAGTCCACAAGAAAAATTCTAGCGCTAATAGAGGAATTTAGCAAAATTGCAGGCTACAAGGTCAAAGAACAAAAATTAATTTGGTTTCTATACACCAGCAATGAGAAATATGAAAGTGAGATTAGGGAAACAATTCCATTTACAACAGCACCTAAGAAAATAAAATAAAAACCCACAAAATTTATAGATAAAGAAGACAGATGAGTGGTTTCCTGGGACTGGAACGGGCCTAGTATTGTCTCGAAACGGCCTAAGAGAATGGTTAGTGGTGACACAGATGTTCTAAAACTGGTTTTTGGTGATGGCTGCACAACTATATAAATTTAGTAAAAATCATTGAGATGTATGTTCTAAACGGTGAGTTTTAAGGAATTTGGGTTACACATCAATAAAGCTGCCTAAATACCGACTGAATGGCTGGCACCTTCTTTGTGGCCATAAGCCTGGAGACCTCTGCTGTCCTTGCCTCTGTGACAGCCACCCTTAGGGCAGCAGTCCACTGTCTCAGGAATCTTGGCAGCCTCTGGGTGTTGCAAACTGTTAAGCACTCTTCTGTTAGCCAGTAGGTTGGCGGTTTGAACCTATCCAGAGGTGCCTTGTAAGACAGGCCTGACGATCTGCTTCTGAAAAGTCACAGCCTTGAAAACACTATGGAGGAACTCTATTTTGCCCACATAGGGTTGCCATGAGTTGGAATTGACTGGACAGCAACTAACAACAACAGCAATCTCTAGGAGTTCTTCCAGCTCCACCTCCTTAGGGTGCCATTTCTCTTCCCTTCTCACACCAGCAGCTGCACGTTTCCTGGAAAGCTCGATCTGAGAACAGTATTTCCTGCCTTTGGGAGGCTATACAACAGCCTGTTGGCTCCCTGGTCTTCTGTGCACCAAAGAAGCTCTGGTCTCCTCCCCTTTCCTACCACTTCCTGTTTCTGCCTTCCAAATTCATTTTCCGTTGGTCCTCCAAGAAGTGTTTCCAACTTTCTCAGTCACGGGCACTTGGTGATATTCCTACAACACTGGTATGGGCAGTAGAGACTTCTCTTGGTGGAAGGTGACCAACCAGGCTGCAGGTTCCTCGGCCCCACCCCCCGCCTGGCCTGTCCAACTTGAGGGGGTCATATCAAGTTGTTCTGTGACTCCGCTGGTTTCTGCATCCTCTCCATGGCTCTCTCTGTCCTCTGATGCCTACCTTTCTGACAGGTGACCTGGAGCCCAAAGCGTCACTTATTGAGAACCCTGGGGTCCCTTTATTCCGTATTTAGAGGAAACTCACTTTTTGAGCAGGCAAGTATTACAGAAAAGGTTCAAGGGCTGGCATTCTATCTTGAATCTGAATCCTCAAAGGTGCTATGAAATAAACAGTTGCAAGAGGAATCGAAATGTCAGCAAAGTCCATCCTGAGCTGCTCTGGGGCATTTTTGAGAAACTCTTGCTATTTCAGGAGGGAAATGAGTCGATCCCACCCTAGGGAATACACGCCAAGCCCAGAATATATTCTGAAAACTATATATATTAGAGTCTGATGTCGAGCTGCAATATCTCAAACCACATTCTGCCTAGACGGTCCCCAGAGCACGTCCTAAATTTATCAAGAGATTCACCCCACAAGGTGTCTTGGGCACCAGAAACCTTTAGAAGAGGGGAAAGGTATTTTTTCTTTTGTTTTCAAATATTAAAAACACCTTTCAGACCTCAACTCCATGAGAGCTCAAATTCTTCACCTGGATTCCCCTGGCGATGCCTCTTGACCACTTTTAGTATTTAAATTGGATCTTCAGAATTGCAATTATTGGCTTTCGCCTTGAAATGTAATACATTTTACAAAAGCTGCATTTATGGAATACAGATTCAGAGAAAATGGGCTTTCAAGGCCTGAGACCCAGCTAAGTCTAGACGGTGCGCTATTTTGACAGAGAAACATCAGCATGCTGTTGTACGTTCGGAGCGTGCTCTCATTTTTCTTCCTTAAGCACATTTTGCAGAAGGCCATTTGACTGCAGGAGCTTGGGAGCCAGGCCCCATGACACAGCAGATCTAGGGGTATGGAAGGTCTGTCTGCCCACTGGGTTTAGGCTGGGCTGCTCTGAGCACAGTGCAGGGTCCAACCCATAGGACACTCAGAGACATCAGTCACAGCTAATTTCACACCCTTCACTTCCACCCCACCACCCCCGCAGCTCCAGCCCTTTGAGGCTATGAGTCTCTCAGCACCTAGGAGTGCTCGAGTTACACTCAGTGACGCTTTCTAAAATGTCCCCTTTGAAAGGTCACTGTCACACGTGGGATAAGTGCGCTGCTGCAAAATTGGTCGAATTGCCTGACTTCTGGCTACTCTCTCCAAGGAGAGTCACACTTAGGTATGGGTGTGACCTAACACTTTTGTGTTAACAATAAATATTTAGATGAGGCTAAGTCCACATGCTTGTTTTTGAGTAGAAAAAATGACTGGAGTACAGCACTTTGTCAGAATTTTTTAAACTCAGAATCTGTGATATATGCCCTGATTTGTTGTTGTTTGTCGGGTGCTGCTGAGTCGATTCCAACTCATAACGACTCTGTGTACATCAGAAGGAAACACTGCTGGTCCTGTGCCATCCTCACAATCATTGTTATGTTTGACCCCATCTGTCTAGCCATCCAGTGTTGCTATAACAGAAATACCACAAGTGGATGGCTTTAGCAAAGAGAAATTTATTTTCTCACAGTTTAGTAGGTTTGAAGTCCAAATTCAGGGTGTCGGCTCCAGGGGAAGACTTTCTCTCTCTGTTGGCTCTGGAGGAAGGTCCTCTCCATCAGTCTTCTCCTGGACTAGGAGCATCTCTGTGCAAAAAGCCCGGGTCCAAAGGACACGCTCCGCTCCTGGTGCTGCTTTCGTGGTCCCCCCTTGTGTCTCTCTGCTCTCTTCTCTCTTATATCCCAAAAGAAATTGGCTCAAGACACAATCCAATCTTGTAGATTGAGCCTTGCCTCATTAACATAACTGTCGCCTATCCCCTCTAATTAACATCATAAAGGCAGGATTTACAACACCGGAAAATCACATCAGATGACAAAATGGTGGACAATCACACAACACTGGGAATCATGGCCTAGACAAATTGGTACACATATTTTTGGGTGACACAATTCAATCCATGACACCATCGTTGCAGCCACTGTGTCAATCCATCTTAAGGGACTTCTTTTTCACTGATCTTTACTTTACCAAGCATGATGTCCTTCTGCAGGGACTGGTCCCTCCTGATAACGCATCCAAAGTATGTGAAACAAAGTCTCACCATCCTTGCTTCCAAGGAGCACTCCGGCTGCGCTTCTTCTGAGACAGCCTTGTTCATTCTTCTGGCAGTCCATGGTGTATTTGCTGTTCTTTGCCGACACCAGCATTCAAAGGCTTCTGTCTTCCTTATTCATTGTCCAGCTTTAATTTAGGGAAGCTTGATATACAGGGATTCAAATCACAATTAGAAAGTGTTACACTTCATTTTATAGACTGGGATGTAATTAGGAATCCTTTAAATAGAAGCAGCCCTCATGTAATAGTGTATCTGTTTATAAAACCCTAACTCTGCCCCATAGGGTTTTCTTGGCTGTAATCTTTACCAGAGTAGATTGATTCCCAGGTCTTTTCCCTTTGGAGCTGCTGGGTGGGTTTGAACCACCAACCTTTCAGTTAGCAGCTGAGTGCTTACCCGTTTGCACCACCAGGACCAGATTATATGGAGCCCTTGTTATGAGTTTTGAAGCAGGGTGGAGAGAAAACCACTCTGAAGTTATGAATGATGATCAGGATAAGGGGATTTGGCATTCTTCATGTCGCATCTGATGCTCAGGACACCATTGGATAAAACAGGGGTCTTGTGGTCCTCGGTGACAACCCAGCATTGTTGTTTTCCTCTTCTGAAAGGAACTACACAGGAGATGAGGGCCATGGGCTTTGGGCTGTGGTCTCTGCCTAGAGGGCAGCCCCCTCCCGCCTCCTTCCCTCTGGTACCCAGAGATTCCCAGAAAACTCCCTGCACCAGCCTCATGGGGGGCAATTAAACTGTGAAATTAGCTTCTGGTTTCACAGCACTGTTCTCACAAACCCCCAGTCTCAATAATCTCTCCGGCTTCTTACCAGCATTTTATCACTAGGCTTGCAACTTTTACTGCCAGCAATTTATCCTGTAGAAGCTAATTGAACCCAATTATAGTCGCAAGGACAATGTTTAGCCTATTTGCATTTCTGCTGTTGCTGGTGAGGCGGACCTTTGGCCACACAGAATGGCCAGCCTGTGCTTTCCCACAGTGTGTTAGGAGTTTAGCATAAGTGACCCCCAGGTGGGCTATGGTGTGTGAAAGTTAGACCATTATGAGAACAGGAGGCATATTCACGTTCCAGAATAACACACAGGAATGAGTGTGAAGGAAAAAAATCTTTTCTTCAGTCGAGAACAAGCACAGGTATTTAAATCCACGCGAAAAGTACTCTGGCTACAGTTGCATCATGGAAAGGGCAGCAATGAATACGGGAGACCTTCAGATGCTCAAACATCTCCAGCATTCCGGGAAAGGGCAGGCCTTGAAGGACTCACCCTGCCAACCTCGTCACCAACCGGCAGATTTTGCAATTAGGCAACCCAGCATTGAGAAAGGACAGGCGAGGCCAGGGGAGGAGTCAGCGATGATGGAGTACAGGGGGATGAAGTAGAGGTGCAGCTGCTTTTTGATGTTTTAAGAAATTGAAGAAAGACCCTTCTTTTTTTTTTAAATCTCAGATCCCAACAATCATAGATTTTTAGCCCAGATTATTTCATCTCATTATTGGTTTTCCTCAAAAGCCCCAATCTGAATGAAAGCATTCACAGGAGAACAGCGTTCACGTCTCAGTGACTCCCAGAAAGTAGCTCACGCTTTGCAGGAGACTTTTCTCAGGTTGGGGTGACTTGAGGATGTAAAATCCAAGTAATTAAATTGAGAGAATTGGTGTGAGGTGCAGAGCCACAGAGCCCTGCAGCAGGGATGACGTAAGAAGTTTTCTATCCCATCTCTGGAGACAACACCTGAGCTCCTTCCCCAGGTGAGGATGCTGAGGTCCCTGTTCACCTCCACCTCCCTCGGCCGTCTCACTGAGCCTCCAGCTTCTCCGGGCACCCTACAGCAGCCGTTTTAAAATAACCCCATCATCTCATGGCCCCTAGGCTACTTGACATCCTCTGTGAAATTTGTGTGCCAGTTGTATGTGCGATGTCTCTGTGCGTACCTGTGTGTGTGAGGTGAGTGTGTGTGAAGTGTGTGTAAATATGTGTGTGGTATGTATATGTGAGTGTGTGAGGTGAGTGTGTGTGTATGCATAAATATGTGAGTTTGTGTGTGGTTGTGAGTGATTTGTGTGGCAAGTGTAAATACGTGTGGTATGTGTGTGTGAGGCGAATGTATGTGCGGTGTGTGTGTAAATATGTAAGTATGTGTATGGTTGTATGAGTGTGTGTGGTGTGTATAAGTATCTATGTGTGTGGTTGTGTGAGTGTGTGTAGTGTGTGTAAGTATGTGTGAGGTGTGTGCATGTGAGGTGAATATGTGTGTAGTGTGTGTGTAAATAAGTGAGTATGTGTGTGGTTGTGTGAGTGTGTATGGTGTGTGTATGTATATGTGTGTGTGTAAATATGTATGAGTGTGGTTGAGCGAGTGTGTGTGGCATGTGTAAGTATGTGTGGTGTGTGTGAAGTGAATATGTGTGTGTGTAAATATGTGAGTGTGTGTGCTGTGTGTGTAAATATGTATAAGCATGTGTGTGAGTGTGAGTGTGTGTGTGTGTGTGTGTGTGTGTGTGGAGGCTAAAGGTCAGGGAGGGGCTGTCTGCCCATGAACCTCCTCATATGAGGGAAGGAGCATGACTGGCCTCACTGCTGCCCCTCATTTCTGCTCTGGAGAGAATCTGGGGGGCTGGAAGCAGGTTCCTGGTTGTGGGCAACATCTTTGGGGTCTTACAGTCCACTGGCCAGTCCCCCAAAGGGAGCTGGGCATTCCACACATTGGAGAAGTAATGCTCACCTGCTGAAGGCTCAAACCCTGGGTGGTGAGCAGTGTGGTTTCTGACAGAGATCAAAGAGGCTGGAATGAACGGCTGACGAATGCTGATGACCCTAGAATCTCCAGTGCCCAGACTTTTCTGCCATGCTGCAGGTTTTAAAAGAACCAAGATCAGGTTTAGACTTAAGACAGAATGTGCCCTGATGTTATCAAGTCCTTAAACCAATCTCAAAGTAGAGGAATGGCATTTTCCCTGCAGATGGAAGAAGGGTGTGGGAAACTTTGGACCTCTTTCTATGGCATTTTAAGCAACAGTTTGGGATCCTAAGGAACAGAATTGGATTTCACAGGCCAGCAAAATTTCTGATACGGTTTGAGAAGCAACAGCAGGTATGGGTTTGCCCATTTTATTTTTCTCAGAAGGAGCATAAGTTAAGAAAAACATTGACATCCACACACTCCTTCATCTCATCTAAGACCTGATAACCCCTAAAAGGAGAAATAACAGAAGCTACACATAAAAATGTAGCTCTTTAAATGAATTAAATTTAGCATATTAGAACAGCAACAACAAAACTGCTACTTTGCACTCATTTTCCCTTCTAGAGACAGAAGCCGCTCTGGGACCCCAGGGAAGGATGGTGTACTGCGTGGGGTGGGTGGACGCCACCCCTCCCCATGACCAGGCTGAAATGGTGAGCTGGGTGCCTGTGTGTGCCTGGCATATAGCATGGTTCCCCAAATCTCCTCTGATTGAACATGCTCGGCCAGCAGTGGAGGACAGAGGGGCTGGAGGAGATTAGTGCGTGGAGGGCAATGGAGGCCCAGGGACAGTGAACCCTGGTGGCAACAGAATTCTAGCGCATTCCTAGAGCAGAGTTCACTGAGCTGAGGCAGTCAGCCAGCAACTCTCCACCATTCCGCCCACAGAGAAAGCTGCAGCAGGTGGACACACCCATTCTCCCACACAGTGGCCTAGCTCCCTGTGGCAACCCTGTCCCTGCAGGCACCTTCTCATAAAGCACTGAGGGTCCTGCTCCAGCGCCCATGCCCTTTTCTGCACTTGTGGGGACCGGGCCATTGTGGTTCACAGAGGGCGTTACAAGTGGGGAGAACCAACTCAGGCTTTGTTTTGCTTTTCATTTTTCTTTCCCTTTTCACTTTTATACTTGGGTGGGCAAAATGTAGTTGTATGGCTGCTGGGAACCTCAGGGGGTCAATCAGAGCTCCACGTTCTCCTGGACAGAACCTCTCCTGGGCTGACCCACCTGTAATGGTTATGGTTGTGTGTCAACTTGGCTGGGCCATAATTCTCAGTGGTTTGGCAGTTACGACTATGCAGTTTGGTAGTTATGTAATGATGTAATCAATTCCATGATGAGATCTGCTATGAGCAGCCAATCAGTTGAAAGGGAGTTTCCTTGGGGGTGTGGACTGCCTCCTGTACATAAATGGATGTTCTAGCAAGGCTCTTGCTCTGGATCCTGCACCTGGCTCATCATCATCTGACCTCCAGCTCTTAGGACTTGAACTAGCAGGTTACCTGCTGGTCTTGGGTTTGTCAGCCTGTGCAGGTACATGAGTCAGGAGAAGCTTCCAGTCTGACACCTGACCCATGGACTTGGGACTTGCCAGCTTCTACAACTGCGTGAGCCATTTCCTTGGGGTAAATCTCTCTCTCAGTAAAGTAGACTGTCACAGAAAGAGAAGAAAACCCTCAATGAGATGGATTGACATGGTGGCTGCAAAAATAGCCCCAAACATAACAATTGTGAGGATGGCACAGGACCGGGCAGTGTTTGGTTCTGTTGTACATAGGGTTGCTATGAGTTGGAATCTATCTGATGGCACCTAACAACAACAACTACAGCTCTCTCTCTAGATAGATAGATAGATGCTTCACCGGTTTTGCTTCTCTAGAGAACCCAGCCTAAGACACCCCCCAAGGACCAGGCCTCTTTCTGGAGTCAGGGTGTGTGACTCCAAAGAGGAAGCTGTTGCTGTTGTTGGCTGCCCTGGAGTTGGCTCCAACTCACAGAGACCCCACATACAACAGAACAAAATGCTGCTGTGTCCTGCACCATCGTCAAGGTCATTGGTGTGCTTGGATCCATTGTTGTGGCCACTGGGTAGTTTGAGTGTCTTCCAACCTAGGGGGCTCGTCTTCCAGCACTATATTGGGCACTATTCTGCTGTGATCCATAGGATTTTCATTGGATAATTTTTGTAAGTGGATCACCAGGCCTTTTTTCCTAGTCTGTCTCAGTCTGGAAGCTCTGTTGAAACCTGTCCACTATGGGTGACCCTGCTGGTATTTGAAATACCAATGGTATAGCTTCCAGCATCATAGCAGCAGCAAGCCACCACAGTATGACAAATTGACACATGGGTGGTGGCAAGGGGAAGCTACCTATATAAGATATAGCATTTTCCTATGAAAGGCATTTTACTTGTTGGTTTAGAAGGTCATGCAAACACAGTTACAGTGAGCTGCACTATCGGTTTGCATTATTATACACTGTATATCCACATTCGCTTTGCAAGCTGTTTTAGTCTGCGTCTTCGCTTTCACTTTGTTTTCATGAAAATATCATATTCTGGAGAATTTAGAAATGCAGGCTAATGAAGAATATTAAGGTTTCTGTGTCAAAAATGAAATCTGAATTCTTAATTCTGCATTTAAGTAACATTCAAGTATTTCAGAGCTCAGTGTCAGTATTTAAATATAGTTTTTTTTTTTTTAATTTACTTAGTAAAGTGTGAATTCATGTGAAATAGGCACAGGCCATAATCTTGCTTTGTGAGACAGTAGTAAAAACTGTGATCTATGACAGCTATTTCCGTAGGAGAAGTCGCTCAGTCTTTCCAAAGTGACAAGACAGGCAGAATGAAATTCTGGAAAGGAAGCTGAAGTTCACCTTCCAACTCAAGTAATGGATTTGATTTGCCATAAAAAAGCACTTTGGTTATGTTGACTGAAAGGTGTAATCTAGCACTTGGATCTTGATACGGGGTTTGCTTCCACATACCGTGAAATTTAGTCACCGGTGGAGGCGCAGACACTTCTGAATTAGGATGGGTCTTTTATATAATTTACTTTTTGAGGACACAACCCAGCATATTTATAAACAACTATCCTTCAGAACACAAAATTCACTAGTAAAACATATAAATTAAACATAAATTTTAAAGATATATAGATGACATATGTTATATAACATACGAGCCCTAATGGCAAAGTGGTTAGGAGATCAGGCTCCTTGGAAACCCTGTGGGGCAGTTCTACTCTGCCCTATGAGACCGCTATGAGTCGGAATTGAATGGATGGCACACACCAACAACATGTTATATAAAAAATTATGGAGTGATTTATGCACTAAAATGTAAGACCTGTGGTTAGGGAATTTTTGCTTTTTTCTTCTCACCATGCCTAATACGCTGGTCGCTCAAAATTATTTGCTCACAGAGTGTTGAATGGATGCCTCCATTCCGAAATGTCTGTCTGTTCACACTCAGCTGCTTATGGCTTAGTCTACAGCTTCAGTAAACAAAGACATCTGACCAAAAGCTTTCATAATTATGGGCGATGGAACCACAGTTATTAACTCAGTACCTGTTTTTTCTAAAATTGCTTCCTATAAATTTGGCCAATCACCTTGGTTACATTTAAGTCTCTGTGGAGCCTTGGTGGTACAATGGTTAAGAGCTCGGCCACTAGCCAAAAGGTCAGCAGTTGGAATCCACCAGCCACTGCTTGGAAACCCTATGGGGCAGTTCTACTCTGTTCTGTAGGGTCACTATGAATCGGAACAGACTCGACAGCACACCACAACAACATTTGGAATTTAGTCAATTATTTTTCTTAATAGATTAAAAGCTGAACACTAATTAAAAGATGGTAGAAACTGTGCATAGCATTCTAGTTGTTGTGATGGCTGATTCCAAGGGACCAGCACTGCCCCCATTTCACAGATGAGTAAACTGAGACTCAGGTTTGGGGGAAAAGGGGACAGAATAGAATCTGACCAAACTTACATGACTGACCAGGTCTGTGGATGTTTACAAAGTAAAACAATCACCCTGCCCGCTCTTATGTTGCCTCTTCCTAAAGTGCCATCCTCCTTCTTCTTCCAGGACTTGAAAGAAAAAAAAAAAAGAACAACTATCTTAGCACCTTATCAAAAACTCCCCTCTATCTTCATATCATGCTATCTATCTTGATAATTTTTTATCTAACTTGCGCAGCCTGAATCCCCAGAATGTGCTTTGCCAGCTGGCATGACATTATCGAGTCATACATCATGGTGGTGACTTCGCCACTAACTAACCAGCAGCCGTTGCAGATGGCAGGGATGCTTTCTCAGAGACCTGGGCCAGGCAAATCACACCTCGCTCAGTGTCTTAATGGTCTTTCCTTATTTGGTCTTGAAAACAACAGGATATAAAGCAATGTGTTCTATAATTCCAGAGACTAATAAGCCTAAAGGCTTTGTTTTCTCATTAAAGATGAATGGCACTGACATTTAAACGGACCCCTCCCAATAGGTCCTTGAGACTTCACTCAGGTGATTACTGAAAATATTTTCCATCACATCACAGGCCAGCCACATCCGTCTGGATAAGTAATGGAAATGGAGAGAGCCACACGTGTTCACTGCTCCCGCCTCACTGGCGTTGCCATGCGAAGTCTGTTTTCACATCTGAGCCTCTTGAGACAGTCAGAAATGATCTGGGGGAAGCAGCAGTCCAGGCTATGTTCTTAACGATGGTTTTTGTATAACCTGTGCAACTCCGCTAAGGACATCCTCACCATCGTCGGGCCCGCCCCAAGGAGTCTGCTGGCCTTCCCTCCTCCCCAGTCTCACGTTCCCTTGCAGACCATCCTTCCCACCTCAGCTCTACATCTTTTGGACACTGCCATCTACACTACATACCCCCGGTTGTTTTCCTGGGCCTGTGAGCCTAACCTATGTCAACAGCAGATTCCAAATATTTCAGAAGTAGTTTGAAAGATGATTTCATTATTCATTCTCCTTAGAGATATTTATTTAACAATGTACTGTGACCAAGTTTCAAAAACAAAAGCTTATTTTAATTGCTGCCTCTAGGGGAGCTAACTGTGTCTGTAGTATCATAAAGATAATTCCTGTAGGCTCCTTCTTGTCCAGTACTTCCTTCCCATGGCCCAGGGGCAGTGTCTAATCTGTGTGTCTGTCCGTCTGGGTGAATGACCTATTGCAGCTGTGACAGGGGAGACAACTAAAGGGCATAAAAAGGAAACTGAAGCCTTTATTCCCATGAGTCCCCCTCCAGTCAAGACCATCTTCTCTTCTTTCCAAGTCCAGTCTCTCCCAGATGTGCCCCACCCTCTGGCAGTGAGAAAATGGATGCTTTGCAGGGAGCCTCTTCAGTTTTCAGTGTCTTCAGCCTACCATCCATGGTCCAGGGGACCTCGCCTTCTCACCTTCCTGCTCGGCCTGGAGTCTCTGTCCCGGTAAAGATGCTGTGGCACCTCTCTGCTTCAACACAGGCACAGTAAGTCGCTCATCAAGAAGCTCTTGGTTTTATTCACCCACAGGATGGTTTCTCCATTCTCATTTGTAAAAGTTCTCAAACGAGATTTCCAACCCATTCTCCCCATTTCTGTCCTGCTCACTCCACAGCCCTCTCATCTCTTGGACTGACTTCCTCCACCTGTCCCTCTGCAGGCCCCACTGTCTGGAGCACCAGGCCATCAGTTGTGGTGGTTTCCCATTTCTGTCCTCCACAAACATACAAGAAACCTCCAAAGTCAGTTCAATGCCGACGCTGCCTGCAATGCAGTTCTTTTTCTCCAGACTTTCACTCTTGAACTTAGGACCAGACCTCACACCTCCACACTGCCATGTCTGCCCAAGATTTAGGACATCAGCTGTGCAGTGTCTTCATTCCTCCTTGCAGATGTCATCTCAAACTGAACATTCCCCAGACTGAATTCACCATGTTTTCATGAGGTCACATCTCATTTATTCTTCCTGTCATTGAAATAGCCTTTGAGTATTTGCTCCATCCTAGAGACCTGTGAGAGACGTGCTTACTGTTAATTGAGATGTGGTCTCTGCCCCAAGGAAACCAAAGGAGGAGGAGGGGAAGGTAAAGGAGGAGGAGAAGCAGAAGGTGTAGGAGAAGGTGTAGGAGGAGTAGAGGTGGAGGAGAAAGTGGAAGAGTAGAAGGTGGAGCAGAAAGTGGAGGAGGAGAAGGTGAAGGAGAAGAAGGAGCAGAAGGTGGAGGAGCAGAAGGTGGAGGAGAAGAAGGAGGAGGAGAAGGAGCAGAAGGTGGAAGAGTAGAGGGTGGAGGAGAAGCAGATGGTGAAGAAGGAGCAGAAAGTGGAGGAGAAACAGGTGGAGGAGGAGCTGAAGGTGGAGGAGAAGAAGGGGGAGCAGATGGTCGAGAAGTAGAAGGTGGAGGAGGAGCAGAAGGTAGAGGGGTAGAAGGTGGAGGAATAGAAAGTGGAGGAGGAACAGAAGGTGGAGGAGGAACAGAGGTGGAAAGTAGAAGGCGGAGGAGTAGAAAGTGGAGGAGGAGCAGAGGTAGAGGAGAAGAAGGTGGAGGAGGAGCAGAAGCTGGAGGAAGAGCAGAGATGGAAGAGGAGCAGAAGATGGAGGAAGAGAAAGTGGAGGAGGAGGAGAGGTGGAGGAATAGAAGGTAGAGGAGTAGAAGGCGGAGCAGAAGGTGGAGGTCAAGGAGAAGCAGGAGGAGGAGAAAAAGGAGGAGGAGGAGGAAGGGCCAATGAATATGACATGGGGTTGCCAGTACTGCAGTGGCCCCAGCCCCAGCTGCTATGAGGATTAAGCATTTGGGGATTTGGGCCCAAAGATCCCGCTCTGGGGCGACAGTCCTTCCGGCCCTTGAGGAGAAGTTAAATGACAACATGGTGGGGTGTGTGAGATTAGAAGAGTTCATGCAAGCTTCAAGGATGAAGGATGGAGGAGGCTGGGGTCCTGGGTGCAGGAAGGGGTGGGGAGACCAGGGCATTGCCCCATCAGTCAAGGTCCCACAGGAGAAACTGCCCTGCAAGCCTTCAGGGACTTCAATTTAAAAATGCAACAACACAGAATTCATTAATGAAAACCTTCCACTCCAAGTGAAAGAGCATAATTAAGGGTGTTAATTAGTTGGAGTCGGAGCTGCAGGTGAGTGTCATTAGCGCTTTGCAGGGTAGCAGCCAGAACGTTCAATGACCGTCTGAGTTGAAACGACCACAGACATTAAACCTTTTCCAATTTAAAGTTGAACTTCAAGTAGTAAAGTTGGCTATGTGTTTTCAGTATAAGGAATTAGAGACGGTGCTGGTGGATTAGACGTTGACTCTGATAATTCGTTATGGGAGGCATGGGTCCATAGACATGTAGAGAAAAAGTCACTCACAAAAATGTAAAAACAGATAGATGATGATTGGGAAGACTTGGGGCTGCTTAAGAGACATGCTTGGTTTATTGCTAAAAATAGATAAAGTATTAAAAAATCCCTTTCAGAAAAGGGAAGCTGTGGTGGGGCAGAAGCAAATACTTTATGGGGCTCAGGCATTCTATGTCTTAGTATCTGCTCCTAGAAGGGGAAGCTTCCCCCTCCCTCTCTCCCTCTTCTCTTCCTCTCTTTCTCTCCCTTCCTTTTCCTTCCCTTTCTGTTTCCCCCTTCCTCCCTCCCTTCCTCCTTCTTGCCTCCTTCTCTCCCTCCTTCCTTCTTCTCGTTTTTCCTCCCTCACTTCCATCTTCCCTTTTTCCCTCCTTCTCTCTCCTTCCCTCCTTCCTTCTGCCTTTTTTGTCTCCCTCCTTCTCTTCTTCCCTCCTTCCCTCTCTCCCTTCCTCCTTCTTCCCTCCTTTTCTCCGTCCCTCCCT
Organism: Elephas maximus indicus; assembly: GCF_024166365.1. NCBI lineage: Eukaryota > Metazoa > Chordata > Mammalia > Proboscidea > Elephantidae > Elephas > Elephas maximus. The sequence goes on along the minus strand of NC_064834.1, from coordinate 81,237,686 downwards.
CCCTCCTTCTTCCCTTCCCTCCTGTCGGGTCAGCAAGGGTGACCAACTCCTCTACCAGCTACTGAAGGCCACCGCACCTTCAGGGAGCTTCATTTTGGCCCATGAATCTTCGGGGGCAGATGGCCCCCCATCAGCTGATTAGGTGGTTGGGTGCGAGAGGTAGTTTCTGACAGAGGAAACAGCGTTGCACCAGCAACAAAGACAGGCAGCCCTAGTCAGGGCCATGTGGGCCCAGGGACAGAGGAGAGTGGCTGCAGGCTGCCTGGATCCACTCTTGCACAAAGCCCTCCCAGCCTGGGTGGTAGCAGCTCCCCAGCTCTGCCAGCTTTGGGGTGTGGCATCACCCCTTGTTGCCTCCCATAGTCCTGCTCACGTCTGCAAACATTTGCTTCCTTACTTGTGGGGTGCCTATAGCTCTGCCCTTTAAGTGCCACAGATTCAACTATCTTAAAGAGTCTGCAAAGCGCTGTTGTGCTGTTCTTAGGGTGAAACAATGGGTATATTTTAGACATCATAACTCATACTTCGTTTATGTCTATTGCATAGCCTGAACCATCGCTGTTTCACTTTTAAATTTACTGCATTTAAGTTGCCTTTCGATTAAAAATATCTTGTTAGCATTTCACTCTGGGGAAGCCATAGATCAAGACAGCTCCCAGCCTATTTTTAACATCCTGGAAAAACACGACTAGGTGACTCAAATAACTCAGTAAAAAGGAAGAGTCTTGCCTACTTCCTATATAACAGTATTGAAGAGTGGGGACTATAGCCTGCTGTGCTTATAAATAAGACATCAGTCTGAAGGAATTCAGGGTTTGGGGCCATTGTCTGAATTACCATCAGTAGTTTATAGTTGGTCTCGGCTGATGTCTTGACTGAACAAAGATAGACACTTGGTTCTTTCTCTTAGATCAAGTGTGTCCTATTTTAAAAGCTTAGTTGTAGAAATTTTTGAACTGGTGTGTGCTCTGCTGTGTATATTCTAAACAACAAAAAAATAAAATAAATTTTAAAAAAGCTTTCCTGTGTAACTGTTTATTTGGTCATATATATATATATATATTTTACTATTTCGAGGTGTAATTTCAGGGGTGGGCATTAAGGAAAGAAGAACATTGTTCTGTCCAATGATCCTGAAGATGATGCAGAATGGGCAATGATTTGTTCTGCTGAGCCAGGGGTCTGCATGGGTAGGAGCTGACTTGTAGGTAGCTAACAATCCCAGAGTGAAGGAAAGGGGGCCTGTGAAGGTATACTGCAGTGGTGCCTATGTACATGCATCGTGATGAAAGCTCAATGAAACTGAGTGCAAGTGCCGTAGACAACATGAACACAATGTAGGAAGACAAAAGCAGACACTGTCTCCAGAGGTGGGAAGGATCTCTCAGCTGTATCCAGATGTTAGCCCCTGGTATACAGAGTGAGAGGATTGTTCTCCTAGTGTGAGGGCTTGTAGCCTTCTAGAAGGAATACTCCATCACAGATGCCTTTGGAGAAGCCATCTCTTCCGCCTAACAAGGGGCAGTATGCTGACCCCCGAGAGCTTGTAGCCATCACCAAAGAAAAGTGTACTTTCAAGTTATCCCCAAAAGGGTCTGGGTTCTGGGGCCTAACCATTGAAAACTCTTACAAATATTTGGTGAAATCTAAATTGAGGACATTAAATACTTGAAGTGCCCTTCATCTGGACTTGCAATGAAACACGAGCTTAATGCCAAGTGTGGGAAGGACGGTTTACAGCATTTGTTTCAGTCCTCAGCACAAATCCTACAGCAGCCTCCCAGGGAGTACACCCCCTTTCCTCTGCCCATGCAGCATGGGCTCAGTGACGAGGAGAAGGTTTCCCAAGATCCCCCAGCTGAGGAAGCCGTGTTCTTTCCACCAGTCTGGACTTCTCTGTGCCCAGGACAAATGCAAGGATGCTGCTGCTGGGAAGGAGCTGAAGGAGCAAGAACAGAGCCGAGGCCCCCCTGGGGCCCAGGAGCCATGCAAACCATGCTGGAGCAGGGCTGGAGGTGCAGATGGAGCCATCTTGGGTTGGTGGCAGGCTGAGGAGCTACAGCTGCATGAGGGGGACACAGCAGTCTCAGCAGAGGAAGGATACGATAGCATCGGTCCTGCTGGGAGTGTTTCCTCAAGGAATGTCACCATTCAAGCACACAAAGCTTTGACTACAAGGTGAGCCTGGAAGCTGCAATCAAATGGAAGTAAGTCAGGAAGGCCTGTGACAGTGAACCAGCATGCCACCCAGTACATGCACCCCAACAAGGAATAAGTCAGGGAGGTCTGTGAGAGTGAACCAGCATGCCACTCAGTACATGTACCCCAACACGAAGCCACTGGTGAGGAAATGCTAGGACTGGAGCTCAGCAGGCACTTGGGAATATGTGCTCAGTTTATGTGTAATTAAGGAATAAAAGGCTGACTATTTTAATGAATGAATAAAAGGGTCGAATATGTGAACTAATGAATGAAAAAGAAAGAACAAATGAATAAACACGGTAGAAGGTATTGGTTAGAATGGGAAAAAAATGTAGAATAAAACTCAAATTCATAAAAAAGACTAGACTTACTGGACTGATGGAGACTGAAGGACCTCCTGAGACTATCATCCTAAAACACCCTTTTAACCTGGTGTTGAAGCCACTCCCGGAGGTCACCTTTCACCAAATAACAGACTGGCCTATAAAATAAACAATAACACCAGTGGGAATGTGCTCCTTTAAACAATCAAGTATACGAGAGCAAATGTCAACATTTACACGAGAGCAAAGATGAGAAGGCAAAGGGAGCAGGGAAATTGAATGGATGGAAACCAGGAAACAGGGCAAGAGGAGTGGAAATCGTGAGTGTTGACACATTGCAGAAAGTGTAACCAATGTCACAGAACAATCTATGTAAGAAATGGAGAATGGGAATCTAATTCTCTGTGTAAACTTTCACCTAAAACACAACAAAATGTTAAAAAAAAAAGCAAACTCACAAAATAGTGACTAAAAGGATGAATGAAACAGTGACTGAATAGAAGTATAAATAAATTAAAAAAAGATAGAGAGAGGCGGGGCCAAGATGGCGGACTAGGTGGACGCTACTGCGGATCCCTCTTGCAACAAAGACTCGGAAAAACAAGTGAATCGATCACATACATAACAATCTACGAACCCTGAACAACAAACACAGATTTAGAGACGGAGAACTAACATATATGGGGAGGCAGCGATTGTTTTCAGAGCCTGGAGCCAGCGTACCAGTCAGGCGGCTTCATTAACATCCGAATAGCCTGAGCCAGAGGGAGAACTCTGATAGGGATCTGACTGCATTTTTTTTTAGCGGATTTTCTGGAAAAACTAGTTTCCCAGTGATGGCTCGGAGACAGCAGTCCATATCAAACCACATAAAGAAGCAGATGATGACAGCTTCTCCAACCCCCCGAACAAAAGAATCAAAATCTTTCCCAAATGGAACTTGGTTTGAGAGGACTTCTAAATCAATGGGCAAAACAATTCTATTATGAAAACACTCTGCATCCCACTTTGAATTGTGGCACCTGGGGTCCTAAATGCCAACAAGCAGCCATCTAAAATACATTAATTGGTCTCAACCCACCGGGAGCAAAGGCAAAGGAAGAACACCAAGGTCACACGACAACTAAGAACCCAAGAGACAGAAAGGGCCACTTGAACCAGAGACCTACAATATCCTGAGACCAGAAGAACTAGTTGGTGCCCGGCCACAATCGATGTCTGCCCTGTCAGGGAACACAACAGACAACTCCTGAGGGAGCAGGAGACCAATGGGATGCAGACCCCAAATTCTCATTAAAAGACCACACCTAATGGTATGATTGCGACTAGAGGAATCCCAGAGACAATGCTCCCCAGAACTTCTGATGGCACAGGACAGGAACCATCCCCGAAGACAAATCATCAGGCATGAAAAGGACTGGTCAGTGGGGGGGAGAGAGATACTGATGAAGAGTGAGCTAATTAAATCAGGTGGACACAGGAGAGTGTGTTGGCAACTCTTGACTGGAGGGGGGATGGGAAGATAGAGAGAGAGGGAAGAAGGTAAAATTGGCACGAAACGAGAGACTATAAGGGCTGACTCAATAGGGGGAGAGCAAGTGGGAGAAGGGAGTAAGATGTATGTAAACCTACATGTGACAGACTGATTAGAATGGTAAATGTTCACTTGAAGCTTAATAAAAATTAAAAAAAAAAAAAAAAAACTTTCCCAAATGAAGATACAATCCTGGAATTATCAGATACAGAATATAAAAAACTAATTTACAGAATGCTTCAAGACATCACAAATGAAATAAGGCAAACTGCAGGAAAAGCCAAGGAACACACCAATAAAACTGTTGAAGAACTCAAAAAGATTATTCAAGAACATAGTGGAAAAATTAATAAGTTGCAAGAATCCATAGAGAGACAGCATGCAGAAATCCAAAAGATTAACAATAAAATTACAGAATTAGACAACGCAACAGGAAGTCAGAGGAGCAGACTCGAGCAATTAGAATGCAGACTGAGACATCTGGAGAACCAGGGAATCAACACCAACATAGCTGAAAAAAAATTAGATAAAAGAATTAAAAAAAATGAAGAAACCCTAAGAATCATGTGGGACTCTATCAAGAAGGATAACTTGCAAGTGATTGGAGTCCCAGAACAGGGAGGGGGGACAGAAAACTCAGAGAACATAGTTGAAGAACTCCTGACACAAAACTTCCCTGACATCATGAAAGACGAAAGGATATCTATCCAAGATGCTCATCGAACCCCATTTAAGATTGACCCAAAAAGAAAAACACCAAGACATATTATCATCAAACTTGCCAAAACCAAAGACAAACAGAAAATTTTAAAAGCAGCCAGGGAGAAAAGAAAGGTTTCCTTCAAGGGAGAATCAATAAGAATAAGTTCAGACTACTCAGCAGAAAGCATGCAGCCAAGAAGGGAATGGGATGACATATACAGAGCACTGAAGGAGAAAAACTGCCAGCCAAGGATCATATATCCAGCAAAACTCTCTCTGAAATATGAAGGGGAAATTAAGATATTTACAGATAAACACAAGTTTAGAGAATTTGCAAAAACCAAACCAAAGCTACAAGAAATACTAAAGGATATTGTTTGGTCAGAAAACCAATAATATCAGATACCAGCACAATACAAGGTCACAAAACAGAACGTCCTGATATCAATGCAACTCAAATAGGGAAAGCACAAAAACAAACAAATTAAGATTAATTAAAAAAAAAAATACACATAACAGGGAATCATGGAAGTCAATAGGTAAAAGATCACAATAATCAAAAAGAGGGACTAAAAATAGGAGGCATTGAACTGCCAGATGGAGAGTGATACAAGGCGATATAGAAGGATACAAGTTAGGTTTTTACTTAGAAAAATAGGGGTAAATAATAAGGTAACCACAAAAAGGTATAACAACTCCATAACTCAAGATAAAAGCCAAGAAAAACGTAACAACTCAACTAACATAAAGTCAAACACTATGAAAATGAGGATCTCACAATTTACTAAGAAAAACGTCTCAGCACAAAAAAGTATGTGGAAAAATGAAATTGCCAACAACACACATGAAAAGGCATCAAAATGACAGCACTAAAAACTTATTTATCTATAATTACGCTGAATGTAAATGGACTAAATGCACCAATAAAGAGACAGAGAGTCACGGACTGGATAAAGAAACACGATCCATCTATACGCTGCCTACAAGAGACACACCTTAGACTTAGAGACACAAACAAACTAAAACTCAAAGGATGGAAAAAAATATATCAAGCAAACAATAAGCAAAAAAGAAGAGGAGTAGCAATATTAATTTCTGACAAAATAGACTTTAGACTTAAATCCACCACAAAGGTTAAAGAAGGACACTATATAATGATAAAAGGGACAATTGATCAGGAAGACATAACCATATTAAATATATATGCACCCAATGACAGGGCTGCAAGATACATAAACCAATTTTAACAGAACTGAAAAGTGAGATAGACACCTCCACATTTATAGTAGAAGACTTCAACATACCACTTTCGGAGAAGGACAGGACATCCAGTAAGAAGCTCAATAGAGACACGGAAGACCTACTTACAGCAATCAACCAACTTGACCTCATTGACTCATACAGAACTCTCCACCCAACTGCTGCAAAGTATACTTTTTTTTCTAGCGCACATGGAACATTCTCTAGAATAGACCACATATTAGATCATAAAACAAACCTTTGCAGAGTCCAAAACATCGAAATATTACAAAGCATCTTCTCAGACCACAAGGCAATAAAACTAGAAATCAATAACAGAAAAACTAGGGAAAAGAAATCAAATACTTGGAAAATGAACAATACCCTCCTGAAAAAAGACTGGGTTATAGAAGACATCAAGGAGGAAAAAAGGAAATTCATAGAATGCAACGAGAATGAAAATACTTCCTATCAAAACCTCTGGGACACAGCAAAAGCAGTGCTCAGAGGCCAATTTATATCGATAAATGCACACATACAAAAAGAAGAAAGAGCCAAAATCAGAGAACTGTCCCGACAACTTGAACAAATAGAAAGTGAGCAACAAAAGAATCCATCAGGCACCAGAAGAAAACAAATAATAAAAATGAGAGCTGAACTAAATGAATTAGAGAACAGAAAAACAATTGAAAGAATTAACAAAGCCAAAAGCTGGTTCTTTGAAGAAATTAACAAAATTGATAAACCATTGGCTAGACTGACTAAAGAAAGACAGGAAAGGAAACAAATAACTCGAATAAGAAACGAGAAGGACCACATCACAACAGAACCAAATGAAATTAAAAGAATCATTTCAGATTACTACATAAAATTGTACTCTAACAAATTTGAAAACCTGGAAGAAATGGATGAATTCTTGGAAAAACACTACCTACCTAAACTAACACATTCAGAAGTAGAACAACTAAATAGACCCATAACAAAAAAAGAGATTGAAACGGTAATCAAAAAACTTCCAACAAAAAAAAGCCCTGGCCCGGACGGCTTCACTGCAGAGTTCTACCAAACCTTCAGAGAAGAGTTAACACCACTACTACTGAAGGTATTTCAAAGCATAGAAAAAGACGGAATACTACCCAACTCATTCTATGAAGCCACCATCTCCCTGATACCAAAAAGACATTACAAAAAAAGAAAATTATAGACCTATATCCCTCATGAACATAGATGCAAAAATCCTCAACAAAATTCTAGCCAATAGAATCCAACAACACATCAAAAAAATAATTCACCATGATCAAGTGGGATTTATACCAGGTATGCAAGGCTGGTTTAATATCAGAAAAACCATTAATGTAATCCATCGCATAAATAAAACAAAAGATAAAAACCACACGATCTTATCAACTGATGCAGAAAAGGCATTTGACAAAGTCCAACACCCATTTATCATAAAAACTCTTACCAAAATAGGAATTGAAGGAAAATTCCTCAACATAATAAAGGGCATCTATGCAAAGCCAACAGCCAATATCACTCTAAATGGAGAGAACCTGAAAGCATTTCCCCTGAGAACGGGAACCAGACAAGGATGCCCTTTATCACCACTCTTATTCAACATCGTACTTGAAGTCCTAGCCAGGGCAATTAGGCTAGACAAAGAAATAAAGGGTATCCAGATTGGCAAGGAGGAAGTAAAGCTATCACTATTTGCAGATGACGTGATCGTATACATGGAAAACCCTAAGGAATCCTCCAGAAAACTACTGAAACTAATAGAAGAGTTTGGCAGAGTCTCAGGTTATAAAATAAACATGCAAAAATCACTTGGATTCCTCTACATCAACAAAAAGAACACCGAAGAGGAAATAACCAAATCAATACCATTCACAGTAGCCCCCAAGAAGATAAAATACTTAGGAATAAATCTTACCAAGGATGTAAAAGACCTATACAAAGAAAACTATAAAACTCTGCTACAAGAAATTCAAAAGGACATACTTAAGTGGAAGAACATACCCTGCTCATGGATAGGAAGACTTAACATAGTAAAAATGTCTATTCTACCAAAAGCCATCTATACATATAATGCACTTCCAATCCAAATTCCAACGTCATATTTTAAGGGGATAGAGAAACAAATCACCAATTTCATATGGAAGGGAAAGAAGCCCTGGATAAGCAAAGAATTACTGAAAAAGAAGAAGAAAGTGGGAGGCCTCACTCTACCTGATTTCAGAACCTATTATACAGCCACAGTAGTCAAAACAGCCTGGTACTGGTACAACAACAGGCACATAGACCAATGGAACAGAATTCAGATCCCAGATATAAATCCATCCACGTATGAGCAGCTGATATTTGACAAAGGACCAGTGTCAGTTAACTGGGGAAAAGATAGTCTTTTTAACAAATGGTGCTGGCATAACTGGATATCCATTTGCAAAAGAATGAAACAGGACCCATACCTCACACCATGCACAAAAACTAACTCCAAGTGGATCAAGGACCTAAACATAAAGACTAAAACGATAAAGATCATGGAAGAAAAAATAGGGACAACCCTAGGAGCCCTAATACAAGGCATAAACAGAATACAAAACATTACCAAAAATGATGAAGAGAAACCCGATAACTGGGAGCTCCTAAAAATCAAACACCTATGTTCATCTAAAGACTTCACCAAAAGAGTAAAAAGACCACCTACAGACTGGGAAAGAATTTTCAGCTATGACATCTCAGACCAGCGCCTGATCTCTAAAATCTACATGATTCTGTCAAAACTCAACCACAAAAAGACAAACAACCCAATCAAGAAGTGGGCAAAGGATATGAACACACATTTCACTAAAGAAGATATTCAGGCAGCCAACAGATACATGAGAAAATGCTCTCGATCATTAGCCATTAGAGAAATGCAAATTAAAACTACGATGAGATTCCATCTCACACCAGCAAGACTGGCATTAATCCAAAAAACACAAAATAATAAATGTTGGAGAGGCTGCGGAGAGTTTGGAACTCTTATACACTGCTGGTGGGAATGTCAAATGGTACAACCACTTTGGAAATCTATCTGGCGTTATCTTAAACAGTTAGAAATAGAACTACCATACAATCCAAAAATCCCACTCCTCGGAATATACCCTAGAGATACAAGAGCCTTCACACAAACAGATATATGCACACCCATGTTTATTGCAGCTCTGTTTACAATAGCAAAAAGCTGGAAGCAACCAAGATGTCCGTCAACGGATGAATGGGCAAATAAATTGTGGTATATTCACACAATGGAACACTACGCATCGATAAAGAACAGTGAAGAATCTGTGAAACATTTCATAACATGGAGGAACCTGGAAGGCATTATGCTGAGCGAAATTAGTCAGAGGCAAAAGGACAAATATTGTATAAGACCACTATTATAAGATCTTGAGAAATAGTAAAAACTGAGAAGAACACATACTTTTGTGGTTACGAAGGGGGGAGGGAGGGAGAGGGTTTTTTATTGATTAATCAGTAGATAAGAACTGCTTTAGGTGAACGGAAAGACAACACTCGATACATGGAAGGTCAGCTCAATTGGACTGGACCAAAAGCAAAGAAGTTTCCGGGATAAAATGAATGCTTCAAAGGTCAGTGGAGCAGGGGCGGGGGTCTGGGGAACATGGTTTGAGGGGACTTCTAAGTCAATGGGCAAAATAATTCTATTATGAAAACATTCTGCATCCCACTTTGAAATGTGGCGTCTGGGGTCTTAAATGCTAACAAGCGGCCATCTAAGATACATCAATTGGTCTCAACCCACCTGGAGCAAAGGAAAATGAAGAACACCAAGGTCACACGACAATTAAGAGCCCAAGAGACAGAAAGGGTCACATGAACCAGAGACCTACAGCATCCTGAGACCAGAAAAACTAGTTGGTGCCCGGCCACAATAGATGACTGCCCTGACAGGGAGCACAACAGAGAACTCCTGAGGGAACAGGAGATCAGTGGGATGCAGACCCCAAATTCTCATAAAAAGACCATACTTAATGGTCTGACTGAGACTAGAGGAATCCCGGTGGCCATGCTCCCCAGACCTTCTGTTGGCACAGGACAGGAACCATCCCCGAAGACAACTCATCAGACTTGAAAGGGACTGGTCAGTGGGTGGGAGAGAGATGCTGATGAAGAGTGAACTAATTATATCAGGTGGACACTTGAGAGTGTGTTGGCAACTCTTGTCTGGAGGGGGGATGGGGGGATAGAGAGAGAGGGAAGCTGGCAAAATTGTCACGAAAGGAGAGACTGAAAGGGCTGACTCAATAGGGGGAGAGCAAGTGGGAGTACAGAGTAAGATGTATGTAAACTTATATGTGACAGACTGATTGGATTTGTAAACGTTCACTTGAAGCTTAATAAAAGTTAATAAAAAAAAAAGAGAGGGAGAGAGAAGGGAGAGAAAAAGGAAGGAAAGAAGAAAATAAAGAAGGAAGGAAGGAAGAGGAGGAAAGAGGGGAGAAGTAAGAAAGAACAGAAGAAAGAAAGGAGAGAAAGGAAGGAGGAAGTAAGGGAGAGAGAGGGAGAGCAGAGTGAGAGACAGAGAAAGGGAAGAGAGAAAAGAAGGAAAGAAAAAACAGAGCAAGCAAGAAAAAAAGAAAAGGAAAAGACAAAAACAGAATGGAGCGGAGCAGGTTTGTGTGGGCTGTGGGGACCTGCTCTGATGATATCCCAATGCCCCCAGAGGTGTGCCCTGGGTGGTCCCCTGCCGGCCTCTCCAGGGGTGCACCAGGCCCCAACAGGATCTACACCTGGGTCCTCAGAAGGTCACTGATACTTGCGATATGCCACACAGGTCGGGAGCAATCTCAGCCTGAATCTCACCTGAGAAACTGAACTGTCCTCATTTCCTGGGGAGCATTGCTATGTGGTAACTAGAAGTGTCCCCAAAATCGGCATGCATGAGTTCCAGCCACCTCCTCTGTCCACAGTTGGCTGACATTGTGTCATTATTTCTGCTGGGTCGCTGGTGCAAGTCCCCTCCCTGCTCCAGGAGATCTGGCGGGATCCAGAGATGCAGGCTGGGTACCTGGCTTCCTGCTGAGCAGGAATCGGATTTACCCAAAGCACTGCACTTAGACTGGAACAGAGGCCCCAACACACACATCTGGGGGGCTGGCTCCCAAAAGGGGGCCTCGGGGATTCTCTCTGAGAGAGAATTCCACCCAACCAGTAGTGGCCTCCAAGAGCCTACCCAGGCCTGGGCAGGGCAGGGTCTGAGGCCCCTGTGGCACTCCCACACGTGTGGGGAGTCATCTGCTGGAATGTGAGGAACAGGGCACCACAGAGAGCTGTGGTCAGAACAGGACAATTGGGCACCATTTTTTTGATGAAGAGACTGAGGCTTGGGAGGGACTGTGGCCTGTGGAATGTTGCAGAGTTGAGAGGCAGAGTCTGGTCACTTGTTAGGTGCCGTTGAGTCGATTCTGACTCATAAAAAAAAATAGCATGTATGAAACAGAATGAAAAACTTCCCCGCCCTGGCCCATCCTCACAATCATTGTTACGCTGCAGCCCATTGTTGTAGCCACTGTGTCAATCCATCTCACTGAGAGTCTTCCTCTTTTTCACCAACCCCTTCTTTACCAAACATGACGTCCTTCTCCAGGGACTGATCCCTCCTGATAACGTGCTGAAAGTACATGAGACGAAGCCTAGCCATCATTGCTTCTAAGGAGCATTCTAGCTGTACTTCTTTCAGGACAAATTCGTTCATTCTTCTGGAAGCCCATTGTTATTTTTAGGTGCCATCCAGTTGGTTCCAGCTCATAGCGACCCTATGTACAACAGAATGACACTGCCCCGTCCTGTGTCATCCTCACAATCATTGTTATGCTTGAGTCCATTGTTGCAGCCACTGTGTCAATCCATCTCACTGAAGGTCTTCCTCTTTTTCACTGACCTACTTTACTAAGCTTGATGTCTTTCTCCAGGGAGTGATCCCTCCATAGCAGTCCATGGTATATTCAATATTCTTTACCAAAACCATAATTCAAAGGTGTCAATTCGCCGGACTTCGTTATTCATTGTCCAGCTTTCACATGCATACGCGGTGATTGAAAACACCATGTCTTGGGTCAGGAGCACCTTAGCCTGAGTCAAGATGTATCTTAATCACTGGGCCATGGATGAGTTCAGGGTCAGGGCACAGTTGCTCTTCCAAGGCCACTGTGTCTCAGAGCAAATGAGGAATGCCCCTCTCCAACCCCGAGATCTAGGACAGTGCCGTGCCTTTGGCCTCTTCTTCCTCCCAAGTCATCCAGGAGATGACCAAGCCAGCTGGGGTGGGGCTGGGACTGCTCAGCTCAGCTGTGGGTTCTAGAAATCGTCACTTTTGTATGGTTGACAGGTGCCCACTAGGGCCAGGGAGGGGGCAGGTGTAGGGCCAGGCTCTGGGAATAAGAGCTGAGGTGGAGGCACATGGGCAGGGAGTCAGGGGCTGGGATACCATCTTCCTGATTTTCCCTGTTGCCCCCCACGCACAGGCTCCCCAAGCCCCTGGCCACTCTTCTTCTGAGGCCTTTCCAGATTTATATAATTTATATCCCAGGTTGTGATGGAGATACCTGTAACACCAAGCTTAAAAATCATGGTGATTTTAGCGTTCTGCAAAATTCCTTTTCACAATGGAAATAAATGGAACCCTGAGAAGCCAGTCTTCGAGTGGCAGGCATGTCCAGGGCCCCTCATATGACATGAATATGTCACCTGGAAGATAGGTGCTCTGTTCTTCAGCCTCCAGAGCTTTGTCCTCTTCCTTATCTGCATATTCGATATTAGCATACCCTGTCTGGTGCCAAGCGTTAAAAATTGCAAGTTTGGTAGGCATTTCTGCCAAGACTCTCTTCACCGGGGTTGCCTCAAACATTGATCAGTCTTCTATTATAAATGGCTCAGATGTGGAACGAGGCTGGATGGATTCCAAAGGCTTATCTCTCTAACAAGCATGCATCAATAGCTTCCTAAACTAAAAGGATGGTACATGGAGGAGGAGGAAAAAAATCGTTATCTTCATTGACGACAGTGGCCATGCTCTACAGGCTCCTGAGATCCTGGAGACGGTTAGCATACCTCTCCACGCCTGGGGCACCTCCCCTTGTTTCATTCATGAGCAGAGGCCTGTAGGGGGGCACAGGTAGGGAGCGAGCCCTGGGCCCCACTTGAAGGGGGCCGCCAGCTGGCAGTTCCTAGAGGCCATCACAGTTCCCACTGCCAGCTGTGAGGGGTCTTTCAGCAATTTAGCACTAATTGCCCTAAGGGCTATTTTCCATAGATGGGTCCCTGTTCACGAGCCCTTTCCTCATCAGCCTCCTGTTATGGATCCAGTTTGACCCAGGGCTGGATTCTTGCCCGAGGAAGTCCTGCCCATTCGGAATCTACAGCAGAACCCACAGCTTTGATTTTTTCTTTTTTTATGAATAAAGGTTTTCACTCATTTGCTCTTCCCTCACTAGCAGATACCTTTTTCAGGAAACAGCAGCTTCTGGAAGAAACCCTAACTAATGATTTTTTATTGTTGAGGAAGACACAGTTACTCAGCAGCCTCAGAGAAGCTTGGCAGTGCTCAAGCTTCAAAGCAGGCTTCTTCGAGCCTGAGCCCTAGCCGCACCACCCCTGACATGCACGCCAGCATCCACGTAAGCCTTTGCTTGGTTAGTACAGTGCTGTGTTGTCCCCCTCCCCAACCAAACCAGCTGCTGCCAAGGGGACTTTGACTCACCTTAACCCCAAGTGTGTCACAGTAGAACTGCGTTCTATAGGATTTTCAACAACTGGTTTCTTGAAAGTAGATTTCCAGGCCTTTCTTGCCAGGCACCTCTGGGTGGATTTGAACCTCCAACCTTTTGGTTAGCAGCTGAGTGCTCAACTGTTGCTGCCACTCAGGCACTCCCTTACCCTGTATGTGGTGGGGGTAAAGCCATGCCCACACTCTTAAGGGATCTTCTTCTTGTAGGGAAGATGTGCCACTACCTGGTGGAGCTTCAGAGCCATTGCCCCTGGCTCACATACACTGTCAAAATGAAGGAAAGTGGAGAGTCAAAGCAGGGCCTCAAAGAAACAGGTCTGTACCTAGAAGAGCCGCCCTGTTATCTGCTATGCCACAGGGCAGCAGAAGCCACTTTCGAAGGGTACCAGAGAACTGCCAGCTCTTCTAATAGAATAAAGATGCCATCATGAAAGTTGTTCCCACCTCGTCACTCCAGGAAAAGTCTTTTTCTTAAAAACTAAAAACAAAAAACCATAATAACAACAATAAAACAATAACACCCTTAGCAATTTAAGCCATTACCTTTAATCCAACTCCCAATTTTAGGTTACATTTCTCTCTTATTCAAGAGATAGATTATACCTATAGAGAGAGGGAGAGAGAGGGAGAGCGAAGGAGCCCTGGTCGTGCGGTGGTTAAAGCGGTCTGCTGCTAACTGAAAGGTTAGTGTTGGAACCGGCCAACCACTCCTTGGGAGAAAGCTGTGGCGCTCACTTCCCATGGGGCAGTTCTACTCTGTCCTACAGGGTCACTATGAGTCAGAATCCACTTGGGTTGGGTTTGGAAAGACAGAGAGCAATCGTAGGCCTGCAAAAACAGACTCCCTTCTCACACTCCTTACAGCTACATTCTTAGAAAAAGAACAGTTGGCTGGTTGTCCTCCTATCTTGCTGACTAATGTCAAAAGTAATATTCCAAGGTGCTGGGTCTGGCTCATGACGTGTGTCTGTCCAGGCCTCTTCGGGCTTCATCCTCAGCCCTAGCATTCCATCGGGATGGTCTCATCAGTCCTCACCATCAACCCTCCTGGTATTTAATAATTAATTTCCAAGCTTCAGGTGTTCAGAATCCTTTAATTAGGCCCGCCACTTCTCTTCTCTTACTAGAAAATCTGCTTTTAACAATTTTCTTAAAATCCCTTGTAATACATATGGAATTAAAAACTGAGGTCAGACAGTTCAAAATGAGAAATTGTACAACGGCTAAGGTGCTCAAAGGCTGAGTGTCACTAATCAAGTTGACAGGATCACATATCGCCTTCTCAACTACTCTCAACAATACCAGGCCTTTCTTTCCTTAGGATTTGGATTTTATATATATTTATACATACAGATACATGTATATATGTAACTGTGACCAATGTTAAATAATTAAACTTTTATTTTGTATTATTTTCCAAATTCATACAACTGTCCCTGCCCACAATAGAAGTTTCATTGGCCCAATTCTGTCCTCAAATCCCCACTTAGAAGCTTTTTCTTGTTTATTTTTACCCATAATCAGCACGTTTCAGAGCTCTCACAAAATCACCAGAAAACTCTCCCCCTCCACCCTGTGCTGTGCGAGAAGGCGTCCTGACATTTGCACAAAGGGTTTCCCCTTGGCCTGCGGCCCTTTTCCTGAGATGAGTGTGGATCGGCCATGGGTAGCTGGGCCCTAAGAGCAGGGTGGCACACAGCAAGGACAGGCACCCCCTCAGGGGTCTCTCAAAGTGCCTGCCCTCAAAGGACCACCAGCACCCGCCGCCCCAGTAAGCAGCTGAGCTCCTTAGCTGTTTGTACCACCCAGGGGGCCCTTTAGGGCTTACATGATCCAATATTTCCTATTTAGGTTGTTTACTCTGGTCATTTGTTAAAAGTCAAATATTTCCCAGCATCGTCCCCTTGCCCCATATTAAACATTTTCACTCAGCTCTGACCTTCAGGTCTAGTTTCAAAATGGGCCCAGGTGCCCTTCTCCCACCTTCCACAGCTCCCACGGTTGAACAGGAGACAAAGGAAGCAAAGATGCCTCCACATCACAGAGGGAATCCATGTCCTACCCAGGCAGAGGGGCAGAGGGACCGTACCCACAGCCACAGGCCTTGGGGAGTCTGCTGGGGCAGAAGCACCTATGTACCCCACTGGGCTACAGTGGGCTGGAGGTCTCTGAAGGGCACTTCCAGGGTCTTCATGGAAGATCCAGCACCCAGGGACTCCAGAAGCCCCAGGAATCCCAAATGTGGCCCACCTAGCCATGTGGCCCTGCCCTGCAGACACCTTGGCCCTTTTAGTATATCTTGCTCACCGTTGTTTCAGGACAGAAGGGGTGCTGTCTGTCCCCTAGATTTTATCGTTCAACAATGAACTCTCTGTAGTCCCTGTCTTTCTAAGCTGGAAATGGGCCGTGAGCTTCCCCTGATCTTGATAAATTAGCCAAACCCAGCTTTGCTCCCATAGATGCTTCACTCAGCTTGGCCACATGCGGGGTGTGTGACCAGGAAGACTCAGCCTCTCTGGGCCTCAATTTCCCCAGCTGTAAAGTGAGGGTATGGACAAGTCTCCCCTAGGACTGATGACACACATGAGGTCCAGCCATGTCCTGGTGTGTGCAAAGTACTCATGTCATTCTAAGAAAATGGGCTACTGTTGCTCGTAACAGACAATGTCTTCTTTCAGAAATACCGCTTCATTTATTCTTTCAGTAAATATCTATTAGGCCCCAGCATGGCCCAGGGATTACCTCAGGGATAGTGATAGATCTCACCACCTGTCTCTCAGTGTACCGTACTGTGGTGGCCTGCATGTTGCTGTGATGCTGAACCTGTGCAACCAATATTTCAAAAACCATCAAGGTCAACCATGGTGGTCAGGTTTCAGTGGAGCTTCCAGACCAAGACAGACTAGGAAGAAAGGCCTGGTGACCTTCCAAAAATTAGTCAGTGAAAACCTTATGAATAACAACAGAACATTGCCTGGCTTGCTTTCTTTGGACATGTAATCAGGAGGGATTAATTGCTGGAGGAAGGTATCATTTTTGGTGAAGCAGGAGGCCAACAAGGGTGATGGAGACCCTCGGTGAGATGACTGGCATGATAGCTACAAAAATGGACTTGAACATGCTGGCAGTCCTGAGGATGATGAAGGACCAAGCAACGTTTTGTTCTGTTGTCCATAAGGTCACATGAGTCAGAGTTGACTCAATGGCAAGTATATCAATCTATCTATATCTGACTATCTATCTATCTATCTATCTATCTGTCTATCTGTCTATCTGTCTATCTGTCTATCTGTCTATCTGTCTATCTGTCTATCTGTCTGTCTGTCTGTCTATCTGTCTATCTGTCTATCTGTCTATCTGTCTGTCTGTCTGTCTGTCTGTCTGTCTGTCTGTCTGTCTGTCTGTCTGTCTGTCTGTCTGTCTATCTATCACCTACCTATCATCTATCTCTCATCTCTCTCTCTGAGACAGGGTGAGTAGGACAATCTCAGCCCCTGCTTCACACGGATTTCAGTCAGTACAGTTCCTGTGCTCCTCTATTGATCCGAACTTCTGGTTGACAAATAGCCCAGGCCAGCCTGGCACCACCCCCTCACTGGTCTCCCCCATCCTGATTGCATCCCCATAGCTGTCTGCATGCTTGTCACCCCACTAATTCATCCCTACCTGCTCAGCTTCCTCCTGTTACAATGGTTGTCAGCACTGAAGCTTCTAGGGCCCCTTGAAGGGGCCTACGTGCCCAGTAGAAACAGCTATGCTGAGTCCCCAGAACCTGTGACTTGCCCTGGCAAGGCCCCCTCCTTAGCAGAAGGCTGGAGGTGTCATCAGCTGATGTCACATTTTCCAACGAGCAGTGGTCTTCAGAACAAAAGCGAGCAAGTTATCTGGGAGTAAATGGATTTACCTCAGCCTAAGTTCCAGGCATGTTATCCCTGGTGTGCAACCTTTTCTGGAGAGATGTGCTTTTAAATTCTCAGCTTTATTTTTAGTTTTAAATTGTTGTTGTTGTTGCTAGGTGCTTTGGCCAAGAATCAAACTCTGGTCAGCATGGAGGGAGAGAATTTTACCAGTGAACCACCAGTACGTCATGCCTTCCATACACCTCAAGCGCAACCACCACCCGTCTGTCAGTAGAGCACTGTGTGTTGCTATGATGCTCAGTAGGTTTTAGCGCAGCTTCCAGACTGAGACAGACTAGGAAGAAGGGCCTGGAGATCTACTTTTGAATATCGGCTAATGAAAACCCTAAATTTTAAGTTGGTTTGGATAATCTCTGGTATTAATAGCCCCAGTTAATCTGCATGTCCAATATATAAATTGACATCCAAATGCTTAGTTTAATAACATCCATTCACAAAAAGTTTTTTCCCTTTTCAGACAACTTTTATATCTTTATCTTGTTTTAGGGCATTTATTTAAACCATGACCTATCTTTGGCAAATACCATTCTCCCAGTTCAGACATGAGATGAAGCCAGGAAGACAATGCTATTTGTTAAAGATCACAGGGCAAGTGGTAGAGTCAGGGCTAATGTCCAGGTCCCCCAGTGTTCAGCTCTGATGCAAACAAGCTCACAAGCGCCCTTTGGTAAACATTTGCTGTTTGGCAAAATGCCAGTACCCTGAAATAGCTCTTATCACATCCCTGATGCCCTCCGTGTCCCCAGGGCAATGGGCCCGTATTCTCCTTAGTTTCAGCACAGATGGCCCTTCTCCCCTTCTGGAAGCACCTTTCTCAGACCTAAGGACATCTCCCATAGAGCACTCCTCCTCAGTCTCTTCTATGGGCTCATCCCTCCCTCACCTGCCTCTAAGTGCCTGTAGGTGGCAGTGCTGGGACCTTTTCTCTCTACTACCTACACTCCTGCTTGGGGATCTCATCCAGCCACACAGTATTAGAACCTTCCAGATAATGACAATGCGTACATTTATCTCTCTGGGCCAGTCCTCTCTTAGGGAACCCAGGGCCACATGTTCAAATGCCTGCTTGTGTCCTCCACTTGGTCACTCAGGGACACCCCAGCTTAACATCTCTCAACATGTTTCTACCCAGACCACCTTGTCTTTTGACCCAAATCTGGGAGCGGTGCCTGATTCTTCTTTGTCACACATCACCTGTACCTAGTCTGAAGAGAACTACTGACTTTTTCTACAAAACATTCCCAAATCAGTCCACATCACTCCATGTTTGCTGCCACCTTCACATGTCCAGCCCCCATCCTACCTCACCTGGACTGTGGCCATTGACTTGTGATGGTTAAGGTTGTATGTCAAATTGGCTAGGCCATGATTCTCAGTGGTTGGCAGTTATGATGTAGTTTGGCAGTTATGTAATGAGGTAATCACTTCCATAATGAGATCTGATATAGTGCAATCACCTGCATGATGAGATCTGTTATGAGCAGCCCATCAGTTGAAAGGGAGTTTCCTTGGGGCATGGTCTGCATCCAATGTATATGGACTTTCTGGCAAAGCTCTCTGGGTTTTGTTCTCTCTGAATCCTGCATCTGGCTCTTCATCACCTGACTTCCAGTTCTTGGGCTTTGAGCCAGCAGCTTGCCATCTGACCTGCTGATCTTGGGACTGTCCATCCCTGCAGGTATGTAAGTAGGAGAAGCCTCCAGCCTCACACGTGGCCTAGGGACTTGAGACTTTCCAGCCTCTACAACTGCGTGAATCATTTTGTAACCTGACCCTACGAATGCCAGTAAAGTTCCATTAGTCCTTAAATTAGCCTAAGCCAGATTTGGCCCACCCTGCCTGGGTAGAAGGGCCAGCTGTGGCCGATAATTGACCTCAACAGAAGACACAGCAGTAGGGGGAATGAAGCAGAAGAAAAATCATCACGAAGACCCTATTCTGAAGTGAGAAGTCTAACCAAGAACCATGTCACCTCCTGCTTCCTGGCCGCCTTCTAGAATTTTTCCTCCCCAGTATGCCTGCGTGATTGGCATCTTGCTGCCCAAGTCACATAGAAGCCCTGCTTCTGCAAAGCTTGAGGAGTCAGATCTGAGGAACTTCCTCTAGCTTCTTGCTCTGTGCATTGCAATAAAATTATTTCTCTTTCTCAAAAGCCGGTGACCAGGTAATTGGCAAGTCTGAGTGCACCAGGCAAGAAATCACGTTTTAGGGTTTGGTAACAATTTCCTTGAGGTAACTCTCTTTCTCTCTTTATGTGTGTGTGTGTATATATATATATACACACACACGTACACTTCACTGGTTTTGCTTCTCTAGAGAACTCAGCCTTAGCCAGCTTCCCAAAAGGTCTCTGCTCTTCAGTTCTTGCTCCCCTTGAGTTCATCCCCCACAGTACAGCCACAGCAATTTCAGTACATAAGCCCAGTAGCCCCTGCTATAAAGCATTTCGCGAGAGTTCTTCCTACTACTTCGCAGTACTGCACACAAGCCCTTGCAGAATTGGCTCTTGCCAACCTTCCTAACTCATCTCATGTCTTGCTCTTTATTCACCATTCTCTAGCCACACAGACCTCTTTAAATCGCTAGAGACTTCCAAGCTCTCTCTTGCCTCTGGGCTTTTTCTCTTCTTGTGCTCCTGTCCAGGACACTTCTTACTTCTCTCTTTACATGGAAGGTCCTATTATAACTCAGGGCTCAGCTGGAACAGCTAGGCCTTTCCTGGCTACTCTGCATCCTGTTTAACTATTTGGTAATTGTTTATTTGTTCACCATCTTCCTTGGTAAAGGTAAGCACCATGAGGGCAAGGTCTTATTCAACAGTGTGTCCTTCATCCCTGGTACCCAATAAAACCCACTGCCATCGAGTCTATTTCTACTCCTAGCAACCCTATAGGACAGAGTAGAGCTGCCCTATAGGGTTTACAAGGCTGTAATCATTACGGAAGTACACTGCCACATCTTTCTCCTGGACAGCGGCTGGTGGGTCTGAACTGCTGACCTTTTGGTTAGCAGTCGAGCACATTAACCACTGTACCATACCTGGTGTATCATAAACCTCAGACAATGAATCAGTCAGTATCTTTACACCAGGATGGTGCAAAGGGTTCACGCGCTTGGCTGCTAACCAAAAGGTTGGAGATTGGAGTCCATGCAGGAGTGCCTTGGAAGAAAGGTCTAGTTATCTACTTCCAAAAGATAAGCCACTGGAAACACTATAAAATACAGTTCTGCTCTGATGCACATGGTGTCGCCATGAGTCCGAATTGGTTCTACAGTGACTGGTGGTGGGATTTTAATCTGTGAGAGCTCTGAAGTAGGAGGGGCAGAAACGCTCACCAGGAAGTATTCTCTAGTCCTGAAGGTAAAGCCTTTACATCATCCACTCTTGCCTTTGGGTTATCTGGATTCTGTGTTTGTTTGCGGATATTTTCAAAGTCAGAAAAAAGTTCTTCCACATATTTCACGTCATAGAATTTCTAAATCTGTTTACTGGCAAACACTAAAATAATCAATTCTAGCCATTAAAAGGAAGAGCCTTTAACTCTCTATGTGGGGTTAGTGATTTCCTAGTTTGAAAATACACTCACAAGCCAGGCAGGCTGTGCTCGGGGCAAGCACCATTCGGAGACCCACTTCTGTAGAACCTGGCTTCTGCCTGGCATGGCTGCAGGCACTTGGCCAAGGCACCAGTGGCAGATGCAGAGATAAATTTCTTTTTACTTCAAGCTCATTAGCAAGAAGCAGCTGTTGGTTCAGCCGGAGGGGAAGGTGACTGCTTGTGGGAAGGGTGATGTCTGGTGCTTTCTGTTCCTCTTGAACATCTGGGCATGAGTCACGATGACCGCACCACTCCCCAGTTTGTCCTCGGTGAAATGGTGGCAGAGTTCTAGGTACTCCTTCTCTCAGGAATGATGCTGTGCTCTGCTTTGGCATCCTGGAGATTGCAGCAAAGGCCTTTTTTGTGAAGGTGGTAGGGATAAGCACAGCCTTGGGGTCTCCTCATGTTCCTAGAAGTCGGGCAGGTTATAAGAGCACAGTCGGTGCCAGCTCATCCCGTGGCAAATCCGAATGACATGGTGAGTGTTCACCCACTCTGCAGAGCTGGTGTCTGACTGACCACAGTAAACCTCATGTCTGTTCTCTTCCAGGCAATCTGAGTTATTTCAATGGGCAGCTGATGGTGCTTCTTCCCGATTCGTGCAGTCTTCAAATTCTGCATGGTCACCTTGACTAATCCATTTCAATGATGTAAAACGCTCTACCAATTCAGGTTACTTCTCTACCATTTTCAAAATTCAAATTAAAGCTACATTGTCAGGAAGTCTTATGCCTCCTTCTTGGTATTTGTTCACCCCCGTGGAGTTTCTAGTGCCCTCAGGACCTTGCACAAGATGTGAGGACCTCAGTCTGCCTGGCTCACGAGCGAGCAGAGCCAGGGGCTCCCCTCTTAGCCGCTTCTTTCTGCCTCCGGTGCTGCTCTTGGTGGCAGCTGCTTCCAGGGCACATTCTGCACTGGTCCTGGGGTTTCAGGCACCAGAGGAGGCCACACGGATTTCCCAAACAGCGATTTACCCAGGAAACACCCAGGCTTCTTTGAATTAGCCCTAGTGGCATTTCCTCCTCTGACACCACGGTCTGGGGCAGAATCACCTTCTCTGTCCCTTTGTAAGTCCCTGTTACTAGCTCGATCATCACGTCCAAACATTTATTGTCCCTGCACCTGCTCATGTGTCTGTTTTCATCAGCAGATCAAATGGTCTGTGGTGGACGACTAACCTAAAGGTTGGCGGTTCAAACCCACCCACTGGCACTGCTGAAAAAAGGCCTGTTGATCTGCTTCTGGGAAGATTACAGCCAAGAAAACCCTATGGAGCAGTTTTACTCGTAAGACACAAGGTTGCCATGAGGATATATATATATATACCGACACACACAAAGATATATATATATATATATATATACATATATATGCATAAATACATGCATATGTATGCATAATGAATAAATGATACACAGATGGGTGGATGAATGGATTTTACAGAGCATAGTTGAAGACAGGGATTCCAGAAAAAAAAAAATTGTTTTCTATTTCTCTTCCACTGAGTTCAGCCTGTTCAATAAACCTGTTTCAGGAACCTACTTATCACTATGTGGTGTGCATCTATACCATTTCTACAATTAAAATACACTTTCCTTAATGAAAATAACATTTTAAAATACCTTTTGGAAATTGCTTATTATATACCCAAAAACCAAAAATATATAGGGTAAACTAAAAACTGAAAGCAAAATTCCAAAACGTCTTACAGAGCAGATTATCAGAGAAAGGCCTGAAATGTTAGCAGGTTGGCAGTGTTGACCGAAGAAGGTCTGAAGGTGCAGGGTGGTGGCTTTATCCTACTTATACTTCTCTGGATAGCCAGCATGCTGTGGTCATGATTTAACAGTAGGTTAAAGAAAAAAAGCAGGATCCCAAACTCTATATATAGCATGACCCCGATTGTGTTTAAATGTGTGTGTGTGTCTGTGTGCATCTCTCCGTGTGTCTGTCTGTATCTGTCTGTGTGTGTCTCTATGTCTGAGTGTCTGTTAGTCTGTTTGCCTCTGTGTGTCTGTGTCTGCGTGTGTGTCTGTGTGTCCATATGTCTGTGTGTCCGTGTCTGTCTGTGTGTTCATGTGTCTGTGTGTGTGTTTGTCTGTCTGTGTGTCCATGTCTGTGTATGTTTGTATGTCTGTGCCTGTGTGTCCATGTGTGTCTGTGTGTCCACGTGTCTGTGTGTGTGTGCGCCTGTCTGTGTGTCCACGTCTGTCTGTGTGTCCACGTCTGTCTGTGTGTCCATGTGTCTGTGTGTGTTGGCATGCGTGTACGCGGTGTGACGCAACTGAAGGAGCAGTTCCTGTCCAGGAGAGGGCCCTCTGCTCTCCGTCTGCGTTTCCATTTCAGTGGTTGTGGGAGCCCCTGTGATTTCATCTCAAAGTTGAGAATATCTCCATGTGATGATTTCAGGGTCTTTTTAGCAGTGTTTCCTTCCATGGGTTTACTCAGCCAGTACTTCCTGGTGCGTGTGATGACCAAAGGGCGGGCGGGTCCTTGGAGGGAGATGACACAGAAGCCGACCTACCACCAGGGGGTGGGAGTCTTGGGCAGGACCACCTGTGCTCACCCCACCAGGCAGGGAGCGGAGCGTGTCCTTGAGCGGCCCAAAGTGTTGCAGATTCTGGGAGAAATCGCACCTGCCACTTACGGCACCCACTGCACCCAGCTTCTGCTAACATTTTCCAGCGTTTACTTGTCAAACTTCTTCCCGATGAGGTTAAGTACTTGTAATGCTTCCCTTTTTGTAAGAAAAACAAACAAACAAACAAACAACAATAAACATTTTAGCTAGTTTTTTTATGCGGTACTTGAGAAAAAGGAATGAGAAAAATCCGTAGAAAATGACAAATACGATTGATGTCTTCTTTAGATAAACTAAAATTCTTAGATGAATTGAAATGTCCTAATGGTTAGAAGTAGAAACAATGGCTTAAAAATTAGGAAACTGGATGATATTTTACAAAGGTCCAAAATCGGTTAAATGGGGGAAAAGGCAGTCTCTTTAACAAATGGTGCTGGCATAACTGGATACCCATCTGCAGAAAAAATGAAACAAGACCCATACCTCACACTATGGACAAAAACTAACTGAAAATGGATCAAAGACCTAAATATAAAATCTAAAACAATAAAGATGATGGGAAAAAAAATACGGACAACACTAGCAGCCCTAATACATGGCATAAACAGTATATGAAACATTACTAACAGTGCAGAAGAGAAACTAGATAACAGAGCTCCTAAAAATTGAACACCTATGCTCATCTAAAGATTTCACCAAAAGAGTGGAAAGATTACCTACAGACTGGGAAAAAGTTTTTAGCTATGACATTTCTGATCAACGTCTGATCTTTAAAATCTACACAAAACTGCAAAAACTCAACAACAAAAAGACATATAACCCAATTAAAAAATGGGCAAAGGATATGAAAAGGCACTTTATCAAAGAAGACATTCAGGCTGCTAACAGATATATGAGGAAATGTTCATGATCATTAGCCATTGGAGAAATGCAAATCAAAACTACAGTGAGATTCCATCTCACCCCCAAAAGGCTGGCATTAATCCAGAAAAACACAAAATAATGTTGGAGAGGCTGTGAAGAGATTGGAACACTTCTACACTGCTGGGGGGAATGTAAAATGGTACAACCACTTTGGAAATTGATTTGGTGCTTCCTTAAAAAGCTAGAAATAGAACTACCATACAATCCAGCAATCCCACTCCTTGGAAAATATCCTAGAGAAATAAGAGCCTTCACACGAACAGATACATGCACACCCATGTTCGTTGCAGCACTGTTTACAATAGGAAAAAGATGGAAGCAACCAAGGTGCCCATCAACAGATGAATGGATAAATAAATTATGGTATATTCACACAATGGAATACTACGTATCAGTAAAGAACAATGATGAAACTGTGAATTATTTTGTAACATGGAGGAATCTGGAAGGCATTATGCTGAGTGAAATTAGTCAGTTGCAAAAGGACAAATATTGTATAAGACCACTATTATAAAAAACTTGAGAAATAGTTTAAACAGAGAAGAAAATATTCTTTGATGGTTACGAAAGTATGGAGGGAGGAAGGGGGGGCTTTCACTAATTAGATGGTAGATCAGAACTATTTTAGGTGAAGGGAAAGACAACACACAATACAGGAGAGGTCAGCACAACTGGACTAAACCAAAAGCATATAAGTTTCCTGAGTACAACCAAATGCTTCAAAGGCCGGAGTAGCAGGGGTGGGGGTCGGGGACCATGGTTTCAGGGAACATCTAGGTCAATTGGTATAACAAAATGTATTAAGAAAAACGTTCTGAATCCCACTTTGGTGAGAGGCATCTGGGGTCTTAAATGCTAGCAAGTGGCATCAGTTGGTCTCAATCCACCTGGAGCAAAGGAGAATGAAGAACACTGAAGACATATAGTAAAGATGAGCCCAAGAGACAGAAAGGGCCACATATACCAGAGATTCCATCAGCCTAAGACCGGAAGAACTAGATGGTGCCCAGCTACCACTGAGAATCACTGATGGAACAAGAGAACAGCAGGATGCAGATCTCAAATTCTCGTAAAAAGACCAGGCTAAATGGTCTGACTGAGACTGGAGGGACCCTGGTGGTCAAGGTCCCTGGACTCTTTGTGAGCACAAGATTGGAACCATTCCCGAAGCCAACTCTACAGACAGAGATTGGACTGGACTATAAGATAGACAATGATTCTCAACCCACCTGGATCAAAGGAGAATGAAGAACACCAAGGACACAAGGCGATTACGAGCCCCAGAGACAGAAAGGGCCACAAGAACCAGAGATCACATCATCCTGAGACCAGAAGAAGTAGATGGTGCCTGGCTACACCCCCTGACTGCCCTGACAGGGAACACAACAGAGAACTCCTGAGGGAGCAGGAGAGCAGTGGGATGCTGACCCCAAATTCTCATAAAAAGACCAGACTTAATGGTCTGACTGAGACTGGAAGGACCCTGGTGGTCATGGCCCCCAGACCTTCTGTTGCCCCAGGACAGGAACCATTCCTGAAGCCAACTCTTCAGAAATGGGTTGAACTGGACAATGGGTTGGAGAGGGATGCTGGTGAGGAGTGAGCTTCTTGGATCAGGTGGACGCTTGAGACTATGTTGGCATCTCCTGCCTGGAGGGGAGATGAGAGGGTAGAGGGGGTTAGATGCTGGCGAAATGGACACAAAAAGAGAGAGTGGAGGGCGAGAGTAATTAGGAGTGTGTAGCAAGGTGTATATGGGTTTTTGTGTGAGAGATTGGCTTGATTTGTAAACTTTCACTTAAAGCACAATAAAAATTATATTAAAAAAAAGACAATGATACTGTGAGGTGTGAGCTTCTTGGTTCAAGCAGACACATGAGACTATGTGGGCAACTCCTGTCTGGTGACAAGATGAGAAGGGAGAGGGGGACAGGAGCTGGTTGAATGGACACGGGGAATACAGCATGGAGAGGAGGAATGTGCTATCTCGTTAGGGGAAGAGCAGCTAGGAGTACCTGGTAAGGCATGTATAACTTTTTGTATGAGAGACTGACTTGATTTGTAAACTTTAACCTGAAGCACAATTAAAAAAAAAAAAAGAAAGAAAAAGACTAGCAAATGGGAAAAAAGACCTCAAGTCTGGGGCACTTCCTTTGCCTTCCGCAGGCCTGGCCTTCGTGCCCATCGTAGTGGAAAATCGGGCCAATTCTTCACATTTATCACATATCTTATGCATTTTTGACTAGTTTGACAGGAAGAGCCTTGGTGTTAGCTGCTGCAGAGGGGGCCCCTGACTCACAGAGACCCCATGCACAAGGTGGGGTGGGAGCTGGACCATTTTGATTTGCAGGTTTTCATTGGCTAATTTTCAGATGTAGATCACCAGGTCTTTATTCCTTGTCTGCCTTAGCCTGGAAGCTCCACCGAAACCTGTTCAGTATCATAGCAACATGAAAGCCTCCACTGACAGACGAGTGGTGGGTGCATATGAAGTGCATTTGCGGGAACTTGAACCTGGGTCTCCTGAAAATAAGGCGAGAATTCTGCTGAAGCACACAGTCCTTGTTACAAGTTATTAATAAAGATTAGAGCCAAGAAGCATGTGGTCCTCTGCAGAAGTAGGCAAGTGGTCTTCAGACCACACTGCACCGGCTGGACCTCTACTGAGTGGGTGCCAAGCCCCCTGTCTCGGCACAGCCATGGAGCTGAGGGTTCCACATCACAGCTTCAGCCACGGGTTCTGTGAGCCACAGGAAAACCCAGACACCCCAAACAACCTCACTCGCCAGGAGAGCAGGCACAGTGAGAAGAATGACCGGCCCCTTGCCTGCTTCACAAATCTCCCTCCGGACACTTGACCATGCCCACAGGACAAGGGCCTGGACATGCTCCAGCTTCGTCCTCAGGAAAGGCACACAGGACGTACTGGACCAATCCGGGGTGTTCATGACGACGTTCACGAATGCCCCGTCTGCTTCTGTGCAGCTCCCAGCTCCTCTCGCCTCGTCCAGTGAATGGTCCTGGCTCTGCAAGCCTGGGTAAGGGGCCGGCTGGTCACGAGGTGGATTCCACTCTGCACACAACCTGGAGATGAAACAACTTCACCTCTCGACATGGATAATTGGTCATTGTTTCCCCCAAAACCGATTTTCACAGTTATAAATGCCATGCTCAAGGCAGAACCCCAGACTTTGGGCTTCACTGACCCCTTTCTTAGGGTTGAAAGATTCCATGGCAATTTAAACCACTACCCATCTGTCAGTTTGTGTACCGTGGTGGTTTGCATGTTGCTGTGATGCTGGGAGCTCTGCTTCTGGTATTTCAAATACCAGCAGGGTCACCTTTGGTGGATAGGTTTTAGCAGAGCTTACAGACTAGGACAGACTAGGAAGAAAGACCTGGTGACCTACTTCTGAAAATCAGCCAATGAAAACTCTATGGATCACAGAGAGAATATTGCCAGATACAGTGCTGGAAGATGAGCTCCTAAGTTGGAAGGCATTCACCTTGGTGAAGATGGTGTAGGACCAGGCAATGTTTCCCTCTGTTGTACATGGGGCTGCCATGAGTCGGAGCTGACCTGACAACAGCAACAACACTGATTTAAAGAGAAGAAGCTCAGGCAACCGGAGACAAAAGAAGAACCCTTCTATTCATGCCTCCTTGTGTAGCCGTCATCTTGGGTACCCCATCATCTTCCTTCAACAGGTCTTTGCCCAGCTGACATCTCCTCTTGGGTGGGAAGCACGGTGGGCATGTATAGATGTATGGTGGGCCCAGGAGGGCATGTATAGATGTATGGTGGGCCCAGGAGGGCATGTATCGATGTATGGGGACCCAAGAGGGCATGTATAGATGGATGGTGGGCCGGGGGGGCATGTATAGACATATGGGGGCCCAGGAGGGCATGTATAGATGTATGCAGGCCCAGGAGGGCATGTATAGATGGATGGAGGCCCAGGAGGACATGTATAGATGGATGGTGGGCCAGAAGGGCATGTATAGACGTATGGGGGCCCAGGAGGGCATGTATAGATGGATGGAGGCCCAGGAGGGCATGTATAGATGGATGGTGGGCCAGAAGGGCATGTATAGACGTATGGAGGCCCAGGAGGGCATGTATAGATGGATGGAGGCCCAGGAGGGCATGTATAGATGGATGGTGGGCCAGAAGGGCATGTATAGACGTATGGGGGCCCAGGAGGGCATGTAGAGATGTGTGGAGGCCCAGGAGGGCATGTATAGATGTGTGGAGGCCCAGGAGGACATGTATAGATGGATGGAGGCCCAGGAGAGCATGTATAGATGGATGGTGGGCCAGAAGGGCATGTATAGACGTATGGGGGCCCAGGAGGGCATGTATAGACGTATGGGGGGCCCAGAGGGCATGTATAGATGTATGGAGGCCCAGAAGGGCATGTATAGATGGATGGTGGGCCAGAAGGGCATGTATAGACGTATGGGGGCCCAGGGGGGCATGTATAGATGTATGGAGGCCCAGGAGGGCATGTATAGATGGATGGAGGCCCAGGAGGGCATGTATAGATGGATGGTGGGCCAGAAGGGCATGTATAGACGTATGGGGGCCCAGGAGGGCATGTATAGATGGATGGAGGCCCAAGAGGGCATGTATAGATGGATGGTGGGCCAGAAGGGCATGTATAGATGGATGGGGGCCCAGGAGGGCATGTATAGATGGATGGTGGGCCGGGGGGGCATGTATAGACGTATGGGGGCCCAGAGGGCATGTATAGACGTATGGGGACCCAGGAGGACATGTGGAGATGTGTGGAGGCCCAGGAGGGCATGTATAGATGTGTGGAGGCCCAGGAGGACATGTATAGATGGATGGAGGCCCAGGAGGGCATGTATAGATGGATGGTGGGCCAGAAGGGCATGTATAGATGGATGGTGGGCCAGAAGGGCATGTATAGACGTATGGGGGCCCAGGGGGGCATGTATAGATGGATGGAGGCCCAGGAGGGCATGTATAGATGGATGGAGGCCCAGGAGGGCATGTATAGACGTATGGGGGCCTAGGAGGGCATGTATAGATGGATGGAGGCCCAGGAGGGCATGTATAGATGGATGGTGGGCCAGAAGGGCATGTATAGACGTATGGGGGCCCAGGAGGGCATGTATAGACGTGTGGAGGCCCAGGAGGACATGTATAGATGGATGGAGGCCCAGGAGGGCATGTATAGATGGATGGTGGGCCAGAAGGGCATGTATAGACGTATGGGGGCCCAGGAGGGCATGTATAGATGTATGGAGGCCCAGGAGGGCATGTATAGATGGATGGTGGGCCAGAAGGGCATGTATAGATGGATGGGGGCCCAGGAGGGCATGTATAGACGTATGGGGGCCCAGGAGGGCATGTATAGATGTATGGAGGCCCAGAAGGGCATGTATAGATGGATGGTGGGCCAGAAGGGCATGTATAGATGGATGGTGGGCCCAGAAGGGCATGTATCAATGTATGGGGGCCCAGGAGGGCATGTATAGATGGATGATGGGCCAGGAGGGCAAGTATAGATGTATGGTGGGCTTGGGAGATGTCCTGTAGGCATTAACTGGAGACCATGCTCCCCTGAAGCTGGCTCTTCAGGCTGCTAGAGGGATGCAGGGAGTGAAAACTGTGAGGCAGGCTGGGAAGAGGTGGAGTACCGCTGTGTGGCTGAGGTGAGGTGCAGAGGGCAGGTGCCACAGCACAGGAACAGTGGGCCATATGGGATCCCCGGGAGGCCCCTGTTGCCTTGGATTCCATCTGTGATGTGAGATTCCGGTTCAGGTTAGTGGTCATGGAATCAGATGCTGAGGGGGCAGGGGCATGAAGCTTGAGGAAGAATGGCTGGGCAGAAGAGGGTGACTGGGACCAGCAGGCTCCACCTGGAAAGGCAGTAGCTTCTCAGTCTCAGTAGCAGGCCCCATGGGAACATGTGTCCACTAAGCGAAAATGAACACAAAACCAAGACCCTGGATACCCAGATACTTTGCGTGTGAACCCTCCCAGTTTACAAAAGCTGACAGTTGATTTGCATTTGATAAACCCTGAAGCTGTGTGAAGGTTGTGGCCAGTGCCCACCCTCTGGTCTCAGGGTGGACTCTGGGGTGTTGAGGTCCAAAGTTCATCCTCTGAAAGCAGAGGAGAGGCTGGAAGACTCAGGGAAGCCTGTCTCTCCTCTAGTGTTATGGATTAAATTGTGTCCTCCCCCACCTCCCCACCCCTCCCTGCCCCTCCCCAGCCCTCCCCAATATGTGCTGAGTTCTTGGCCCTGATCCTGTTTGTAAACAGGGTTTTGCTTTTGTTACCTTAATGGGGTCATACTAGTGCAGGATGGATCCTAAAGCGAGTCACTTTTGAGTTATAAAAAGACCAGAATGGACACAGAGACACACAGAAAAGACGGATGCCATGTGAGCATTGTCTATAGCCAAGGAGCCAAGGAACGCCTGGGGCTACCAACAGGGAAGGAATCGGCACAGCTGCGACCTTGATTTGGACTTGTAGCCTCCAGAACTGTGAGAAAACAGATTTCGGTTCTTTAAAGCCCCCCACGTGTGGTATTTGTGTTACAGCAGCACTAGGGGGACTAAGACGCTTAGTAACTGTGCTCATTGCTTGGAGCTAGGGCATATTTCCCCTTTTGATTTCTTACCTGGGTTTCTCTGGCTGACTTCCAGCTTTAGAGTTTTAGCACCCTCAGAACAATGGGAATAATAATAAAGTGGAAAGGCATCTAACCAATTTCCCATATTATGATGATTTTTCTTAGAGATTGTGTTTTTTGGCAAATGCTCTCTCCTCCTCTCTGTCTCTCAATTTTCTTTCCTATGTTGGGAATAAGTGTAGCTGGGAGAAGCAGGGACCTGAAGTAGATACAGAACCAGGCCACCAGGAAAGAGTTGAGGGCTGCAGCTGCTGCTCCTGGAAGCTGATGGTCTGAGTGTGGGCCCAGCTGACCAGAGTGGAGGAGAGCAAGCCCAGCATCACCCCAGACCCTTTGATTCTTGGCTCCCGGTCCTCCTACCAGCCTGCCAGGCCCAGAAGTGGTAGAGCTCGGAGTGCATGCCCTGCTTACTGTTTGGCTTCAGACAGCAGTCATCTGATGTGCTTCCCACACCTGAAGTCCCACTGGGGGTCACATGGCCAAACCCAAAGTCAAGGGTGCAGGGATGAACTGCACCTCTGTGATGGATGGGCCAGCACACTGGGAAGGGTGAAGTGCTGGGCAATGGATGCAGGCCAGCAGAGCCCAAGACCCGCTGTTACTTTCCAGAACATCTCTACCTCAGCCTCGCATTTCAGTCCATCACAGAGACTCATCGTAATCAAATTCCATAGGAGAAAAACAAATAGAAGAATAACCAGTGTGTGAAGAAACAATAATGGAATTCTGGTGAGAAAATTGCTTGGTAATTGCTAATGTTATGCCCATGGTGAACAAACTTAAGTATGTCCAAATTAATGTATAGTCATTCCAAACAAATGTTAATTAAACCAACTATATTTTAATTTTCAGGTCTTGCGGTTACCAAGCTGAGACAGCCTTGATGTCTAGAAATGGCAGATAGAACTTTCTTTGTGTCATTTACCTCATGTGTTCAGAGAAAACGACCCCTTGTGTCTTGCATATTTGACTGTTAAAAGAAACACCGGTCCAGCTAACTCAATATCTACTCACTGATTTAAAAAAAAAAAAGTTGTCTAGTATATTCCAACTCATGGCGACCTCATGTGCATTACTGTAGAAATGTGTCCCATCGAACTTTCAACGGCTGATCTTTTAGAAGTAGATTGCCAGGCCTTTCTTCTGAGGCCCCTCTGGGTGAACTTGAACCTCTAATCTTTCTGTTAGCAGAGAGCATGTTAACCATTTGATATTGGTCTTTAATCTAGAATTCCAACAAAAATCAGGAAATCTGACCATAGTTCAGGATGGGTTTAGTGACCCTCCTTTTGAGCTGAATCAATGGACATGCCCTTTTGAGTTTTTACTGTGGGCTAGCTGTATATACAGCAGCCTGTGAGGAGGGCAGTGTTATCTGCAGAGAGGGTCAACTCAAAGACTCACAGGGAATGTGCGGTGGAGCTAACATTTTAAATGGAGGTCTGTAGTACAGCCAGAATGCTCCTTGGAAGCAAGGATGGGAAGACTTCCTCTCATATGCTTCGGGCATGTTGTCAGGAGGGACCAGACCCTAGAGAAGAACATCAGTTTGGTAACATAGAGGGTCAACGAAAAAGAGGAAGACCCTCAACGAGATGGATTGACACAGTGGCTGCAACAATGGGCTCAAGCATAACAACATTTGTGAGAATGGTACAGGAAAAGGAAAGTATATCTTTCTATTGTACATGGGGTCACTATGAGTTGGAACAGACTCGACAGCACCAAACCCCAACTGTAGGTCTTAAAGACCTGGACTCTTCTCATAAGGAAATTCCCTGTCTTCATAAAAAGAAAATGTAGGCTATTATGCCATGGGGATTAAAAATTGCCTCCCCGTGAGCTTCTTAGCTCAAGCAGACACGTGAGACTATGTGGGCAGCTCCTGTCTGGAGGCGAGGTGAGAAGGCGGAGGAGGACAGGGGCTGGTTGAATGGACACGGGGAATACAGGGTGGAGAGGAGAAGTGTGCTGTCTTATTAGGGGGAGAGCAGCTAGGAGAACACGGCAAGGTGTGTGTAAGTTTTTGTATGAGAGACTGACTTGATTTGTAAACTTTCACTTAAGGCACAATTGAAAAAAAAAAATGCCTCCCCTTGCCCCCACTTGGCTTTCACTGCAGTGAACGGATGGTCCCATTTGTGGTTGGCTGACCACAGAGAGAATCAGCCCTGCCCCTCCTTGCAGCCCAGAGTTGCTGTGGGGAAACACCAGGCCCCCGGGCAAGCCTCGTTGTGTCTATGAGGGTGTGTGCACCCAGGTCATGAGGAGGTGGGAAGGGTCTGCACGCTCTGAGTTTTCTCACTTTCCAGTGAGGGGGAGTGTGAGGAAAGGCAGCAACAAGGGGTAGCTGGAGGTGAGTGACTGCAGGGGTGCTCGGAGTCTGCCTGTTTTTACATCTCCTGTGTTTGCATACTGAGGCCCTGGGTGGTACAAACAAAGCTGCTCAGATGCTAACTGAGAGGCTGGAGGTTTGAGTCCACCCAGAGGTGATCTAATTCTGAAAAGTCAGCTATGGAAAACGCTGTGGAGCACAGTTCTACTCTGCCACACATAGGGTTGCCGTGAGTCAGAGTCTATATGATGGCTATTGGTTGTGTGTATGTGTTTGCAAACACATTTTCCCTTCCTGATGGGCGCGGGCTGGGCAGGTAGCTTCTCCTCTCTGAGCCTCGGTGTCTTTATCTGTAAAATGGAGAGATGACGATGGTGTAGATTTGCTGCAGGCTCAGTAAGTGACCTGAGGACTGGACAAGCCCCTGGACCGTTCCTGAGTCTCACTGAGTCCTGGGGTGTTCACATCCACGGTCTGGCACTTTGATCACCGTAGCCGTCTGTTTGTGCCATGAAGGGTCTATTGGACTGTGAGCGTGCACACAGATTGAGGTGCTTGTGTTTCTACCCAGCAGTAGCGTAGATGGCTCCTGTGTCCCTGGTTGTGTTCACTAGCAGCTCCCATCACAGGGCTTCGGCCCTGCAAGCCTCTAGTTCCAGCGATAATGTGAAAAAACCAGACCTCCTAAACTTGAATGATGGGCACATTAAGTAGGAATGCTCGAAGGGTTGGGAAACAGCTTTGACCCAACATCTGGGCCAAAACCTGGGCAGCCGCTCCAATTCAGCTGCTGCAGCCCCTGCATAGCAAGCCCTGCTCTGGCAGCTCTGTACATTGGGGAGGGGAAGACTCCCTTCCTCCCTTCCCCTCCATCATGAGCTCCCCCTCCCCTTTGAAGCCTTTGCTGGGTGGGCAGCTGTGCTGGCTGCTGCTGGGAGCCAAGCTGGGATCCGAGCAGACCCTCTCAAGCAGCCTGGCCTGATTCCCTGTTTCCACTGCTTCAGGGAAGGTGTTCACTTGTACCTGTTCCCACACAACCAGGGAGGGAGCAGGGGTGGGGGGAGGACTGAGATGGGGCTGGGTCACCTCCACTTACAGGGGCTGGGTTCTCCCACAGTCATGTGGCATGACAACAGATACGGTGAAGGGTCCCACCACAGCCCTCCACCCCGCTCAATCCCTGCCCCTCGCCATTGTTCATTTTCTAAAGCAGTCCTCGGAGAAGGACTTAAACCCCCACCTGACAACAGGCAGCCAGTCAGATAGTGGCTGCTGTTGGAAAGCAAACCCCAGGGAGCAAGGTTCACCCAGCACCAGTCCCACAGGACTGAGGGATCCTCAGCAGGTCAGGTTGGGGTCTGGAGGAAAGGTAGAGGGAGCACAGAATGGGGAGCCTGGGACCCCAACGTCACCTGACCCACATCTTCTGTGCCCCTCTCTCACTCCCCCATAGCCCTGTGCAGGCACCTCTCCGACTCAGAGTTTACTTCTGGGAATCCAATCTACAACAGTTGGTAATGGGAACGGTCTTTGAAAGAGGGCTGCAAGAAGGGGTTTTGGAGTTGGGTCTTCCTCCAAGTGGATCACAATGGGGATCCTTGACTGGCGGTGATGGGGGTATGGGTAGCTCTGTAACGGCAAAAGCAAAACTATTAGTGGTTAGATGGTATGCATGTTGAAGGGGATGTGCTAGCTAGAATGAGGGAAATGGCAACCAGGAGGGCTGAACCAAAAAACCAAAACCAAACCCAGTGCCGTTGAGTCGATTCTGACTCATAGCGACCCTATAGGACAGAGTAGAGCTGCCCCATAGAGTTTCCAAGAAGCGCCTGGCAGTTTCGAACTGCTGACCCTTTGGTTAGCAGCTGTAGCACTTAACCACTGCCAGGGTTTCCGGAGCGCCGAAAGGACCATGGAATTGGGTAGCTGTTGCTGAGCACCTTTGGCTCACTCAAGAGATGTGACAAGTTTGAGATGATTAATCACCAACCCAAAGCAAACTGTGAAAGCTGAGGGCCCTTGGCAGTGTTGAGAGAAGCTGTAATCACTGCAGCTGATGGCAATCAGAGCAAAGGATGAGCTCAG
Source organism: Elephas maximus indicus (assembly GCF_024166365.1). Classification (NCBI taxonomy): domain Eukaryota; kingdom Metazoa; phylum Chordata; class Mammalia; order Proboscidea; family Elephantidae; genus Elephas; species Elephas maximus. The sequence continues at coordinate 81,201,780 of NC_064834.1, read as the reverse complement.
GAATCCCTGGAGCCACAAGAAGTTGGAAGAGGCAAGAGAGGATTCTCCCCTAGAGCTGGGCAGGCGGCGTAATGGTTACAATTGTCCTGCAAGAGGTACGGAGGTGTTGGATGCAGCAAAATGGACTTGCAGCCAACAAGAGTGCTGTGTAATACTTACAGGAAAAAAGTCAAGAAGGATGATTAGAGGCTCAGGGCAGCTACCCCAACACAAGTCAAGACCCGTTGCAGTGTTGGGACCAGAATTGATTCCAAGACCTGGAGCCCACTGGCTGAGGGGGGGAGCCAGGCTGCTATGGTGAAGGCCCCTGCAATGCTGTGTCTAGTATATTCAGTATTTGTTTCCCCAGTAGTTCCCCAGAGAAACCTATGGCCACTTACTTAGGCACATGTGGGGGGTGGGGTGTATACCAGCCCTTTGGGGTTCTTGGGCAGAGGGTCCAGATGGGTACTGATACCAAAATGCCCGAAACCCTGTCATGACCCCTGTTGTAGTGGAGGCATATTGGGCAGGCTAGTACAGGGAGTCCTGCACCAGGCATGGTCACGTTGGGCCCGCATCTGGTGTCTGTGTACCTGTCTCGGAATGTGTAACTGCTATGATGTAGAGTAACTGGGGAGGCATGGCTTTAATAGCTCATCAGGGGAACTTGAGAGGGCACTTGTGAGCTGAAACCTGAAGGATGGAGGGTTGCTGAGAACGGGGAAGATCAGTGCAGGTAGGGAGACCTACGCAAGAGCCTTGAGATAGGGCAGAGTGTGGCAAGCTACAGGGACTGATGGGAGGACAGGATAAGAGGCCCATGATGAATAAGGGAGGGTGTACGGAGCAGGCTGGACGAGGAGCTGTGTGGCGCACAGCCTAGGATGGTATTGCAGATACATATATACATACTCCATGGGCACTGAAAAGCTATTAAAAGCTTTCAACCAGAAAAGTCACATAATCTGTTTTATAGTTTAAAAGATGGCTCTGCTGGTGGGGGACATGGTATAGGGAATAGAAGCACTAGAATGGGGGTCAGCAAGTAGGAGGCCGGGATCTCTATGCCCCATTTCCTTCTTGGTCATAGTAATACTTGACCAATTCTTGCCATGAAGACCAAATAAATTAACCCATGCAAATTTCCCAGTATGCAATAATTTCTCTCCAAATTGGGAGCCATTATTTAATATCATTTTTTTTTTAACACGTGGGAAGATCTCTGCCATAGTTGAGTCGGTATTACATGGAAACAAAGCAAGGAACTGTTTTTAGGTATTTTGGGCACATTGTCATTTATATTTTCACAATAGGGCAAAATAGTGTCTGTCTGATGTGTCCTGAGCCCTCCTGCCATGCTCTGTGTCCCGGAGGCCAACCCGATGGACTGCATCAGTGGGTTCCCTGCCACTCAGCTCCATTTGGGTTCAGCCAATGGGAGGGTTAGCAAGGGGAAAAAGGGCAGGGGGGTCAGTGAAGGCAGTCATTCCCCTCCCTGGCCTTCCTCTCCTTGCTCCCTCCTTGCCTTAGCCCCACTCCCAGAGACCAGCGAGACCAGACTTGCCCCTTGCCCTTCCTTATTCTCTTTCTAGACCCTCAGTGTGTCACCATCCTTTGTGATCTCCTTGGTTGCATTCATGCCTCTAAATTGTTTCTTCATTAAATTCCCTGCAGTTAGACTCTGTGGAAGATAGAAGGAGACTTGGTGCACTAGAACTGTAGTGTTGGCAGGGAATATGGAATATACTGTGGACGTTCAGAAGAACCAACGAACCAGTCTTAGAAGAAATACGACCAGAATACTCCTTAGAAGCGACGATGGCAAGGCTTCATCTTGCTTACTTCGGACATGTCATCAGGAAAGACCAAGGTCTAGAAAAGGACGTCATGCTTGATAAAGTAGAGGGTCAGCAAAAATGAAGGAAACCCACCATGAGGTGGACTAACACAATAGCCAAATCAGCAGACCCAAGCCACCAATCGTGAAGATAGCGCAGGACCAGGCGACATTTCGTTCTGTTATACATAAGGTCACCATGAGTCAGAGCCAACTTGACAGCAACTGACAACTATACTGACAGAACCCTCTGAAGGGTGCCGGCATAATATACACCCCCTTACTGAGTGTTGTCCTTCTTCTTTCTGATGTCCTGTAAAAGGTATGCCATGGGGCAAGCAGTGTGAACCCGAGGATTCAACCCAGAGCATGTATCTATCAGAGGGAGTTGCTGACTCAGTCTGAGTGTTAAATACCTAAGACATTAACTGTGAAGCCTGCATCCCAGGAAGTTTGAGAGAATTCTAAAGAAATACTCTAAACCACCCTCACTCGTTTCTTTATTCTCTTTTAAATTAGTCATAGACAGTTTATCGTGTGAGCTATTTTAAAAAAAAAGCTTTAAATGCTCTGCAAGGGTAGCTGAGAGCCTTAACTTGTGGCTAAAATAGGTTAACAGAGGCTGGAATGGAATTTACTAATTTTAATGTCAGATGCTTTGTTATTTATCCAGCTCCTGCCTGGAAAAGTAGCACACAATAACCCCTAAAAGGTAACACAAGTGGGGAGAGAATAACTGCAGAGGTGTGTTTATGTTTAAAAAGTTGCCATAAATCACGCTTTTCCACAGCTCAAGGATTCACCGCAGGAGACATTGGCTGGTACATTTTTCCATGACAAATGTCAGTTGTCACCACATTTTTCTTTCATTTTCCATGGGGTTATCTCTTCAGGGTGATGTTTCGCCTTCCAGGTTGATACCCAGGCTTGCCCTGGTGGGATCTTGCACCCAGAAAGAGGTCCAGAACACTTCCTCTCAGAAACAATTCCACCTCTATCTATATTCTTTTTCCTAAGTATAAAAGATAAAACAACAAATGTCCCCTTTGCAAATTCAAATATTATGGCACATATAATTTAGAAATAAAAGTCAAAGTCAACCACCATTAGACATATTGTGCCTGTCCTTTCAGTTATCTTCCTATGACTGTATTATCATTACATGTATGTACTTATAATGTTGCTGTTGTTGAGTGCCGTCGAGTTGGTTCAGACTCATAATGACCCCGTGCACAGCAGAATGAAACACTGCCTGGTCCCGCATCATCCTCACAATCACTGTTATGTTTGAGCCTATTGTTATAGACACAGTGTCAACCCGTCTCATTGAGGGTCTTCCTCTTTTTCGCTGACCTTCTACTTTACCAAGCATGTTGGGCTTCTCTAGAGATTGGTCCCTCCTGATAACATGCAAAGTATGTGAGACAAAGTCTCATAATCCTTGCTTCTAAGGAGCATTCTGGCTGTACTTCTTCCAAGGCAGGCTTGTCTGTTTTTCTGGCAGTCCATGTTACATTCATTATTCTTCGCCAACACTGTAACTCAAAGGCATCAATTCTTTTGTCTTCCTTTAAAGTGGTCTTTTGCAGCAGATTTACCTAACGCAATGTGTCGTTTGATTTCTTGACTGCGCCTCCATGGGTGTTGATTGTGGATCCAGGTAAAAGACAATCCTTAGTGACTTCGATCTTTTCTCCATTTATCACGATGTTGCTTATTGGTCCAGTTTTGATGATTTTTGATCTTGCAAAATTCTATCATGCAATCTCTGTCTGGCATCGTTCCTATCACAGAGGCCCTATTTTCCAACTACTGATCCTTCTTCTTTGTTTCTTTCACATTTCAATCACCAGTATTTATCAATGCACCCCGATTGCATGTTTGATCGATTTCAGACTGTAGAAGTTGGTAAAAATTTTCAATTTCTTTGTCTTCTGTCTTAGTAGTTGGTATGTAAATTTGAATAACAGTTGCATTAACTGGTTGTCCTTGTAGATGTATGGATATTATCCTTACATCAGTGTTATACTTCAGGATAGGATATTGAAATGTTCTTTTGGACAATGAATGCAACACTATTCCTCTTCCATTTGTCATTCCCGGAATAGTAGACCATCAGATTTTCCAGTTCAAAAAGGCCTATACTAGTCCATTCCAGCTTACTAATGCCTAGGATATCAATGTTTATGCATTCCATTTCATTTTTGACAATTTCCAATTTTCTGGTTTCCTACTTTGTTCATTTCACTTTCCAATTATTAATGGATGTTTATAGCTGTTTCTTCTCATTTTGAGTCACGCCACATCAGCAAATGAAGGCCGGGAAAGCTTGACTCCATTCACATCATTAAAGGAAGAGAACCTAGCCCTGATCACAAATGTTAAACCATAAAAAATTTACACCCCAAAATCTCACTTCTAGATTCCAGAATTATGAGAAAATAAATTACTGTTCTTGAAAGCCACTTACCTGTGCTATTTTGTTATGGCTGCCCTGGGAAATTAAGTCATCCCATAACTTGGGCTTCTTTCCATGTCAAATTTTTAGATTATTTTCTAATGGGTGTAGATGATTTCATTTGTATGGATGACCAAGAGTTTATGTATTTAGTGTTCTATTAACAAACTATTTGAAGAGGCAGTGGCGGTTCAGTGGTAGAATTCCTGCCTTCCATGTAGGAGACCCAGGTTCGATCGCTCACCGATGCGCTTCACGCACAGCCACCGCCTGTCTGTCAGTGGAGGTTTGCGCATTGCTGTGACGTGGAACAAGTTTCAGCGGAGTCTCCAGACTAAGGCAGACAACAAATAAAGGCCTGGTCCTCTACTCCTGGGGAAAAAAAAAAGCCAGTGAAAACCTTGGGGATCACAACAGCCTGATCTTATTGTGATGGAGTTGTCAGTTGGGGGCCGACTTGATGACAGCTAACAGCAACAGCACATTGTTTTCGTTATTTTTTTTCTATTGCACTGAATGTTATGATGATTATCATTGTATATACTTGTTTGTGAACTGTTTGATAAACGTCAGGAAGAAAATCTGCCGTGCCAAAGGACATACACACTTTTCATTTTGTTAGATATTGGCAAATTGACTTTTAACTCTCAACAGTACAATAGTCAGTGAGAGTGACTGTTTCCTCCACGCCCTCACTCTTATATTTTTTTAGCCTTTGTGAATCTGATGGGGACAATGGTAGCTATTATTTTTTATTTGCTTTTCTTAATCAGCAGTGAGGTTGAGTGTCTGTTCGTACATATATCGATCATTTATGTGGCTTTTTCTTGGAATTTTATGTATTTTACCCATTTTCCTATTGGCTTTTTAATTTTATTATTTTGTGAGATCTCCTTTACATATTAAACACAATGCTGGATGCACAATTAGAAGAAATTAACTAGACATCTGTAAATCAACATGGACTATAGGGTTGAATGGAACATGTACAACTATAGAACTAAACCTATAGAGGTACAGGTTTATGTAAATTAATATAACATGAGTTCTTCTTCTGGAAATGGTGGGCAAGTTAATTTAGATCAACACTGCCACCAAGAAAAGGTAGAAAATCCGGAAAAAGAATGCTGAGGAAATTAAGGAAGACCTAGTTCAATGGCAGGGTGTGATGTGCACTAATTGCACGATTCAGTATTGTAAAGCTGTCAATCTCCCCCAAATTTATTGGTAGAGGAAATGCAAAACCAATCAAAATTCCAACTGTTCTTTATTTCTTGTGGTAAATTATCAAGCAGTTTCTAAAATTTACACAGAAATGCAAAGGTTCCAAACAGTCAAGGACATTTGAAGAAGAAGGAAAAAATGGCAGAACTTGATCTTCCTCACATCAGTATTTATCATAAATGGGCATCGATGAGGCTGGCTCTGGAGCAAGGATAGACATACAGTGTGGCAGAACAGGGTCCAGGAACAGACCCATGCATGTGGACACTTGGTTTATGACAAAGGCAGTACTACAGAACAGAGATGTAAGTGCTGATGGGTCTATGGGACATCTATATCAGAAAATAAAGGCCTGAGCTACGGCGAGGTATGGGCCGCTAACCAAAAAGTCAGCTGTCTGAATCCACCAGTCACTCCTTAGGAACCCCTACCGGGCAGTTCTACTCTGTCCTACAGGGTCGTTTTGAGTAAGAATCGACTGGGTGGCAATGGGGAATTTATTACTAAACACTAAAAGTAATCCCAGTGGGTTGTAGTTCTAAAAGTTAAAGTTAAAAACCAACATTTTGAGGGGAACTTTCATTTCAGAACAGGATGGAGCAATTGTGGCCAACCAGCACTCTCACTGCAGACAATTAGAAAAACAAAATAACCTGTTTATATGATCAGATAGCTGCTGGAGCAATGAGGACCAGAGGGACAGGGAGCTGGCATCTGAGTCACTTTTTCTCTGAGGCTAGTTGCCAATTCTGGACACTTTGCCTAGTCGGGAAATCAATAAGGCCTTTGGAGTATCTCAGGGCTGGAGACGTAAAAATGGAGACCCAGGGTGCCTGAAACCTGTGCCTGGTTATCCCTTAAGACACAACTGACTAGAAAGCCTCTGAAAAGCATAAAGGGGTTTTCAGTAACTCACAGTGTGCAGGACCCTTTAGAAGGAAATACAAGGGAACACTTCAGCTGTCAGCTAAATCCACTGGAGGGCTGACCCTTAGGAAGAGGGTAACAGGAGGGAGGTTGAGACTTAACAAAATCACAAACTAGCCTCAACTTAGCTTAGGCCTTGTTTAAATTGTTGTTATTGTTAGGTACCATTGAGCCAGTTCTGACTCGCAGTGACCCTATGTACAACAGAACAAAACGCTGCCTGGTCCTGCACCAGCCTCATGGTTGTTGTTATGTCTGAGCCCGTTGTGGCAGCCACTATGTCGATTCATCTCATTGAGGGTCTTCCTCTTTTGCTGACCCTCTACTTTACCCAACATGATGTCCTTCTCCAGGGACTGATCCCTCCTGATAACATGTCCAAAGTATGTGAGACGTAGTCTCATCATCCTTGCTTCTATGGAGTAAGTATTCTGGTGGTACTTCTTCCAAGACAGATTTGTTCCTTTTTCTGGCAGTCCATGGTACATTCAATCTTCTTTGCGAACACCACAATTCGAAGAAAATTCTTTTTTGATCTTCTTTATTCATTTTCCAGTTTTCTCATGCATATGAGGCTATTGTTTAAACTAGGAGTTGGCAATTTTTTTTTTTTTTTCCTGCAAAGGCCAGATAGTAAATAATTTCAGCCTTGTGGGCTGCATCATTTCTGACTCAACTACTCAATTCTACAGCTGTGGTGAGAAGGCTGCCATAGATGACTCATGAACAAGTGGATGTAGCTGTTCCAATAGTGTGTTTATGGACGCTGAGATGTCCACTGATGGACACACAATTTCCACATGGCATGTCTTCTGTTAATTTTTTCTCAACCATTAAAAAATGTAAAAATGCCTCTTAGCTCACATGTTATACAAAAACAGATGAATTTGGACTGTGGGCTGTGGACTCCTGGTTTAGGTTAGAGTGACCAATCCTAACCTTATTTGCCTAGCAGAGGAAAGGTGAGTGCTCTCTGGAAGAGGTAGCTTTCCCTGGACCCTCCCCAATTTTGTGCATATAATCCCTGGCATTCAATAAAATGTTAGTAGGCATATGAGGAGACAGGGCCACAAGATACTCAGCAAAGCGAAGTAAAGACAATAGAAATAGTTCATAGGTGACGTGGTGTTGGCAGGCAAAGACTTTAAAACACCAATGACTAATATTTCTCAGGAGATAATGAAATAGATGGGCAAAATAGATAAAAACATGGAGAATTTCTCCACTAAGATGGAAATCCTAGAACCGAAAGATACCATATCCAAAGTTAATGAAGGGTTTAACAGAAGAATTAGACACAATAGAGGGTAGGATAAATAAACTGGAAGATAATTAACTGAAGGAACCCAAAGCGTATAGAGATAAAAAATACAGAAAACACAGAAATGTCATGAGAACATTAGGAAAAGACTGAAAAATCTAACATAGTTGTAACTGGAGTTCTAGACAGAGAGGAGATTCTGCCTTGTTTTTAAGAAACTAAATGTGAAAATATGTACAAATATTACACAATTGTTGTAAAATATAATACTATAGATTCAAAAAGACTTGCGAAGCCTGAGAAGGAATAAATAAAACATTAATTTAAAAACATCTCGGTTTTATGGTAGAAACACTGAAAACAGGAACATCTTAAGAGAAAAAAGAAACATTAATTTCAAAGGCACAACGAGGCTGAAGACTGACTTCTTGAAAAATGGTAGAAGCAAGTCAGAAGGGGATGGATAACATCTTTAAGGTGAAGGTAAAAAAAGAATTTTTGTATTAATACTTGCCAAATGATTTGTTGCTTCCAGCAGTAAAACAATACTGAACACAATCCAGCATCTTTTAAAACTTTAAAAAAGATACTTGAAAAGTGTATAATTGTAAGACACCTTCCTCTCTAACAATTGATAACACAAATGGCTTGTTTCAAGGTGGTTCTGTAAAATTTAATAAAATAAAAATTTGTAATATCATCCAAAATGCCTTAGTATCAATGTAGATAGCATTTGGAGTCCCAGAGTGGTCCAAATGATTAAGTGCTTGGCTACTAACCAAAAGGTTGGTGGTTCAAATTCATCCAAAGTTGCAGCTGAAGAACGGCCTGACAATCTGCTTTTGAAAGATCACAGTGTTGAAAACCCTATGGAGTAGTTCTACTCTGCACACATGGGGTTGCCATGAGTTGAAGTCCACTCAGTGGCAACTAATTTCTTTGTTTTTGCTTTCTTTTTCTTCCTTTTTTTTGGGTATACAGCATGCACCATCTATCAGGCCCTGTTCTAAGCTTTGTCCATGTTCCGGCTCATCCTTTACATGCAGAGGGAGGCTGTGTGATGTAAAGCAGGGGGCACAGTCTATTAGCTGGTCTAAGACTCCAGTTCTAAGCCCACAGGCTGTGTGACCCTGGGCCAGTCTCAATCTCTGCAGCTCAGCTGCCTCATCTTTTAAATGGGCTGTCACCAACATCTGCTTCGAAGGGCGAGTTTGGGGGTTTGATGAGGTCCTGTAGGTGATGCCCAGAAAAACGGCGGATGCACAGGGGAAATCCAAGCTCTACCAGCTCCTCGTCAGACCCTAGCCGGGGCGCCACGGGGGAAACGAGGTGCAAACACAGCCACCCCACCTAGCTCCTCTGGCTTTGCCTGTCTTCAAGCAGGCTCAGTAGCTGAGGAAATAGGGCAGCTCCTGGGGAGTGATGGACAGCTGCTGCCTCGTTTTACAGACAAGAAAGGACATGTGTCCTCCGAGGTCACCCTGCCCTCTGCAGACAAGCAGGTGAGAAAACCCGGTCTCTTGGCTTGCAGAGGGCGTTCCATCTCCCAAGCTCCCTTGCAAGGAGTCATTGCTTCAGTGGTGGGGACGAGACGGTCAAAAAACGGATCTGAGTAGGACCATACCTCATGTTTATCGTTTTTTAAAAGCATTCAGAGGACATTTACCCAAACTAGGTTATTAAGACAACTTTTTCTAGCTGTCAGATCCACTCATTGGCTCTGCTTTCTTTTCTCCATTTTCATAGCCAATGGGAATATTAAAAGGCTTGCTTAGTAAACTAATTCTTTAAGTTCAAAGAGGAATACAAGCTAAGTGCTCACGTGGCCTCGTCCCTAATCTTTTTAGTTCAGTGGGAAAATTTACTGTGGTCCTCTCCATTTTTCCCGTCACAGACCATTGGTGACGTGTCGTAGGGGATAATAAGTGAGAAAATGAAGTTCTCTCTCCCTTCCAGATATACACGAGCACATCCTTCAGGCCCTGGCACTTTTATTTTGCCTGTCTCCCTGGCTTGGCGTGAGGACTGTGCATGTCTAAAAAAAAAAAAAAAAAAAGCATGTCTGGCTTTACTTTTATGAGAGAAATACCGAGGCTGCTGTAACCACATTGTCCATCTCTTCTTGAAGGATATTTCTAAAACAGTCTCATTATCGCCGCTTAAACTCTGGTAGGTCTTCTCCTTTTCTGAGTGGTTAGAGGGCAGTCCTGCAGAACGACTTTTGATAGCTGGGCACCACTGGATATTATATTTTTCTGAAAAAGTGACCAAGAAATGGTTTTGAAACTGTTTTCACATTTAAGGAAGACAGTTATCTTAGAGAGCCCATTAGCAGAGGAAATATATGAGTAAACACTGTCTGCAGTAGACCTCTTCAGCTGCCTGGGTACTCTGGGCCCTCTGGGTCTCTGAGGCCCTGACTTGCCAGGGGTCACCCTGTCCCTGCTCCCTCTCCCTCTGCCATCTGGCCTCTCTGTCTGCACTTCGGCTGCAGATGACACATGTGCTCCGGAGAGAGGCAAAGCTCTCATCCATGCCCTTTGCTCCTTGCTAACGGCCACAGTAAGCTGTGCTGCTCCGGGAGAGTGGCAGCTACTGGCCACTGTCTGTGGATGGCTAGTGGACTCAACACCTTAGGTTCCCATCAGCATGGCTGGTGCCTTTTCCTTTTGTCCCGGGGGTCTCAGGGTGGCTCCGACCATCCAACCAAAGAAGCTGCCCTGTCAGCCCTGCTTCACCTCCCCTGCTGGCTATTTCCATCCTGTCCTGGGGGGTTCTGTCCTTCCCACTGCACCAAATACAAGCAAGATTGCTGTTGTTGTTAGCTGCTGTCAAGTTGGCCCCCGACTCACTATTCACAATGGAACAAAGCGCTGCCCCCTCCTGAGCTATCCCCACGATTGGTTGCAGGTGGGACCACTGGGGTCTCTACCAGACCCTTATGTAATCTCCTCTCCTCCACCGTCCTCTTCCTGTCAACCCTCCTCACTGCAGGGAGTCAGCCATCTTTCTGAAGGGCAAGTGGCAAAGTTGAAACCCTCCATTCCCCCCACTGTCTCCAGAATAAGTCCACAGATTTGGTTTCCAAGGTCCTTCGTGACCAGCTCCCACCTACCCCCCTCCGGCCCCTTCCCACACTGGATGCCCCTGCCCCAGAGCTGAGGTCACTTCTCTTGTCCCCAGGTTCCTTGTCATCCTCAGACCGGGCACATGAGGCTCCTGAGCCTTTGTGACTCCCAGGAGAGGGTGTGCTCTGACAGTGTTATGTTCATTTTAGTTTCTATCATGCCGTTCTTCTTGATACTGGAAACAAATTCCTCTCCTGCTTACCATGCCTTAGAGTTTCCTTGTCATGGATTTAATTTAAAGTCCAGTGACAGGTCTCCCCTTTCTTGCTCCATTAGGGAGCTTCAGTCCACTTGCACCACAGCCTACCAACAGTGGCTGGACCGTGCTTTAGGGCATTTTGCAGGAATGGTCTTTTTCTCTAAGTTAACATTCGAAGCAATGTGAACACTTTGAAATAGTGAGATAAAGCTTAGTCTGGGTGCAGGCCCTTCCTCTCAGGCCGAGGACGCTGGCAGCAGGAGAAGGTGTCAGAAGCCATGCTTTTGAAGTGTCCCGTTAGGAGGGCTGACAGGGGGAGTGGCTGCAGCCACAGGGGGCCTTTACGCTGAATTGAACAGGGGCCCTGAGGCTTCCCCACCTTGTGAAGGGTGCACTGGCCGAATTCCTCTTGTGAGAGGCCAAGTCAAACCCAGAGCTGAATTAGTTGTTGGTTTGGATGCACGTGTTAAAATCTGGAAATGAGTGTGTTCCTGGCAGCCCCAGCTGCAGGGTGATGGCAGCATCAGCCAGCATGCCTGCTCCCGGAGCTCAGCGTCACGGCTCTGCTGCGTGCGCAGCATGCTTTCGAGGCCAGATCGGGTGGGCGAATGGGCTGGTTTCTGGCTGCGGTGGTTATTGTACCTATTTTAGCTGCAGTTGACCCCGTGAGTGTCAGACTAGCACTGTATTCCAAAGGGTTTTCAATGGCTGATTTTTTTCAAAAGTAGATTCCTAGGTCTTTCTTCCGAGGTACTTCTGGGGGGACTCAAATCTCCAACCTTTTGGTCAGCAACCTCGCGCTTAACAGTTTTTACCACCCAGGGGCTTCTACTGTGCTCATGCCTTCTCTTTTAAGGGTTCTGTCCTCTTCATTGAGGACAGAATGGGCTAAGATGGTGCACATAGAGTCCCTGACAGTACTACCTGGTCTCTCTTCCCGGCAGGCCTGGTGAGAGAGTAGTTTTCCTGACAGGGGCCGTGAACTTCACAAAAGGTCTCTCCTTTGACCTTCATGGTAGCTGAGTGCAGTGGACATGGCAGGAATCAAGGTCCTACAAAGAGGGACCACACCCTTTGAGCTTCAGTGCTACTGACTCATCTCCATTGGGCTCTCTTGTGTGGCAGGTATGGGATGAAAACTGTGCTCTGAGGCTCCATCCCACTCCCTTCCCAGCACAGCCCACCGATCCCCAAAATCTTTCCTCAGTACGTGGTTCTCGTTGGTGAGTTTCCCTCTCTCATGTGCTGTTGGTCCTCAGAGTTTTCTCTCCAAATATGGCTGCCCACAGGAAATACAATAAGCCCAATTATCACTTGGGAAGGCTGACTGCATCTTTATTTTGTACTGTGCTAACAGTTTGGGCCTGACTCACAGATCTAACGGGATGGACAAGAGCTTGAAGGGGAAACAGCATTTGCCCTGTGGAACAGGAGCACCCTCACGCATTCTGCTAGTTCACTGCTATTTGCCAAGTCATCCGCATATAAGTCCCGGGCATGTAGCTAATATTATTCACTACCACTATAAAACCTCTGCCCTCTCACTGCTGGGTACGGAGATCTGCTTGTCCTGCTGTCACTCAGGACTCACCTTGTATGTAAATCTCCCTGATAAACCCTTTTGCTGCCACCCTGGAGTTGCCCACTTCTTTCTTCAGTCTCTTGGCACTTTCCATCTTTGGAGGCAATTTTCAAGTTGCAAGTCCATGCTGGGATGGAGCTTAACAAGCAACAATGAAGCAGTCTTTTTCCAAGTGACCACACTGGGTTTGAGCCAGCTTCACTGAGTCAGTCAGCTGATGTGGAACCCCAAATGAACAAGGACAGCCACCTCCATAAGGGGTACCCCAGAGCCAGTTTGGGTGCCAGGCCATGGAAAACTGTCCTTGTCCTGATGTCCTGGAGGAATCTCAGCTTCATTGGCCCTCTGGCCTGCTTAGGCAGCCTGGTCTCCAGCAGCAGATCAACTGCTGAGACTTTCAAAAATCATTTATAGATAATTCCTGGAGCAATTCTGGGTATTACTGAGAGACACACATTTAAAGGACTCCATTAATATGGATTAACGTTAAATGAGGTTGTGTAGCTCGTTTCACACATTTATCTCCTATTGATGAACGTGTCAACCGCACATTCATAATTACTGTATTTTGATTTAATATTAACACTTAGAATGAAATGTGAGCATCAACAGCCCACAGAATGGCTGAGGTTCCCATCAGGTGAGGAAAGCGTGATGGGCTGATGGAGAGAGAGCGTCTGTCCGGAATGCCCACCTGAGGCAGGAGTCAAGTCAGATTATGTAAGCACTGGGGTTTCAAAGGGGATGTCTGCTTTCTTCGGAGATAATTCAGTTTAAGTTTGAATGTTTCCAAGCTTAGGATGGCTTCAGTAATGACAGTGCTGCCTTCCAGAAAACATGGAGAAATAAAGCAAGGACGAAGACGTACTTTAGAAGTTAAAGAGGCATTGCGTCTGTGTAATGTCTGTGATGTTTTACGTTTCTGTGTATCTATGATCCCCCCATGAGTGCACTCTCATCCCTTCTTTTTCTGAGAAGGAACGTTAAGGCTCAGAGAGGCTCTGTGATTTGGTCTGTAGGTTATAGGGCTGTTCAGATGGGGGCCTAGTGCTGGTCCTGGGCCTGAGCCTGGCCTGATCCCTTTGGCCTGGCCCTCTTGGTCCTCTGGCTCCCTGGGCTCCATTTCCTTGCTTCCTCCCCCAGCCCTGGCCCTGCCCAGCTGTTTCCCTCATGAAGGACCATGCCCCGTCTTAGGTAGCTTCTGTTCTCCAGTATTCAGAGCTCTACGCTCATCTTGACACCTCCATGCAGGCCCTGCACTGCTCTGGCACTCCGCCCCCACCCCCCAAGCTAGGAGATGAGGCCTTGCCAATCAGCACCACCTGCTCATTAGCTGGGATGAGAGGCAAGGATACTGGCATACAGGGAAGGGGCTGACTCTTCTCTGTGCTGCTCTGAATACTTAGATCTGACCCTAAGTACCGGTTAGCATGTGGCCTGCAGAGCTGCCTGCCTGGGAGGAGATGAGATTGCACCCCACGCCACCCTTCCACCTGAACCCTAACGTTTGCTCTACTACTGAGGGATCAGAAGAGCCACAGTCTTTCCTGGACTCCTCCTAGTACCCCGGAAGATGTGCCCATTTGCCTCTCTCAGGCCTGCCTGGTGCAGGTAGTGTGGGTGAGTGGTCAGGGGCGTGGCCACTGGCATCCATCTGGCCCAGTTTGAACCATTTTTGTTTGTTAACTGTGTGGCCTAGAGAGTCACTTCTGGACTCAGTTCCCTTGAGCTTAAATGAGAAAGGTGGCACATACTTTCTGGGCTGTTCTGCTAACTGATAACACGATACAAGTGAAGTGCCAGCAGCAAGTCCTCAGGGATGGAGGTGTTATTGCTGCTGCTGTGGGTCTCGGACCAGGACTTGTACCCTCACCTCCTACCCCTGCTTGACCATCCTCTTCCATTCTGTCTTGTAATGGCACCACTTCGTGATCAAAGCCCCTTTTCCAGCTACCTACTCTCTGCGTAAGGAGCCCTGGTGGTGCGGTGGTTTAGCGTTCAGCTGTTAACTGAAAGGTTGGAAGCCACCAGCCGCTCCACAGGAGAAAGATGTGGCAGTCAGCTTCTGTAAAGATTGCTGCCTTGGAAACCCTATGGGACAGTTCTACTCTGTCCTGTAGGGCGGCTATGAGTTGGAATAGACTCAGAAGCAATGGGTAGTAGTAGTACTGCTCTCTGTGTTCCCAAACATCCATGGCTGACCCATAAAACACAGCGTTTTTAGCCACTATTCAAGGTACCCCAGAGCCTCAACCTGACTTCTCTTCACTATTAACCCCAAGTCCTTCCCACGCATGCTCTCTGAGCCAATGGACTTTTGCACAACACCCCACCCACATGCTTAAGGTCCCCCATTTGCCTTGCTTTCTGCCAGGGTAGAGGTGAGGTATGAGAAAGAATCTGGGTTCCTCTTACAGGTGTACATCTGGGCTGTGCCTTACCTGTTCTGGTACTCAATCTCCTCAGCTGCACAAAGCAGACAGTGTTCCTCATCCCCAGGGCCCAGAGCACGGGAAGGGAGACTTCACAGGTGTGAGCTGGGGCTTCCTGCTTCCATCCCAGAAGTAGCGCAACCTCTTGTCTCTGCAAAGTGAAGTCACAGATGTCTCCTGGATGTCACTGTTGTCTTACCTTCTCCACGTCGCATTTGGAGCACAAGCCATTCTGCACTGCAGAGCCCCCTGTCACACGAGGTCCCAGCCTTCCCTCTGAGAGGATAGGCCTCATCCTGTGTCTATACATCCCCACCCCCATGAACTCAGGCCTCCGGCTACATGGCCCCCCAGCCCCTCCTCTGCTTCCTCCTAGCACCTGACCAGAGCCTCGCAAGTGCAGAGACCCACCTGCTCTCTGCCTCTTGGAGAAATGACATTTATATCTGCCTTGATGTTCCCCTTTATACAGCAAGGCTCCTGGTGTATAAAATGTTTTCATCTTATTTATCACCATTTTCAGGAAAAGAATCTGAATTTAGATCTAAGCCATCAATTCTGCTTAGTATTTACAACTCTGCACATTAATGCGAAATTCCAAAGCAACCATCTCAATTTATCTGCTCTGTGGCTGCATCTCCCTAATGGAGCCTGCGTTTCTGGGTGAACCACTTGCGGACACAGTGGGCACTGAGGCTCAACCTCCTTATTGTGTCTGTGGCACAGGCTAACTCCCAGGGCACGGTGATGCTGTCCCCCACAAACGTGGCCTGAAATAAAGCAATTTCCCTGAGATTGACAGCAAACCCAGCTGGAGGCTAAGACAGTCTGTACACTGGCGCCAAATACGTGCACTGGCAGGGAGTGGGGTGGTTCCCGGTGATGTTATACTCCAGCTCTTCTTTTAAGGGTGAAGAAAACCAGCTGTGAAGTCGACACCCTTCTGACCGGGGGTCTCTCAGCCAGGCGGGTGGCTGGTGGGTGAGCAGGTCCTGTGATGACACAGCACCATGTCTTTGGGGGGCTCTCCTGTCATCCAATGCCTTGTCAGACATCTGCTAGAACAGCCGGAATGATTGTTTTCTGAACTCTTGGTGGTGCTATTTAGGTGGCTGTGGTCTTGTTGTGCTCTTCCAATCAAGTCTTTTCAGAAGTTGGAGTCAGCCTGGGGGCCAGCAGGGAAGGAGGGTCAACCTTCCAGGGTGCCAGGCTTGGCCAGGCCAGGGCTGCTGAGACAGATGCCAGGTCAGGAGGAGGGGTGGGGTTGGATAGGATGGCTCTGCCAGTTGGTGCTAAAGTTGCTCCCACAGCCAAACTTGTGTGGCTAGCTCCACATCAAGACCCCTTCCCACCCCCATCTGCCCTGAGCAGGGGGGCCCTTCTTCACTCCTACCACCCCTAGGGTTGGATTCTATCCTCCTTCTTCTTTATCCCCCAGGCTGTCTTGGATACACATTTGTTGTTGTTGTTGTGATAAACCAAATGTGTTTATTTTTATCAGTTTGGGTTGTAATGTTTTCTTCTTTAACTAGCATTTATAGTCAACATTTCTCCTCCACTTCATACATGACTGGAAACCCTGGTGTCGTAGTGGTTAAGAGCTATGGCTGCTAACCAAAAGGTTGGCAGTTCAAATCTACCAGCTGCATCTTGGAAACCGTATAGGGCAGTTCTACTCTGTCCTATAGGGTCCTTATGAGTCGGAATCTACTCGACGGCAGTGGGTCAGTGGTTTACATGTGATTACACAGAGATGGGTTATATATGCAACAGGTGATCAACTGAGTTCTTTTTTTTTTAATTGTTGTAAAAATATAGATAACATGACATTTGCCAATTCAACATGTTTTACGTGTACCATTCAGAGACACCAACAGCATCAGCCATGTTATATAACCATCACCAATATTCATTGCCAAATTTCCCATCCCCATAAACAGAAACTCAATTCTTCCTAAAAATGGCTCCCTCTTTCCTCCTTCCTCCCACCCCTAGTAACCACTGTTAAATGCTCATGTTTATTTCAGGTAAGTGACAATATACAACATTTGTCCTTATGTGATTAACTTACTTCACTCAAAATAATGTTTTCAAAGCTCATTCATGTTGTAGCATGTATCAGGGCTTATTTCTCTTTATGGCTGACTGGGTACTCATTGTTACTTGTTTTTTCTGGTGATGGTTTTGGGGGTGGAGTACCCAGTGTGACCCCCCTTTCCCACATCATTGGCTCAGGGATAGTGCAGATCCCACCCAGGGCTACTCTATTTTCACAGGCCACTCAGCTGCCTTTAATGGACTATAAAATCTAAAACCAAACCTGTTGCCATCGAGTCGATTCCGACTCATAGAGACCCTATAGGACAGAGTAGAACTGCCCCATAGGACTTCCAAGGAGTGGCTGGTGGATTCAAACTGCCAACCTTTTGGTTAGTAGCCAAGCTCTGGACCACTGTACCACCAGGGCTCCCTAGTGGGCTGTAGGAGCATGGGAATGGTTCACTCAAAGCTCAGTCTTGAGTTACTACGGTGGGACTTTGCTCTACAGGACCCTGGAGGGTCTGAGATGAACAGTTTCCACTGTCCCCAGGGGAGATGGCTCTGCAATGGCCGCCAGCTGAACACAAGCACATTATTGAGGGCATTTTGTTTTAAAGGAGTGTTTTCTTGAAAGCTGTTCTCTAAATGGTTGTATTCTTCCCATCCTGAAACAAGGGCGTCTTGGTCTTCCTCCCCAACACTGTGCTCCTTTTCATCTGAAAACAGAAAATGCCGAGAAGGCAGGAGGTCAATTTCCCAGTCATTCCTTGGTTAAGTAGTTTCAAGGTCACTCATCACAGGTCGGATGGAGGAGAGCCATCTGCAGGAGCTGGTGACTGAAAGGCACACGGGAGACTTTCTGGAAGCTGAATATTTGGGCAAGAAGACTCCCCACTGGGCCCTCTTTGAAGCAGGGTGTGAGACTGTTAGCCCAATGTGAAGATGTTTTAAGATTAATCTTCAGTGAGAAAGCAGCACGTTATTCCAAACAGCACATACAACCTGACTCTGTTTCCATTCCCACTGCGTGCCCATTTCCCCTTCACTTTGTGGATTCTTTAGGGAATTTGTTAGCTGCCATCCATAGGCCCTCAAATTGTGGGACCCCATATATAATAGAATGAAACACTGCCTGGCCCGGCACCATCACCGTGATCTGTTATGGATCAGGCTGTTGTGATCTAGAGGGTTTTCACTGGCTGATTTTTGGACATAGAGTGCCAAGTCTTTCTTCCTAGTCCGTCAGAGTCTGGAAGCTCTCCTGAAACCTGTTCGGCATCCTAGCAAAACAGAAGCCTCCACTGACTGGTGGTGGCTGTGCACGAGGTGCGTTGGCTGAGAATAGAGCCTGGGTCTCCTGCATGGAAGGCAAGAATTGTAACCCTGAGTAGTACTGCCCCCATTTTAGGGGATGAGCAGACCCTTGATTCTGAGCTGGGGTGGGATGTCTTACTGTCTGGCAGTAGGAGACAGGACCGGCTGTCTAAGGTCAGCTCTGTGGTGAATCTGTAGCCTCATCTCACCTGAAGGCCCATTGAGAGTGTGTGGTGCAGACAGGCTCCCACTCCTGTATTCTTGCCTAGACCCTCGGCCACCTGGCACAGTGCACAGGGATGTGGAAGGTCCAGGAGCTCCTCAATGCCCTTGTTTGGATGCACTGTAGCACTTTGGCCTTTTGTGTGTCAGCACGTTAACCTCAGTGGGCTCCATGGGTGGGCCTGGGTGTGGATATATTGCCTCCACCTCATCAAGCGTTGTAGCGCAATGCTGCCAAAAGATTGTTTTATCTGAACACTGTTTAGGGGTCTTTCTGGTCAACCGCCTACTTCACCCATAAAAATAAGCAATCTCTACCTATGTCCTCCTTGGCTGTTGCTGGGATGATGCATTTGTGCCACAGCTAAACAGCTTAGCCTCCTGGAAAAGGCTGCCTCGGACAGATCTCTAAATATAATTAAACAGAGTCCAGTTGCAGAAAACTTCCATTTTAATGGGTTGATGCTGATCTGTTTCTTCTAGAAGTCACTTCCTTGTTTATTAAGACTTGGTGTACTAAAAAAGTCCTAATTTTATCAGTGTAAGGAAAGGTATCAGTGTTCCTGGTGATGACAGTGGAATGCTCAGCAGATTTTTTATGTTAATTAATTAAAAAAAAAGACCACCCCACCCCAGTAGCTCCATTCCGAATTAGGAGCGAGCTGTCAGTTTGCAAATCTGCCCACTTCTCAACAGAGGTGTTTGATATGGATTTAGAGGATCATTAATAGTCTGGGATCAGTGTTAAGAGAGACTCAACACACAGGAATTGTCTGTGGGCTAAAGAGTTTCCAGTCTTCTGAGAGATCAGCAAACACCGTGCATGGTCTTGGGAAGCACTGAGCAGTTTACTTAGTGAGATGGAAGAGGGGCGAAGCAATCAATCATGGAACGTTTCTAAATCCAGATTACTCTACTGATGAATAAAGGAAGGAATGCATGGTACAGTGCTTGTGGTCTGGGTTGTTTGTGCTCAACCACTAACTTAAAGGTTGGTGGTTCGAACCTACCCAGAGGCTCTAAGGAAGAAAAGTCTGGTGACCTGCTTTCATAAAGATTACAACCAAGAAAACTCTATGGGGCAGTCTACTGTGTCACATGGGGTTACCATGAGTCAGAATTGAGTCAATGGCAACAGGATTGGCTGTTACAGTTTTTCACGTGATAGGATGTGATTTAGGGGAGCAGAGTATAAGTGATAGAAATACCAGGATGCACACAGAGCCTCCTCAGGACAGAATTCCCACTGAATCATGAGGCGTAAGCTCACCATCTCTTAAGTGCCACCCCACTCACCAGTCATGGCTCCCATACCCCAAAATCTGGAGACCTTTCCAAGTGCCTGAGCCCCACTCTTCCCTCTAGTTTCCTCAGTACCTTCTCTGCCTGCCCCATCCCCACTGGTTCTGGGTAGATGTGACCAATTTTGCTCTAAGAAGATGGCTTCTTTGGTTTCTCAAGTCCCTTCTTCAGGGAAAATCAGGCATTTACGATTGGTTCCTAGTCATGCAGAATATAAATCATTTTGTCACTGGATCATCTCTCAAGTCAATGTGAGTGTGAATATTCTGTTGATGCAGATTGAATGAGGAGACCTTCCAAAATGGTCACCAATGAACCCCAAAACCCCTTCAGTGATGTACTACTGGGGCTTGTCACCTGAGCAGTCCTTCCCTGGGCAGCCTTACAGCGGCCAAGGCTTTAAATGTGCTTTGTCCTTTAACTTCAGTTGGGTGGTGATCAGCTTGTTGCCCTGCCACCTTCTCCAGCACCACTGGGACTGCCCTCTGCCATGATGGGCAGTCTGCACTCCACCCTTTGGCCTTGACTCTATGGCCTTATTTTGCCATCTCCTCGCCTGCTTCTTTCCTTGTTATCCCAGCCAGGTGGCTGAGCTCTCCAGAGCAGAGAGTCCTTGGATTATTCTGGGCTGTCCCCTAGGCACTCAGGATGGTATCTGCAATGGAGACAAAGCCCAGCCAGTGACCATGGATCCCAACCCCAGTCCCTCCTCACACCATTCCCCCCCTATTGTACCAAACAACAAATCAGCATCATTTCCTCTTTGTTCCAGGGAACGGCATGTCCTCCACTTCTTCGATGGCAGCCAGTACCTGGAGAAGTGGGAGTCAGAACTGAGTGTCCTCCACCGGGCTTGAGAAATGGCATGAGTCTTTGGTATCACACTCTGTTCTTGTTATCCTTCCACTGGCTGTTCACATTGCTTCTGCATTTCATCAACTTGCGACCTCCTGTCTGATGTCTTATTGGCACACCCTGTTACCTGGCCCTTCCCCTGGGAGCTGGTTCACTCTCCAGATAATACCTGTGCCCAGGATCTCCAAATGCCCTCATAGGCCATTTTCCCATAGAAACATCATTTTCTTGAGGGAGAATCTTCAGACCCTTGTCTAAATTGGCCAGCCAATGCAATGCAGGCTTCTAGGCAGGTGGTCTTTCAATGCAACAGGACAAACAGAAACAAAATTTATGTCAGAGTCTGTGTTTGCATTTAGGTTGTAGAATGTTTCTTCCAACTGGATTTTATCAACTTACTGTGAATTTAGGCTGTCAAATCAGGGAGTGGACTTTGGCGGCAAGATTGGGATGGCTCTGCAAAGGGCTTTCTTGAAGAAACAAGGCTGACTCATGACATCTTTCTTATGTTCCTAGTCACGTTTCATCTGCAAGTTTATTGATGTTAATAACAGAGAAAACATATTTTTTATGGTGGCCTCTTAATAGTATGTTTGCATTCTTCCTGTAAATTAAATGGACGGCAGAGGGTGGGTGCTGCAGACATGCACTGAGGAGAGGAAAGAGTGATCTTGCTCTAGAAAAAAAAAAAACTAGAGAAGGGCATATTGAAGACATACTACCATGATCATCTTGTCTTGGAAAAGAAGTAAGAATCTTGAGAAAGGCTTGAGGTGAGATCTACTCTTTGGATTGAAGGAAGAAATTACTACCTTCTTTTTTTGATTTAGCATATAGACAAGATAAGCAATCAAAACAGCAATCAAAACTGTCACATGTAGGCCACCACTAGATGAGTTGCCCCAAGGGATGAAGATGTCAGGGGGTGGCCTGGTGGCCAGGTGGCCACTGCAGCACAGCAGGAGCTTGGTGGGCACAGAGCCCTGGGTTTATGCCCTGACCCTTGAGGAGCACACCTCAGGCGAGGCTTTGAGAACTGGCTTGACTTGAGCATTCCACTGAGCAAAGTATGTAATGAAACAACACATTGCATTGGGCAAATCTGCTGCAAAAGACCTCTTCAAGTGGCGTCTGGGGTCTTAAACGCTAGCAAGCAGCCATCTAAGATGCATCATTTGGTCTTGACCCACCTGGACCAAAGGAGAATAAAGAGCACCAAGGACACAAGGCAATTACGAGCCCAAGAGACAGAAAGGGCCACATGAACCAGAGATTACATCATCCTGAAGCCAGAAGAACTAGATGGTGCCTGGCTACAACCAATGACGGCCCTGACAGGGAACACAACCGAGAACCCCTGAGGGAGCAGAAGAGCAGTGGGATGCAGACCCCAAATTCTCATAAGACTAGACTTAATGGTCTGACTGAGACTGGAAGGACCCCAGTGGTTATGGCCCACAGACCTTCTGTTGGCCCAGGACAGGAACCATTACTGAAGCCAACTCTTCAGACATGGAGTGGACTGGACAATAGGTTGGAGAGGGATGCTGGTGAGGAGTGAGCTTCTTGGATCAGATGGACACTTGAGACTATGTTGGCATCTCCTGCCTGGAGGGGAGATGAGAGGGTGGAGGAGGTTAGAAGCTGGCGAAATGGGCACGAAAAGAGAGAGTGGAGGGAGAGAGCAGGCTGTCTCATTAGGGGGAGAGTAATTGGGAGTGTGTGTTTTTAGCAAGGGGTATATGGGTTTTTTTTTTTGTGAGAGACTGACTTGATTTGTAAACTTTCACTTAAAGCAAAATAAAAACTATTTAAAAAAAAAAAAAGACCTCTTCAAAGTTTTACAAAGCAAAGATGTTACTTTGAGGAGTAAGATGTGTCCGAACCAAGCCAAGGTCTTTTCGAATTGCCTAATATGCATGTGAAAGCTGGACAATGAAAAAGGGAGGCCAAAGAAGCACTGATGCATCCACATCATGGTGTTGGCAAAGAAGGTCAGGGAAAACGAGGGAAACCCTCAGTGAGATTGACATGATAGCCACAACAATGGACTCAGACATACCAACTGTCATGAAGATAGTATAGGACCAGGCAACGTTTTATTCTGTTTTACGTAAGGTCTCTCTGAGTCAGAGCTGACTTGATGGCAACTAACAACAACAATGAGCAAAGTACTTAAGTCGGAGCTCAGAAGCCGTTAACCATTGTCTGCAGAAGACCTGCTATCCACTGACAGCTGCACCCATCCAGGAGAGGGTATACAACGGGGCCAGGTTACTGCCTGGGGACTAGAGGGTCAGACCAGGAAGTGGTAACTGGATGCCACTTCTTAGCACAGTGGTTGAGAGTATACAGGATGGAGCCCAGGTCTACCATGTGCCAACAGTGTTCCCTGTGACAGCTACTTCCTCTTTCTATGCCTCCAGCTTCCTCACCTGTAAAATGGGGATAACAACAGTTTCTAGCTCTTAGATTATTAAAGGATTAAATGAGTTGATGTGTGAGAAATGCTTAATGCATGAGCTCTGGGGATCTCTCATTTTCTCTCCTTACTGTACATAACCTAACAGGATGCCTGCTCCCTCAGGTGACAGGGGATGCTGTGTTCAGAGCCCACAGCTGTATGTCAGTGGGTGGGACCGTGATAGCCTGTCTAGCCCCATCTTTATTACTTTTATTAACTTAGAGGCCATCTGGAACTTCAGGATTGATGTTTTCCCAGGAATATCAGTGTAAATAATCAAGAAATGGGGAGAAAGTGAGAAAAGAATGGATTCTGGGGAAGACGAACTGGCATTTGTTTGCCCATTACCATGAGCCCAGTAGAGACATGCTTTAACGTAATCGACTGCAAAGAAGTTCTGCACAGTATTGTTGAATGTTTTACCCGTGGAAATTGTAACTGTGTCTTTATGTTCACAATGTTCAGCTACATCTCTTGATTATCTTCTAGAGGTTTCAAATATGTCTGTTCAAAATAGGGGCCGGTGACGTTCAGTGGTAGATTTCCTATGTTTGATGTGAGAGACCCGGTTCTACTTCCCGGCCAGTGCACCTTGTACACAACCACCCCCACCTGTCAGTGGAGGCTGGCGTATTGCTAGGATGCTGAAAAGGGTTCAGTGGAGCTTCCAGACTAAGGCAGACTGGTAAGAAAGACCTAGTGATCTACTTCCTAAAATCAGCCAGTGAAAACCCTGTGAAGTACAAGGCTCCAATCTGCAGCCGATCACGGGGATGCACAGGACGGGGCAGTGTTTGTTCCTTTGTGTGTGAGGCCACCGTAAGTCAGGGCTGACTTGACAGCAGCTAAGAACAACAACAACCACAGCAACAGTTATTCAAAATGTAGGTATAAAACATGAATCAACATAGCTAATCCATCCTTACCATCTAGCCTTGAGAGTCTCCGCTCAGCTCCTGGGCTCTGCGTTTAGGATATCTTTTTGCTAGCACTTTGACGCTGGGGCACAGAATAGAGTTGTGAAAATGGGGGGAAAAGATAAGTGACACTTCTGGGTCTTTCCTAATCATACAACACACTGTCGGATTTATCAGACTTAAAAAAAAATTTCCACGGAAAAGTCACCCAAGATAGCAAAAGACTTGCAAACACATTGCAAGTTAGTTTACACACAGAGACAAATGACCAGGGCCTTGGTGAGCTTGTATCGTGCTACAAGCTCGGCTTGCGGCCCAGTAACTGCAAGGACAGACTCAGGCGTAGAGCACTGCAGGGACATCCAACTGCCAGAGACCACAGGGCCCCGGCAGCTGGGACATCCTCTGGAAGTCACATTTCTGCTTTTACAGTTGAGTTCCTGCCCTCTCGTAGAGGCTAAGGTAAGGTCACCTGCAAGGTGGCCCTCAGGTGGGATCCAAGCTGATGTCTTTTAAATGTCAGCTGCTAACAAGCTCGCAGTCACACCAGGTTCCCAGGAAATAGATCCCTCCTTTCAGAAAAAAATGGGGCATATCAGGATTCCACTCAAGTTCTCACCAGGCCAGCCTTCCTCAGGGCTATTGCCCCAGAGACAATTAGCAATGACATTAAGATAACAAGAAGTTTCTAGATGCGAGTGCTGGTTAAAGATGAGTCCGCTGTGTTGGAGACTCTGAAGCGGACACGAGCCCTGCTCTTCCTTTCTGGGCAGTGCAGATGGCCTCATTTGTGCTGTTGGTTTCTGATTATTTTGGAAGACAAAGCTAAGAAGCCTGTAATAAATTAGACCAAGCTCAGATTTGAAGAACTCCTTTTTAAGTACACTCTCTGTGGTCTATTTAATATTAAAAAAATGTTGTTTGCAATTGAACAATGCCCATTGTAGTGGTAGGGTACAGGAGATGCCAATCTGTACAAATGAAGGGCTCGTACCAAATAGTGTCTGCAGAGGCCATGCGTTCACAAG
The DNA here is from genome assembly GCF_024166365.1 of Elephas maximus indicus. Lineage (NCBI taxonomy): Eukaryota > Metazoa > Chordata > Mammalia > Proboscidea > Elephantidae > Elephas > Elephas maximus. The sequence goes on along the minus strand of NC_064834.1, from coordinate 81,176,608 downwards.
AGCAAGTCTCCCCTGGAACAGAAGGGTAAAGGGACAGCAGGAAAGTCACACACATGTATGCACTCACACACACGTACACATACACACTCTTACACATACATACACACATACACACTCTTACACATATATGCATATACACACATATACATACCTTATATACATATATACATACACACATATGCACACCTTATATACATACACACATATGCACACCTTATATACATACACACATACGCACGTACATATACACATATACATTCATGCACACATATATACACACACATATACACTCATGCACACATATATACATAAACACTCAAACACATGCACATGTACACATACACACATATAGGTGCACACATACAGACTTCTACACATACATATACAGACTCACGAACATACATACATACACACACACACAGGTAAGACCATTAAAACAGTATATGATGTGGGCTGTAATGGTGCCATCCAGGTCCTCTGGGGTGACAAAGGAGGGTTTTTTCCCCATGGCGGGTGTAGGGGTGAGGTTGGGGGAGGCTTTCAAAAGGAAGTAATGTGAGGACCCGAACAATACTAGATTGCTCCTGCCCACAAAGGACTCTGAGGGAGAACCAGGGCACCTAACCAAGCAGTGACCTGGCCAGGAAAAAACACAGCAAACACCTGACTCCATGGTGACGTGCATAGGAACCCACTAACTTGTACAAAAAACACCCTCATCCATTATAGATTAGATGTGTTTTTTTCCTGGGTCCCTTCAGGTATCTTTTGTGCTAAGTATATAAACCCCAACCCACATTGCACAGACCTCACCCAGGTGACTCAGTGGTCCCTGTCCATAGTGGGAATCTTGGTGCCAACCTCTGTATATAAGGCCCCTAATAAAGGTAGATCTGGTCAACCTGGCTTTTTTTTGTCTCTTTTTTCAGAATCTGACCTGTGCCCCTTAGAGCCATTTGTGCCACAGATCTGTTGGGGTGCAACAAGTGAGGGCTGAGTTGAGATGTTAGAGATGGTGAATAGAGGAGATTGAATGCTGCGGGCACAGGAGCAGGTGCTGAAGCCCAGAGGTGAAGGTGGGCATGGACCCCTAAGGCAGAAAGAGCTTGGAAGGGTCAGGTATGGATGTGTAGGGAGGCCAAGGGCTGAGGCACAGCCAAGTTCCCAGCACCTTAGATGAGCCATGGCCTGGAGTTTGTACACTGGCCCAGGACTTACTTGAGGCTTGTGTTTAATTAATTTTGAATTCCAAAGAAAGATCACTGTGGCTTCAGAAGCTAGGATAATCGAATAGAAATACACAAGGGATCTATGTGAACACGTAGAAATGCCCCTGACCTCACCCCTACGCCCACCACGGGAAAAAACTCTGACATTCCACAGTCATTTCATGGCCAGGAGGAAGTCCACCAGGGGTCTGCCCAACCATCTAATGGACTGACCACTCTCAACTTTGGTCATTCACACACTGAAATCAGTTTCTACATGCAATATTTAGTTATTAATTTTCCATTTCAAAGCAGTCAATGGTCATTATAAAAAATCCAAAGGCCCAGAAATGTTCCATGGCTATTCCCATTTCCCCACTCTTTCTCCTTAGGCATGACCAAGGTCCCTGCCATGCTTCCACCCACCCTGGCCCTCATTTCTTTGAGAAAACTACAGCTTAAAGCGGGGGCTTTTAGTTATGTCCATTGGCAGATATCAGGCATGGATCTCTTCCTACTTCATCCTAAAATAGGTGCTGACAACTCCCCCGAGAGCACTGCGTTCGTTGGTGAGGAAGAGCATGAAGCTCAACATCAGGGTACAGGGTGGACCCACAGAGTTGAATCATCAGAATTTTCAGACAGAGAGGAAAGAAGAGCTACCCCTGTCTGGTAGCTGCCTTTGGAGATGACAAAGTGGCTTATTCTTGTTGCTGTTGTTATTTTTAGTTGTTGTTGTTGTTGCTGTTAATTATTGTTGTTGTTAGTTGCCATCGAGTCAACTCCAACTCATGGTGACCTTATGTATAAGAGAACAAACGCTGCCCTGTCCTGGGCCATCTTCATGATCATTGGTATGCTTGAGTCCAATTCATAAGATTTTCATTGACTGATTTTCAGAAGTAGATCTCCAGGTCCTTCTTTCTAGTCTGTCTTAGCTGGAAGATCTGCTGAAATCTGTCCACCATGGGTGACCTGCTGGTATTTGAAATACCAGTGTCATAGCTTCCAGCATCACAGCAACATGCAAGCCACCACAGTACAACAAACTGACAGACAGGATTGTGTCAAGTGTGAAGACGGAAAGGTAGATACTGGTGACACTGGCCACCAGCTGGCTGTTCCGTGTTGGCCTTCTGAGTGGCGGGTTTTGAAGCTATCATGACAGTCCCATCATGTGACTTCACATATTCCAAAATGAATAAGCCACATAGTAAAGCTTGGTGGCCCTTATGCAAATGGTAGAGCAGAGTGACTCAGAAGGTGGAGCTTGCACCTAAGATGTTAGGCACACTTGGAGGATGCTCAGGGAGCCCCAAGAATGCCCACTGCAGAGCAGTAAAATATGGAAGACCACATGCCAAAGTCAAACCCAAGCACTGCATGGATGGGTTGCAAACGTGTGTGGCAGTGCTGGAAATGAATTCAGAGGAATCCAGAGAAATATTCCGACGGCCGGATTGGGTTAACTTGCAGATCTGACCCCAAATGCTGGAGACAGCAGGCCTTGCTCAGCAGTGTGGCCATCCCACCTGGGCTCCATGGGACTCCTGGCGCCATAACTAAGCAACACTGGAAACTGCCAACTCTCAGGATGCTGCACTCAGCACGCTGCCCTACCTCTGCACAGTGACTGAGTTAGCAATTAGCATCAGCCACTTCTAGACACTCAGTTTTTATCACTCAATGTACTAGTGAATAACGTGGGCTCAATCAGCCCTATTGTCTATAATTTGCTGGCGTATTGCTTCATTGCAGAGAGAAATGCCGTCAGGTACTGGATCTTGGCTTCCCAAAAATGAACTTGAAGGAACAATGAGCCATTTGCAGGGAAGGCTATTACAGGGGAGACTGAAAAGCTCATCTTTAGTGAATATCCTGAGATTTACAGTCTTCATGCCTTCACATCAGCTTAAAGAGTATGCATGCCTACAAACATCACTGTCTCAAATTTTTGGTTGTCGATATTCGTGTTTCTGCTCATTGTGGCAAGCAATCTTCAAGATATGAGTCGCAGTCGCAGTCGCAGCACTCAGGAAGGAGCCGATGTAGGGGAGTTAACGTCCTCATTGCACCTGGGGAGGCCTGCCAAGTGAGACAGGCGTGTTACAGACACAGGGAGGTGAACCGAAGGGTGGAGGTGGAGGTGCTCTGATGCTCTAAGAATATGGCTTGAAGTACAGATCGATGGATTCTGCCACTAAAAAAAAAAAAAAATTTTTTTTTTTTTTTGCCACTGGTTTCGTGTAATTTATTAAGATGCTAGAAGACCAACAAGGCTTATAATTATTGAAGGTCTTTCCCACATAGAGCTAAATCAGCAAACACCGTTGAGATCCCAGACCTAAGCACCCAGAGCACAGCTAAGAATCCTGTTTAGAAGAACAAAACCTGAATGACAATGCATCACATTTACATAGCTTTCCAGCTTTCTTTCATTACCTAGGTGGCGCTCCCTAACATTAAAAGTTTGGAAAGATGGTTTGGAGATGGTCCCCAAGTTCATCTGCCCTGGACACCTGGCCGAAGCTTCAGTTTACTAGCAGCTGTCTTCGTAGCTTTAAGGGGAATTGTACTGCACAGCCGGAATCCTGGTGGAAGGAACGTGGGCATAGGCCAATCTTAGATACCGTATAATCGAACATTCTGCGATTTTAGCAACACGAGCAATTCACGTTGAGATCTACTGGTACAACGTTCCCGAAGGCACTTTAGGGACAACAGAGAATTTGATATAGAATCCAAACTAGTGACAGCCTAAGTTTGTTCAGGATATTAGAATTTGTAAGAGTTGGCACGTCCATCACCCAACCTCATTCTCACACCATGGGTGCAGGTTACAGATACCATCATTCCACAGGAAACAAAAATTCGGTCAGTAACTCAAGGCCACAGAGCACTAACCCCTTGGGACAAGGCGAGGTCACGCTACCGGGAACTGAGCAGGGGTTCTGGAATCGTCACCCATGGGGCACCAGAGTCTGGAGGTCAGGGCAAGAGGAGCCAAGAACAAGCCTGGGTGAGAGGTCCAGGTGGGTAGAAAGGAGCCAGGAGGACAGGAAAAAGTGACCACAATAACAGAGTAAATGCAAGCTGACCTTCGGAGGGGCTCCCCAGGCTGCAGAAGGGGTGAGGTAGGTGAGGTGTCAGCACACCCAGCTGGAGGGGGAACCTGCATGTCATTCTGGGTGCCTGAGTGGCTGCCTGTCTGAGCTCAGGGTGCAGGCGGCCCAGAGCGCCTTCCCTGGACAAGACAAGCCCAGGGCCGTGCTCCGTTCACATTTCCACATGTGTTCCTGAGTGTCCACAGGGTCTGTCCTGCTCTGGGCATGGTCTCTCTGCCCAGCTCCTCTAGAATGCTGGATTACCCATGCTGGGGAGTCGCTCATGACAGAAGCAGTCAAGAAGGGACAGTGGCCGGAGAGATGGCCACTGTAAAGGCCAGTGGGTCAGCAAGGCTGTCCAGCAGGCAGGAATGTTGGCCTGGAGGAGAGATATCGGAAGGCTTCCTCCACGAGCTTTGCTACTTTAAAAGCATATTTTTAACAACCTTTTCCAAACCACAGACATGCAGAATAGGAAAAGAACTATGATAAAATGGAGAACAGAGCCAGCCACTATGTGGTAGGTACAAGTGACCTGTCAGCTTTGATTTAGAAATGCAAATAAGTGGTATTTTGCCAGAAAGAACACACAAAGGTGATGAAATTAGTTTTTTTTTTTTAAATCTTCTAAAATCCCTCACTAAGCCATCTTTTTAAGAATTCTTTGAGTCCCATAAAATGGGATCATCTTTATAAGGTTTAATAAGACCATGGTGAACAGAGCTACTTTTTGATCATTTGAAAGAAAAATGCATTAATGAAATAAGATTTACTATTATTTATGGGTCAAAAATCACATTTCGTGTGAAGTAATCTATTTTACAGTGGACTTCCAGAAGAAGGAAGAAATCAGTCTTAGAAGAAATACAACCAGAATGCTCCTTAGAAGCGAGGATGGCGACATCTCAGCTCTCTTACTTGGACGAGTCATCAGGGAAAGACCAATCGCTAGAAAAGCATGTCAGTTTATAAAGCAGAGGGTCAGTGAGAATGAAGAAAACCCTTAGTGAGATGAATTGAGACAACAGCCACAACAACGGACTCCAACGTACCAATGAGCAGGAAGGTAGCGCAGGAACAGGCAAGGCTGCGTTCTGTCATACATGGCGGCGGGGGGGAGGTATCCAACCGGCGAGGTAAGCATGGTGCTTAACTTGCTTATCAGATCATCTGTAGTGAACAGTTTCACATTTTTTTATCACATCCAAGATTCTGCTTCTAGACGTGGCTGGCATCTGTCTCTCTCCCAACCCCATAGCACCTTCCTACAGAATCAAAGCTTCTTTTCAAATTTACAGTTCTTAACAGGGACTGATTATCCAGTGAGCAAGGTAAGCACAGGCTTCCTTGTGCCTACTTACTAATCTGTAGTGACCAATTTCACACGGAATTGACAGCAACAGGTTTTGTGTGTGTGTGTGTGTGTGTGTATGTGTGTGTGTGTAGACACCTGGGCTTTTCAAATTACCAGCCAAGTGAGTGACAAATAACCTCTGGACTTCCTAAAGTCCCTGGGATGTGTGGATGTGTTTGTCACAAGGAGTTGGAGTCGAATTGATGGCAATTAATAATCTTTGTTGGGCTTGTATCCTTGAGAAGTCACCGGGCAGCAGCAACGGTTTGTGATCAACTACTAACCTAAAGGTTGGCGGTTCAAACCCACCCAGCAGTGCTGAGGAAGAAAGGCCTGGTAATGTGCTTCCATAAAGATTGCAGTCATGGAAGTCCTGTGGACCATAGTTCTGCTTTAACACGTGGGGTCATCATGAGTGGGAATTGACTCACTGGGAACAGGTTTTGGTTTTTATCCTTGGGAACATATTGTGTGTGTGTGTGTGTGTGTGTGTGTGTTTGGACACTGGGGTTTTCAAATTCCCAGCCAAACGAATGACAAATAACCCAGTGAGCTTCCTGGACTACATGGGACTTGCTTGTCGTGGAAGCTGCAAGAAACGGTGCCCTGCTTGCTGGCTCGGCAGGACAGGCTACCTCTGCTCCGTGATGGCACTACTGCAGGAGGACCTGGCCCGGAAATGAGCTCCCAAGGCCTACTTGTTCGGCTGGGCTTTTCATTTAAAAAGTTTTCACATTTGTTGCTTCTATCAAGAGTTTCAACGTTTTGCTGGTAGTCAGGCAGTTAGGACTGGGGGACGACAAAGACCGTGGTAAAGCCCCCCAGCCCAAAAGACGCATGGATTAAACAGCCCTGCTCCTGAGTCTCTGTGGCCTGTGAGGTAGGACACGGATCTGTCTGCCTCACAAGTTTGAATGAAGGCGGATTTAGCAGGACCTGAAAATATGCAGGCTGGATGGAGGCTGATAATGTTTGGTATGAATACCATCAGCCGATGATTGTAACCTGAGACTGTTACCCTTCTCTGCTTTTACCCTTGAGATTATTAAAGAGATAAGGTGAATTTTTCAAAACCTTTTAATCGTTATAAATTATTCTAGCCTTCCAGTGGATGTGCCTTTCTTTCCCCTGTGTTTGTACCTGGCTGTTTCCCCTCAATCCAATACGCCTTTCACTCAAATTGCTTACTTTTTGGCAGGATGCTGTGTGAGCCGCAGACACACGGTATCTGTAGCAAACGTCTTAGACATTCCAGGAAGACCCAAACGGGATGCACACAAAGGTCCAGGCTCCAGGTGGCTCCTTTCCAAAACTGCTGGTCTGTGCAATCACAGACTTCACCTGAAAAAAAAAAAGGAAAAGAAGGGCTCAAACAAGTTCTGGAAGGACGCAGGTTGCTTTTGTGTTTAGTGGTTAGGGCCAGAGAGTGGTCACTATGAAAGGGGAGTAGAACGTACCCAAAGGAAGCCCACGGAGAGATGGGGAGTTCTTGTGGACTAACACACATGTGGGCTTGCATGCACGCCCGCACACTCACCCACCGCCCCACGCACACGCAGGCCTGTGCACACGAGAGCAGTGGATGTGGTGGATGGGCCGGAAGAGCTGTAGCTGATGGCTCTTGAAAGAAGCCGGTTAGTGAGAAGGTGAAGAGCATGGGTCTGGGGTCAGTCCGGCCTGGGTCTGAGCCCTAAGCTCTGCCACATGCCAGATGCAGGAGCCTGAGCCTCAGTTTCCCGTCTCATGAGATGAGGCTGGATCCTTGATGGGTCGTTGAGAGGCTCTGACACCAGTTGCCATCGAGCTGACTTTGACTTAGGGTGACCCCTGTGCCTTGGAGTGGAAGTGTGTTCCATAGGGTTTTCAGTGGCTGATTTTTCAGAAGCGGATCGCCAAGCCTTTCCTCCAAGGTGCCTCTGGGTGCACTGGAACCTTCAACATTTTGACTAACAGATGGGCTTGTTAACTATTCACCCACGCAGGGACTCCAAGAGCTCTTAGAAGTGGGATAATATGTATACGAGGCCTTCAGCGAATGATCACATTTGCAGGAGGGTCAAAACACCTCTCTCCCTCTGCTGCTGCAACCTGATTCTCCACTTCCTGCAGACAAACTCATACCTGATCGAAGGTGAGCAATTGCCCCAGGTTGCCTGGGATGTTTCTTGTTTGAAACTCGGGAACCCTCCAGCCCCAGGCAAACCAGGGGGGCTGGTCCTTCCCCTCTCCCCTTCCCACACATACTCTCTCACTACTGGAGGTTTGGGACTGAATTTTATTGTAACACTGGTTAAAAAAAAAAAAAAGTATTAGGAATAAGGACTTTGGGAGCACAGTCTAGTCTACCTCATTGATTAGTTTAAGACCAGGAATTGTAATTAGGTCATTTCGTATTAAATGTGTGTGATTGCTTTAAACTTCTTTAGAACCTAAAGAAAGAACCAATTTACTGACATTAAAAGATCTAGAAAGATGATTTACTTTGTTGTTGATGGAGGGTTTTTATTTACCTTCTTTATTTTTTTGCATGTAGTAAATAACCTAAAAAAAAAATAGTCATTTCCATTTGGATTCTTTCCTTTCTTTCAAAATGTTGGGAAAGAAATATGAAGCATTCTACCATCAGGTATATATTATTCTGATGCTGTTTTTCAATAGTTAGCAGTTACGGTCAGCAGAATAAAGTCTTCTCCCCCAAAATGTCCTCAGGACTGGGACTGTGTTGTTACATGGCAAAGGGGGACCAGGTTGAGATGGCATGGGGGTCACTGATCAGCTGACCCTGATGTGGCAATTGTCATGGATTACCCTGGTGAGCCCCCTGCAATCACAGGGTCATTAAATGTGGAAACTGGAGGCAGAAGAGAGTAACAGAAAGAGATGTGAAGACGGAAAATGAGTCAGAGATAAGCACATTGCTGGCTTTGAAAATGGAGGAAGGGGCCAGGAGCCATGGACTCAGGCAGCCTCTAGAAGCTGGGAGCTTCATTTCCTCAGGTGCGGAAGGAGAGCAGGGCTGGTGGAGACAGTGTCTGGGATACCTGGACATGATCATCTCTCCCCTGACAGCCCATACTGTGGCAGGCTGGAGCCAGGAGGTGCTCACCCATGCTGGGCAAGGAGCAGGAGAAGAGGGGGCCGTTGACAGAGAGAGGAGGCTGCCTGTGGTGCAGAGAGCGCAGCCTGAGCCCACAGCTGTTTTCCTTTCTCTCCGTCGCCTGTGGCTGCTTGTCAAGGCCAGCGCATCTGTGTGTGTTGCGGCCAAGCTCTGTTAAGTGATGACCTGGGTGCTCCTGCTTTGCTTGCAGCTTTGTGGCCATGGGTCTTCTGTGAGTCTGGAATGGCTCATCCTCTCTCCCTTTCTCCTTTCTTTCCCACTCCCTTCCCAACGGCGCAAAGTCACAGGTAATGGAGGAGAGAGAAGCAGATGGAGACAAGCTTGCAGGCATGGTGTGAACTCCACACACACAACACTTAAAACATTCTGAGACATTCACAGGATGGTTCAAGCCTGGTTTACACACCCTTGGGCACCATTACGCTGAACTTGAGGGTCGAGGCCTTAGACTATAACTGTTGATCTCTAAGTAGCCACTCTAAACTCACTTGACACAACTGGTTTGTTTCTCATGGAAAATCACAAACATTCTTGGCTGATTTTGCTGTGCATGAAGGATGGGCAGTGCAAACTTGGGAGTACTTCCACTCGAGAGAGAAGAATCATGGCCCCGGATGGACCTACAACTCTGGCAGGAGCACTAGCTAAGAGTGTAAAGACAGATTTACCGTGCAAAGCCTTCAAAAGGTGCTTCTGAAAGTCTTCACTTCATGAAGGCCCTTCTGTGTGTGCCCACACAGGTGAAGATGTAGGTGTAGAGCTCCAATGGTCTTTGAAATGAAATTGCAGAATGAATTCAAGACCACAGGGCTCAGGGGAAGATCTCAACAGGGAGGAGCCTGGATGAGCTGTGAGAAAAATGAGAGAGAGACTTGAACGTCTTCAGGTGACAAGACGTGTCCGTAGCCCAGTCTTCTGTGGGATGCAGTCTCAGGATTCTGGGGTGCACAGAGAAGTGGGGCAGCCAGGGGTAGACCAAAAAGGAACCACAGGGGACCACCCCTCATCTGCAGATGAGGAGAGCTGCACCCACTGGGCCTCGGGAAGAGGCAGCACCATTGACAGGTCCTGACCACTCCATGGGTCCTTGGTGGAGCAAATAATTAAACACTCTGCTACTAACCAAAAGGTTGGAGGTTCTAGTTCACCCAGAGGTGCCTAAGAAGAAAAGCCTGGTAATCTACTTCTGAAAAATCAGCCGCTGAAAACTCTATGGAACATAGTTCTACTCTGACTTGATGGCAACCTTTTTCTTTTTCAAGCCATCTTGTGTAGGAAAGGGCCATTGGCTGGTGGGAATAATGAACCCATTTTGAGTGGTGTTGTATCCAAAGTTATAAATTGTTCCTCACCTAGGGGACTGAGGGGATTAAAACAAGAATTGAAAGGGGGACGGTCCCTTACCTCAAAGATAAGATGGAGCTCAGTGAACACAGATCTGGAAACTCCTGCATCACAAGAAGAGACCAGTTTCCAGAGAAGGACATCATGGTTGGTACAGCAGTGGGTCAGGGAAAACCAGGGAAACCCTCAATGACACAACAGTGAACTCAGACATACCAATAATCACAAAGATGGTGCAGAATCGGGCGATATTTTGTCTGTTGTACATAAGGCCACCATGAGTTGGAGCCGACTTGATGGCAACTAACGACAAGCAGAGCTGAGTGCTTCGTCAGGCCTCTTCCCAGACTGTTCCCTGCAGATTAAACAGCCCCAGCTGGGTTCTCGTGTTTGGGGGCCTTGGTCCTTCTCTTACCTGCTGATCTGTGGACCCCTTTACTACATCTGAGGAATCCCCCACCTCGTGAGTCTACCCACCACACTCCCTCTACGGGTAATAGGTGACCACACAGCCGCCTGCCTTCTGCATCCCTGGGTGCAGGCTCTAGTCTGAGCTGGGAAGCGGTTGGGGTGTCTTAGGCTGGGTTCTCTAGAGAAGCAAGACCAGTGAAGTGTATATATATATATATATATATACTGGATAGAGAGATAGAAATTTATCCTAAGGAATTGGCTCATGCAGTTGTAGAGGCTGAGACATCCCAAGTCGGTGCATCAGGCATCAGGCATCAGGCTGGAGGCTTCTTTTGACTCATGTAGCCACAAAGGCTGACAAACCCAAGATCAGCAGGCCAGACAGCAGGCTGCTGGCTCAAGTCCCAAGAACTGGAGGTCAGATGGGCAGAGCAAAAGCCAGTGAACTTTGCCAGAAAGTCCACCTGTATTGCATGCAGAATATACCCAAGGAAACTCCCTTCCAACTGATTGGCTGCTAATAGCAGATCTCGTCATGGAAGTGATTACATCATTACATAACTGCCAAACTGAATCATAATTGTGAATCCACTGAGATTCATGGCCCTGCCAAGTTGACACACAACCTTAACCACCGCAGAAGGCCTTCCCTCTGCTCCACCAGGCTGTTCTTGCTGGCACTGCTGTGGTTTGGAATAGAATTTTTTTACGCTGAATCTGAAAGCCTGGCAGCCCTGGTCTGGGCCACATTTGAAGAGGCTGAAATGTTTGAAAGTGACATGAATCCACACATGAGTTCTAAAATATCATAATTCTGATCTCAGGAAAGGAAGTGACAGTGAGTGGACTTGGCTCTCGAGGAGGCTTTCTGATGGGGTCTGGCAACAGGGCTGCTCAGAGCCCTCCACTCTGTGCCCCTGTCACCTGTTTTTCTGGTAACTGCACTGTGGACCGTAGCAGAGGACTCCGGGTGTAGAACCACAGCTCTCAGGTAGGCTGCGTGCTTTGGTTCATTAAGAATTCCTCATGTTTCACCCCGAGTGCCCTGACCTGTGCTGGTATCTCCCCATCTCTAAGGGGACGGCTCCTCCAGGGTCAGAGGACAAACATGGGGTAAGTATGGGACAAGCTGGTTTAAAGGGAATGTTAGCCAAGTCGGAACAGCCATTTTAGTTTTGTGACAAATCCTGTATAATGTGTAAGGTTTCACAATTTTTTTTTTGTCTGAAAGAAGAAAAATGAAATAGTAGGTGTTTTTTTTTTTTATGTATACAGGAAGAAGCCCCGGTGGTGCAGAGGTTAAGTGCTCAGCCGCTAAACCTAAACTGAAGGTCGATGGCTGGAATCCACCGTCTGCTCCACAGGAGAGAGATGGGGCAGTCTGCTTCCATAAGGATTTATAGTCTTGGAAACCCTGTGGGGCAATCCTGCTACGCCCTGTAGGGTCACTATGAGTTGGGATGGACTTGATGGCAGCGGGCTTTGTTTTGGTTTGGTTTTATATATACGGGAGACCCTGGGTGGTGCAAATGGTGTACACACTTGACGGCTAACTGAAAGGCTGAAGGTTTGAGACCACCCAGAAGAGCCTCAGAAGAAAGGCCTGGTGATCTACTTCCAAAAAACCAGCCTCTGAAAACCCCGTGCAGCACAGATCTGCTCTGATGCACAGGGGTCGCCGTTAGTTGGAGTCGCCTTGATGACAACTGGGTTTTGTGTTGGTGCGAGCCTACTTAGGGAGTGGATCTGCTTTTCTCAGAAGTTCAAGGTACGGAATAAATGGATCTATCAGCAGCACCCAATTTTCTTCAGTGCAAATCCCGGGCCAGTGGTCTTTCTTCATTAGCAGCACTGGGTCAATGTGGAGTGGGGTCCCTCAGAAAAGAGACAGGTCCCAAAGTCTCCAAACAGCTTCCCTGAAGGACTGGTCACCCACAGGGCCACCTGATCTCAGGACTAATGTCCTGTCCCTGAAGGACTGGTCACCCACAGCGCCACCTGATCTCAGGACTAATGTCCTGTCCTCCAGATGAAGGCACTTCCTGCTGCTTTGAGATTTTCCTATAGGGTCACTGTGAGTCAGAATCGACTTGATGGCAACAGGTTTTTACAGGTGTCCATTATAAGTCTTTGTTTAATCATAATTATTTAATGCTTTCTCATAGAAGCTTGATGATAAAGACTTGCCTCAAGGTACCTTAAGTGGAGTCCATAAATTTTTAGTATAAAAATTATGCTATGGGGAATCTAGTCAGGGTAAACACACACACACACACAACATACACATATACATTCATGCACGCTCACACACATATGCACACATACACTCACACATATATGCTCTCTCACACACACATACACACATATTCACACACATACATGACTCACACACACACGTACACACACTCACACACACATTCACACACACTCACACGTACACACAATACTCATACTCATACACATATGTACACACTAACACATACTCTCACACACACACATACTCACCGACACATACACTCACGCACATATGCTAACACACAGTCACACATAGAGACATAAACTCACACACATACACACATATACTCACACACACATACACTCACGGCCATGTACACTCACGCACACACACTCATACACATACACTAACACACACCTGCATGTACATACATAAACTCACACACATGCACACACACACACACTTAAACACCCACACCTCCACTCACACATGCTTACACACATGCATGTGCTCATACAGACACACGTACACTCACACACATTGTTGCATTTACTTGGATCATCTTTCGACAATAGACTTCAGGTCATGCTCCAGTGTATTTTTATCCAAATGTAATTTTTCAATGACTGAGGTAGCCACGATGGCTGACTTTCCACAGTACAAATAATTACAGCAATTTGTATGGATAACAAAATGATCCAGATTTTTATTCCTGTGTCACCAAAGGTCATTACATTAGGTGACTGCGGGAGGTCACAGCGTTCAGCTGGCCCCAGAAATAATGCCTGTGGCCTGACTATGACTGTGGCTGCTCTGCCTGTAGGGTGGAACTGGATCCATGTCTGGGGAACCAGTCGACAGTCTCTCTGCTTCAAGAACTGTAGGTCAGATGGGTTGGGGAGGACACCTCAGCCCGCTTGAGCCCTGTGCAACGCAGGCAAGGATGGAAGCTGCAAAGGGAACTTCATTCACTGGGGCAGATGGGAAGTCTCTGGATTATGCTGCCCAGGGAGCAGGTGAGCATCATATCAGGTCTTCTAGACACACAAGCACGGACTCTGGTACAGCCCTGGACAGCAGATCCCATAAAGCGACTAATGGGAGGTTTACGATACAGGTTTCTATTTATTGCTTTGCAGAGACAAGGAGAACTACAAATAGAGAAATTGATGGCTTGTTGATCACACGTTGCCAGTGCTCCCCGGCCCACTAAGCTTTCCCTGGCTGATCACCAATCCAGACCAATCACCCCCATGTGGTACCAGGCGTTTCTCCATCCCAGCTGTCGACCCCTCTCTTCGATGAGCAGCGGAGTTTTAGATGGTTTTGTTGGAGCCTGGCTCTCCTGCCCATTCATTACCGTCAACAGTTCTCATCACAGTGACCTGATTTAGGCAGAAGGAGTGAGGGTGCTCAGGGAGAGGAGTGGGCTGATGGCGGCTGACTGGCTAGTGTGGAAGCTGGATTTAGAGGGCTCTTGGGGAACCATGAGAAGAGAATGGCTCCCTGCACCGTAGCTCACAGCAGAAGCAGCGAGGGACCTATTCCAGACGGAGTGAAGATGCCACATTTTAAAGATGTTTAGATAAAACCACTCCGAAAGCACAGAGAATTTTTCCAAAGGGTGGAAGTACAGAAAGTTCTGTCACTAGGGAAAAAAATAGATTAAGATAGCACATAACTATTTTCAGACCCTGAAGTCACAAGGATATGGTATGTGGGCTACTGAAGTGAAGTGGCAGTATTAAATAGAACAACTTAGAATTTCAAGGTCTAAAATGGGCTTTAAAATAAAATGTCTTCATTAGCCAACATGCCAGAGACGATTTTCTTGAAAATAAATTCCCGTTCAGCCTTCCCGAGTGAAATAGAACCATGCTGTGCCAGGTGAAGGAACACAGACCGAAGCAGCACAGAGGTCTCCTGATTCCTAGGTGGGTGCCCCTCCCTCGATGCAGCAATTCATTCCTGCGATGTTCAGGTTAACTGCCTGCCCTGGGCAGAATCCCTCGGTGATGCTCAGCTGCTAACCGGAAGGCTGGAGGTTCAAGTCTACCCAGAGGTGCCTCGGAAGAAAGGCCTGGCAGTCTGGTTCCAAAAAAATCAGCCACTGAAAAGTACAGTTCTACTCTGACATGCGTGAGGTCCCCATGAGTCAGTGTTGACTCCATGGCAACTGTTTTGTATGAGGCAGGTACCGGGATGGTCACGCAGGGGCATAAGTCCTGAGAAAAGAGACACAGCCCAGCCTCAAGGGCATTCCAGTGCAGGGTGGGGAGAGGGGGGCAGAGATTGCTAAAATAACCTTAGAGGTGCTAAGGAAGGAAGGTTTGAAGAGCTGTGAGGTTTTACAGTGGGGGAGGGGAAGGGACCGTTGTCTAGCCTCTGGGGATGGGCTGGGGCTGGGGATGTCTTCTCTGTGGGAGTGGTACCTGGAACAAGGTCCTTATGATGAGCCTGAGATGGTAGAAGGAACAGTTCGTGGAGGAGTGAGAAAGCAGGACTGTGACAGAACAGCATGTGCAAAGGGCCTGTGGCTGGAGAGCAGAGGCTGGTGGGATGGAACACAGAGAATAATTCGATGCCTGCAAGAGCGTATACCAGACAAATACAAAGAAGTGCAAATATCTCTCTATCTAAGTTCTTAGATAAATAAACTGTGTTTCAAGTCAGGTCCTTGCTGGAAATTTTGAAGTCACCTACAGTTTTTAAAGTCATTTCATTTAATATATAGTGACCTTGGTTAAAAGTTTAATCAAAATGCAGAGGAATTCAATCACTAAAAAGAGAAAAAAAAATCCTACATTTGGGGCTACTCAGGGGGATGGAAAATCTCATTTAAAATATCCAACTTTAATAATATAAAAGAAGAATATTCCAGTAATTACAAAAACCATATTTAGCAACTGGTTTGGTATATTTTAAAATTTCATTGTGATGTGATATAATGCCTCCATTTGTTATGCTTTGGGGAAATGCTTGTTGGAGGATATGAAATAGACATTTCTTTTTCACCACAAGCCTATACGAGCTGCCCTGATTTTGCAGAGCCAGGCAGATTGAAGACAGTGGTCTGTTACTAAGAGGTCACCTGCTCCTGTGCTGTTTGTGGCCTGAGAGACAGGACACTTTTCAAGATAGGAAAATGAGCAGAGTTTGTTGTGCAGAATGCTTTGTACAAGAAAGGAGGCATCTCAAATTTTTTTTGTGATATGTGGTTAAATATGAAAAACGTGAAAGGAAAACAAAAAACATGAACTAGTATTTCTTTCACTTTTAAAAACTTTAGGAGATTAGATCTTGAACTCTGTATGATGGGGAAGACTCCAGGTCAGACCCAGGAGCTCTCTCCTCACCCTCTCTGCCGTTTCTCCCATCCCCACTCCCTCCTTCCCTTCCCTCTTCCCTTACACTTTGATTGCAGGCTGGGTAGGTTCTGGGGTGGGGGGCATAGATGGGGCATTTAGTCTTTACCAGAAAGGGGAGACGGGCAAGTCAGGACTATCCCTTTAAGGCTGATTGATAAGTGCCATCATATTGGCCTGCACAGGCCTTCAAGCCTCTAACCCTTATGGAGAGGGGCGGTTAATGTCAGTGTTGTTCAGTGGAAGAATTCTAGCCTTCCATATGGAAGACCAGTGTTCAATTCCCCACCTGTGTACCTCCTATGCAACCTCCACCGTCTGTCAGTAGAGGATTATATGTTGCTATGATGCTGAACAGTTTCAGCAGAGCTTTCAGACTAAGACTAGGAAGAAAGGTCTGGTTATCTACTTCCAAAAACCAGCCAGTGAGAACTCTGTGGGTCACAGCAATTTGAACTGCAGCCGGTCGTGAGGATGGCACAGGGCTGGGCAGCATTGCACTCTCTTGTGCCCAGGATCATCACAAGTTGGAGCCAACTCGACGACAGCTAACAACAACAAACCCCTTTGGGGCAGAGCGCAAGGAAGATTTGCCTTGCACATGGTCTTCCATGTGGCCACAAGGTAGAATCACCTGGGAAGCTCTGAAACTCCAGAAGGTGAGGTCAGTCCAGAACCATGGAATCAGAGTCTGGGACGGGACCCTGACATTGGCCGAGATGGAGAGCCCTGCTGACCAGAAAGGACACTGAGCTGAGACCTGAAGGCTGGAGTTCCTGGGAGAAGGACTAACGTGGGGAGAGCATTCTGGGCAGAGGGGGTGCTCAGGGGAAGGAACCAAGGCAGTGGGGCCTTCTGGGCAGCTGGGCAGTAGGGACCTAATCACAACCCTTTCTCTCAGAGACTCGGGCTGTGGCCATTTCCCTTTTTCAGAGTGTGTGCCTGGAAGCATGTTAGCCTCACTGTGGAAGGAGGGATTGCAGGGAGAGAGGGCAGTCAGAGAAGGGACAGGGCCTGGGAACCTGTCCCTGAGCCTACAAGACCAGTTTCTGTTCCATCTCAGCTTCCAGCGGCGAGCTGCCCTCAGGGCTGACTCCCTCTCCCCTGGTGACTGGCATGAGTTATAGCTAAATCATGGAATTATCCTGAATTTCCAGTGTCTCCAGGGAGCACTTCTCACTGAGCACAACACAGCTCTGGGCCTCCCAGGTGCAGAGAGGCTGCCAAGTCAATTCCGAGCAGCCGTACAGGACCCTGCTACCTCTTCTGGCTTGGAGACTTCCTGTGAACCTAAGTGCATGTTTGCTGAGGAGAAAACTGGAAATTTGAAACGGGGATTCCAAAGAAGCCTGGAGAAAATGTAGGCAGGCCACTGGCCTGGATCCTGCTGGCAGAAACCTGTTCAAGGAACTTTCTGTCCTTCTGCTAATATCATTGGGACAGAATGCTAGCACTGGTGGGCTAGTGGAAGACAATTTTAAATAGGTATTTACCACAATAATAAACTGTCACACTTTTATCAGTTTGTCTTACTGTGGGGCTTTCTGTGTTGCTGTGATGCTGGAAGCTACGCCTTTGGTCTTCAAATACCAGCAGAGTCACCCTTGGGGGACAGGTTTCAGCTGAGCTCCAGACTAAGACAGACTAGGAAGAAGGACCTGGCAGTCTACTTCTGGAAACAATTAGGCAGTGAAAACTTTACGAATAGCAGTGGAACATTGTCTGATATAGTGCTGGAAGATGAGCCCCCCATGTTGGAAGGCACTCAAAAGACGACTGGGGAAGAGTTGTCTACACAAAGTAATGTCGACCTTAATGACATGGATGGAGTAAAACTTTCAGGACCTTCATTTGCTGATGTGACATGAATCAAAATGAGAAGAAATAGCTACAAACATCCATTAATTATTGGAACCTGCAATGTACGAAGCATGAATCTAGGAAAATTGTAAATCATCAAAAATGAAATGGAATGCATAAAGATCGATATCCTAGGCATCAGTGAGCTGAAATGGCCTGGTATTGGCTATTTTGAATCAGACAATCATATGGTCTACTATGCTGGGAATGACAACTCAAAGAGGAATGGCATTGCATTCACTGTCAAAAAGAACATTTCAAGATCTATCCCGAAGTACAACGCTGTCAGTGATAGGATAATATCCATACACCTACAAGGAAGATCAGTTAATATGACTATTATTTAAATTTATGCGCCAACCACTAAGGCCAAAGATGAAGAAATTGAAGATTTTTACCAACTTCTGCAGTCAGAAATTGGTCGAATATGCAATCAAGATGCACTGATAATTACTGGTGATTGGGATGCCAAAGTTGGAAACAAAGAAGAAGGATCGCTAGCTGAAAAATATGACCTTTGTGACTGAAATGATGTCCCAGATCCCATGACTGAATTTTTCAAGACCAACGACTTCTTCATTGCAAATACCTTTTTTCACCAACATAAATAGTGGCTACACATGGACCTCACCAGATGGAATACACAGGAATAAAATCAACTACGTCTGTGGAAAGAGACTATGGAAAAGCTCAACATTATCAGTCAGAACAAGGCCAGGGACTGACTTTGGATCAGACAATCAATTGCTCACATGCAAGTTCAAGTTGAAACTGAACAAAATTAAAATGAGTCCACGAGAACCAAAGTACAACCTTGAGTATATCCTACCTGAATTTAGAGACCATGTCAAGAATAGATTTTTCACGTTGAACACTAATGACTGAAGACTAGATGAGTCGTGTAATGACATCAAGGACATCATACATGAAGAAAGCAAGAGTTCATTAAAAAGACAGAAGAGAAAGAAAAGACCAAAATGGATGTTAGAAGAGACTCTGAACCTTGTTCTTGAAAGTCCGGTAGCAAAAGCAAAAGGAAAAAATGATAAAGTAAAAAAGCTGAGCAGAAGATTTCAAAGGGTGGCTTGAGAAGACAAAGTACTATGATGACATGTGCGAAGGAAGACCTGGAGATAGAAAACCAAAAGGGGAGAACACACTCAGCATTTCTCAAGCTGAAAGAACTGAAGAAAAAATTCAAGCTCAAGTTGCAATACTGAAGGATTCTGTGGGAAAAATATTAAACAAAGCAGGAAGCATCAAAAGAAGATGGAAGGAATACACAGAGTCACTATACCAAAAGGAATTGTTCTACATTGAGCTGTTTCAGCAGCTAAGATAAGATCAGGAACTGATGGTACTGAAGGAAAAAAGTCCATGCTGCTCTGAAGGCATTGGTGAAAAACAAGGCCCTGGGAACTGACAGAATACCAGTTGAGATGTTTCAAAAAACAGATGCACCCTGGAAGTGCTCACTAGTCTATACCAAGAAATTTGGAAGACAGTTACCTGGCCAACTGATTGGAAGACATCCATATTTATGCCTATTCCCAAGAAAGGTGATCCAACTGAATGTGGAAATTATCAAACAATATTATTAATATCACATGCAAGCCAGATTTTGCTGAAGATCATTCAATAGCAGCTGCAGCAGTGTATTGATTGACAGGGACCTGCCAGAAATTCAAGCCAGGTTTAGAAGAGGACCTGGAACCAGGAATATCATTGCTGATGTCAGATGGGTCCTGACTGAAAGCAGAGAATACCAGACAGATGTTTACCTGTGTTTTATTGACTACGCTAAGGCATTCAACTGTGTGGATCATAACAAATTATGGATAATATTGTGGAGAATTGGAATTCCAGAATGCTTAATTGTGCTCATGAGGAATCTGCAGATGGATCAAGAGGCAGTCATTCGAACAGAACAAGGTGGATACTGAGCAGTTTAAAGTCAGGAAAGGTGTGCTTCAGGGTTGTATCCTTCACCATACTTATTCAATCTGTATGCTGAACAAATAATCCGAGAAGCTGGACTATAGGAAGAAGACTGGGGCATCAGGATTGGAGGAAGACTCATTAACAACCTGTGTTATGCAGATGACACAACCTTGCTTGTTGAATGAACGTGAAGAGAACTTGAAGCTCTTACTAATGAAGATCAAAGACCACAGCCTTCAGTATGAATTACACCTCAACATAAAGAAAACAAAAATCCTCACAACTGGACCAATGGACAACATCATGATAAACGGAGAAAAGATTGAGGTTGTCAAGGACTTCATTCTACTTGGATCTACAATCAACACCCATAGACGCAGCAGTCGAGAAACCAAAAGACGTATTGCATTGGGCAAATCTGCTGCAAAAGATGTCTTTAATGTGTTGAAAAGCAAAAACGTCACCTTGAGGACTGAGTTGCGCCTGACTCAAGCCATGGTGTTTTCAATTACCTCATACACATGGGAAAGCTGGACAACGAATAAGGATGACAGAAGAATTGATGACTTTGAATTGTGATGCCAGTGAAGAATATCAAATATACCACGGACTGCCAAAAGAATGAACAAATTTGCCTTGGAAGAAGTACGACCAGAGTGCTCCTTAGGAGCAAGGATGGCGAGACTATGTCTCACATACTTTAAACATGTTGTCAGAAGGGATCAGTCTCTGGAGAAGGACATCACGCTTGGTAAAGTACAGGGTCAGCAGAAAAGTGGAAGTCCCTCAAAGAGATGGGTTGACACGGTGGCTGCAATGATGGGCTCAAGCATAACAGTGATTGTAGGCATGGCACAGGACCGGGCAGTGTTCCATTCTGTTGTGCATGGGGTTGCTATGAGTCAGAATCAACCTGACAGCACCAAACAACAACAATAATAAAAATAAAGAATCCAGTCCATCGTTGTCCAGATGCGAGGCCACTTAAGGGGAGGACAACAAACTGGGGCTTGTGCACTGCCTCCTATGTTTCCATTTGGCTGTTTATTTCTTCATTCTGCATGTGACTGTGAGGCCCCAGGACTGTGCCAGGCACTTAAGGGAAGGGGACAACTTGAGGAGAGGGGCCTAGGGGGAGACTATCGATGGACATAAAGATACTTGCAAAAGTTCCTGAGGAGCGAAAAGTGAGGACCTTTTTTTGTTACCTGCTATTATTTGAGATAAGTAGGGATCAGGAAGAATTGCTGAAGATGTTGCAGTGACATCTTGGGAAACTTATCTACAAAGATGCTATCTGCAAGTGATACATCTTACTGCTTTGCTTTACCGTGTTCTACTGCGATGTGCTTACCTGTCAAATGATTTTCAACAGCTTTTCCTGAAGAACGCCCACCAAACAAAACCCAAGGGTCTTAAACAACAAAAATTATATGTTCGGCTAAATTTTGTAAACACTATTAAAAAAAAAAAAACAGTTTTATTTGTGGCAAAACTTTACAAATCATTCAATAGATGGCATGTGTTGTAAATTCCTAAGCGGGAGATAGGATAAAGTACTTCCCAGACTTAGTTGGCCGCAAAAGTTTGTTTTTCTTCAGAACATCCCTTGAGACTAGTGTTTAAGAAAACACACATCAGAAAACACAGTTTCCTATCATTAGGATTAGTTCTCATTATACAAAAATAATACCCAGGCAGCAGAGGGCTATTTTGCAACCGATTCACTAGGACGTGGACTCAGATGCAGACTTTCCTGGAGGAGGTTTATTGGGAGTGGTCTTGGAACAACACTTGGGAGGGAGGGAGAGAGGGACCAAGAGGGAGGGAAGGAGGGAGGGAGGGAGGGAGGGAGAGACAGGTGGAGGGAGGAAAGGCAGCAGGGCTTCTCAGAGGGAGGAGGTGACCTGTCTGGGAGGTGTTTGTAAGAAAGGCTCAGAGGATCTCACCTGAGCTCCAGATCAGGTTGACTCTTCAGAGCTGTTCCATCCTCTGAATGCCAGAGATAACTGCACCCACTATTGCACGCCCTTTCAGTAGAGTCCTACCGTAGTCTAGGAATTTCATCATGACCGGGGTACCAGCACTTCATCTGCCACCAGTGATGGGGACCTCGTGCCTACCAGCTGCTTGGCAACCTGCTCCAAAATCCCTTTTCAGATTGGACTTCCTTCTTGGCCCTCTCCTGACACCATGAGTGGGCAGAGTTTTCTGGGAAACTAGAAACAGACATGTGCTTACAGGAAGTCCATTGGGGGTGCTCTGGGCAACAACGCCTGTGAGGAAAGGGGCGGAATAGGATTGGCAGACAAAAATTGAGCTATGGGTTTTCAGGATTGCCCCAAATTGTGGCCAGGGGCTAAGCCTTTGCACCCTCAGGTGGACGAGTCCATGGCTACCAGCCACCCTCAAGGAAACAAACCTGTCTTGAAAGAAGTACAGCCAGAATGGTCATTAGAAACAAAGATAGTGAGACATTGTCTGACTTACTTTGGGCAATGTTATCAGGAGGGACCAGTCCCTGGAAAAGGACAACGTGCTTGGTAAAGTAAAGGGTCACTGAAGGAGAGGAAGACCCTCAATGAGATGGATTGACACAGTGGCTATAACAATGGGCTCAAGCATAGCAAGGATTGTGAGGATGGCACAGGGCTAGGCAGTGTTTCGTTCTGTTGTGCGTGGGGTTGCTGTGAGTTGGAACCCACTTGAAGGTATGTAACAACAACAACAGTTTTATAAATGAAGAGCTACACAGCTTTACGGACACTGAGAAGGCTAATTCCAAACTCCCAAAGCCCATGCTTCTTCCCCTAGTCATGCTGTTTCTTAGAGGCTGCTCTCTTTGCCTCCAAATAACAGTCACATGACGAAGCAGATGACTGATGGCACTCTCTGTCCCTGGACATACCGCTGTTCATGAGGTTGCCAGGTGCCAGAGGCCAGCCTTGTTGCATCGGCATCTCCTGTTTTCGTGCAGAAGAATGGGCTCTGGAGCACGTTCTTCCTGGTGTCTGCTGTGGGAGCTTCTCATACCAGCACCTTGCCCGTTGTGCCACACACACAATCTCACCCACCACAGCAAAGCGGCAAGCTGCACTCCATGTACTGTGCTGCGCAGTGTGTGGCACCAGCGTTCCGCTAAGTGCTAAGGGGAAGTGCTGTTTGTAATTGAGGTGGCCCACTGGTGATCCGCTCTTGTAAAGATTACAGCCTAGGAAACCCTAAGGGGGCAGTTCTACGCTGTCACATGGGGCTACTTATGAGTCAGAATTGACATGATGGCATGTAACAACTCCTTTTGGAAAACTTACAAAGCTGATAACCAAGGAGTAAGCTGTTGTAAGTATTTGAAATCCCTGTATAGATAGAGCTCCCATACTTCACACTGGCTTTGCAAACCCTAAGATAGCATTAGCAAGGCAGAAGCCATAGCTGGGTTTGTGTGTTGGAAAAGCAGCTAAGGAAATATTACACCCCTTGAGAATGTGGTCTTGCCAAGTAGCACTACTTCCATCCTGTTGGACTTTGTAAAGGAAATATTTCTCCTCCTCCTTCTGCAGAGCACGGAAGGGAAGTCCCAGGAACCCCAGGTGGCGGGTGGGAGTGATGGGGCTCAGGGTTGGACACTGAAGCTCACCTCGGAAGATGTGGTCAGCAATCATGGCTGCCTGGTGCTGGTGCCCAGGCAGGGGAGAGATGGCTGGGAAGGTGCTGAGTGCTGGGTGCCACTGCCTGAGATCCTGAGGCTGGAGAAGGGGCTTTGCTTTGTCAGCCAACAGATGGGATGAATGACCATCACAGTGCCATTCCGAAAGCAGGCTTTGCTCACAGGCTGGGGTCCTGGGAGGTGTTAGGTTTGATGACGTAGACTGTTGGCCTTTCTGCACAGCCAGACCATGTCTGACACATCTGCATGAGTCTGGCATGTGGCACCTAATAAGTGCTCAATTAATGCCTGTTGAATAAATTAACCCAACAGTGATGCTGACAACAGCAAAATCAAAGAAAACCAATGGCGTTCATGAATTCTCCTGTGTCCTGGGCAGAGTCCTGGGGGTGCAAACAGTGAATGTGCTAGGCTGCTAACAAAAATATGGGAGGGTCAAGTCCACCCAGAAGTCCCTCAGAAGAAAGGCCTGGTGATCTACTTCTGAAAAATCAGCCACTGAAAACCTCATGGAGCACAGTTCTGCTCTGACACGCGTGGGGTCGCCGTGAGTTGGGATCGATTCACCACCAAGTGGTTTGGGGTACAAACATCACTGAGCAGGTAAAATCGAGAAAAAGCAACCAGAATGTTTTCTACATAAAATTAAAGTGTTTTCTCCTCTGGTGCAGGTGAGCCTTACTTTTTGCAAGAGGTAGCTGCTCCCCTCTCCCCGCCAATCCCACCTGAGAGAGTTGAGTGCCTTCTGGGTCTGCGTGAGCTCAGGGGCTGCCCTTGCTGCTCCCACAGCGGGGGTGGGGGCCTTGGTTGGAGCTTCTAGGGACTGGCTACTGGACCATCTTCAGCCTCGTAAACATCCCACCCTGCCTGCCACAAGGCTCTCTAGATGATGTTGTTGGGTGCCGTTGAGTGAACTCTAGCTCATGGTGACCCCATGTGACAGACTAGAACTGTCCCATAGGATTTTCTTCGCTGTAGTCTTTATGGGAGCAGATTGTCAGGTCTTTCTCCCATGGAGCCATTTGAATTGCAAGCCTTTCGCTTAGCAGTCAAGAGCTTAACTGTTGCTCCAACAGGGCGCCTTATCCACCCATAATCTCAGGCTCTGTCCCATGGTTTGGTGTCTCTGCACCTTCTTGGAGGCTGCTCATCTTGACGGCAATGCTACCTCTGCTCTCCTGATGGTACTGCTAGTCACCAAGACCCCACTCCTTTCTCTGTCCCAACAATGGGAGAATATCCCTTCCGGGCTCCTCAGAGGAGGTGGGTGGCATGATTTGCTCAGCCCCGTGGGCAGTGGGCAGAGTTGATGGGCATCCCCACCACGCTAAGCATTCCATTGTGATTGTCAAGTCCCCAGGGATGAGGAAGCCATGTGTCTAGATGCTGCCTCTTCAAGAAGGGCGGACCTCTCTCAGCCCGACAGCTGAGTCATCCCAGGAAGGAATGCTGCCCTGGAGAGACCCAAGGCCCACAGGGGACTTTACATGTGCAAGAAACTCAACTTTGCTTTCAAAGCTCTGAGGTTGGGAGATGTTTGTCACTGCAGTGTAACCTCACCTGTGCTGATGAATACACCTGCCTTGTCCACTTGGGACAGGCCTCCTCCGAGTTCCAGTTCGAGACTGTGCCCTCCCCGGAGCAGTGTGTCCTCTCTCACCCTCCATGCAGAGCTCCGGTCTGCCTCCCTGGGCTGCTCCTGTTACTTGAACACAGCCTCTCTGGGTTCTACATCACAATCGATGACAAGTGTTTATTTGCAGGTCTGCCTCTTGCCCTCTGGTGTGAGCTCCTCCAGGGCAGGCGCTGAGACTGCCTTATTTATTGTCATAGCCCCAGTGCGTGCTTGGGAACCGTCGCTGAACAAATGGATGAATGAAGCTTTGAAAAGAGAAGAAATATTGTATAATGCAAATGACTACTCACTAATTTATAGTTTGTGTGAATTAGAGGTACTTTATGTTGTGTCTGTTATAAATGGAGCACACATATTACTCTGCTGCTAGAGTTTAATTTTAATTAAGCAGCCACTTCTGTTGAAGTTGTTTTTGGTTTAATCTTTTAATTCTGCACATTGTTCCTGAACAATTCTGCCTGTGACTTTCTTGTCAGCACTGAGAGACGGCAGATAGCCTGACTTTCATTATGAGTCTCTGTATTTGCCAGCTCAGTGTGAGCAGGCACCTTTCTGAACAGGGCTTCAAAAAGTGGTGTAAACAGTGGTTCTCAAGGACAAAGTCCATCTTGAGGGGCACTGGGGGCGCCCCTCACATGGGCTGGATCGGCTGGGGTGCTGGATGAGTGATGATGCTGCCATCGTTACTTCACAGAAGGGATATCATCTTCTTTGGGGAATTTTGCCAAAATCGCTTTCCTTGTCGACTTCAATTCCTCCTCACCTGATGACTACACGTGGGAGAAGGGCCATAATCTTCAGTGGGAGATCTCATTCTGCTTCTCTTAGCTGCTCTTGACTTGCTCACTGACACACTTACTCACTCACTTGCTCTCTCACTCACTCAACCACTCACTCATTCACTCATCTGTTCACTCACTCACTCATTCACTCACCCACTCACTTATTCACTCCCTCATTTACTTACTCATTTACTCATTCATTCACTCACTCTTTAATTCACTTTTAAATCATCCATTAGAAGTCATCATGTGCCAGCATTTGGGACACCTAGTGTACAAGGCACAGTCCTTGTCATCATGGAACTTGAGGTTCCTTACTCTGGTCCTTAGTATGCTTGGCCCTTCTACCTGCAACACGTCTCCACTAGAACATATGCATACACGCGCACACACATGCATACACAGGCATGCATGTGTACACACACACACAGGCACACACACACATGCATACACAGGCACACGCATGCGTACACAGGCACACACATGCATACACGCACACACTTTCAGACTCGGAGTTTGGGGGAGTGAGCTGGCATGTCCAGGGTTCCTATGGCAGTTAGCATGCCCTGGGGACACCATACCACGCACGGCCGCTGACTCTGTGATCTTTTCCACAATAACCTCTAGTAGCCATGCATAACCATGGGCTTTTTTTAAATGGAGCTGTAGCACTTCTGTCTTTACTACATGTGGACAATTCTCCCAAGCACTGATACTGCCATCATTACTTCACAGAAAAGGATGTTATCTGCTTTACGGAATTTTGCCAATTGCTTTCCTTCTCAACTTCAAAAGAAAATCTCTTCATCATGCAGACCATGTAAAGAGATAAGCAACCACCTCCAAGAAGTGAAACTGCTGAGACAAGACAAACTGCTCGGGCTAGAAAACCCGCTCTGTTCAGTCCGCCTCCACGGGCTGCCAGTATGCTACTGTGAGAGTACTTAATGAAGAGAAAGTTGGAAATCGGGAGGATGCCTGTTCAGATGATGCCGAAGTCTCACTTGTAAAATTAATGGCAGAGGACTCTAATTTTATATGTCTGAAAACCTCAATGGAAATTGACTCAAGACATTTTATCATGAAACATTAGATCATAACTTCAGAATACTGGTTGCCGTCGAGTTGATTCCGACTCATAGAGAATACAAAAATCCAGGAGCTTTCTCAAATTTGGAGCCCCCTTGTGGTGGATAGGAATGTTTACCAAATGTTTAACTCTTTCCATAGGGGAAGATACATTTCTCGGCATAGGACGCACCCGTGTTGAGTGCTTCCTCAAGTGTGGGGACTACCAAGCTGGTTAATGAGAGGCTGTCTTCTAAAGGGTAGAATTGTTCGTCCTTCTCCTGTGGCCGCAAATCATTGATGAGGAGGAAAGGCAGCCACTTTATCAAAGGGGCATGGAGATGGCTGTCCGGATTCTCCTATGTGCCTTCTTCTTGGTCACTGCCGTCCTCAACACTTGAACCCTTTATGCTGTTGAAACAAAGAGACTGGCTGGAGTACAGACCATCTGACAGACAGAACTGAATATTGAGCTCGAGACATGAGTTCCAGCAAGTTACCCCTGAGAGCCAGCACGGGTTTGGTTGTGAATTATGGAGCCAGAGAATCAGCAGAGTATTGTTAGTTGATGTGGAGGTGAAAACACTTATGCTGTGTAGACATATATTTCCCAGCTGAAAATATGCAGTAATTGATTATAAAAGCTATTGTAGAAAATGCTGCCATCCTTCCCATTCGTCTCTCTGTTGTCAGAGTTTCACTCCTGTACCTGCCCCTCATATTTCTACGCAATAACGGGTTTGTCAGATTGTTTTGCCAGTGCCTGCCCTCATATTTCTTCAATGAAAGCTTCGTTTGCAAGCACGGGGCTTGCCTGAGTGGAGCTGGAGGGGAAAAGGCAGAGACATTCTTTACAAAATGACAGAGAAACAACGCACATGGTTGACTGACTGTCAAATTCTGAATGACCCTGACAAGTAATTAATAAAGACAACAGCAACTGCTTACCCAACATGGCTTTATACAATAAAGTCAGTTTCATATCCTGGGCCTGTGATATTCATTTGGGAGCCAGCAACTGGAAAGCTCAGGCTGGTCTAAAAGGTGTGAGGATTCCGCATGAGACCCTGTGATTATAATGAGCGGTGCGTGTGATTTGGGGTAATTTCCCGAAGTCCCTTATCGAGATGCGAGCAGCGGGGATTTCTCTAAAAGCGTGTGTGTGACTGCAGCGTGAGAGCGCTGTCACCTTTGATCATCATTATTTGTTCGTGTCTGGAAACAAGCTGATAGCAAGGGCTGCGCCAGGGGTAATTAGGGACCACATGGTGCTTGATGGGGCACTGCACCCCTCACTGGCAGCATCAGATTGACTGTGTTTCAGGGAGGCATCGGGCTTGAAACTGCCGGGAGCAGAACTCTGATGAGCAGCATTTTCACCGGTGGGGGTGGTGGAGTTAGCCCTGTCGTGGCTGAACCCGCGTGTTTTTAGAACCCATCTCCAGCAGGGAACACAGCCCTCTGTGTGCTTTAACCAACTCTCCCCTGAAATTTGTGAGGGTGCCTGGGGATTTTCAGATAAGCAGCGTTTATGAGGACAGTTCCCAGCTTTCAGGGTCTGGGTGATGGCTATTCCTAGGACCCTTTGCACTCAGACACCTCTCTCCTGATCTTTTGCAAATTCCCACTCTGAAATGTTTTCGGTGTTAGCTGGGGGCGGAGACCACAGCTCAGAGAGGGAGTGGTGTCTAATGCCAGAACTCAGTGGGGCAAAGCGTTTTCTACTTGGAGCTAATTATTTTAGTGTGAAAATACAAAAACCTAGAATGAAGAAGTGATTTGTCCATGAGTAAAGAGCAGACTTCAGTAGGTTACAACTGCAATGGGAGAATGTTGTTGCTGTTGGCAAGTCAGTTCCAACTCATGGCGACCGCATGGACAATAGAATGAAACGTGTCCTGGTCTTACACCATCCTCACAATCACTGGCACGTTCTAGCTCCTTGATATGGCTCCTGTGCCAATCCATGTCACCGAGGGTCTTCTTCACCCTTGCTTGCCCTCTGCTTCACCAAACACGATGTCCTCCTTCATCGATTGATCCCTTCTTATGACATACCCAAAGCAAGTGAGTCAGATATTATTCTGTTGTGATCCATAGGGCTTTCACTGGCTAATATTTGGAAGTGGATTTCCAGGCACTTCTTCCTAGTCTGTCTTAGTCTGGGAGCTCTGCTGAAACCTGTTCATCACTGATGACCCTGCTGGGATTTGAAATACTGCTGGTGGCGTAGCTTCCAGCATGAGAGCAACATGCATGCCACCACAGTACGACAGATTGACAGACGTGGAGGAAAGGGAGCATAGAGCTCTGGCCATGTGCCTTGGCTGGGAGCTTGGACTCGGGGTAGAAATTATGCTTGTGAATCCCAAGTCAAGTCTGCCTCTCGGTCACATGGTATCTCTCCACTCCTACAGAGGGTTCCGTGACAGTGGAGGGAACAAGGCAGGCTAAGTCATTGCCTTGTTTTGGTGGGAACTGTTTCCCTGCTGGCTGTCATTCTCGATTCCATACTGAAGCACTTCCAAGTGAAGGGCCTCCTTGAATGATACCGAGCTATAAACTCCTGCAGACTGAGAGATAAACCAGTCTGGAAGAAGGGCTATTATCCCACTAGATGGCAAAGGGGAGAAGAGAAGCTATTGGCTCATGCTGGAGAAAAAGCCTCCAGAAATGGGAAACTTGCTGCATTTGGCATTGCTTCAAAGAACTTTAATAAGGTGACATTGAAAATAACGCCAAATTTCTTTTTAAGTTCAGAAAATGGAAAATCTCTTCAGGTATTCACTGTCATGAAAATAAGTCCAAATGGTAGGTGAGCAGAATCTGCACTATAAACTAGAGGCACCTTGGGCTTCCCAGTGATGTGAAGCCACAGACTGGAGTGGGGCCATGATCATTTTATTCTGCCAAGTGCAGGAGGAAGGCTGGACTCCTCTGATTTCTGTATCATTAGGTGGTAAGGTGGGAAGAAGAAGCTACTGGCCCATATTTTAGGGAAGCCTGTGGTTGCTGGTCAAACTTACGCCCTTTATTAAAAAAACCCGCCATGTATTGGCATCTTCTGTGTGTTCAGTGCTGTCCTAGGTGCTGAAGGCGCAAAGTGAAGAAGAACAATTATGAGCCCCTCTTCCAATCCACCAACCTCTCCTCGGGAATCCTATGGGGCAGTTCTACTCTGTCCTATAGGGTTGCTATGAGTTGGAATTGACTCAGTGGCAGTGAGTTTGGTTTTGGGGTTTTTTTTTTTTTTTTGGCCCTTCAGAGGAGGAAGGAGTCCTGCCCAAGTCAGCAAGCCTGGCCCAGTCCAGGACTATCTGCTGACCTGTAGACCCATGAGCAGTAACAGTGCATGATTTTTGAAGACAGGAGCAACAACAAAAATTCTGTGTCCTCATGGAGCTTACAGCTTTTCTCCTGGTGAGTAGACATTGGCAATAAACAGAATAAATTATGTCTGCAGTGAATTGAAGATGTTAAATGCTATGGGGGAGTCTCTGGGAGGTGCACACAGGTAACATACTTGGCTGCTAACTGTAAAGTTGGAGGCTCTTCAGAAGAAACGCCTGGTGATCCGCTTCTCAAGAATTAACCACGGAACACCTATGGGGCGCAGCTCTACTCTCACGGAACACCTAGGGGGCGTAGCTCTGCTCTCGGGGAACACCTAGGGGGCGTAGCTCTGCTCTCATGGAACACCTGCGGGGCGTAGCTCTGCTCTCAGGGAACACCTAGGGGGCGTAGCTCTGCTCTCGGGGAACACCTAGGGGGCGTAGCTCTGCTCCCGGGGAACACCTAGGGGGCGTAGCTCTGCTCCCGGGGAACACCTAGGGGGAGTAGCTCTGCTCTCGGGGAACACCTGCGGGGCGTAGCTCTGCTCTCGGGGAACACCTAGGGGGAGTAGCTCTGCTCTCGGGGAACACCTACGGGGCGTAGCTCTGCTCTCATGGAACACCTAAGGGGCGTAGCTCTGCTCTCGGGGAACACCTAGGGGGCGTAGCTCTGCTCTCGCGGAACACCTAGGGGGCGTAGCTCTGCTCTCAGGGAACACCTGCGGGGCGTAGCTCTGCTCTCGGGGAACACCTAGGGGGCGTAGCTCTGCTCTCGGGGAACACCTAGGGGGCGTAGCTGTGCTCTCGCGGAACACCTAGGGGGCGTAGCTCTGCTCTCAGGGAACACCTGCGGGGCGTAGCTCTGCTCTCGGGGAACACCTAGGGGGCGTAGCTCTGCTCTCGGGGAACACCTAGGGGGCGTAGCTGTGCTCTCGCGGAACACCTAGGGGGCGTAGCTCTGCTCTCAGGGAACACCTGCGGGGCGTAGCTCTGCTCTCGGGGAACACCTAGGGGGCGTAGCTCTGCTCTCGCGGAACACCTAGGGGGCGTAGCTCTGCTCTCGGGGAACACCTAGGGGGCGTAGCTCTGCTCTCGCGGAACACCTAGGGGGCGTAGCTCTGCTCTGATACTCATCGGGCGGCCGTAAGCTGAAGTCAACTTGATAGGAACAGGTTTTTTAAAGGCTATGGAAAAATGGCGCTGGGATTTTTGTTTGTTTGTTTGTTTTTGGAGAAAATAAAGCAGATGTGAAGAGACAAGGGTGTGCCCTGGGCACACTTTGGAGGAGATGATTCTGGGCTGACGGCACAGCATTGGCACAGCCTAGGGGCGGGTGAGCCTCATGGACAGCAAGGGGGCCCTGGGGCTGGTGCTGAAAGTGGGCGAGGAAGTGAGGTAGGGTGAGATGAGAAGCCCAGAAGGCCGTGCAGGGCCTGGTGGGCCGATGCAAAGACCCCAGTGTTTATCCTGAGCAGGACAGCAGACATAGAGGCCTGTGGTCCAGGCAGTGCCATGATCCACCCTCCCAGAAGACTGGCCCAATAGTGTGAGAACTGTTTCCTGGGTTGTCACTACAAAGAACCACAAAGGGAGTGGCTCAAAGCAACAGA
Source organism: Elephas maximus indicus (assembly GCF_024166365.1). Classification (NCBI taxonomy): domain Eukaryota; kingdom Metazoa; phylum Chordata; class Mammalia; order Proboscidea; family Elephantidae; genus Elephas; species Elephas maximus. The sequence goes on along the minus strand of NC_064834.1, from coordinate 81,144,569 downwards.
AATGTACTATCTGACAGTTCTGGAGATTAGAAGCCCATATTCAGGGTGTCGGCAGGGCCATGCTCCCTCTGAAGGCTCTAGGCGAGGATCCTTCCTTGTCTCTTCCAGCTTCTGGTGGGCCCAGGGATTCCTTGGCTGTGGCTGCATCAGTCCCATCTCTGCCTTTGTCTCCGCACTACCTCCTCTTCTCCATCCCTGTGTCCCTTCTCTTCTCTTACAGGACACCAGTCATATAGGGTTAGAGCCCTCCCTACTCCAGCATGACCTCATGTTAACCTAACTGGTAACAGCTCAAAGACCGTGTTTCCAAACAAGATCTCATTCAAGTTACCGGGGTTAGGACTTGAATGTATCTTTTTGGGGGGAACATAATTAGACCCATCACAAGATCATCCTGCGGAGTGTCAGGAAGGAGGTGGTTAAAAGAGGACTACAGGGCTGCCAGATGCCAAAGGGAGTAGTCTCATCAGAGGCCGGGGCTGTGGGGACCCTGGGAGGTCATCTGTGCTTCGGTAAGACTGTGTGGCTCACAGCCACTTCCTTATGAGTGATAACTTTACATCAAATTATTAATTCTGAAAGCAAAATCATAAATCAGCAGACAGAACGTGGTTGAGTCCAGTTCGCTTATGACTTAGCTGATTCCCCAGAAGCTGCTTCTGGGGCTTTATTGAGCCAGGTCTCAATCCATTTAATTTTGCTCTTGAAAATTTAAATTCTACACTAGGTCAAATTTTCACTTATTTCATTTTTATTTAATGGCCCTACTATTGATTCACTTACTTAATTTTTGTGTGTGTGAAGAGATAAAAACACAATCATGTATCCTACTGACAGCTGTGGGCCAGACCAGGGTCCCTGCTGGGGTGTGAGGTGCACCTTGTGTCAGTATCCTGAGTGTCTGATGCATGGATGCCTGAACGCCTCGTTTCTGAGAAAATGACCCAGAAGAGGGGAAAGTCAAAACCACAACCATCTAATTCTTGCGTTATCTATCACAGGGTGAGTTTTGCTTCTTTCCTATTATACTCAGGAGTAGACACATGTCAAAGTGGTAATTTCATTTTGGGATCACTGTGGTTGGAAGTGACTTCAATCCCACTCCTTCTGCTGTCCAGTCCCCATGAGCAGAGGTGCCCTCCCAGGGGACAGGTCTGGACCTGTAGGACACTCAGGGTTGAGAGGCTTGGGAACAGGATAGTTCCCGAGAGGAGGTGGCCCGTCCATGTCTGTGCCTCTGGGCAAGGGAGCAGCTCCATGGTCCCCAGCTCGTGGCCACCTTGTGTCCCTGCTGGACAGGGTCGGGTGGCGGTATACCATGGGTGCAGAGTCTGTGAGGTTTTCCAGCTCTACACTCAAACTTGGACACTTTGTGGTGCCCTCTGAACACTTCACCAGGGAATTTTTCTGGCCCACACCACTGTCCCTCAGGCCTCCAGCTCCTGCCCCTGCTGCATGGCTCTGGAGCAGCAGGAGCCCAGGTTTGCAGAGTGGACTTTCTGCAACTCTCAGCACACGTGTGCAGGGGCTGGCAGTGCAAGGCTGAGAACTCAGACTCCAAGTCTGGGTGCAAACCCCAGCTCTGCTCCTCACTAGCTGTGTGACCTTCTACAAGTTACTCCACATCTCTGTGCTTCCATCCATCATCTGTAAAATGGGGCTGGTGATAACTTAGCACCTACCTTCTAGATTGCTGTGAGATTGGAAGGAGTGCTACATTTAAAGGCATCAAAACAGTGCCTGGCACCTTTAAGAACCTCGAAGTGTTTGTTGTTATCCTTGTTTAAACATCGTCACAGCTCAACCTTGTTCCTTTAAAGTACTTTTCTAAGAATCCAGAAACAGTACTTGTGGCTTAGATCTTAGGCAGTGATTTTAATGTCAAGTGGAGCTGGGAACCACACTTAAGGTCCCAGTATTTGTATCAACCCCTCTACACACACACACACACACACACAGACATACACTGTAACCTAAACAAGCCACAGGGCTCTATGTGGTCCATTCTCAATCCTTTTCCTCATCGCAGAAACACAGCCCAAATAAGTCAAAATAAGAATTTTATTTATCAAAGTAAGAATTTCTGATCTTTAAGAGGCCTTCCTCCTTTGAAGATGGGGACAGGGTGGGGGAAGGGTGAGCAAAGGAGGGCACTGCCATTGCACATAAGTTAATTATCACCCACTGGCTGCTCGTCAATGCCATGTGTCCTAGTAGACACTTGTAACACACCATGTCTGCCAACTGACAGTGTGGCTCTGGCCCATTTGTTAGTCCAGCTGTTCTCATCAGCTTCTGAGAGAGGAAAGAAGAGTTTGGACTAGGAAGGGCCCCAAAAGGCAGGACCAGGTTGGTGCCAATGCAAGACTCCTCGGTTGCCACGGCTCAGAGTGGGAATGCCAGGAATCCTGTTGCAAATCACAGGCTTCATCCCAGAACCTCTCACCTTTGCCAAAGGGCCCTTGTCCCTGGGCCAGAGGTTCAGCCCTGCCTCCCTCCGCAACACCCCAGGGGGAGGAGCTTGAGCCATCCCTGCCCTCTGGTCTGTGACTCCCCTGGGGAGTCCCTGAAAGGCCACTCTGTAATGTTCAGGGGCTTAGGGAAGCCCCCCCAGAAAGGCAGCACCCACCCCACAGCCCAGCCTCCCTAATCCTGGCCGTGTCTCACGTTCCTGCTGTTGGGAACAGGCGGCACCCACAGAGACCAAGACTTTATCAAGAGATCATTTCCTTCCAGCAAGAACAACTGCAGCTTGGCTCTTTAAGATTTATGGACAATAAAAAACTTTGCCTACATAAAGAGATGTACACAGCAGCCTTGCAATGTGCCCAGCAACAGACTTCAGTGCTGGAGGAAGACGGCTGGTGGGGCTGTTATCCTGGCCACCCTTTAACGTCGGTGTATTGTTTGTACTAATGGCAAGGAACTGTAATGCGTCATAATTCAGCCCCTGGCATAGGCTGGAGGACAATCAGAGGGCTCTGAGAGGAATGGGACTGGACAAAACAATAGGAGCCCTTAGATAAATATTCTGCCAAACAACAGGCTCTAGAGTACAGTTCATCTCTGGGTAATAAAGACTAGACTCAGAGCTTTCACTCAAAGGTGACTGAACCACTGGTTCTGGGATTTAGATTTCCTTCACCTTTGCCTGGGTGGTCCAAATTGTGAACGTGCTCCCTGTTCACAGCTCATCGAAAGGTTGGAGGGTTGAGTCCACCCAGAGGCACCTCGGAGGCATCTCGGAAGAAAGGCCTGTGATCTACTGTTGAAAAATCAGCCACTGAAAGCCCTATGGAGCACAGCTATACTCTGACACACATGGGGTGGCCATGAATTGGGGTGAACTCGACAGCAACTAGTTTTGGGTTTCAGCATGCACAAAATTGCCACCAAATAAGGGGCTCAGCTCAGGACTGCTACGTTCGCACGCATTGAGCCCAGACACAAGAGACAGCAAGAATTAAAGCCCTCCCGAGGCTCCTCTTGCTGGAAAGGGCAGCCATCTGCGAGAATCGAAATGCAGCTCCCTCTATTCCGTGCCTTCTCTCAGCAGAACTGGAGAAGGCTAAATTTTTGGCGAAGTCTCATACCTTGGGTCAGTGGGCCTCTACGATCCCATGTCAATGTTAATGAGCCTGTGGTCTCCTTGCTGCTCATTCAGCCCCAGAAAGTTGTCTGCACGACTGTGCTCAGGGTCACTCTGTTCTCAGCCTGGTGCAGACTCGGGGAGGTGAAGCTGGTGACTACTGTTCACCAGGATTCCATGTCAGTTGTATGCATCACTCTCCAGGGTGAGAAGGACCAATCTTGTGCACCCTCCTGTAATGTGATTGAGAGAAGGACATTTCATGGTCCTTATGAGCAAAGGTTTCTGTTGGGAGATCTCAAGATGACACAAATCCAATCCAGCAACACAACACCCTCCAGCCCAGGAAGAGGGCTGCCTTTCACAAATACCACATGGGGGCTTTATAGAATTGCAATTTATCATTTCAGTTTGGAGGCTAAAAGTTCAAATCGGGATATAGGCTCTGGGGGAGGGTCCCTCCTTTTCTGTAGCCCTGGGTGCGGATGTTCCCTCATTGGTGCCTTGGCTGGTAGATGGGTCTTCATGGTGCCTGTCTTCCTCTGTGTGTGTGTGTGTGTGTGTGTGTGCTGCTCTTTTTCTAGGATGCCACGCAGGAGGGATTAGGTTTAGGACCCAACCTACTTGGGTATGACGTCATGAACATGACAAAAGAAAACTTCTGTTTTCAAACAGGGTCACATTTGCAGGTACAGGGATTAGTATTTTAACATATCTTTTGGGAACACAATTCTGTTCATAAAACCCAGGATCTAGGGACTTAAGGCAAATGTCTTGCTCTGGCTCCCTAGGGGTGACTGGGAGTTCTACGGCCACCAGCCTCGAACTTTAGTGGCCTCAGAATCCTCCATGGCGCCATCCCGGAGTGTTGGCCTCAGCCGGTCTGGGAGGGGTCTAGAAATCTGCGTTTCTTACAACTTTCTGGTGGTGCTGATGTGGCAGGTGAGATTCCTGCCGGCCTGAGAAAATAGGTTGTTTGCTGGAGGAAGGCCAGAGATGAGGCTCTGGTGGAGGATAGGCTTTGCCCAGGCTCTGCTTGGGGTGCCAGGTCTACAGGGGATGATCCTTTGAAAACACTGAGTTTATTTCCTGCTGAGAGATTCCCCTGAAGGCTAATGCTAACGTAGAGGGAAGACAGGCTCTTACCAGGCATCTTTCTTCCCTGATGCAAAGCCCTCAGTCACTTTAAAGGACAGAAGGCTTGCGCGCCAGGCCTAGGGCCCTCACCTTTAATTCACACCAAGTTATGATGCCACCTGAGCTTCCCAGGTTTTTCTACTAAAGCATATTAGCTTTCAGAGACTCACACCTTCCAATCAGCTACGAGGTCAGAGGCACCATGCTGTAGGGAGACGTCTATTATGGCATTGGCTGGAAAGCGCTCTCTAAGCCAGAAATGGTCATAAAACTGTGGTTTTCTTTTCCCCTTTCTTGTTGTCATTACCTGTCTGCTCTGTCTGTCTTCCCCATCAGAAGGTGAGCCTGGCTCACAGACCAATCCTAAAATGGATTGTGAGAAAGAAATAAGGAAAGAGGGGAGGAGAGAGGAAGTGAGGAAGGAAAGAAGGGAAGGAAGGCAGGAAGAGAAGGAGGAAAGAAGGAAGGGAGGGGAAAGGGGACGGAGGGAGAAAGGAAGAAAAGAAGAAATGAAAGAAGGAGGGAGGGAGACAGGGATGGAAAGAAAGGAGGAAAGTGAAGGGAGGGAGGGAGGGAGGGAGGGAGGGAGGGAGGGAGGGAGGGAGGGAGGGAGGGAGGGAGGGAGGGAGGGAGGGAGGGAGGGAGGGAGGGAGGGAGGAAGAAAAGAATGGAGGGAGAAGGTTGATTCATGGCTACCATGTCCATTGCCTGTGAGCTGGTCAAAGCCTCCTTGTCCATCTCAGAGCCCTGAGAATCCAGCCTAGACTCCAGTGGCCCATTCGGGGTTCAATAAGCAGCTGTTGTTGAACAAGTCTGATTTTCTGCAAATATTTACTGATGGTCTGCTCTCTGCCTGGCTCCGTGCTGGCACAGCACAGCTTTAGGAGTGGACCACATCCTTCCTGGCTCCTGGTGCATGGCCTCGGGCCCACCCCCGCCTCAAGGCTCTCCCTGCTATGACCAAGTCCTAACTTCGCAGGCCCCAGAGGCAGACATTAGTCACCTTGTCCAGATGCCTGGCTGAGCACCTGGTGATGTTTCTCCTTCGGAATCCCTGAAGAGCCTGAGCAGACTGAGTTTGAGAAGAGCGAGCATTCAGACCGAGGCCCAGTCTGTGACAGGCACCTCACCATTCTGAGCAGGTCGCTGTCATCAGAACAACCACAATGACACAGAGAACACAAAGACGAACCACAACCAGGGAAAGTGCTCATCCTGTGCTCTTTGAGGACAACTTCATTTTGAAAATTATACCAATCCAATTGTCATCAAGTTGATTCCGACTTATGGTCACTCTATGTGTGTCAGAGTAGAACTGTGCTCGATAGCTTTTCCAATGGCTGATTTTTTGGAATGAATCACCAGGCCCCTGGGTGGACTTGAGCTGCCAACTTTTTGGTTAGCAGGCGAGCACATTACCTGTTGGCCCCACCAGGGACCCCGTTCCAGTTGTAGAAACACTTAAGAGAACTGAAGACGTTTTCCATGACAACATGCTCTAGCTCACCTGCTGGGGCCAAAGTGTGCAGAAGAAAACCAGGATATTCCAGTTGTCTCTCACAACCGCATTCTAGAGCCACTGACAGCTGTTCAACTACAGACAAGTGGGCAGGTCCAAACAAGACCAAAGGAGCTGTTGGCCATCCACGTTCATGAGCCAAATGAATGCCCGTGGCTTTAAGTCGTTGCCCGTGGGGGTTGTTTGTTTCACAGCAAGGATAATGGATACACCTGCACTAATTGAACTGACAACTGTAAGCACTGCCTGGTGGGGGCGGGGGGCTCTCCCTCCAGGGCCACCTGCTCTTAAAGGCCAGGACGGCTGGCGGAGACAGGTCTGTGCCTACTGGGTCACAGTGGAGGTGTCTACCCCACATGCTGCAAAGCTCTCAAAGGTACTGTGCTTATGGGAGCAAGAGATAGAAAACTGCCTGCCAAGCCTCTCTGCCAGGGACTGACTTGTTTTTCCTGAATAACCACCGTTTTGTGGCCAGAATGGTGACAGCATCCAGCTCTGTACAGAGAAAGAAATGAGTCTGCTGCCTTTCAGGAAGTGCCCGTGGTGTCTTCCTGGCCATGAGCCGTGCTTCCAGGAAAAGAATTAACCTCAGCCTTGAATAGAGGAAAGCACGCCCTGTCTTTCTCCCTGAGACGGAGCCTCTATCATCACCCAGAGCGAGGCCGCGTGATTTGACATGGCTCTTACCAGCACGGTGCTCTAACGATCAATGCTAAAAAGATAAAATGGTGTATTTGGACAGTGACAGACGGCAGACCTACAGGATTGGTGGAATTAAATTAACCAAAAATCGGGAACAGTAACAGACACCAACTTCCCATCATTTGAGCTACAGAAAAATTCATCTCTGTGTACGTTTAAAAAAATATTCCACCCAGTTATTTCAGGATCTCAATTACTCTTGAGAATGAGACAAGCTGACAATTTAAAACGGCTTTCTTTTAACTATTCAGTGCCAAACGGAAACAGGAAAATGATTCTATTTTAATGAATAAAATTTACATATCCTATTGACCTTGCAGGGAACCTCGCATTATAGGGAACAGAGGCACCGGTGCCAGCAAATTTGCACTTTCCTTTTACTTGGTTAACTTAAAAATACTTCTGAATCAAGAAAAATATCGGACTAATCTTGCTTTTCCGTAAAGAAAGGAAGGAAAAGAAAGATGAGATATACATTTCTCACGAGCGAGGGGGTATGGAGTCAAAATTCTCATGGGTCCATTACGTGACCTCCTTCAGGAGGGTTGCTGAGAGAGGAGGGGTGCCCGTTAAAGCCCAGATGAAGCTACAGGGGTTCGGATTCTCCTGGAGAGCACGCAGGATATTTCCTTCAGAACACCCACGAACAAGGCTCAGGGTACCGTGGACAGCAGTGGTCTGCCTCAGAGACGTAGGTCTGCATGCCCAGGAAGGCCAGGGTGGAAGGCCGCTGTGAGGGCAGTGTGGGAGTCGTGGCTTAGAGGCACAGGACTGCCCACCTGTGTGTCTGGCTGACTACCTGCACTCAGACCTCACCAGACTGTGGCTTTGCTCACAGAAGTGTCAGTGTTCCTGACCACCAGGCTGCCCATTCATTCTGCCGACCTGGACAAACAGCTCACTCCCCTTCCCAGAAATGCACCTTGCTCAGAAAGACGACTCTGGTTTTGGTTTTCCCAGGTTTCTACCTCAGTGCTTGCCTAAGGCCAGTTTCCCTCTTTGTCCTCAAATTTGCCACACGAGAATGTTAATGAGGTTTTCCAGCTTCGGCTAGGATGGAGAACTGCGTATCTATGACGGTGCCTCTGTCTCAGATCCGTGGCTGCAACAATGGGCTGAAGTATAACGACTGTGAGGGTGGCGAAGGACTGGGCAGTGTTTTATTCTGTTGTACATAGGGTTGCTATGAGTTGGAACCGACTTGACGGCGCCTAACAATAAAAACAAGAACAAGAACGACAGATCTGTGAGCCACGAGGCTCCTACCCTCAGCAGTGGAGGTCATCAGAGCAGTGCCATTCATTCATTCTTCCAAGGAGCGTGAACTAAGGGTCTGCTATGTGCGAATGGGTGACAGAATTCCTGTCCTCAAGAAAATCATATCATATAACATAACATGTAGGAGCATAATAAAGACGCACAATAGTATAAGTATGTACTTAGGAGTCCCTGGGTGCTGCGAATGGTTAAACACCTGACTACTAGTTGCCACGAGTCTAACTCAACTTGATGGCAACTAACAACAAGATGCTATACTTACCATACTTACAAGTATATAACTAAGTATACTACACTCACCATAGGATAGGAAGATGTGCGATTAGAAATGCCAGCGGGGGAACAAAACGCCTTTCTTAGGAGAAGATATTTGATTTAGGCCTTGAAATGTGAGAAGGAAAAAAAAAAAAAAATGGTGTGAGTAAGCTCCTCAGAGACGATTCACAAAATGAGACGGCATTTATATTATGAAATAATGAGCAAGGGGCATCAACTCATAATTCAGGAAAAAAATACACACACGTAGACACCTAGCTAATAAATGTCGTTAAAAAATGATTCAATCTCAGTATGAACCCAAACTATGCAAAGTAAAGCTACAAAAACATGTTACTTGTTGCCAACCAGGTTGGAAGGATTTCAAAAATGGTAACATTCCACAAGCACAAGATGAGATGAACCGATGGCACTCGCACACTAGCTACTTAGGAATATGCCCCAGGAATCTTAAAAGAGTTTGATCCCTTTATCCTTCTATAAATCTGACATGAAGACAACCATTTATAGCCGAAGTCTGTCACACAGTGTTGTGCATATTAGCAAAGTTGGGAAGCCCTAAGCTCTCCACACAGGAATGTGAAACATTCACACATAAATTGTTATGTGGTTATTAAAAAACATGCTTATGAGAATGTCTAATGGCATTGAAAAACCATAGGTACTCTTCATAAGACACCATCAATAAGGTGAAATGACAATCTGTATAATGTTGTTGTTAGGCGCCGCTGAGTAGGTTCTAACTCATGGCGGCCCTTTGTACAACAGAATGAAACAATGCCCAGTCCTGCACCATCTTCATGATCTTTGTTATGCTTGAGCCCATTGTTGCAGCCACTGTGTCAATCCATCTCGTTGACGGTCTCTTTCTTTTTCATTGACCCTCTACTTTACCAGGCATGATGTCATTCTCCAGGAACTGATTTCTCCTGATAACGTGTCCAAAATATATGAGACGAAGTCTCACCGTCCTTGCTTCTAATGAGCATTCTGACTGCACTTCTTCCAAGACGTATTTGTTCATTGTTTTGGCAGTCCGTGATATAGTCAATATTCTTTGCCAACACCATAATTCAAAGGCATCACTTCTTTCTAGGTCTTCCTTATTCACTGCGCATCTTTCGCATGCATACGAGGCGATTGAAAACACCGTGGCTTAGGTCAGGCGCATCTTAGTCCTTCAAGTGGCATCTTTGCTTTTTAACACTTTAAAGAGATCTTTTGCAGATTTGCCCAATGCAATGAGTCCTTTGATTTCTTGACATTGCTTCCATGGGCATTGATCGTGGATTCAAGTAAAATGAAATGCTTGACAACGTCAATCTTTTCTCTGTTTATCACAATATTGCTTGTTGGTCCAGTTGTGAGGATTTTTGTATTCTTTATGTTCACGTGTAATCTTTAAGTCCCCTCTGCTTTCAACAAGCAAGGTCGTGTCATCTGTGTAATGCAGGTTGTTAATGATTCTTCCTCTAACTCTGATGAACCGTTTTTCTTCATATAGTCCAGCCATTTGCTCAGCATACAGATTGAATAAGTATGGTGCAAGGATACAACTCTGATGCACACCTTTCCTGACTTTAAACCAAGCAGTATCCCCATGTTCTGTTTGAAGGACTGCCTCTTGATACATGTACATATACAGGTTATATACAATTAAGTGTTCTGGAATTCCCATTCTTTGCAATGTTCTCTACAACTTGTTATGTTGTCAAATGCCTTTGCACAGTCAATAAAACACAGATAAACATCTTTCTGGTATTCTCTGCTTTTAGCCAGGATCCCTCTGACATCAGCAACCATATCTCTCATTCCACGTCTTCTGAATCCGGCTTGAATTTCTGGCAGTTCCCTGTTGATGTACTGTTGCAGCCACTTTTGAATGATCTTCAGCAAAATTTTACTTTCATGTGATATTAATGATATTGTTTGATAATTTCTGCATTTGGTAGGATTACCTTTCTTGGGGACAGGCATAAATAAGAATCTCTTCTAGTTGATTGGCCAGGTAGCTGTCTTCCAACTTTCTTGGTATAAACGAGTGAGCACTTCCAGCGCTGCATCCGTTTGGTATTCTGTTAATTCCTGGAGCCTTGTTTTTTGCCAGTGTCATCAGTACAGCCTGGACTTCTTCCCTCAGCACCATCGGTTTTTGATCATATGCGACCCCCTGAAATGATTGAATGTCAACCAATTCATTTTGGTACAGTGAGTCTATATATTCCTTCCAGCTTCTTTTGATGCTTCCTGAGCCATTAAATATTTTGCCCACAGATTCCTTCACTATTGCAACTCCAGGCTTGAATTTTTTCTTCAATTCTTCCAATTTGAGAAATGTCAAGCATGTTTCCCACCTCTATTTACTCAAGAGATAGGAAAACGTATGTCCACACAATGAGTTGTGCACAAGTATTCATAGCAATTTCACTCATAACAGTCAAAAACTGGAAACGACCCAAAAGCCCATCAGTGAATGAATTGACAACTGAGACTAGATGTATTTATATAGCAAAATACCACTTAGTAATAAAAAGGAAAGTACTTAATCATCATAAAACATGCATGAATCTCAAAAACATTATGCTGAGCAAAAGAACCAAAATATAAGTATGTACAGATTGCAACCTGTTTTTCTACGAAATTCCAGAACAGGCACATCTAATTCATAGATCACAAAGAAGATGAGGCCTGGTGTGGGCTTGGGGATGGAGTTCCACGGGCCGCCTCTGGAGTGATGGACGTGTTCCATACGGAGACTGTGTGGTCGATAAGCTGGTGTTTACATTTACCAAAAACACGTAAATGCGTGCATTTTATTGTGTGAAACATATACCTCAGTAAGTTTCAGAAGTAAATAATAAATTTAAGAAGTGAAAATAAAAGCAATAACAACAACAAAATACTAGTATTTCTCTACGCCAAATTCACCATCAAGAGCTGTAAGAGGAAGCACCCATGTACCCCCAGAATTCCATGAGTACGTAATACGCGCCGTGGAGCTGTGTGGCCGTGGACTGAGTGCACGAGTGGCGGAGAGCATCTGGGAACCTTCCTGAAGGAACTGTTGATGTGCCTCAGAACAGAAAAGATGTCAAATGAAAAATCACTTTCAAATCAGGAAAACTTGGACATGGGGCTATCTTGAGACAGCCAGCCAACAAAAGCTTGGAATTTGAGAGCTGCGGCTTTCAAGAGGGCCCTTCTCTGATTTTTCCTCCCTACCGTGGCATCAGCACCAAGCCAGCTGCTCCGCTCTGAGCCCGTGGGTGGGCAGGGTGATGGTGCTCCCCACCTCAGTTCACCCAGTGTGCGGTAACAACTTCTGACAAGCAGCTTGTTACATCTTGAGCTCTCCTGCCTGCACCATGTGGGGACAGAGAGGTCCAGGGTCCCCTCCACATCACAAGGTCAGTGAGAGGCAGCCAGGGCTCAGCTCATGCCCCTTGCCACTCACCACAGGCTGCTGTGTCTCCCACAGGCACCTACTGTCTCATGTAGACACGTATGTGTGTGTGCGTGTGTGTGATTTTGTGTGTATGAGTGAGAGTATGTGTATCTGTATATACGTGAGTGAGTGCGTGTGAGCATGTAAGGGTATGTGAGTCTGTGTGTCTATGAGTGTGAGTGAGTGTGTGTGATCATTTGTGTATATGTGAGTGTGCATGAGTGAGTAAGAATGTTTTATGTGTGTATGAGTATGTGAGCATCTGCGCATATGTGAGCGCTTGTGAGTGTGTAAGAGTGTGTTCATGTGAATGTTTGTATAAGTGTGTGAACTGGTGTGTGTAGACTGAGCGACAGCATGTGTGAGTGTACATGACTGTGTATGAGTTTGTGTGTGTGTGTCAGTGAGTGTGTGTGTGAGACAATGTGTTGTGTTTGTGTTTGTGTATGTGCAAAAGTAGCTCTGAAAACATGAACACAGCCCATGGTAATTTTTTTTTTTTTGCAAATTGTAAATTCTTATGGGATATTCCCCACAGCTTTGCTAGTTGTCCTTCAAAAGCCTTTCCCCTCTCAAAGGTGAGTGAATTTTTAGCTTAGAACACCCCCTTCCCAAGTCTAAAAATAACATTTCCTGGGCTCCCTTGCAGACAGGCATGGCTGTGTGACTAGCTGTGGGCTCTCAGAGGATGTGGCGGTATCTGCAACCTTCCTTAAGTGGCAGCTGGCATGCTCCTGTTGACTTTCCTCTCTCCCTTCAATATCCTGCTTACCCCCAGGCTGAAGCTCATTCCAGAACCATCTAGGACATACCAGGAGGCCTGGGTTCTGTGGGTGCCTGGGGCAGCCCCAGCCCTGCACTCTCCCCTGCACTTTCGTGTGAGAGAGAAAACCCCAAATATTAGTGGCTTAAACGCACTAGCTGGACAAAATGGATAGACAGTTATTTCTGTTACTTGCTAGCTGAATTAAAGCCCAAATGTTGGTAGAGAAGTGCATGCAATATTATGTCTCAGGACTATCTCAACCATGGTGTATCTGTGTTATGTGGGTTTATAGAAAAAAATAATCTGCCATATGTGTGCTTGGAGTGGGACCAGAGAATACCAAAGAAGGGAGTCCAAGGTATTAATGAGGAATGGGAAATGGGGGCAGGATTCCTTGTTCACTCAAGGTTCACGGAATATAGACCACATCTACAGGCCTGGGGAACTGGAAGGTCCCAGCCCACCTGGCATTGGAAGCAGGCCTCCAAGGACTCTTCCAGGAGTGGACGTTAATTGGGCTTCCACTCTTTCCTCGAGAAGACCCTGGTTGGTGCAAATGGCTAATGCCCTCAGCTGCTAACTAAGATGTTGCCTCAGAAGAAAGGCCTGGCCATCTACTTCCACACAATCAGCCACCGGAAACCCTGTGGAGCACAGATCCACTCTGACACACATGGGGTTGCCATGCATCAGAGCCGACTCAACGACAATGGGTTTGGTTGTGTGGCTTTGCTGGAGTCCCCACAACACTGTAAGTGCAATGTTGGGAGGTCAATTCTGTTCTCCAGAGAAGAAAACTAAGTCTCAGGTATTCAGTGGCTTCCTTGGTGCGTCATCAGAAGGAAGATGGAGGTGGATTTTGACCCTGGCAGTAGAACCAGGGTAAGCCCCGTGCCTCTTGACATTCATCACCAAAGCAGGCTGCACTAAGGGATGGGGAGACATTGATGAGGGCATCTTCCCTGTGGAGAGAAGAGGAAAGGGAAATAGATGCACAAACTGAAGGACACGAGAGGGGGTGAAATAACTCACTTTTAAAGCATCCAAATCCACGTGTATTTGCCAAGGTGGAAGTGGTCGCAGGGCAGACAGGAGATGCTGTAAAAACTACATGGAAGCAGGTACGCACCACACTCTGCATTATCTTTGCATCCCACCATCCACCCCCATAACATTTTCTAAATAATTCTAGCTGTCAGCTGCCAACTGTCCCCTGATGCTGTGGCTCTTCACGGCAACCCCTTCTTGGCAATTTGTAAGAAATGATGAAATCGCGTGTGGGCTGATGGTGATTAAGGCCTCTGGAGAAGTCTGCCCTCAGCATGGAATGTTATTCCCTCCTCGTCAGCGGAGAGGACACAGGTTTTGCTCGGGGGCTGGCAGTGCAGTTGGGCGGGTGGGCCTTGGAGCCCTCGAACCCTCCCACCTAACACCTAGGGCAGTCCTGGGAGGCATCTTTGGGTTTGAAACTGCCTCTGTCAGGATACCCGGCGTTATGGTTGCAAAAGTAGATGCACATTTGCTAGAAAGGATTTTGTATATAGACTGACGGATTAAAAGGGGGACAGACCATTTTATACTTTTTATTTGTTGAAAGTTTTTTTTAAAGAGATTTTGTGTCCTCTTGTTTGCTTTGTCTATCTATTAATATTTGGGGGCAGCAAGGGTGCTTATTTAGCATACCAATGGCTCTGTTAGCCATGTGTGACATGTACTCGTTTATTCATCCACCTACCGGTTCATTCAAATATTAATCGATCGCTCATCAACTGCACCTGTTATGTGCCAGGCACTGTACTGGGACCTGAGAGCATCAGGGCTCCTCTATTCTTGGAGGAATGACCATTTCACAGTCACTGCGACATTACTAAGTGAAATGGAAGACGGTGACCAGCCCTGCCTGGACGTACAGGGAAGGAAGGTCCACTGATTAGAGGGGTCATGTAGATGGAGACATGCCTGTGCAGGACTGGCACCTTCTGGGCAAAGACATGGCAAAGGCCAAAACCAGACCCAACACTCTGGCATATCTGGGGAGTGGCTGGGACCCAGAAGGATGGGTTCTCTGTTGGATGTTGCCTGTTGCAACCACTGAGGACCAGGAACCTTTGCCAAGGCACCTCTGCATTTCTTGCCACAACGGAGCATTTGACTTCCCTCCACCGCTGTAACTTCTCAGCCCCTGAGGCTGGCTTGCCTCCTTTACCTGGATGCCTCCACTGCTGCTATTTATGCAAATCCCCTTCTGCACTCACACATCGGTGTCTCCTTGTCCCCTGGAGAAGCCTCTGCAAGAGGGGCAGAGGAGGAAGCTGGCTCAGAAATCCAAGTGGAGCACGGCTAGTCTCAAGTTACTTTTCTTCTTTGTGACTGCCAGGTAGGTTTAGAGACATGTAATGGCCATATGCACCTGCTTCTCAACCAGCATCTCCCTAGGAATCTCTTGATCACCATAAGCTTAGCACCAGCTTCTCCACCAGTATCTCCCTGAGAATCTCGTGATCACTATGAACTCAGCACCTGCCTCTCCACCAGTGTCTCCCGGGGAATCTCGTGATCACTGTGAGTTTAGCAGCAGCCTTCATTAGGAGCTCCATTCTCCTGCTCCCCAAGAAGCGTGGCCTACTTCTGCTAGGAGGAGTCCAGGATGCCACATCATTCATGTCAGTATGACCTGGTGCTAAGTCAGTCTTTTGTCTGTATGGAGAGGCAGCTTTGGGGGGTCTCCATGGCAACAGACATGCTCCTTGAGGTTGCACAGGTGAGTGGCAGGCTTGTTGCTGATGTTAGGAAGGCATCCAGTCTTCCTGGGCAGAGCTCCTCCTGCCCCTCTCACTCCTTGCCAACTTCTGCTGCATCCAGGTAAGATGTGGCTGCCTTTGCATCTTTTATTCATAGGTGCGTCATAAACCAGGCTCCTAGTGGTCATCAAAAACAGTATGAATGATGTGATTTAAAAGTACCTTGCCACTTGATAGTAAAAGTAGAATTATTCTTGGAGTGGAATTCATCAATCTCTAAATATGGCTTTTGAATGCTTTTTCTTACAGAAGGTCAAGATTGAAAGAACAGGAGTGACATTCCTGATGACTGATTGCTGTTTCACTTTAAGTTCTTCTATAAGGAACCCATTTGAGGAATTCTCTTTTTTGGGGGTGCTGTTCAGTAGAGAGCACATTTGCAGCTCAAAGGTTCCCCAAGAGCAGTGACATCTGCATACCAACAGCAGCTGCTCTTGGCAGTGTGGAAGCATCAGAACATCAAAACCCAGCTCCCTTCCTCACCATGGCCAATACAAGTAGGTTAGCCCTAGTCATGCTGGTTAGCATGGACAAGGAAATGTGGGGTAACATGTGCCTAACGTCATTGCCCAAAGCCATTCCCACCTCTTCATTAAAACCAGCAGCTGGCACAGTAATGGAACCATTTACTTACATCCACTCAGTGCTTGGTGGGGTGGGCACAGAGAGGGAGCTTCAGTCCAGAGTGATGTTATTGTTGTTAACTGGTGTTGAGGCAGTTCTGACTCACGGTGACGATATGCACAAGAGAATAAAATGTTGCCCAGTCCTGTACCATCTTCATGATTGTTGGCACATTTGAGTCCAATCATTGTGGTCTATAGGGTTTTCATTGGTTGATTTTTGGAAGTACATTGCCAGACTTTTCTTCAGGATCTGCCTTAGTCTGGAAGCTCCAATGAGATCTGTCCACAGTGAGTAACCTGCTGGTATTTAAAATGCTGGTGGCACAGCCTCAAGCATCATAGCAACATACACGTCACCCCGGTACAACAAACTGACAGAGAGGAGGTGGAGGGAGGGACAAGGTGGAGGGAGGGACGAGGTGGACGGAGGGACGAGGTGGACGGAGGGACGAGGTGGACGGAGAGACGAGGTGGTATGAGTGATGAGGTGGAGGGAGGGATGAGGTGGAGGGAGGGATGAGGTGGAGGGAGGGATGAGGTGGAGGGAGGGATGAGGTGGTATGAGTGATGAGGTGGACGGAGGGATGAGGTGGACGGAGGGATGAGGTGGACGGAGGGATGAGGTGGAGGGAGGGAGGAGGTGGAGGGGGGATGAGGTGGACAGGGGATGAGGTGGATGGGGGATGAGGTGGAGGGGGATGAGGTGGAGGGAGGGATGAGGTGGAGGGAGGGATGAGGTGGAGGGAGGGATGAGGTGGAGGGAGGGATGAGGTGGAGGTGGGATGAGGTGGAGGTGGGATGAGGTGGAGGTGGGATGAGGTGGACGGGGGATGAGGTGGACTGGGGGATGAGGTGGAGGGAGGGATGAGGTGGAGGGAGGGATGAGGTGGACAGAGGGATGAGGTGGACGGAGGGATGAGGTGGATGGAGGGATGAGGTGGATGGAGGGAGGAAGGTATCATTTGAAGGTAAGGATATTAAAGTGACCCGAGTTACTCCCATCCACAGGGGTCTCTGGGGATAACATGTGAGAGTGTGTGATAAGTATTGGACCTTGTTCTTCGCCTTCCAAGGGATGTCTCTGCTTTGGCCGTCTACATGAGAGGTCTGTTGACATAGTTTCAAGGTTGTCTTTCTTGCTATTTTTTTACTCTATGAAAATTCTCAGTGGAGGGAGGGGGGATAATTTTTCCCCTCAGGGGATATTTGGCATTGTCTGGAGACATTTTTTGATGATCACAAGTTGGGGGATGCTTTTGGCATTTAGATGCCAGAAATGCTGCTAAACATTTTATAACGCCCAGGATGGCCTCCCACAACAAAGAAGCCACGATTACAACAGACATCAGATCCAAGAAGTTTACCAGAGACAGAGGACATTATATAACAATAGTACGGTCAATCCACTGAGGCATAACAACCCTAAATGTGTGATAAAATGCACCAAAAAGACAGAGCTGCAAAGTATGTGAAGCAAAAACTGACAGAACTGAAAGGAGAAACGGACAAATCACAACTCGTCTTCAATAACTTTCAACAATGTATAGGGGATTTAAATAACCTTCTCTCAACAAATGATAAAACAACCAGTCATAAAAGCAGCAAAGAGAGGAGCGGGGCCAAGATGGCGGACTAGGTGGATGCTACCACGGATCCCTCTTGCAACAAAGACTCGGAAAAACAAGGGAATCGATCACATACATAACAATCTACGAACTCTGAACAACAAGCACAGACTTAGAGACGGAAAACGAACAAATACGGGCAGACAGCGACCGTTTTCAGAACCAGGAGCCAGCGTACCAGCTGACTACTTGGAAAATCTAGTTTCCCAGTGATGGCTCGGAGACAGCAGTCCATATCAAACCACATAAAGAAGCAGACCATGACAGCTTCTCCAACCCCCCAAACAAAAGAATCAAAATCTTTCCCAAATGAAGATACAATCCTGGAATTATCAGATACAGAATATGAAAAACTAATTTACAGAATGCTTAAAGATATCACAAATGAAATTAGGATAAATGCAGAAAAAGCCAAGGAACACACCGATAAAACTGTTGAAGAACTCAAAAAGATTATTCAAGAACATAGTGGAAAAATAAACAAGTTGCAAGAATCCATAGAGAGCCAGCATGTAGAAATCCAAAAGATTAACAATAAAATTACAGAATTTGACAACGCAATAGAAAGTCAGAGGAGCAGACTCGAGCAATTAGAATGTAGACTGGGACTTCTGGAGGACCAGGGAAACAACACCAACATAGCTGAAAAAAAATCAGATAAAAGAATTAAAAAAAATGAAGAAACCCTAAGAATCATGTGGGACTCTATCAAGAAGGATAACTTGCGAGCGATTGGAGTCCCAGACAGGGAGGGGGGACAGAAAACACAGAGAAAATAGTTGAAGAACTCCTGACAGAAAACTTCCCTGACATCATGAAAGACAAAAGGATATCTATCCAAGATGCTCATCGAACCCCATTTAAGATTGATCCAAAAAGAAAAACACCAAGACATATTATCATCAAACTTGCCAAAACCAAAGACAAACAGAAAATTTTAAAAGCAGCCAGGGAGAAAAGAAAGGTTTCCTTCAAGGGAGAATCAATAAGAATAAGTTCAGACTACTCAGCAGAAACCATGCAGGCAAGAAGGGAATGGGACGACATATACAGAACACTGAAGGAGAAAAACTGCCAGCCAAGGATCATATATCCAGCAAAACTCCCCCTGAAATATGAAGGAGAAATTAAGGTATTTACAGATAAACACAAGTTTAGAGAATTTGCAAAAACTAAACCAAGACTGCAAGAAATGCTAAAGGAGATTGTTTGGCCGGATGACCAATAATATCAGGTACCAGCACAATACAAGGTCACAAAACAGAACGTCCTGATATCAACGCAACTCAAATAGGGAAAGCACAAAAACAAACAAACAAAGACTAATTCCAAAAAATAAATAAATAAACAAAATAATACACACAGCAGGAAATCATGGAAATCAATAGATAAACGATCACATTAATCAAAAAGAGGGACTAAATATAGGAGGCATTGAACTGCCAGATGGAGAGTGATACAAGGCGATATAGAAGGATACGAGTTAGGTTTTTACTTAGAAAAATAGGGGTAAATAATAAGGTAACCGCAAAAAGGAATATCAATTCCTTAACTCAAGAAAAAAGCCAAGAAAAACGTAACGACTCAATAAACACAAAGTTAAACATTATGAAAATGAGGATCTCACAAGCTACTAAGAAAAAAGTCTCAGCACAAAAAAGCATGTGGAAAAATGAAACGGCCAACAACACACATGAAAAGGCATCAAAATGACAGCACTAAAAACTTACTTGTCTATAATTACGCTGAATGTAAATGGACTAAATGCACCAATAAAGAGACAGAGAGTCACGGACTGGATAAAAAAACACGATCCATCTATATGCTGCCTACAAGAGACACACCTTAGACTTAGAGACACAAACAAACTAAAACTCAAAGGATGGAAAAAATATATCAAGCAAACAATAAGCAAAAAAGAAGAGGAGTAGCAATATTAATTTCTGACAAAATAGACTTTAGACTTAAATCCGCCACAAAGGATAAAGAAGGACACTACATAATGATAAAAGGGACAATTGATCAGGAAGACATAACCATATTAAATATTTACGCACCTAATGACAGGGCTGCAAGATACATAAATCAAATTTTAACAGAATTGAAAAGTGAGATAGACACCTCCACATATATAGTAGGAGACTTCAACACACCACTTTCGGAGAAGGACAGGACATCCAGTAAGAAGCTCAATAGAGACACGGAAGATCTAATTACAACAATCAACTAACTTGACCTCATTGACTTATACAGAACTCTCCACCCAACTGCTGCAAAATATACTTTTTTTTCTAGTGCACATGGAACATTCTCTAGAATAGACCACATATTAGGTCATAAAACAAATCTTTCCAGAATCCAAAACATCGAAATATTACAAAGCATCTTCTCAGACCACAAGGCAATGAAGCTAGAAATCAATAACAGAAAAACTAGGGAAAAGAAATCAAATACTTGGAAACTGAACAATACCCTCCTGAAAAAAGACTGGGTTATAGAAGACATCAAGGAGGGAATAAGGAAATTCATAGAAAGCAACGAGAATGAAAATACTTCCCATCAAAACCTCTGGGACACAGCAAAAGCAGTGCTCAGAGGCCAATTTATATCGATAAATGCACACATACAAAAAGAAGAAAGAGCCAAAAGCAGAGAACTGTCCCGACAACTTGAACAAATAGAAAGTGAGCAACAAAAGAACCCATCAGCCACCAGAAGAAAACAAATAATAAAAATTAGAGCTGAACTAAATGAATTAGAGAACAGAAAAACAATTGAAAGAATTAACAAAGCCAAAAGCTGGTTCTTTGAAAAAATTAACAAAATTGATAAACCATTGGCTAGACTGACTAAAGAAATACAGGAAGGGAAACAAATAACCCGAATAAGAAACAAGAAGGACCACATCACAACAGAACCAAATGAAATCAAAAGAATCATATCAGATTACTACATAAAATTGTACTCTAACAAATTTGAAAACCTAGAAGAAATGGATAAATTCTTGGAACAATACTACCTACCTAAACTAACACATTCAGAAGTAGAACAACTAAATAGACCCATAATAAAAAAAGAGATTGAAATGGTAATCAAAAAACTTCCAACAAAAAAAAGTCCTGGCCCAGATGGCTTCACTGCAGAGTTCTACCAAACCTTCAGAGAAGACTTAACACCATTACTATTGAAGGTATTTCAAAGTATAGAAAAAAACGGAATACTACCCAACTCATTCTATGAAGCTACCATCTCCCTGATACCAAAACCAGGTAAAGACATTACAAAAAAAGAAAATTTTAGACCTATATCCCTCATGAACATAGATGCAAAAATCCTCAACAAAATTCTAGCCAATAGAATCCAACAACACATCAAAAAAATAATACACCCTGATCAAGTGGGATTTATACCAGGTATGCAAGGCTGGTTCAATATCAGAAAAACCATTAATGTAATCCATCACATAAATAAAACAAAAGATAAAAACCACATGATCTTATCAATTGATGCAGAAAAGGCATTTGACAAAGTTCAACACCCATTCATGATAAAAACTCTCACCAAAATAGGAATTGAAGGAAAATTCCTCAACATAATAAAGGGCATCTATGCAAAGCCAACAGCCAATATCACTCTAAATGGAGAGAACCTGAAAGCATTTCCCTTGAGAACGGGAACCAGACAAGGATGCCCTTTATCACCGCTCTTATTCAACATCGTACTTGAAGTCCTAGCCAGGGCAATTAGGCTAGACAAAGAAATAAAGGGTATCCAGATTGGTAAGGAGCAAGTAAAGCTATCACTATTTGCAGATGACATGATCGTATACATGGAAAACCCTAAGGAATCCTCCAGAAAACTACTGAAACTAATAGAAGAGTTTGGAAGAGTCTCAGGATATAAAATAAACATACAAAAATCACTTGGATTCCTCTACATCAACAAAAAGAACACCAAAGAGGAAATAACCAAATCAATACCATTCACAGTAGCCCCCAAGAAGATAAAATACTTAGGAATAAATCTTACCAAGGATGTAAAAGACCTATACAAAGAAAACTATAAAACTCTGCTACAAGAAATTCAAAAGGACATACTTAAGTGGAAAAACATACCCTGCTCATGGATAGGAAGACATAACATAGTAAAAATGTCTATTCTACCAAAAGCCATTTATACATATAACGCACTTCCGATCCAAATACCAACGTCATACTTTAAGGGGATAGAGAAACAAATCACTAATTTCATATGGAAGGGAAAGAACCCCCGGATAAGCAAAACATTACTGAAAAAGAAGAAGAAAGTGGGAGGCCTCACTCTACTTGATTTCAGAACCTATTATATAGCTACAGTAGTCAAAACAGCCTGGTACTGGTACAACAACAGGCACATAGACCAATGGAACAGAATTGAGAACCCAGATATAAATCCATCCACGTATGAGCAGCTGATATTTGACAAAGGACCAGTGTCAGTCAATTGGGGAAATGATAGTCTTTTTAACAAATGGTGCTGGCATACCTGGATATCCATTTGCAAAAGAATGAAACAGGACCTATACCTCACACCATGCACAAAAACTAACTCCAAGTGGATCAAAGACCTAAACATAAAGACTAAAACGATAAAAATCATGGAAGAAAAAATAGGATCTACCCTAGGAGCCCTAATACAGGGCATAAACAGAATACAAAACATTACCAAAAATGATGAAAAGAAACCAGATAACTGGGAGCTCCTAAAAATCAAACACCTATGCTCATCTAAAGACTTCACCAAAAGAGTAAAAAGACCACCTACAGACTGGGAAAGGATATTCAGCTATGACATCTCAGACCAGCGCCTGATCTCTAAAATCTACATGATTCTGTCAAAACTCAACCACAAAAAGACAAACAACCCAATCAAGAAGTGGGCAAAGGATATGAACACACATTTCACTAAGGAAGATATTCAGGCAGCCAGCAGATACATGAGAAAATGCTCTCGATCATTAGCCATTAGAGAAATGCAAATTAAAACTACGATGAGATTCCATCTCACACCAACTAGACTGGCATTAATTCAAAAAACACAAAATAATAAATGTTGGAGAGGCTGCAGAGAGATTGGAACTCTCATACACTGCTGGTGGGATTGTAAAATGGTACAACCACTTTGGAAATCCATCTGGTGTTATCTTAAACAGTTAGAAATAGAACTACCATACAACCCAGAAATCCCACTCCTCGGAATATACCCTAAAGATACAAGAGCCTTCACACAAACAGATATATGCACACCCATGTTTATTGCAGCTCTGTTTACAATAGCAAAAAGCTGGAAGCAACCAAAATGTCCATCAACAGATGAATGGGTAAATAAATTGTGGTATATTCACACAACGGAATACTATGCATCGATAAAGAACAGTGACGAATCTCTGAAACATTTCATAACATGGAGGAATCTGGAAGGCATTATGCTGAGCGAAATGAGTCAGTTGCAAAAGGACAAATATTGTATAAGACCACTATTATAAGATCTTGAGAAATAGAAAAAATGGAGAAGAACACAGACTTATGTGGTTACAAAGGGGGGAGGGAGGGAGGGAGGGAGAGGGCTTTTAATTGATCAATCTGTAGATAAGAACTGCTTTGGGTGAAGGGAAAGACAACACTCAAAACAAGGAAGGTCAGCCTAATTGGACTGGATTAAAAGCAAAGAGGTTTCCGGGATAAAATGAAAGCTTCAAAGGTCAGCGAAGCAGGGGCTGGGGTCTGGGGAACTTGGTTTGAGGGGACTTCTAAGTCAATGGGCAAAACAATTCTATTATGAAAACACTCTGCATCCCACTTTGAATTGTGGCGCCTGGGGTCCTAAATGCCAACAAGCGGCCATCTAAAATACATCAATTGGTCTCAACCCACCTGGAGCAAAGGCAAAGGAAGAACACCAAGGTCACACGACAACTAAGAACCCAAGAGGCAGAAAGGGCCACATGAACCAGAGACCTAAATTATCCTGAGACCAGAAGAACTAGTTGGTGCCCGGCCACAATCGATGTCTGCCCTGTCAGGGAGCACAACAGACAACTCCTGAGGGAGCAGGAGACCAATGGGATACAGACCCCAAATTCTCACTAAAAGACCACACCTAATGGTATGATTGCGACTAGAGGAATCCCAGAGACAATGCTCCCCAGACCTTCTGATGGCACAGGACAGGAACCATCCCCAAAGACAAATCATCAGGCATGAAAAGGACTGGTCAGTTGTGGGGAGAGAGATGCTGATGAAGAGTGAGCTAATTAAATCAGGTGGACACTGGAGAGTGTGTAGGCAACTCTTGACTGGAGGGGGGATGGGAAGATAGAGAGAGAGGGAAGATGGCAAAATTGGCACGAAACGAGAGACTGAAAGGGCTGACTCAATAGGGGGAGAGCAAGTGGGAGAAGGGAGTAAGATGTATGTAAACCTACATGTGACAGACTGATTGGAATGGTAAATGTTCACTTGAAGCTTAATAAAAAGAAAAGAAAAAAAAAGCAGCAAAGATATAAAATAACTTGACAACACCATCTACCAATAGATCTAATCAACGTTTACATAATACTCCATCCAACAACAGGAGAACAGACATACTTGGCAAGTGCACATGGACAAAATAAATCATATTCTGGGCCATGAAGCAAACCTCAACATATTTAAAATAATTGAAATCATGCAGAATGTGCTCTGCAACCATAATAGAATCAAACTAGAAATTGGTAACAGAAAAAATCCTCCGACACTTAGAAACTAAACACCACCCATCTAAATAATCCATGAGTCATAAAGGAAATCTCAAGGGAAATAAGCGAAATACATTGGAATGAATAAAAATGAAAATAGAACATATTAAAATTTGTGAGATATACCTAAAGCCGTGGTTAGCAGAAAGCTTGTAACATTAAATACACAAATTAGAAAAGAGGAAAAATCTCCTATCGATAATATACACTTCCATCTAAAAACCCTAGAAAAGGAATAGTAAAATAAATCCAAATCCATCAGATGGACGGCAATAATATAGATAAGAGTAGAAATCAATAACTTTAACAATAGAAGACAATAAAGAAAATCAATGAAACAAAGAACTGGCTCTTTGAAAGGATCATTAAAATAGATAGACCTGTAGTAAGACCGACAGAGAAAATGAGAGAGAAGAAGCAAAGTACCAACATCAGGAAGGAAACATCACTACAGATCCAGCAGACATCAAAAGGGCAATAAGGAATACTGCCAACAACAATACACGCATGAACTTGATAAATGAACTGAACCAAATCTTTGAAAAACAGAAACTACTACAACTCACCCAATTTGAAATCAATCATTTGAACAGCCCTGTAGGGTCACGATGAGTAGAAATCAACTTGACTGCAATGATTTTTTTTGGTAGCTATTAAGGAAACTAAATTCATAATTTAAAAACTCTCAAAAAAAGAAATCTCCAGGCCCAGATAATTTCACTGGAGAATTATATTAAACATTCAAAGAATAAGTAACAGCAATTCTACACAATCTTTCCCAGAAAATGAAAGAGAAAGGAATTCTTCTCAACTCTTCTTATGAAGCTAGTATTGCACATACCAAAACCAGGCAAAGACAACGTAACAAAAAAATAAATAAATAAACAGAACTCTAAGTCATTATACCGTATGTGATCTGTCTCCTTCCTGAGGGTGGTTCGGACTTTATGAGCATCCTCACCTTCTGAACTGCAAACGTTCATGTCAACCAAAAGCCCATTGATATTGGGTCAGTTTCGACTCATAGCGACCCTATAGGACAGAGTAGAACTGCCGCATAAGATTTCCAAGGAGTGGTTGGTGGATTTGAACTGCCAACCCTTTGGTTTGCAACCTAGCTCTTAACCACTGTGCCACCAGGGCTCCAAACATTCACCTACAGCACAATTTAGAAAGAAAAGCCCAATACCTAGGCAGCCCTGGAAGCCAAGCTAACTGCACTCTGTTCGCAGTATGTAAGCCCTCTCCTGTAGTTCCAGCCTGTTGTCGCCTTGTCCCTGGGTGCACCACACGGCTCTGCCGCATGGTGTGCTGCAGTTTCCTCTCTGGGACTCGTGAGAGTCCTACACTCTATTTGTTTCCTGGCCTTCCTGCATGAGTCTCACTTCTTCCTGCTGCACCTGATAGACCATCTAGGACACTCCCAGACTCTCTTTGGGTCAAGTTGAACACAATCAGGGGATCAGCTGGAAGGGGCACTCTTTTAAGACAGGCAACATCCCTTTGACTGACCCATCAGTAGGGCTTGGAGGTTTGGCCACTGGGCCTCTGCCTCCCAACTATTGATCACTGTCTTATGGGATGGCCTGCATGGGGGAAAGTGCCTGCCCCTTTGCAGGAGTTCCCCCAACCCCTCTGGTTTCCTGGCAGCCGGGAAGCTCACAGAGCAGGTTACTCAGCAGTTAATGTTTAGCTGTCACCCACCAGGATCCCAACAATAACCTCACTCTCTCTGGGTCCCATGGTTCCACTTACACACCCCGGTTTAATTGAAACTCTTGTCCGAATTCCAAACATGGAAAATGTCGGGAGTTGGATGCCGTGGGGATTGGTCCCAAAGCATGTATATTTCAATACATTCATTAATGACTTGGAAAAGTCAGAGAAAAGGCTAAGTGGCCAAATTTGCTGAATGCACAGAATTATTAGAGTTCACTGTTGAGGGAAGAAAACACACAGACCGCCTCCCGTGACATCCTGCCTTTTTTTTTACCCTGAGGGTTATTTCATCAAGGTGAAGCCTATTAAGACAATCAACGGTGCAGAGAGCACATTAAGTTATTGCCTCGTTTCTCTCCTCTGAAATATAACTTACTATCCGGAGCAGGAATTCAGATTTAAGGGACTGTGATTGCTGGATCCAGAGGTGTCAGCTCGCAGAAACACGTGCTGCTGGGTAAAGCCAGAGGTTTGTGGGGAGCAGCAGCGCAGCCCAGGCCCTTCCGGAGAGGAGGGCAGCAGAGCAACCTGTGCGGAAGCCCAGGACAACGAGTCCACCTTAGTGATGCCCCGGACACTCTGGGGTCCTGGGAAACCTGGGCTGTGGAGTCAGGCTCTTCAGGTCTGCATTCCACCCCTCCTGCCTCAGTATCCTAGGGCCGTGGTGCTAGAAATACCAAAAGGTAGGTGGCTTTAAAGGACAGAAATTCACTGTCTCAGAATTCTGGAGGCTGGAAGTTCATATTCCTTCTGCGGCCTTTCTCCTAGCTTCTGGTGCCTGCCGGCGGGTGATCCTTGGAGTTCCTTTCCTTGCAGAAGGGTCCTCACGTGGTGTCTGCATGTGTCTCTGTCTCCTCTACTCTTTTTCTAACTCAGAAGGGGGCAGGTTTAGGAACCCACTTGCCTGTGTGACTTTATTATCCTAAGAAAAGAAAACTGCTATATGCAGAGTCACATTCATAGGTGTAAAAAAAAAAAAAAAAACCTGTTGCTCATAGCGACCCTACAGGACAGAGTAAAACTGCCCCATAAGATTTCCAAAGAGCAGCTGGTGAATTCCAACCGCTGACCTTTTAGTTAGCAGCCATAACTCTTAACCACTGTGCTAGCAAGGCTCTATTTACAGGTATCCAAAACCAAACCCCTTGCCGTTGAGTCAATTCCGACTCAGTGACACTATAGGACAGAGGAGAACTGCCCTGTACCATTTCCAAGGAGTGCCTGGTGGATTCAAACTTCTGACCTTTTTGTTAGTGGCCCTAGCAGTTAGCCACTATGCCACCAGTTTCCTTCACAGGTATAGGTGTCAGGAATTCAACACGTGTTTTTGAGGGGCACGATTCAATCCATAACACCTACCACTTATCAGCTCTGTGACTTTAGGAAAATGACCAAGCTTCTCGGTGCCTCAATTTCTCATCCTTGAAATGGGCACAGTGATGTGTCTGTCTGTGCCATTCTGGATATGGCGGTAATGGGGATGAGGTGTCGGGCGGGTGTTCAATGCCTGTGAGCCACGGGATGATTCTGCACACGTGGTTATTTCCACATATTATTACCTGCACATGTCATAACTGAATATTTTAAACCGAGCTCTTCAGGACTCTGCTCAAACAGAACACCTCAACCTGACAAGAGGCACAGCCATTGTCGGTGGGTGTGGGAACGGAGCACCGGCCTGCCCTGTTCTTTGGGCTTTGAGCTCCAGCATGCAGCTGCATTGTGGGTTGGATCCTGGAGCTGATAACTATGGTGTGAAGCACACTTGTATTGTAGGCAGCAGGCGTCTGTTCACTTGAAGGCTGCTACCAGGGAACCAGAGGGTGTTGGTGGATGTTTGGAGTTCTGGTCAGCTCAGGGCAGACCACGTTCTTCTCAGGAGCCTTGTTCTCCTTTGCCTCTAAAGAACTGTGCTCCGGGGTATGGCATGAATTCAGCACCCCTCTTTGGGGATCATGCTAATTTGAACTTGGTTGCAATCCGCCTCGTCACTGTTGGGGAGGAGGGTGGCCAGAGTCTGCTAAGCAAAGTGTAGCCCATATGCAGAGCAAGCTGACGACCCTCCAAAAAGAAACCACTGCTTCTCAATGAGCTAATTGCCAAAGGCTCCTACCTGCTCAGGGCAGGCACAGCTGCTGCCTCCTGCTGCCGGCTCCACTCCCAATTGGTAAAATTGTGAAAAACATCCTCTGTAATCTGGATCCTTCCCCAAGTCAGACTAAGCTGCTTATTTCCAACTGGTGGGCTTGTAACATGTGTGTGTGTGGCCCTCTGACATTTGCACGCTGTGAGGCCACCGGGCCATAAAGCTGAGGAAGGCCAAATGTCTGTCCCCATGCACTGGGATGCCAGGAGTCCCCATACTCCTCGCTCCAGGTGGGAAACCTGGGGAGAGAGCCCCTCAGTTGAGCAGTCTGGAGCAGAGTGGGAACAGTCGCTTCACCTGGTAGGAGACAGCACGTGTCAGTGCGTGTGAAGTACTAGCGTGTTGTGAGCATGAAGGGCCGCCGTCGGTGGGGTGGGTTTGTCTTCTCTGACTGGCAGACGGCTTACTTAACCCGCATTGTGGGCGCTTGGGCCGGTGGGCTGTGCAGAGATGGGGCAAGTGATTTCCCCTCTCCAGAAACACAGATCATGCCCATGTGCTTGCGGTGAGAGTGGCGGGTGGATGCTTGGCTGTGAGGCTCTCCGCTCCCTGTTCTGCACCCCTTTTCTTGTGGGAAGGATCTAGACCACATTCTAATTAGAGATCCTGCCAGCTGCACAGCAGTAGAGGGGACGGGGCACAGGGGGGCTCCAGGGCACCCTGGTCCACGGTGCTGGAAGACTGTTCGCTGGGACCCCAACCCTGCCCCGTCCCTGAAACTCCCTCTCCCCTCTCCTCCTCTCTTCCCCTCAGTGCCCCACCTGCCCCAACTCAGGGCGCCTGGGTCTGAGGGGCAGAAGGGTGGCAGCCAGGCAGGTGGACTAGAGGTAAGGTGCGGCCCAGCCCTGCCCACCCTGTGCTCTCTTGGATGTCCATCCCTCCCGGAGCAGGACAAGGTGTTCCCTATATTTCATGATCCGTATTTGGTGTTGTTGCCTCTGGGCGCTGAGCCTCACTAGGCCTGGGCCCAGGTTGTCTCCCTCATGCTGCTCTCCGGTGCCCAGCACCACGGCTGCCTCTGGGTGAGTCACACACAGCAGTGAGGGCCTCTGGGGGGACTGTCCCTGTGAGTCAAACACAGCAGTCAGGGCCTTTGGGGGGAGTATTCCTGTGGGCCATGGCAAATATCCCCCCAAGGTGCCCTCAGCAGGACGTACTCCAAGGCCCTTGCTGTGTCCCATTTGCTGGGTGGACATGTGAAGGGCAGGTCCATCTACACCTTGGGCTCCATCATGAGCCCCTGTGACCCTGGGTGAGGCTTCTGTGCAGTGGAGGGTCCTCAGGTCTAGTCCCTGAGCATCTGTGGACTTCTGAAGATGTGCTCTCAGGGAGAAGGAAAGGAGGGGCACAGCTCCTGCTGTCAGTGCCTCCTCACTGGCCGGGACTGATGGGTGCGTGTGCAGCCTGAGGAGTGCCTTCGGGAGGGCACAGGGTGCAGGGCTCAGGGCAGAGGGTGCAAGGTACAGGATGCAGGGTGGAGGGCTCGGGGCAGAGGGTGCAGGGCACAGGACAGAGGGCACAGGGCACAGGGTGAAGGGTGCAGGCTGGTGGGTGTGGGGTGTAGGGTGGGGGACATAAGATAGAGGGCAGAGGGCACAGGGCACAGGGTACAGGGTGGAGAGTGCGTGGCACAGGGCAACCAGCTTCACGCCCACCAGAGGTCTCTGCCTAGCTCTGGTGTTCTGGGGCCAAGCCATGTGCCAGTCCCTTTGGGTGAAGGGAGAGGGCAGAGTTTATGAAGTGTCTACTGTTTGAGCCCTGGAGGCACAGTGGTTAAGAGCTCAGCTGCTAACCAAAAGGTCAACAGTTCAAATCCACCAGCGCTCTTTGGAAACCCCATGGGGCAGTTCTACTCTTTCCCATAGGGTCGCTGTAAGTCAGAATCGACTTGACAACACTTAACAACAACAACTGCTGGGCACGGTGTTTCCATATGCACAGCCTCACTCAAGTCTCTGAGAGTCTGTACAGAAGTTCGCCGAAATGTTCACACTCCTTTTCCCTGAGTGGTTTTGATTCGTTATACTTCTATGTGTTTTCCACATTGAGACTTCAATAATAATAATATCCTTAGCAAAAAAGCACAGTCCTCCCATACCATGTGTTTTTTCTCTGTGTTTCTTAGGAACCCATGTTCCCCATCATTTGGATGTTCCATGCAAGGTCTCTCCCCCACCCTCTATGCTCACCTGGGGGAGCCCCCACATCTGTGGTCACCGCAGACAGCTGTCACTCTCGTTCCTTTGTTAGCTCCAACCCTGCATTTCATCCCAGACAGCATCCCTGCACCCCAGAAGGAAGTTTCTGCAGCAACAGAAGCATCTTTGCAGATGTTCCTTGGAGCCTTCAACGAGTCTAAAGCCGACCTCTTTTGCTGCTGCTCATCCTGAAACGTGCCTCACCTCTGGACAGGACTACTGGGCTGCAGACTCCCAAGCTTAACAAACTTTGGAGACGGTTCCCACCGGCCTCCTCACCTTGCACTGAGTCAGGTAACAGTCTGCCAGCTTTTCCTCCAAATGCCGGGCCTCCCATGGTGGCAGCTGCTCCATCCAGGGCCTTGTCCTTGGCGGTGGTTGAGCGTGCAGTGGGGAAGATGGAGGAGGAGAGTCGGCTTTGAAAATGCTCGACGTGGGCGGTGGGTGGGTGGGCAGGACAGCAGCCAACAGCCAGGGCCTTGGCCTCCCCTCTGTTTCCTGGTGTTTATTCTAATGCTGCAGCCTTGGAAGTATTTTCTTTCTCTCTACTAGATTTTACTTAGGAAAAAAAAAATCCCTTCTACAGACTTCAGGCTCTTATTTCATTGATCTCTTCCTAACATCCAACATCATTTTTTTTCTTGAAACGTAATAAAGAAGTCCAAACTCAGCCACATACATAGGGAATTCACAGTCTGTTCCTGGTGTGGGTCTCCTCTGGCTTAGGTGATACTGTGTCTCAGCTTGGCTGGAAATCTCTGCTGGCTTTTCCCGAGTGATAGGAGCAGGTTTTAGATGACTTTTATTGGGTAGGCTAACTTGAGGCTAGATTGTGTATTAAACCGTTTATACAGAAAATTTCCCACTGACTTATACAGGAAGATGAAGGGCCTGGGTTCCTGGAATGTGGCCATGTGCCCTGTGCACAGCTGACCCCTGGGGACCCTGACAGTGAAGCAGATCTGCCTTTCAGCGGCACATGGAGCCTCGGCTCAGAGGTGGGCTCACCTGACTTCTGTCCTCCAGGAGCACTTGACTTCCTGCTCATCTGAGCGGTACCTGGATCCACCTGCCTCTTCTCTGGCCTTGGCTCTCTCCACCATCCTCTGATGTCCCCACAGGGCTGACTCATGGAGCTAGCCTGCTCAGTGTCCACTGCAATGGGGGATGTAGGGTTGTTCCTGGGATGAGTGGAGGGTGACGGGGAGCCCTGAGACAAACCTGATGCAAACAAGAGCCAGAGCAGGAGTATAAACCCACCTCCTCGGTCCCCTGTCGTAGCAGTTAATTGATTAATGGACATTTCCCTGTGTTTGTATTGTCCACCGCTGTTTCTCAGAATTTAGCTCAGAGCGTGGTTCAGAAAAGGTGTTCAAAGCGCTGTAATAAATGAATAAAGTTCGGCCATGGCAGGCACCAGCAAAGGAGTGTGGGCTGCTTTGAGATTCTTTGAGTGAAGACTTTCTTGTGATTTTCTGGCTCTCTTCAGAGCCAGGCAGTGGCCCAAGGCGTTGGAGGCTCAGGGCACCGAATGCCGAGGGAGGGAATGTCACTGGTTAGCAGAGCTGACCTTACACGACCACTCCAAGGACAAAGCTCTTTGAGGATGGGGATGAGACTCCCCCAAAGGGCCTGCTGAAGCACCCGCAGATCCCAGCTAATCCCCCTTCCCAGAGCATGGGGCTGCTGCATGGCAGGGCTTAGACTTTGCTGGGGCTTCAGGCAAGCCGGACACTGCCACTAGCGGTCTTCTGTCCCCGTCTGCAGTCACCGGAGAGGGGACTTATAACCCCTATTCACACAGGAGCACGAGAAGGGGCCCCATATCAGCCCGCCTAGAAGTGCCCAATCACCCCGAGCTGGCATGTTAGCATCATCATATACGCGCACGCACACACATACACACACACGAATTAAGGGCTTAAGCCTAATAGTAGCAGGCTTCTCATCTGCACAGCTTTCTGATTTGAGGTGAGAAAAAAAAAAAATCTTGCCAGTGCTTCTGCATCCAAGCGAGAGAGAAACTTGCTAATTGAAAAGTGGTTTGCATGGAGAAGAAATGTGGAGATGCCAGCTACGGAAATCAGCATATGCCTCATCCAAAAGAACCATGCCAGACCAGGAGGAAATTAAGCAAATCAGGAGGAGGGGGAAGCTACCCTAGAAGCACCCTGAAAGGCTGGGGGGGGGGGGGGCTTCAGTTTATCTCAGGAGGCTGGGGGAGCCCAGGGGATAAGAGGTAGTGAGGAGGCTGTTTGGGAGTCCCAGATGGTCTGTGGGTGTATGAGGCAGGTCAGGCTCTGCCACCCAACTCCCAAATGCACGCGTCAGAATCTCACCCTTCTGCTTGAGGAGGCCAGGAAGTCCCTTCACCAAACGCCCCTAAGAGGCGCCGAGCTTGTGCGGCTGTTAACTGTGGTTGGGTTTCTCAGGGTCTTGGCTACCTAAGGAGTTTATTGGCACATGGACGTTGGCAGCCTACTCTGAGCACGACTGAGGGCTGGCCTGAGTCTCTCACCAGATGCTGCTGGAAGGGGATCAGGAGGAGGAGGCCCGCGTCAGAGGGATCCGGTACCCACGGTCCGGGCGGGAGGAAGGTCCGGCCGAGCGGTTGGGTCGAGCGCCGCCTGGCGGTGACTTCCAGTACCGGCGCCCGGACCACCACCCTCTGAGTGGTGCCAGGGCCCAGAGGGTCCTCGGAGGGGCGCGTTCCCGGCTCCGGGCGGCTCAGGGTGTGGCGCAGAGGCTGCAGGGACCGAGTGCTGGGGAAACACTGTACTGTGTCGGGGAATAGCGGACACAGTGGGCGTCCCCGTCCTGTACAAAGGCCCGGAGGCGGCCGCCGGGTGCGTTGCGTTGGGTAAAGGGACAGGGGCTGAGGAGCCGCCACGGCTTCCCGAGTCTGGGACAAGAATTTAGGACCAGAAACCCAGGGCTCCATTTCAGGGCTGCGGGGACCCGCTGGGGACTTAGGAAAGTGTCGGGCAGATTTGCTAGTGAGGAAGACACCCACTCGTGCCCCGTGGCCGTTTGGGTCAGTCCGCGGCGGCCGGCTCTGCGGCCCGGTGTCTCTGGCGTCCTAGACCCTGCTCAGCAGGCAGTGGGGCCCGCGCCGTCCCGCCGGCGCCCCAGACCTGTCCCGGAGGCGGGATGTACCCGCTCGGCGCCGCCACCTCGGCCTCGACTCCGCGGCGCGCGGTCCCCGGAGCCCAAGCCGTGCGCGCCTCCCGGCCGTGCGCTCCGTCCTCGGGGACCGGCCTCCTCCGCTCCGGGTCTTGAGGCCCGGGGCCGGGGCCGCCCGCGCGCACCCTCGGTGCTCTGCGCCCCTCCACGTGCCGCGCGCCGCCTCCACGCGCCCCCCGCCGCTGGGCCTGGGGGCGCGGGCAGGACTGGGGAGCTGGGCGGCGGCGCGGCGGCCGGGAGGGGAGGGCGGCGGGAGGAGTGGCTCCCGACGTGGGGCAGGGGCGGAGCGAGCGGCCGCCGCGGATCCAAGTGAGTTGGCTCCGGAGCCCGCGCCGCCGCCGGCCCGCACCTCGGGCGCCCGCCCGCCGCCCCCACCGCCGCCGCCCGCGCGGGATGCAGGATGCTGGCGGGCGCCAGGCTCCAGCGGAGGCGGCGGCAGCTGCAGCAGCAACAGCTCCGGCGGCGGCAGCCTCTCCTCTGGCCGATGAACGCCGACCCGCCGCCGCCGTGGCTCTGGATGGTCCCCGGCTCGGCCGGGCTGCTCCGGCTCGGCGCCGGGGTCGCGCCCCCTCCGGTGCTGCTGGCCGCGGCCCAGCCCCCCGGCGCCCCGCTGCTCCCGGCCGTGGCAGGCTGGCCGGCGCCCGGCGAGCCCCTGCTGCCGCTGCTGCCGCTGCCCGCTGCGCCAGACCATGCCGCTGCCGCGCACCACCACCCCTGGCTCCACGGGCAGGTAACGTGTCCCCGCCCCGCCTCGGCTCGGGGTCGCCGGCTGCCCTGGCCCCTCGCCCAGCCCGCGTCTGGCCCGGGCCCCGCTGGCCTTCTGGGTCGCGCTCCCTCCCCCCGGTGGTCATTGGCTGCCCCGATAATCAGAACGCAGCGTGGCCGCCATGCGTCGACAGGAAAGTTCATGCTTCGACGTCCTGTTTTGCCCCTCGGTAGTTTGTGCAGCATTTCTTCCTGGTCTCTCAACACAGCCGCTGAGGGACCTGCAGACCCAGCTGGAGCTGGCGCCGCCTGGCCCCAACTTTCGCCCCGGCCGGGTTCGCTGTCCAGAGCGCGGTGCTGAAGTCGCCGGAACCGAGCGTCGCTGCCCGGCACCGGGGCGGACTTACCGCGAAGTTAATACTTCACAGTCTCCGCCTGACTTGACACGCAAGCTGGGAATCCATAGCTATTCCTGATTCTGATCTGGTTCTTCTTTTCCCCCTTTGAAAACAGACTCAGTACAACGCCTAAGAAAATTTAAACCCATGGAAGCCAGCAGGGAATCCTGCCTTTAGTACTGAGCAGTGCCACTGGTGTTCACAGATACTGGCCTGGGTCTGCGCGAGCCCACCACGTTAGCTAGTGCCATATTGCACTTCAGAAGAGTTTGGCGTTTAAAGCCTGAAAATAAATAATATTAAAATGAAAGTGACTGTGCCTTTGATTAATGATGCCACGGAGTAAGCCTGCTGGCTTTGGAATGATCCATCGATTGCCATCTGCCTATGCAGATATATTTAAATTGGGGAATAGCATGTATTTTATTCCAAGTATTGCCAGTAGTGAATATTAGCATATTCGAACGAGTGGTATGTTAGAATACACGATTTGATTAATCCTATTCTATTATTATCTTGTGAGCTTTTCTAAAAAATGTTCTTAAACTCCTACATTGGTCTTTAGACTTAACCACGTACCACATATGTGGTACTGGATATCGTATTTTGATGCGTGGTGGGGTTCATATTGGCTTGTATTGAATAAACCTCAGTAGCCTTTGGAATGTTTTGGAGAGGTTGTTATATCAGAGCGCTACCACTAGGGGTATGTGATGTCAAAAAACTACTTTTTTTTTTTTTCTGTGTAGAAAACTGCATTTTTTTTTCTCGTGTAAATTAAAAAAGAAAAAATCCAATAAAACTTTGTATTTACATTTTAAATATTTTTATGTAGCACATTTTTGTTAAAATAACAATGTTTAGAGCCAGAAGAAAGAATAAGCAAAAATGCTTTCCTGATTTTAAAACAGGTAGATATTGAAGTGTTGCATGTCACTGAGCAGTGCACCTTGTCAGACTTCCACTGATGAGGGTTCAGTTATTTTAATTGTGGAGGCTGTATCCCAAACTGCCTGCCCTGTTCCATGGTTCGTGCTGGGTTCTGAGCATCCGGGGCCTCAGCTACGCCAGAAGCTCGCTGGCCTTTTCTTTGCCTGAGCATCTGTTTGCGTTGCTGATCCTTGGGAAACTTTGAACCCTAACTCCTTAGCTGTTTCCATTTTGAAAATGCTAGTTGTTTGTTTTTTAAATGATAAATAAAATGAATGTAAAATGTTAATACTATGAAATATAGCTTTAGGCTTGCTTATGAAAAGAATCCAAGAGTTAGCTGAGGATAGCTAGGATTCCCTCCTTTCCAGGGTGGTGAGGCAGAAAACCATTTCTTACCACATTCTCATGGCTTTGTGCTTAGAAGTTGTTTCTCAGAATTGAAGAATAACGTGATGCTTTATAATGATTCGGATATGAAAAGCTTTATACATTTTTTCTTTAATTTGTGAATATTTAGAATTTTTCTTGATTGGGGAAGGAGCGAGCTATTTTTCATAATCAGATATGTAAATTTCACAATTCCCATTTGAAAGCAGTAATTTCAGCCTCTGTTGGTACAAAATAGAGCTGACTGATTCAGGCTAACGCGCCTCCCTCCCTCTCTCTGGGTTGCAGTGGCTGTTTGGCACCCAATCACCAGGGATGGGACTGTCTCCCTCTTCCACGGTGGAGCTGGTACCCATCTTCCCCTACGTCTGCCCATCTGCTGTGCCACCTCCTGTTGGAAAAAGTTGGGTAGACAAAAGGATACCTAATTGTAAGGTAAAAATGAAAATGATTTAATTGAATTAATGGGATTTTAATTATTAAGTTGTTGGATATTTCCATGACAACGGGAAACACCATGTATTTTCTAATTGCAACAGATTGAGCGTCTAGTTATAGAGCGAGGTGCTTTCAGGAGATTGATCTGCTCAAAAAGCCAGTCGACAGACGGAGCCTTTTGTATTAGCTCAAAGCGTGTGGGTTGCACAGAACAATGTAAACTTTTTTCCGATTCTGAATCAGAATCTTTTTTTTTTTTTACTTTTGAAGTTCAGTTCTTTTAAATCTATAGCCATGGATCAAAATTTAGCCTTACGCATTTATATAATGAAAATTTCAAATTTCCAGTGTGTTTTTTCTTTTTTGCTATTGTTGCCTTGCGTTTTCATCTTTCTGTTTTTTTTTTTTTATCTTGGCTTTTGAAATCCAACTTACCAGCTAGGCTTTGCTCATTTGAAAACTAAAGGAAGTGCTAGGTTTGGTCATCGTCACACTAGTGTGTTTTTTCCATCTGTGAACGGGCTGCTGGGGGAATCGACTGAGTCAACAGTTGAAGGCACAGTTCAGGGGACTTGAACTAGGAGATGATTGATAACGGGGGCTCATAGATCTTTCAAGTTTAGAATGGCTGTTTTATGCGGTCCTCAATTATAAAACATGTAATATTTGGGAAGTAGGGAATATTTGGGATCAATGTAAGACAAGATAAATAGTTTCACTGTAGTGGTCAGCATTCGTCATCTGCCTGGCCTCAAATATTATGCTTGCTTTGTCTTTGGACAGATAATTTTGAACAATTCCTTTGCTCTGGACTCAATGTGGCTGCCTCCTGAGGAATTCAGATTGGTCCGTGGGCACGAGAAGCCTCATTTGCTGGCAAATCAAGTAGCTATGTCTCTGTCCAGGCCGGCCCCTGCCACCAGGCCTCTTCCCCCCGTGGTGCTTGCTCCTCAGCCCATCCCAGGTGGGTGGCCAGATGATGGTTAAAATGTGCTTTTTCTTTCTGGAGTCATAAGTCAGTTTTAGATAAGAAAACTGTATTTTCCATTTCAGTGAAACAGTAGAGTATAATTCTTTCAGTGGAATGTAATTTCTATTTATCAGCATGATTGTTTTTATAAAGGAATTGAGTCTTGGGTAGCTGATCCGCTGTTCTTCTGGAAGACAGGCTCTGTTTTTCCGATGAAGAGGTGGCGGAGGGGACGTGCATAGCATTATGTTGTCAGTGTGCTGTTTCCAATTGGAGCCTGTCTTTCCTGGTGGCTCTTAATAGAAGCACTAGTTGATTAGTCAGCTCATTAAATGTTACCTGTGCGGATGAGGTGCGTGTCATGGAGTTCCAGGTACAGGTGAGATTTCTGTCAACTCCTGCCTTGACATTGGGAGTGATAGTGGAGGAGGGGCTATAACAGTTTCCTGTTGGGAAGATAGATTTTGTTCTACCTTTGGATTCTGGTGACCTGAAAGGATCCTCGAATAGACTCTCAGGAAGCAGTTCTTGGATGAGAGATGGCGTAATAAGCCTATATAATAACGGGGGATAAAGTCGTCTTAGGAATTTTTAAATTGATTCTTAAAATCACCTTAACATACAATTATATCATAAAAGCAAATGCTGCCCATGCAGAAATGATCTAGCAACACCTCCCATTATGCAGTATTTTATGCCTTCAGAATTTTATTATCTCTCCGTAATTTTCTACCTACCCAGCTTGTCTCCATGTGTGTCTCTAAAACTTGGCAGTAAGGAGACGTCCCCACAGGTAACGTGCTGCTGGTTTGGGAGAGGTATCTGTTCTCCTCTCTGTTTGCCTAACTTATCTATTCTCATTTGCTATGAATCTTATTTAGCAATAAGCCAGAAAGAACAACTCAGCTATTGGGGTGTGTGTGTGTGTGTGTGCGCGCGCGTGCGTGTTTTAACAGAACTTAATGATTCTTGACTGAAACTTGCCTTCTGTCCTTGTAATTGTGTGTTACTGATTAATTAAAAGAAAATGAGCATCATAAGGCATACGTTTATAAACATTTTACACCGAGATGATCGTGTTTCCTATTTAATGTAATGATGATAACAGATGATTAGACGGTGTGTGTCTTGCAAAGACTCCACACCAGAGGCGGCTCTTTTGGTATATGAAAGGATGATGTTTTAATTTCCTAATGCTTTGGCAATAACTGTCACCAAAATAATCAGCAAATTTAGTTTAAAAGGTAGTGAAATCAGCCCACCTGTTCCAATGAAGTTTTTGAGTGAGCTTCCCTTCTCTTTTCGGTGGGTTCCTGAATATCCTGTAGACATTTCCCAGCATGCCTTAACCCTAGGCTTAGGAAACTCGGACTGTTAAAAATGCGAAATGTCTGTTCAGCTGGAGAAACTTACGATGACAACTTAGTGTGGGCTTTTTAGCTATAGGCATTGCGTTCTCACTCAAAAAAACCCACTGCATGGCAAATATTTAATACTTTTTTAAAGGCATATTTTTCATGTCAATTTTCCATTTTTGACTACTCTATTTTAAAGGATAAAATAAAGTAACTTTCTTATCAACACAGTTGATAACCTTTCATTCTCTCCTAGTCCACCATTTGACAAATCTCTGCTTCTGTTCTTCTCTGAGTTTTTCTTGATTCATGAACCGTAAATGAACGTGGCGCTGGAAGTTTTAGTTACTATATTTCTGGGAGAAACGTACCTCCATCAAAGTTAATTTAATGGCAGTAAATGCTTTTGTTTTGAGATGTGAGTTTCCAGTTTGTCTCATGACAAATTTGGTTTTTGATAAATTTCATAATTACTAGAAATTACCCAATTCTGAATATTCCTTAGAACACATAGAAGGGCTGGTTTATATGCTCGTTGTCGTTTGGTGCCATCGAGTTGATTTTTGACTCATAGCGACCTCATGTGAGAGTAGAACTGCCCCAGCTATTCCTGGGCTATAATTTTTATGGAAGCAGAATGTCAGATCTTTCTCCCACTGAGAGGCTGGGTGGGTTTGAACTGCCAATCTTTTGGGTAGCAGTCGAGCTCTGAACCGTGGCACTACCAGGGCTTCTTTGTTTATGTACTGTTTACTGCTTGAGCCTGGGAGGGGGAGGAAGTACGGACGGGGGGCAGGGGAAACTGAAGGCAATTAAAAATCAAGACACATTGCTTCAATCTTACTGTAATTAAGTAGAAAATCTAAATTTATTCGAACATTTTATATGTGAATTTTCAGAAATATTGTAAAACATTGTTATTAAAATTTCTATGTTCTGTTATAAATTGCGACATTCAATTGATCAATCCTGTTTCACATTGTTCTGTTCAGAAATAAGTAGACTCAGAATCGTAGGCATATTTCATTGATCCTGTTTCAGTGAATTCAAGGATCACAGAACTCTAAGAGAACTTAAAGAGTTTGCCAACCCCTCTCATTTTAAACCGGCCTAGCAAACTGTCTTTTTGTGGATAGATGGTACTTTTGCATAACAGCCAGAGAAATATTTTGTATCAAATGCTGTTTTAAGGATACAGGCAGTGTGTTTTACGGAAACTAGTCTTTTCCTTTGAGTAAGCATATTGTCTATTGGGTGGCGTTAAGAGGGTGCCGTGGGTAGGGACATGGCTGTGGGTGGCCTCTGAGACTCACATCAGTCTATCAGCACTTCTCATTCTGGTGATGATTAAGAATTAACTGCACAGAAACAGAGTCTCAGATAATATGAACAGAATTTTAATTTGGATAAGTTATCTAAAATTTAATACATTATAGATACTTAATGTTGATATTCTCGATGTTCTTGGTGTATATTAGACATCATTCATGGCAATAAGGATGATAGTCTGACAATGAACTCAGAGCTAACAAAGCCTCTTAGCCACTTTTTAAGTGTAGAAACTAATGGTTAATGTTTATATTCTTTTCTCACTCATTAGACAAACTGTTAAGAGGCCCTTGGGTGGTACACATGGTTAAGCACTTGACTAGTGTCTGAAAGATTGGCAGTTTGAACCTACCCAGAGGCCCCTTGGAA
The DNA here is from genome assembly GCF_024166365.1 of Elephas maximus indicus. Lineage (NCBI taxonomy): Eukaryota > Metazoa > Chordata > Mammalia > Proboscidea > Elephantidae > Elephas > Elephas maximus. Next base: position 81,103,900 of record NC_064834.1, on the reverse strand, counting down.
GAAAGGCCTGGCTGTCCGCTTCTGAAAGGTCACAGCCTTGAAAACCCTGCGGAGTGCAATTGTGCTCTGACACACATGGGGTTGCCATGAGCAGGAGTCAACTCCATGGAAGCTGGTTAGACAAGCTGTTGTTGAGCACCTTCCCTGTAGCGTGGCTCCAGGAGTTAGGGCGATAGGAGGGCTCCCGATCTAGCGGGGAGATGGCCATGTAGGCAGATAATCACACAGCAATGTGGTGATATGTGCTCCCTGCTCAGGATGTGATGGCAGCCATAGGAGGGAAAGTGTCAGGGAAGGTCTCAGCGGATGACCCCCGAATTGCTCACAGAGACGCAGCAGAATTTTATCAGGGCGAGGAGAAGGGAATGGGGCTCCAATAGAAGGGAGCAGAACATGCCAAGGCAAAAGAGCATGAGGAATGTTGTACGCTCAGGGAATTACAGGTACGGCTGAAACACAGGGGAGGTGGGGAAGTGGTGGGGCCGGAACAGCAGGTAGTCCAGGCTCTGGCCTCCTCTCCATGCTGGACAGATCCTGTTGGAGCTTTATTGTGGGTGGCCCTGTGGCTCTTCACAGAGTGTTGTGTGATATTCCATCGTTCCTCATCTCTGAATCCACAGCCCCTTCCTAAAAATATGAATTCATCCTCAGAAAATGGAGCAACCTCAGTGATTATTGCCTTTCCACTAAAAAGTAAATCCAAGCATACAAAAATATGCAACTATACTAGGAACTAAGATCTCCAATCAGTAGTCTTAGGGCTCTTTAAAGAACTGCCCCTAATTACAGTGTGAATGGGCTGAGTTGAGAACCATTTACTCCTAGGGCTTGGAAATTGACTCACGGCCAGACAGGCAGGAGTAGCAAGAGGCTTCTATTCATCACTGCCCTGTCCCACCACCTTGGGGATGGCAGGTGTGGGAGCCAGGCCTTCCCCTTCCTTCTCTAGAGAAGCTTCTGGACACAAAAGACGGGACACGGCCTGCTTCTTCTCTTCCCTCAGTGTCTCCCCTTCTCCCCTGCACGAGGCTGTGTCCCCAGTTCTTTCCAGAGAGAAAAGCATCTGAGGCTGTTAGGTTAGTAGGGTAGTGGCAGGGCCAGTGTGGAAATGCTGTTCTCCAGGAATTCCTCTAGACCACTGTTAAAAATGAGAACTTAATTGTCTTTCAAAGTTTTCAAGAATAAAGTTGCATTCTCACATTCAGAGTATCGAGCAATGGGAGCTTGATACTCTGAATCTGAGTATCAATATTTATGGTCTGGGAGACTCTATAATGTTAAGAAGTCAATTCTCTCAAAATTGATCTATAGATTCAGTGTAATCCCAAACAAGATGACACAACCCACGCCGTCGAGCCGATTCTGACTCATAGCGACCCTATAGGACAGAGTAGAACTGCCCTGTAGCGTTTCCAAGGAGCGCCTGGCAGATTCCAACAGCTGACCTTTTGATTAGCGGCCATAGCACTTAACCACTACACACAGGATGACAATTGAATAAAAATTGACAAACTGATTCTATCACTGATATAAAAAGGCAAAGGAAGGAGAACAGCCATAACCATTTTGAAACAGAAAAATGTGGAAGACTTTTACTTAACTGATTTGAAGGCTTATGATAAAGCTACAGGAATCAAGGCTTTGTGGAGTTGGCAAAAGGATAGGAACAAAGATCAATAGAACACCACAACAGAACATTCAGAAAAAGACTCACACATGTGTGGTGATTTGATTTTTGACAAGGATGCAAAGGCAATTCAGTGGAGAATGAGTTGCCTCCACTAAATGGCTCTGGAACAATTGGGCATCTGTCTGCAGAATAGGCAAGTGCACAAACCTTGGCCAATATCATGCACCATCTATAAAAAAAATAGCTCCAAATAGATCACAGACAGATCTACTAACCTAATCTCCAAAACTTCTGAAAGAGAAGAGAGAATATTTTTGTGACCTTGAGTTAGGCCACCATTTCTTACCTATGACACTAAAAGCAGAAAATATAAAAGAAAACACACTGAAAGTAGACTTCCTCAAAAGCTGTTGCTCTTTGAAAGCACTTTTAAGAAAATGAAAAGAAAAGTCATGTACTGGGAGAAAATATTTGCAAGTTATATATCTGATAAAGAACTGGTATCCAGAATATACAAAGAAATTTTTTGGCAAGTCAATAATAAGAAACAAACAACCCAATAAAAATGGTCAAAATATATGACGTGACACTTCACCAAGAAAATGTGTGGATGGCAAATAAGCACAGGAAAAATGCTCAACATCGTACAAGCACAGTGGGAGCTGTACATGTCTGTTAGAACAGCTAAAAACCAAACCCAACAAAAGAGTCCTTCCAAGCTTGGGGTGATATGGGGCACCTGAAACTCTCATTTCTCGCTGGTGGCAATGCAACATGGTACAGTCACTTTGGAATCAGTCTGACAGTTTCTTACAAAGTTGAACATACATCTATCATATGACTGAGCCATCCTACTCCTTGGTATTTGTCTAAAAAAAATAAAAAGGGCTACCCGAACAAAACCCTGCATGTTTACAGTGGCTTTGTTCATTACCAGCAGAAGCTGGAAACAGCCCAAATATCCATTAACTGGTGGATGGATAAAAACTGTGTTGCATCCAAACCACGAAAGACGACACAGAAACAAGAAGGCAGGAACTTCTGACACATGTGTCCACATGACTGAGCTGCAGGAGCATTATGCCAAGTGGAAGAATCCAGAATCAAACACTTACATAGTGTATGATCCCATTTTCATGACTTCTTAGGAAAAGCAAAACTATTAGAACAGAAAACAGGTTAGTGGTTTCCAGACATCAGGGAAGGATAGTGACTACAAATGGGCAGGGCAAACGTTTTGGGGTGCTGACCTTTTTTTTTTTTGATACATGGCTGCATACGTTTGTTAAAAATCAGAGAACTGTACACCCACAGAGGGTGAATCCCACTGTATATAAGTTGTACCTCAATGCCCTCAACTTTAAAAAAAAAAAGAGACTTAAGAGGCATACCCAATAAAATAAAAAAATGTGGATCTCATTTGATCCTAATTTGAGCAAACCAAAGAAAAAAAAATTATGAGAATATTAGAGAAATCCAAACACTGACTGTATGTTTAATAATTTTAAAAGATTACTGTTAATTTTTGTGCATAATAGTTTTGTGCTTATGTTTGTAAAAAGAGCCTAGTATTTTAGAGATACCTACTGAAATACATTAAAAAAAAAAAAAACCCCAAACCCACTGCTGTTGAGTCAATTCTGACTCATAGTGACCCTATAGGACAGAGTAGAACTGCCCCATAGAGTTTCCAAGGAGTGCCTGGTGAATTTGAACTGCCGACCTGTTGGTTAGCAGCCATAGCACTTAACCACTACGCTACCAGGGTTTCCACTGAAATACATAAGGATGAAATAATTGATGCCGTGGGTGTACATCAGAATAATCCAGGCATGGGGGCTGAGCATGCAGGTAGAAAGATGAAGCAAGATGTGCCATTAGTTGGCAATTGTAGAAACTGGGCAGTGGGTTTATGGGGCTCATTATACTATTCTCCATTATATTATTATTGAAATTTTTAATAACAAGAATTAAAGAAAAAAGAGTAAAATCTCAGATCCTACATCAGGCCATGAATCAAACTTCAAGAAATTACACAAAGCAATTATATAGACGTTACCTACTGGCCACAGTGCAACTAAGCTGAAAATTAATGCTGAACAACAATGTGACGTTCAACAGTGTGGAAGTTAAACGACTTCCAAAAATAAATGAATATCAATCCCTGGGTGGCACAATGGTTAAGTGCTTGACTACTAGTGGAAAGGTTAGTGGTTCGAACCCAGCCAGAGGCACCTCAGAAGAAAAGTCTGGTGATCTGCTTATGAGAGGACATAGCCTTGAAAACCCTATGGAGCCGTTCTACCCTGCACACATGGGTTCACCATGAGAAAGAATTGATTCGATGACAACTAACAATAACAACAACTCAAGAACTTTAGGGAAAAATCAGTCAGCATAATGAGAAAAAAATAAATGGAGATCAAAATTAAAGTGTATTAGAATTAATAATTGTGGCCAAGTAGTCCTAAGAGGCAAATGTAACATCTGAAATGATGACAGTGTTAAATACAAAAGCAAGAACACAGTAGAAATTGCCTTTGAAATGAAGGCCTTAGAAAGTAGAGAAAAATAAGGAAAATATGAGGAAGCCAATGAGAAAAATAAAGGAAAGCATTAACAGTTATAAAAATCAAAACCATTAATAGTTAGATAAAAATTCAATTTATTAAAAATGCTACCCCACCTCGGTGGACACAAAAATTACATGGGGAAAAAAGCCATATTAGTAATTATTTTTATAATTAGATAAATGCTTCTTTGGGAAATAATGAGGTATTTAACTTGAACCAAGACAGCACAGCTGCATAAAATGCAAGCTGAAGCCTGAGCCCTTCTAACTGCTAGACACAGGCCTCATCCTCATCCTCCCACTTGATCTTGGGTGCCCTCTGCACACCTGGGACTCCACGCAGCCGAGAGATAACTTTGAAAATAAAGTGTCACTTGAAAATGAGCCTTCATGTTGTTGCTCTTGTTAGGTGCCTTCGAGATGGTTCCAACTCATACCGACCCTATGTACAACAGGACAAAACACTGCCTGGTACCTCTCCATCCTCACGATCATTGCTATATTTGAGCCCATTGTTGCAGCCACTGTGTCAGTTCATCTCCTTGAGGGTCTTCCTGTCTTTCACTCACCCTCTACTTTACCAAGCATGATGTCCTCCAGGGAGTGGTCCCTCCTGATTACATGTCCAAAGTGTGTGAGACAAAGTCTTGCCATCCTTGCTTCTAAAGAGCATTCTGGCAGTACTTCTTCCAAGACAGATTTGTTTGTTCTTCTGGCAGCTCATGGTATATTCAGTATTCTTTGCAAACGCTATAATTCAAAGTCGTCAATTCTTCTTTGGTCTTCCTTATTCACTATACAGCTTTCACGTGCATATGAGGTGATTGAAAATACCCTGGCTTGGGTCAGGCTCACCTTACTCCTGAAAGTGACATCTTTGCTTTTTAAGGCCCTAAAGAGGTCTTTTGCAGCAGATTTGCCCAGTGCAATACTTCATTTGATTTCTTGACTGCTGCTTCCGTGGGTGTTGATTGTGGATCCAAATAAAATGAAATCCTTGACAATTTCTTATTTTCTCTATTTACCATGATGTTGCTTATTGGTCCTTTTGTGAGAATTTTTGTTTTCTTTATGCTGAGGTATAATCAATATTGAAGGCTGTAGTCTTTGATCTTAATCAGTAAATGCTTCAAGTCCTCTTCACATTCAGCAAGCAAGGTTGTGTCATCTGCATAATACAGGTTGTTAATGAGTCTTCCTCCAATCCCGATGCTATGTTCTTCTTCATATATAGTTCATCTTCTTGGATTATTTGCTCAGCATACAGATTGAATAAATATAGCGAAAAGGTACAACTCTGACACACACCGTTCCTGACTTCAAACTGTGTAGTATCCCCTTGTTCTGTTTTAACAACTACCTCTTTGTCTACTTACAGGTTCCTCATGAGTACAATTAAGTGTTCTGAAATCCCCATTCTTTGCAGTGTTATCCATAACTTGTTTTGACCCACACAGCCAAATGCTTTTATATAGTCAGTAAAACACAGGTCAACATCTTTTTGGCATTCTCTGTTTTCAGCCAAGATCCATCTGACATTAGCAATGATATCCCTGGTTCCAGGTCCTCTTCTGAATCTGACTTGCATTTCTGGCAGTTCCCTGTCGATGTATTGCTGCAAAGGTTTTTGAATTATCTTCAGCAAAATTTTACTTTCCTGTGATATAACTGGTATTGTTTGATGGTTTCTGCATTCTGTTGGATCACCTTTGTTTGGGATGGGCACAAATATGGATCTCTTCCAGTCGGTTAGCCAGGTAGCTGTCTTCCAGATTTCGTGGCATAGATGAGTGAGCACTTCCAGCGCTGCATCCTTTTGGTGAAACATCTCAATTGGCATTCTCTCGATTCCAGAAGCCTTGTTTTTCACAAATGCCTTCAGTGCAGCTTGAACTTCTTCCTTCAGCAGTATCGATTCTTGATCATGTACTATCTCCTGAAATGGTCGAGTGTCGCCCATTTCTTTTTGGTACAATGATTGTGTTTTCCTTTCATCTTCTTTTGATGCTTCTCGCATCATTCAGTATTTTGTCCATAGAATCCTTCAGTATTGCAATTCGAGGCTTGAATTTTGTCTTCATTTCTTTCAGCTTGGGAAATGTCGATTGTGTTCTTCCCTTTTGGTTTTCCATCTCCAGCTCTTTGCACATTTCATTATAATACTTTACTTTTTCTTATCTAGCAGCCCTTTGAAATCTTCCTTTCAGCTTTTTTACTTCATCATTTCTTCTGTTCACTTTAGGCCCTCTGTGTGCAAAAGCAAGTTTCAGAGTCTCTTCTGACATCTATTTTGATTCTTTTTTTTTTTTTTTAATCTTTCCTGTCTTTTTAATGACTTTTTGCTTTCTTCATGTATGATGTCCTTGATGTCATCCCAGAACTCGTCTGGTCTTCGGTCATTAGTGTTCAATGTGTCAGATCTGTTCTTGAGATGGCCTTTAAATTCAGATGGGGTATACTCAAGGTCATACTTTGGCTATCTTGGTCTTAATTTTCTTCAGCTTTAATTTGAACTTCCATATGAGCAATTGGTGGCCTGTTCTGCAGTCAGCCCCTGGCCTTGTTCTGACTGATGATATTGAGCTTCTCCATGGTCTCTTTTCAAAGATGTAGTTGATTTGATTCCTGTGTATTCCATCTGGCATACTCATAGCAACCCTATGTACAAAAGGACAAAACACTGCCTGGTACCTTGCCATCCTCACAGTCATTGCTATATTTGAGCCCACTGTTGCAGTTTGTCATATAGTCACCATTTATGTTTTTGAAGGAAGGTATTTCCAATGAATAAGTCCTTGGTTTTGCAAAATTCTATCGTGCAATCTCAGGCATCGTTTCTGTTACCAAGGCCATATTTTCCAACTACTGATCCTTCTTCTTGGCTTCCAACTTTCTCATTCCAATCACCATTAATTATCAATGCATCTTGATTGCTTGTTTGATCAATTTCAGACTGTAGAAGTTGGGAAAAATCTTCAGTTTATCCATCTCTGGCATTAGTGGTTGGTGTGTAAATTTGAGTAATAGTTGTATTATCTAGTCTTCCTTAGCAGGTATATGGATATTATCCTATCGCTGACAACACTGAGCTTCAGGATAGATCTTGAAATGTTATTTTTGACAATGAATGTGATGCCTTTCCTCTTAAATTTGTCATTCCCAGCATAGTAGACCATGTAATTGTATGATTCAAAATGGCCAATAACGGTCCATTTCAGCTCACTAACGCCTAGGGTATTGATCTTTGTGTATTTCTTTTTTGACAACTTTCAATTTTCCTAGATTCATACTTCCTACATTCTGTATTCCAATTATTAATGGATGTTTATATCTGTTTCTTCTCATTTAGAGTCATGCCAATGAAAGTTCCAAAAGCTTTATTCCATCTATGCTGCCTTTGGCTGAGTTCTCCAGAGAAGCAAAGTCAGTAATTATATATACAGACAGATTTATATCAAGGAAATGGCTTATGTGGTTGTAGAGGCTGGAACGTCCAAATCTGTGGGTCAAGATAGAGGCTTCTCCTAACTCACACAGCCAGAGGGACTGGCGAACCCAAGATCTCCAGGTCAGACAACAGAGCTGTTGCTCACAGGCTGCAAAGATCAACAAATCCCAAGATTGGCAGGCAAGAAGGCAGGCAAATTGCTAGCTCGAGTCTCAAGAATTGGAGGTCAAACAAACAGGAGGCAGCTGTAGGACCCAGAGCAAGCAAAAAGCACCATGAGCCTTGCCAGAGAGTCTACTTATATTTAATGCAGGCCACACCCTCAAGGAAACTCCCTTTCAACTGATTGGCTACTCACAACAGATCCCATCATGTAGGTGATCACATTATATCAAATCTCATCATGGAAGTGATCACATCATCATAAACTACCAAGCTACATCTTAACTTCCAAACCACTGAGAGTCATGGCCCAGCCAAGCTGACACACAACCTTAATGATCACACATGTCATTAAGGTAGACTCTACTTTGAGGAGGCAGCTCCTCCCCAGTTGTATTTTGAGTGCCTTCCAACAAACTTTGGTTTCATACCGAGAATTTACTAGTGAAATCATACCAACTCCACAGAGTCTTCTCAGGACACAGAGTTTGTTCCAGAACACAGAAAAAGATGAAACACTAATATATTTTGTGAAACAGGTTACTGACTTTACCAGTGTTTTTCAGGAATAGGACAAAAAAAAAGAAAAACAAGTAAATTATTCAGACAGATCTCAGTTATAAAGACCTGCAAAAATTCTGAAGGTGTTTCTGAAAATTGAGTAGTACAGTAAACAATAACACCTGTCAGGATAAAGCAGAGCACCTTTCACAATTGCAGAAGTGTATAATAAGAACGGCACTGACGACAATACCATATGGGTCCAATGAGAGAAGTCACATTTGTTTCAATAGACTGCGTTAAGATGCTTTGCCTGATAAAATGCAGCAGCCATTTAGAAAAACAGAGACTCGAGATTGGAGTGTAATTCCTCAATATGATACAGGATATTCATCTAAAGACCCCCTCAGTGCATGGCAAACACTGTCAGCATCCCTCTGATGATCAGAGTTACCTTTTACCTTTAATCATGCTACTTTAACTGTTTTCTAGAAGTTCCAGCCAATGCAATAAAAAATGAAACAGAAACAGGGGATACCACCTGAAGGTTACTTACTTTCATATTTTGAAAACTCATCACATTCATTTGAAAAATTCTGTGAATTAAGAAAAAACAGTTTAGTGAAATATATTGATAAAATATAAATGTACAAAGGACAGCGTATTTCCTACATCAGAAACCCTGGTGGTGTAGTAGTTAAGAGCTACGGCTGCTAACCAAAAGGTTGGCAGTTTGAATCCAGCAGGTGCTCCTTGGAAGCTCTATGAGGCAGTTCTACTCTGTCCTATAGGGTCGCTATGAGTTGGAATTGACTCGACGCCAACGGGAATAGCTACTTAAACATTATAATTTGGTAAATACTCTATTGGCATAGCATGGAAAAAGCAAAAAACATCTGAAACAACCATCAACACAGGGAGGTGGACCATAGCCTCTACTTATGAATGGAGCCCAAACAAAGAAAACTACAATGATATGCTGAGAAATGATACTTTTTTTTTTTTTAAGTGGAGAGGCCTACCATGGTCTTAAATGGGAAAATGGAACATTATTTTGTATTTGGATATCAATTCTGCCGAATTTATGGATGTAAAACAATTCTAATTATATTACTATTTTTTCAAAATGGGAGAAAATCATTTTTAAAGTGCTTTTGATGGAAAATACATGCAAGATTAACAAAAATGTATTTTTAAATCCATGAGAGATTTAATTTATTGTCCTAAATTTACACCAGTGGTTTTTATTCTTTTTTTATGTGATACTGATGTAGTAATCTACGTATCGATCAATGTAATAAGTTTTTAGAAGAATTGCTGCATAGGACAATTCATTCTATTGCCATAACAGAAAAATAGACAAACGTGAACAGATGACTCTGAATAATTACAAAAGATCATTATGAAATATGTGGTTTACTCACAAGTGATTCAAGAACTACAAATTTAAACCACCAAATATAATATTCTCCTATTCAATTTGCACAGACTTTCCAAATAATTGGCTCTACTCAGTGTTTGCAAGGGCACAATAAGCCAAACCCGAACCCATTGCTGTCAGGTCGACCCTAACTCATAGTGACCCTGCAGGACAGGATAGAACTGCCTCATAGAGTTTCCAAGGAGCAGCTGGTGGATTTGAACTGCCAACCTTTTGGTTAGCAGCCAATCTCTTAACCACTGTGCCAGCAGGGCTAAGGTACAATGGAAGAAATAGTACGTAATGAGCCATGTAATGTGACTTTCCAGGTCTTTGGGTGGCGCAAACGGTTTGTGCTCATCTACTGATCTAAAGTTTGGTGGTTCGAGCCCACCCAGCAGTGCCATGGGAGAAAGGCCTGGTGATCTGCACCCATAAAGATCACAGCCCAGACAATCCTGTGGAACACTTGTACTCTGTAACAAAAGGTCGCTATGAGTTGGAATTAATGACAATGTCGATTTGACTTTCAGATCCTTTAAAAATTAAGGCAATTTCACCCAGTGACTCTGCTTTGATGATAGGTTAAAGGAATAGCACACATACATGAACAATGACTCAGCACTATTTTATAAAGGAAAGCTAAAATCTCAAATGTCCACGACCAGGTAATTGGTTAAGTGAAATATGATACATCGATGCTACAAAATTGCACATTCTTCAACCACTAAGATAATCACATTTAGGACATTATTTAATGGAGAAAGAAAACGCTCTCATTTTAGTGTTCAGTTTTTAAAAAGCAGATTATAAATTGTGTGAACAGTACGATCCACATTTTGAGAGCATTAGACTCACGCAAGACAAGAAGGGGAAGGCAATCCAAGCAGGCGTTAATCATAGTTATTTCTGGATGCTGAGATGAGATGGGCCTTTTATTTCCAACCATATAATACATTTTATTTTCCATTTTTAATGAGCATGTATTACTTTCATAATCAGAAAGATGCCATAAAATACTGGGAAATGCTTCTTCCTTCATGCAGCTGAAAATGAGAATGTTCCCTGCCGCCGGATCCTCTCATCACCACCACCTAACGCTCACAGAGTGGAGATAATCGAGTCCCGTCCATCTGCTCACAAAGACATGCCTGCGCTAAGGAGCTGCTTTATTTATCTCCTACACGTCACCGCGGGGAGGGCAGCTTTCCCTCTAGAGTGGCAGCCTCAGACCGTGGGGGCACCTGGGCAAGGGGTCTCTTATTTCCTCCTTGGAAATGAGGGTGCATGCCTGAAGTCCAGCTCAGGGGCTATCACCTACCTGCCTTAGAGCTAGAAGCTCTGTGGACCACCCACCCTGAGGGTTTGGGTCTGGTCCCACCTAAGCTTATATGTGCCTGTCCTTGCGAGTTGGGTGTGGGGGTATTGGAGGAATCAAAATGTAAATAAAGAGCTAATTCCTGGTAGCACAGCCCTTAAGTGTTCGGCTGCTAACCAAAAGGTCAGCAGTTTGAATTCCACTCCTTGGAAATCCTATGGGCCCGTTCTACTCTGTCCTGTAGGGTCACTATGAATCCAAATGGGCTTGGTTTTTGGTTTAGTCAGGAATCAGCCCCAACTTATGGGGAAACAAAACTATGACTTCACAGCTGTTCCTTTATCTCAGTTTCTCAGATAGGGGCAGGTGCCCCTTCAGAGGTGTGTAGGCAAGGTGGATGGGGGTCCAGCACCCAGTGATCCCTCAAGTCATAGGATAAACAGCTCCATGACTTTGGGGCCCCGATTTTCCTCACAGAGTGGAGGAGGCACGATGCTTTTATGCTATGGTCAAGCAGATATTTTTAATAGAAGATGTAATTATGCTTGAATTTTATTGGTAACATGTATGTTTTCCGGGGCTTTTCCGCCTGTGGCGGCCAACATGGGCTCCGCCCTTGGTCCAGCTGGAATATTCTTGCTTTTCTCCAGTTCTGATGAAAACGGTGGGAAAAGTAAATCCAGGGAGCACTGCAAATTATGTCATTTGGAAGAAGCCAGAAAGATACTTGCACGTGAACAGCACTTGTCCAACGTCACCTTCTCAAATTTGTTTAAAATTCTGTCTTTAGGGAAGTGACATCACACTTGAGAACACAGACATTGGGGACAGACTGTCTGGGTTCCAAATAACCCCTGAGAGTTGCAAGCTGTGTGAGCTTGAGAAAGATACTTAGCCCCTCTGTGCCTTGGTTTTTTTATCTGTAAAATGGGATTATTGCAGGAATTAAATAAGTTATTATCATAATCTCAATAAGGAGCATTAACGGGTAACACTTATGCAGCATCTGCAATGCTAGTGCTAGTCTAGCTGCCCTCCATAGATACTTCCAGCTGTCTAGACAGGATGGCGATGCATGCTGTCTCTGAACCAATCTGGGGAGACATCTATCTCTTTTGATCACTTGATCTCTATATTTTCTCTAGATCTTGACTGTACTTCGAGGCATCATTTATGTGAAAATTGGTTGTGACCCAGAACCCAATGGTAAATTATTCAGACATCGTTTAAAAATTGAGGGAGTGTGGAGATAATGAAGTTAAATGGGATCTCTGTTTACTGACATCATTTGTATCTTTTTAAAGAACTAGGAATCTCTGTCCTGTTGATTATTATTTTCCCTGAATTTATGGGGGACATTCCACAAAGCAATGCATCTGGGAGTCACGAGATGGGAGTTCTAAGTTAGAAATCTGATCCTGACTCATTCTATTAGAGGCTGAGACACGATGAAGAAAATAACTCAGAGATTCCAGAATTCCATGGTAACTGGAATTTAAAATCTAAGTAGAGATAATTATTCCCTTACTTAAAAGTTCCTGGTAGTGCAAATGGTTAAGCACTCAACTACTAACCCACCCAGAGGAGCCTCAGAAGAAGGGCCTGGCGATCTGCTTCTGAAAGGTCACAACCCTGAAAACCCTGTGGATCGCAGTTCTACTCTGGATGCATGGGGTTGCCATGACTCAGCCTTGACTCGAAGGCAACTGGTTTGGTTTTTGGGTTTTTATTCCCTTCCTTACTTATTGGAAGGTTCTAAATTTCAATGCTTATTCTAAGCCATGCTGTTCAATGGAAATATAATGCAAACCACATATGTAATTTAACATTTTCTGTTATTCATTTTAAAAAGTAAAAAAGAACGGATGAAATTAATTTTATAAATTTAATTTTACCTAACCCAGTATATCCAAAATATTCTGATTTCAACATGCAGTCAATGTAAAAATTATTAAAGAGATCTTTCAGTTTCCTTTTTTTTTTTTTGTATTAAGTCTTTGAAATCCAGCGTGTATTTTGTGCTGAGAGCCCACTTTGATTTGGACTCTCCACATTTCGGGTGCTTAGTAGCCACATGTGGAAGTCTCTGCTGTGGGGTAGAGTAGAGCTGGAAGATAGTATCCAAGTCTATTGTGAAGATGTCAAAGACCTATTTGTGAGTATATTTAGAGAAAATATTCAATAAGGCTCTAAGATAGCCTTTTAAGGAAATTTACTTACTGCTCATTCTGTGAATAACTGAACTCAAATATGACCCCTTTGTGTCTATGATCTTGTTGTAGTTGCTGTTGTTAGGTGCCATCAAGTTGGTTCCAACTCATAGCGAGCATATGTACAACAGAACAAAACACTGCCCGGTCCTCACCATTCGCACAATCATTGTTACGCTTGAGCCCATGCAGCCACTGTGTCAGTCCATCTTGTTGAGGGTCTTCCTGTTTTTCACTGACCCTCTACTTTACCGAGCATGATGTCCTTCTACAGGGACTGGTCCCTCCTGATAACATGTCCAAAGTATGTTTGACATAGTCTCGCCATCCTTGCTTCTAAGGAACATTCTGGTTGTACTTCTTCTAAGGCAGATTTGTTTGTTCTTTTGGCAGTCTATGGTATAGTCAATATTCTTCGCCAACACCACAATTCAAAGGCGTCGATTCTTCTTCGATCTTCTTTATTCATTGTCCGGCTTTTGCATGCATGTGAGGCGATTGAAAACGTCATGGCTTGGGTCAGGCACACCTTAGTCTTCAAGATGACATCTTTGCTTTTTCACACTTTAAAGAGGTCTTTTGCGGCAGATTTGCCCAGTGTGATGTGTCTTTTGATTTCTTGACTGCTGCTTCCATGGGTGTTAATTGTGGATCCAAGTAAAATAAAATCCTTAACAACTTCAGTCTTTTCTCCGTTTATCATGATGTTGCTTATCGGTCCAGTTGTGAGGATTTTTGTTTTCTTTATGTTGAGGTGTAATCCATACTGAAGGCTGTGATCTTTGATTTTCATCAGTAAGCGCTTCAAGTCCTCTTCACTTTCAGCAAGCAAGGTTTTGTCATCCGCATATCGCAGATCATTAATGAGTCTTCCTCCAATCCTGATGCCCTGTTCTTCTTCATATAGTCCAGCTCCTCGGATCATTTGCTCAGCATACAGATTGAATAAGTATGGTGAAAGGATACAACCCTGACACACACCTTTCCTGACTTTAAACCATGCAGTATCCCCTTGTTCTGTTTGAACGACTGCCTCTTGATCTATGTACAGGTTCCTCACGAGCACAGTTAAATGTTCTGGGAGTCCCATTCTTTGCAAAGTTATCCATAATTTGTTATGATCCACTCAGTCGAATGGCTTTGCGTAGTCTATAAAACATAGGCGAACATCTTTCTGGTATTCTCTGCTTTCATCACGGATCCATCTGACATCAGCAGTGATACCCCTGGTCTCGTGTCATCTTCTGAATCAGGCTTGAATTTCTGGCAATTCTCTGTTGATATACTGCTGCAGTCACTTTTGAATGATAGTCGACAAAATTTTGCTTGCATATGTTATTAATGGTACTGTTTGATTGTTTCTGTATTCTGTTGGATCACCTTTCTTGGGAACAGGCTTAAGTATGGATCTCTTCCAGTTGGTTGGCCAGGTATCTGTCTTCCAGATTTCCTGGCATAGGTGAGTGAGCACCTCCAGAGCTGCATTCGTTTGTTGAAATATCTCAGTTGGTGTTCTGTCAGTTCCTGGAACCTTGTTTTTCACCAATGCCTTCAGTACAGCTCGGACTTCTTGTAATAATAGTTAAAGGGTCCATTTGATGCTGCATATGTTTAAATGATGTAGGCTTATATAGTACCTACCTGCACACATGGTTCAACTTCTATTTTAACACATTTTATTTTCCTCTCATATAGGAATAATCTATATTTGTTAGGTATAAAATTTGGGAACCACCAAAATGTCGAAGAAAGGAAAAAACATCACCGGCAGCTCCAGTATATATATTATTTACAAACAATGCTGATATATTGGCACATTACTCTTCATGATGTAACATTGTAGTCACAGTTTTGTATTTTACTCTGACTTAACATTTTAATATATACCTTTTCTGTAGTATTGTAAATTAGCAAATGACATCTTAGTGAATTTAAAAAAATCCAGAAAATGGAGCAGAGTTTACTTGACTTAAATACACTGGGAAAACCTATTCCCAAATTTCTACTGTGCATAAATGCTTTGTAGGCATTGAAGGTCATTTCTTTCTAGTGAGTTTCCCAGAATTTTTAAAAGCCTTTTGATCCAAGATGTCAGAGTGTTCTGTTCTGCTTCGGAGAATAGACAGGGACCACTTAGAGAGGATCACAGATGTGTTGGCGGTCACAGGGAAGAGTGTTTTTCTGCCTTTCCCTCCTCCTGCTTTTTAGATTTGTGTTTTTACTTTATGCTTACTTTACATTCTAGGACTTCCAGTGCGATGTCTAACGTAATAGTTACAATGGACACCCTACAGTGTTCCCTTTTTAAAGGGGATACTTCTATTATTTTCCACTAACGATGTTGTATATTATAGGTTTTATTAACTGCCATTTGCACAACCCCTTCCATTCCTAGATTGCTGACAGGCATCTGTCTCAGGCTGGGCTCTCTAGAGAGGCAAAACCAGTGAAGTGCATGCGCGTGCACGTGTGTGTGTGTTTGTGTGTGTGTGTGTGTGTATATATATATATATATCAATTACTATTGAGTCAATTGTGACTCAAAGTGACCCTATAGGACAGAATCAAACTGCTGCATAGGGTTTCCAAGGAGCAGTTGGTGGGTTCGAACTGCCAAAATTTTGGTTAGCAACCGAGTTCTTAACCACTGTACTACCACATATATACATATATATACAGAGAGAGAGAGAGATTTATCTCAAGGAAATGGCTCATTCAGCTGTAGAGGCCGGCAAGTCCAAGGTCTGTGAGTCAGGTGTCAGGCTGGAGGCTTCTCCTGACTCAGTAGCTGCTGGGGCTGACGAACCCAAGATTGGCAAGTCAGACGGTAGGCAGTTGGCTCAAGTCCCAAGAACCAGAGATCAGATGATGATGAGCCAGATGCAGGATCCAGAGCTAGCAAAAGCCAGTGAGCTTTGCCAGAACGTCCATATATACTGAATGCAGGCCACACCCCCCAAGGAAACTCCCCTTACAACTGATTGGCTGCCCGTATTACATCACACCACAGACGTGATTACATTACATCATAAAATGGGGGATGTCTACATCATTACACAGCTGCCAAATGACATCATTACATAACTGCCAAATTACGTCATTACATAACCACTGAGAATCATGCCCCAGCCAAGCTGACACACAACCTTAACCATCACAGCATTTTTGTTATCATAATTCAGTGAATTATGTTATCATAATTCAATAATTTTTCTGTTTTTTCTGTTTCTATTAAGATAATTATATATTCCTTACTTTGGTCTGTTATCCTAGTGCATGACATTTAAAAATTATGTTAAATTGCTTATTGATTTCTTGGATACATCCAGATTCTTCATGATGAATTGCCCCTACCTGTAGTGCTGGATTTATTGCTCTGACTTTGTTTAGGGCCTTTGGTCTACATTCATGTGTGAAATCGGCCCGTCATTTTCTATTCTTCTCCTGTACTCACTGGGTTTGGGTGTGACAGTTATGGTGGCTTCATAGAAGAATTTAGTGAGAGATCTGTCTTTTTGGAAGAGTTTATAAATTGTGAATATTTATATTAAGACGTCTGAAGTTAAATATTAATATTGCCCCTACTACCTCCCATTGAACAATACAAGGACTTTACAATTTATTACTCAACATCCTTCCTTCTTTCCTCCTGATAACTTGAAATGCTTTAGTTCTTTGTTGCCTAGTTCTTTAAAAAATATATATGTATGTTTATTTACCTCATTTTTGAATAAAGGTTTTTTAGTTTGTTTCATTTTGTTTTGTTCAGTTTTTGGTTGTCAGTTATTTTTTTCTCACCACTTTGATCTCTGGCTTCCACTTATTTCTGCTAGGAAGTTTTCTGTCAATCTAAATGATGTTCCTTTGTAGAGCCTGTTCTCTCCATAAGTTTTTAAGATTTTGTATTTGACTTTAGGATTTACGATTTCATCACGGTGTACCTAGATGTTGTTCTAGTGAAAATTCATTCAACTGTATGTTATGCCTGCTGTAGATTCATGTCTTTCATCATTTCTGGCACGATTTTCAAATGCTGCCTTTCCTCCATTGTCTTTGTTCTTTTCTGCTGAGATTTTGATAAAACAGAAACCAAGCCTGTTGCTGTCGAGTCAATTCTGACCCGTAGCGATCCTGTAGGACAGAGCAGAACAGCCCCATAGGGTTTCCGAAGAGCAGCTGGTAGATTTGAACTGTTGAAATTTTGGTTAGCAGCCAGATACTTAACTACTTTGCCACCAGGGTCCTGAAATTTTGATAAGGAATATATTATTATTCTAAACTTGATATCCCTTAGCTTTCTTTTCATATGATCTCTTTGTTCTCTAGGGTATATTCTGGATAATATCTTTACATATATTTTCCACTTGCTAAGTTTCTCTTCATCTGTGTCTAATCTGCTATTTTCAACTCTCCATGAAGTTTTACTTTCAACAATTTTAAATTTAATCTCTAGTAAGTCCATTGATTTTTCCTTTTTAAATTCTACTTCATTCTTTCTTGATCCTTGCTCATCTTAAAATGTCTCACACACATTTATTTCTGTATATGAAATTTATGATGTCTGTAGTTTTGAGGGTCCAATTTGCTAACTCTCACTCATGGCGGCTTGCTGCTTCTGGTACCTGATATTCTTTGATTATGAGCATATCATTTGATGCTAATATGTGGGGCTTCTGTAGGCCTAAATTGATTATACTTCCCTTTGGAGAGGGTTTACTCCTGCTTATGCATAACTAAGAGACACCACCAACCCAGGACTGGACCAATTCCCCTGAAGCTCTTACGCAGTTCTAAAACCCTACACTCAGCTCCCCATCTCACTGCTGGCCAGCCTCCACATCTGCCTTTGGGGCAAACCTGCTCCTCCTGTCTGCCACCTACAGACCCTGGGAAGACGTGGAATCCTTGGAGACCACCTCTACCTTTGGCAAGCCTAGCAATGCATCAAAAGATGGGATCTATCCAGGGTTGTTCTTATCTGCAGTGCGAGGGTCCCTCAGGGCACTTGCTCATACACTGTGGGAAACAAGTCAGCTCAACTTTTTTGACTGAAAAGACTGAAAAGCTCATGTACACTTATTTCTGGAATTTGGTAATAAATATTCTCCCAACACAGAATCCATTTTTATCTCAGATTATATATCCTTAGGTCTTATAGCATGGCAAAAAGCTAAATTGGTTCGTAGATTTCTCTTGAATTACACATATCACGGGGACTTTAATTCTGTCAGAACGTTGAGTTCAAGACTGAAAGTACCTTGTGATAAACAATATTTTAGATAAAAACCAAATATTTGATGGCATGCAGATAAGAATGTGGCCTATTGGGGGGCAGATGCCCTGTCTGTCTTGTTTACCACTGGTTCTCCAGGACCTGACAGAGGGTCTGGTTTATAACAAGGTTTGATAAATACTAAGTCGATAATTAATTGAGCAAACGTGTTTTAAGCACCTACTACATGCTGTGCACTGACACACGTGCTGGAGGATACAGCAGTGAACAAAACAAATTAAAAAGATTCTGCTCCCACGAAATCTTAAAGTCTAGTTTAGTCTGTGAATACTTTTGTGTATTAATGTATTAATAGATCGGAGCCCTGGTGGCACAGTGGTTAGGAGCTTAACTGCTAATGAGAAGGTCAGCAGTTTGAATCCATCAGCTGCACCTTGGAAACCCTGTAGGGCAATTCTACTGTATCCTATAGGGTCGCTATGAGTCGGAATCCACTCAACAACAGTGGATTATTAACAGTGTTTATTAACAGACTAATAGAAGTAATAACTGCTGTTAAAGCTCCCATATTTCCCATAATTATCTTTGCTGAATCCATGTAAATATGATTTTGATTAGAATTCTGAGAAGTTGGAAAGCTTAAGGTCTGAGTAGCTAGCCGTTATGCATCAGGATGGGTATTTGGGTGCAAATCTTTTAAGTAGTTTTGTGTGACTGTTTATTTGTACTGGATACTCTTGTATCTTTACAGTATGCTTTTAGGTGTTGAGCTTGGTAATCAGAGAAAGATAAGATTTTTTGGATCCTGAAACTGACACAAATTTGGAGGTCTTCTTGAAGGACAACAATACGAAATTACCAGTGCAGAAACAGGCTTACAGCCTTGGGAGGGCTTTGCACACACAGGTGCCCTGGAGATGAAGCCTCTGTAGAGTGAAAGAAGTAGTATTTTTGGAAAGAATAGAAATGTGAGTTCTCCCCAGAGACCAAGTTTTGCATTTTGTTCTTGGGGCAACGACCTGGAAGTCTCCTTACTTGCAGGTCATTTAATTCTCTTGCATCAATATGAACATCCTTTATATAAATAATTTAAACAAAAGCAATTGATGTTGATTCTGACTCATGCGACTCCATGTGTGTCACAGTAGGACTGTGCTCCGTAGGGTTTTCATTGGCTGATTTTTCAGAAATAGATCACCAGGCCTTTCTTCAGAGGTCCCCCGGGTGGGTTTTAACTCCCAACCTTTCAGTTAGCAGCCAAGCATGTTAACCATTTGCACTACCCAGGGACTCCAAAATCAATGTCTTGGAAGAAGTACAGCCAGAATACTCCTTAGAAACAAGATGATGTGACTTCGTCTCGCATACTTTGGACACGTTATCAGGAGAGACCAGTCCCTGGAGAAGGACATCACGCTTGGTGAAGTAGAAGGTCAGTGAAAAAGAGGAAGACCCTCAAAGAGATGGATTGATGTAGCAGCTGCAACAATGGCCTCAAGCATAACAGCGATTGTGGGGATGGTGCAGGACAGGGCAGTGTTTTGTTCTGTTGTACACATTATCGCTATGAGTTGGAACCAACTCAACAGCCCCTAACAACAGTGATCCTGTTTGTGTTCAGTCCCCACAACAGAGAGACCAGCCTGCTTGGTTGGTAGTGTGGAGGACGCAGGGTGCACCTCCGTGTTCATTGCCACAAGACCATACACGCCTGACCCTCAGGAAATGTTGCTGACTTAGCAAAAGAAAGACTGGATGCTGTCTGGAACGGAGAGAGTGGGATTTTACCATTTGCAATAGCAGCAGGAAGGTTAATGACTGCTGGTGGTAGATTATTGCCTCTGAGATCATGAGGAGCAGGCTGGTCGTTGCGGAAAAGGATTCTCACACATGGCCACGCTGATAATTTGAATAATGACTTTCACAAATGTCATTCTGTGATTGATTTGAAAAGGTCAAGACATGAATATTGAGGGAGAAGAGGAGAGCAGAGCCACAAGGCTTTCCTGGTCCTGTGGAGAGCACAACCACCTTTATGCCTGAGGGGCAGAATGGCAAGAGGCTGTGGCTCCCAGGGGTGCTGACTCCCGTGATGGCCAGAGCAGCTGGGCTCACCAGTGGGCGCCTCCCGAGCCTGTCACGGCACCTCTCCGGGCTACTGATG
The DNA here is from genome assembly GCF_024166365.1 of Elephas maximus indicus. Taxonomy (NCBI): domain Eukaryota; kingdom Metazoa; phylum Chordata; class Mammalia; order Proboscidea; family Elephantidae; genus Elephas; species Elephas maximus. The sequence continues at coordinate 81,083,242 of NC_064834.1, read as the reverse complement.
TGCATGGGTGCCTCCGTGCACTGTGACCATGAAGGGAACAGGTGTGTGTGTGTGTGAGTGTGTGTCAATGAGTGTGTATGAGTGTATGTGAGAATGAGTGTGTGTGAACAAGTGTGTGAAACAGTGTGCGACTGTGTGTGACATAGTATGAATGTGTGTATGGGTGTGTGTGAAGAGTTGTATGAGAGCGTGCATGTGAGTGAGTCTGTGAATAAGCGTGTGTGGATAAGCGTGCATGTGTGTGTGTGCATGTGTGATTGTGTGTGCATGTGATCGTGCATGTGTGAATGAGTGTGTGCCTGTGACCAAGTGTGCATGTGTGAATGTATGTGAGTTTGTGCAAGTGTTCGTGTGTGAACAAATGTGTGTGTGTTGGAGTGTGCATGTGTGATTGTGTGTGTGCAAATGAGTCTGTGTGAGTGTATAAGTGTGTGAATGTGCATGTGTGAGTGTGGACATGTGAATGAGTGTGTGTGTATGTATCCCTCTGTAACCGAGCTACCCTGTGTATCCTGGCATTTCTGGATGCAGGCCGTGTCACCCGGGCCTCCTCACCTGTACAGGTTCCCACAGTTCTGTCTGCATTGGGAATTCCCAGTAGCGGTGGGTGGCAGTGCCTGGGAGAGGCACTTGACTGTTGCAATAAACATTTCAGAGAGAGCCCTTGGAGTGTTTGGGCCAGGTTTGGTTTGGGCGTTTCAATCTGAACATGTTGATTTCCATCTGTCCATTTGTTTGGGGTTGTTGCCCTGAGGTCATGGAGGTGGGTCCTCTGAGGTGTGGCCATCCTGGCGGGGGAGCAAGGTAGCCTGTGTTCCTCTGGTGTCCACCTTAATTTTCTTTGTTTGGGACTTTCCTGGATTGCAGGTTATGGGGATTCAAGGTCTTTGCTTTGGGCACCACTGAAGGTGTGATGGGTCCATCCTGCCACATGTCGATTTGCCACATGCCCCCACTTTGCTCTTGGCACTGAGGAGGCTGGGTTTCTTTGACCCCTCCTGGGAATGCTCTAGGTCATCAGATATCTGGGAGTGGCCTGGTGCCAGGACTTAACCTAAGGAAGGACGTTTGTGGTTAAACACCCTGCACCAAGCATTCATCCGCATGTCTGCCACCTTCCTTCCTCCTGCCTTCCTTTCCCTTTGTAAAGTCAACACATCTTTGTTGTCGTTGGGTGCCATCAAGTCGGTTCCGACTCATAGTGAACCTGTGTACAACAGAACAAAACACTGCCCAGTCCTGCACCACCCTCACAATCATTGTTATGCTTGAGCCCATTGTTGCAGCCATTGTGTCAATCCATATCCTTGAGGGCCTTCCTCTTTTTTGCAGACGCTCTACCAAACATGATGTCCTTCTCCAAAGACTGACCCTTCCTGATACCAAGTCCAAAGTATATGGGACCTAGTTTTGCCATCCTTGCTTCTAAAGAACATTCTGGCTGTATTTCTTCCAAGACAGGTTTGTTTGTTCTTTTGGCAGTCCTTGGTATATTCAATATTTTTTGCCAACACCATAATTCAAAGGTGTCAATTCTTTAATCTTCCTTTTTCATTGTCCAGCTTTCACATGCTTATGAGGCTGTCGAAAATACCATGGCTTGGGTCAGGCACACCTTAGTCTTCAAAGTGGCATCTTTGCTTTTTTTTTTTTTTTTATAACTTTTATTAAGCTTCAAGTGAACGTTTACAAATCCAATCAGTCTGTCACATATAAGTTTACACACATCTCACTCCCTACTCCCACTTGCTCTCCCCCTCTTGAGTCAGCCCTTTTAGTCTCTCCTTTCTTGACAATTTTGCCTGCTTCCCTCTCTCTCTATCCTCCCATCCCCCCTCCAGACAAGAGTTGCCAACACAATCTCAAGTGTCCACCTGATATAATTAGCTCACTCTTCACCCGCTGACCAGTCCCTTTCATTTCTGATGAGTTGTCTTCGGGGATGGTTCCTGTCCTGTGTCAACAGAAGGTCTGGGGAGCATGGCCGCCGGGATTCCTCCAGTCTCAGTCAGACCATTAAGTTTGGTCTTCTTATGAGAATTTGGGGTCTGCATCCCACTGATCTCCTGCTGCCTCAGGGGTCCTCTGCTGTGCTCCCTGTCAGGGCAGTCATCGATTGTGGCCGGGCACCAACTAGTTCTTCTGGTCTCAGGATGATGTAGGTCTCTGGTTCATGTGGCCCTTTCTGTCTCTTGGGCTCTTAGTTGCCGTGTGGGCTTGGTGTTCTTCATTTTCCTTTGCTCCAGGTGGGTTGAGACCAATTGCTGCATCTTAGATGGCCGCTTGTTAGCGTTTAAGACCCCAGACGCCACATTTCAAAGTGGGATGCAGAATGATTTCATAATAGAATTATTTTGCCAATTGACTTAGAAGTCCCCGCAAACCATGTTCCCCAGACCCCCGCGCTTGCTCCGCTGAGCTTTGAAGCATTCATTTTATCCCAGAAACTTCTTTGCTTTTGGTCCAGTCCAATTGAGCTGACCTTCCATGTATTGAGTGTTGTCTTTCCCTTCACCTAAAGCAATTCTTATCTACTGATTAATCAATAAAAAACCCTCTCCCACCCTCCCTTCCTCCCCGCCTCCTAACCACAAAAGTATGTGTTCTTCTCAGGTTTACTATTTCTCAAGATCTTATAATAGTGGTCTTATACAATATTTGTCCTTTTGCCTCTGACTAATTTCGCTCAGCATAATGCCTTCCAGGTTCCTCCATGTTATGAAATGTTTCAGAGATTCGTCACTGTTCTTTATCGATGCGTAGTATTCCATTGTGTGAATATACCACAATTTATTTACCCATTCATCCGTTGATGGACACCTTGGTTGCTTCCAACTTTTTGCTATTGTAAACAGAGCTGCAATAAACATGGGCGTGCATATATCTGTTTGTATGAAGGCTCTTGTATCTCTAGGGTATATTCCTAGGAGTGGGATTTCTGGGTTGTATGGTAGTTCTATTTCTAACTGTTTAAGATAACGCCAGATAGATTTCCAAAGTGGTTGTACCATTTTACATTCCCACCAGCAGTGTATGAGAGTTCCAATCTCTCCGCAGCCTCTCCAACATTTATTATTTTGTGTTTTTTGGATTAATGCCAGCCTTGCTGGAGTGAGATGGAATCTCATCGTAGTTTTAATTTGCATTTCTCTAATGGCTAATGATCGAGAGCATTTTCTCATGTATCTGTTGGCTGCCTGAATATCTTCTTTAGTGAAATGTGTGTTCATATCCTTTGCCCACTTCTTGATTGGGTTGTTTGTCTTTTTGTGGTTGAGTTTTGACAGAATCATGTAGATTTTAGAGATCAGGCGCTGGTCTGAGATGTCATAGCTGAAAATTCTTTCCCAATCTGTAGGTGGTCTTTTTACTCTTTTGGAGAAGTCTTTAGATGAGCATAGGTGTTTGATTTTTAGGAGCTCCCAGTTATCGGGTTTCTCTTCATCATTTTTGGTAATGTTTTGTATTCTGTTTATACCTTGTATTAGGGCTCCTAGGGTTGTCCCAATTTTTTCTTCCATGATCTTTATCGTTTTAGTCTTTATGTTTAGGTCTTTGATCCACTTGGAGTTAGTTTTTGTGCATGGTGTGAGGTATGGGTCCTGTTTCATTTTTTTGCAAATGGATATCCAGTTATGCCAGCACCATTTGTTAAAAAGGCTATCTTTTCCCCAGTTAATTGACACTGGTCCTTTGTCAAATACCAGCTGGTCATACGTGGATGGATCTATGTCTGGGTTCTGAATTCTGTTCCATTGGTCTATGTGTCTGTTGTTGTACCAATACCAGGCTGTTTTGACTACTGTGGCTGTATAATAGGTTCTGAAGTCAGGTAAGGTGAGGCCTCCCACTTTCTTCTTCTTTTTCAGTAGTGCTTTGCTTATCCGGGGCTTCTTTCCCTTCCATATGAAATTGGTGATTTGTTTCTCTATCCCCTTAAAATATGACATTGGAATTTGGATCGGAAGTGTGTTAAATGTATAGATGGCTTTTGGTAGAATAGACATTTTTACTATGTTAAGTCTTCCTATCCATGAGCAAGGTATGTTTTTCCACTTAAGTATGTCCTTTTGAATTTCTTGTAGTAGAGCTTTGTAGTTTTCTTTGTATAGGTCTTTTACATCCTTGATAAGATTTATTCCTAAGTATCTTATCTTCTTGGGGGCTACTGTGAATGGTATTGATTTGGTGATTTCCTCTTCGGTGTTCTTTTTGTTGATGTAGAGGAATCCAAGTGATTTTTGTATGTTTATTTTATAACCTGAGACTCTGCCAAACTCTTCTATTAGTTTCAGTAGTTTTCTGGAGGATTCCTTAGGGTTTTCTGTGTATATAATCATGTCATCTGCACATAGTGATAACTTTACTTCTTCCTTGCCAATCTGGATACCTTTTATTTCTTTGTCTAGCCTAATTGCCCTGGCTAAGACTTCCAACACGATGTTGAATAAGAGCAGTGATAAAGGGCATCCTTGTCTGGTTCCCGTTCTCAAGGGAAATGCCTTCAGGTTCTCTCCATTTAGAGTGATATAGGCTGTTGGCTTTGCATAGATGCCCTTTATTATGTTGAGGAATTTTCCTTCAATTCCTATTTTGGTAAGAGTTTTTATCATGAATGGGTGTTGGACTTTGTCAAATGCCTTTTCTGCATCAATTGATAAGATCATGTGGTTTTTGTCTTTTGTTTTATTTATGTGATGGATTACATTAGTGGTTTTTCTGATATTAAACCAGCCTTGCATACCTGGTATAAATCCCACTTGATCAGGGTGAATTATTTTTTTGATGTGTTCTTAGATTCTATTGGCTAGAATTTTGTTGAGGATTTTTGCATCTATGTTCATGAGGGATATAGGTCTATAATTTTCTTTTTTTGTAATGTCTTTACCTGGTTTTGGTATCAGGGAGATGGTGGCTTCATAGAATGAGTTGGGTAGTATTCCGTCATTTTCTATGCTTTGGAATACCTTCAGAAATAGTGGTGTTAACTCGTCTCTGAAAGTTTGGTAGAACTCTGCAGTGAAGCCGTCCGGGCCAGGGCTTTTTTTTGTTGGGAGTTTTTTGATTACCGTTTCAATCTCTTTTTTTGTTATGGGTCTATTTAGTCGTTCTACTTCTGAATGTGTTAGTTTAGGTAGGTAGTGTTTTTCCAGGAATTCATCCATTTCTTCTAGGTTTTCAAATTTGTTAGAGTACAATTTTTCATAATAATCTGAAATGATTCTTTTAATTTCATTTGGTTCTGTTGTGATGTAGTCCTTCTCATTTCTTATTCGGGTTATTTGTTTCCTTTCCTGTCTTTCTTTAGTCAGTCTAGCCAATGGTCTATCAATTTTGTTAATTTTTTCAAAGAATCAGCTTTTGGCTTTGTTAATTCTTTCGATTGTTTTTCTGTTCTCTAATTCATTTAGTTCAGCTCTAATTTTTATTATTTGTTTTCTTCTGGTGCCTGATGGATTCTTTTGTTGCTCACTTTCTATTTGTTGAAGTTGTAGGGACAGTTCTCTGATTTTGGCTCTTTCTTCTTTTTGTATGTGTGCATTTATCGATATAAATTGGCCTCTGAGCACTGCTTTTGCTGTGTCCCAGAGGTTTTGATAGGAAGTATTTTCATTCTCATTGCTTTCTATGAATTTCCTTATTCCCTCCTTGATGTCTTCTATAACCCAGTCTTTTTTCAGGAGGGTATTGTTCAGTTTCCAAGTATTTGATTTCTTTTCCCTAGTTTTTCTGTTATTGATCTCTAGTTTTATTGCCTTGTGGTCTGAGAAGATGCTTTGTAATATTTCGATGTTTTGGACTCTGCAAAGGTTTGTTTTATGACCTAATATGTGGTCTATTCTAGAGAATGTTCCATGTGCCCTAGAAAAAAAAGTATATTTTGCAGCAGTTGGGTGGAGAGTTCTGTATAAGTCAATGAGGTCAAGTTGGTTGATTGTTGTAATTAGATCTTCCGTGTCTCTGTTGAGCTTCTTACTGGATGTCCTGTCCTTCTCCGAAAGTGGTGTGTTGAAGTCTCCTACTATAATTGTGGAGGTATCTATCTCGCTTTTCAATTCTGTTAAAATTTGATTTATGTATCTTGCAGCCCTGTCATTGGGTGCGTAAATATTTAATATGGTTATGTCTTCCTGATCAATTGTCCCTTTTATCATTATATAGTGTCCTTCTTTATCCTTTGTGGTGGATTTAAGTCTAAAGTCTATTTTGTCAGAAATTAATATTGCTACTCCTCTTCTTTTTTGCTTATTGTTTGCTTGATATACTTTTTTCCATCCTTTGAGTTTTAGTTTGTTTGTGTCTCTAAGTCTAAGGTGTGTCTCTTGTAGGCAGCATATAGATGGATCGTGTTTCTTTATCCAGTCCGTGACTCTCTGTCTCTTTATTGGTGCATTTAGTCCATTTACATTCAGGGTAATTATAGATAAATAGGTTTTTAGTGCTCTCATTTTGATGCCTTTTTATGTGTGTTGTTGACAATTTCATTTTTCCACATACTTTTTTGTGCTGAGGCGTTTTTCTTAGTAAATTGTGAGATCCTCATTTTCATAGTGCTTGACTTTATGTTAGTTGAGTCGTTACGTTTTTCTTGGCTTTTATCTTGAGTTATTGAGTTGTTATACCTTTTTGTGGTTACCTTATTATTTACCCCTATTTTTCTAAGTAAAAACCTAACTTGTATTGTTCTCTATCGCCTTGTATCACTCTCCATCTGGCAGTTCAATGCCTCCTGTATTTAGTCCCTCTTTTTGATTATTGTGATCTTTTACCTATTGAGTTCCATGATTCCCTGTTATGTGTATTTTTTTTTAATTAATCTTAATTTGTTTGTTTTTGTGATTTCCCTATTTGAGTTGATATCTGGACGTTCTGTTTTGTGACCTTGTGTTGTGCTGATATCTGATAGTATTGGTTCTCTGACCAAACAATATCCTTTAGTATTTCTTGTAGCTTTGGTTTGGTTTTTGTAAATTCTCTAAACTTGTGTTTGTCTGTAAATATCTTAATTTCGCCTTCATATTTCAGAGAGAGTTTTGCTGGATATATGATCCTTGGCTGGCAGTTTTTCTCCTTCAGTGTTCTGTATATGTCGTCCCATTCCCTTCTTGCCTGCATGGTTTCTGCTGAGTAGTCTGAACTTATTCTTACTGATTCTCCCTTGAAGGAAACCTTTCTTTTCTCCCTGGCTGCTTTTAAAATTTTCTGTTTATCTTTGGTTTTGGTGAGTTTGATGACAATATGTCCTGGTGTTTTTCTTTTTGGATCAATCTTAAATGGGGTTCGATGAGCATCTTGGATAGCTATCCTTTCGTCTTTCATGATGTCAGGGAAGTTTTGTGTCAGGAGTTCTTCAACTATTTTCTCTGTGTTTTCTGTGCCCCTTCCCTGTTCTGGGACTCCAATCACCCGCAGGTTATCCTTCTTGATAGAGTCCCACATAATTCTTAGGGTTTCTTCATTTTTTTTAATTCTTTTATCTGATTTTTTTTCAGCTATGTTGGTGTTGATTCCCTGGTCCTCCAGATGTCCCAGTCTGCATTCTAATTGCTCGAGTCTGCTCCTCTGACTTCCTAGTGCGTTGTCTAATTCTGTAATTTTATTGTTAATCTTTTGGATTTCTACATGTTGTCTCTCTATGGATTCTTGCAACTTATTAATTTTTCCACTATGTTCTTGAATAATCTTTTTGAGTTCTTCAACAGTTTTATCAGTGTGTTCCTTGGCTTTTTCTGCAGTTATCCTAATTTCATTTGTGATATCTTTAAGCATTCTGTAAATTAGTTTTTTATATTCTGTATCTGATAATTCCAAGATTGTATCTTCATTTGGGAAAGATTTTGATTCTTTTGTTTGGGGGGTTGGAGAAGCTGTCACGGTCTGCTTCTTTAAGTGGTTTGATATGGATTGTTGTCTCCGAGCCATCACTGGGAAACTAGTTTTTCCAGAAAATCCGCTAAAAAAAAATGCAGTCAGATCCCTATCAGAGTTCTCCCTCTGGCTCAGGCTATCCAGATGTTAATGAAGCCGCCTGGGGAGGGTGGGGGAGGGGACAGAGAGATAGGAGAGTAGCACCTCAGAATATAGCCAGAGTTGCTTGTCTTGCTTGGAATGACTATTATATCTGAGATTCCCGCGGGCGCGTCGCCTATGTGTGCTGGCTGTGTGGAGATTGCCCCCGGGGGGTCTGGCCCGCTGGAGTCACGGTCAGATCCTCCGCTTCCAGCCCCACGCCCAGCGTCAAGGCTCCCCTACTGGGACGGTGCACTCTCGACTCCAAAATCAGTCGCTGCCTCCCGGGGACTTCTCGTCCTTCCAGCCGTGTGGCCGTGCAGCCTCCGAGAACCAGTTGGGCCTCCTCCCGGGGTTAGTTCAGATGGGTGGAGCAGCTCCCCGTGCTTGTGCCGTAACCGAGTGTCCCGGCTGGGATGCTGTTCTCCCCGCTCCAATACCAGTCGCTGCCTCCCGGGGACTTCTCCTACCGGCTGCGTCTCACGCCGCCCGCGCGACCCGGCTGGTCCCCTTCCCGGGGTTAGTTCAGGGGGGTGGAGCAACTCTCCGTGTTTATGGCGTACCTGCGTCCAGTCCAAATCCCTGCGGGACGGTTCCCCGGCTCGGATGCTGCTCTTTCTGCTCCGAGACCAGTCACTGCCTCCCGGGGACTTCTCCTACTGGCTGCGTCCCACGCCGCCTGTGGAACCGGCTGGTCCCCCTCCCGGGGTTAGTTCAGGGGGGTGGAGCAGGTCTCTGTGCTTGTGCCGTACCTGACTGGTACGCTGGCTCCAGGCTCTGGAAACAATCACTGCTTCCCCGTATTAGTTCGTTCTCCGTCTCTAAATCTGTGTTTGTTGTTCAGGGTTCGTAGATTGTTATATATGTGATCGATTCACTTGTTTTTCCGTGTCTTTGTTGTAGGAGGGATCCGAGGTAGCGTCTGCCTAGTCCGCCATCTTGGCTCCGCCCCCCCATTCGGGTTTTTTGTTTCCTTTCCTGTATTTCTTTAGTCAGTCTAGCCAATGTTTTATCAATTTTGTTAATTTTTTCAAAGAATCAGCTTTTGGCTTTGTTAATTCTTTCGATTGTTTTTCTGTTCTCTAATTCATTTAGTTCAGCTCTAATTTTTATTATTTGTTTTCTTCTGGTGCCTGATGGATTCTTTTGTTGCTCACTTTCTATTTGTTGAAGTTGTAGGGACAGGTCTCTGATTTTGGCTCTTTCTTCTTTTTGTATGTGTGCATTTATCGATATAAATTGGCCTCTGAGCACTGCTTTTGCTGTGTCCCAGAGGTTTTGATAGGAAGTATTTTCATTCTCATTGTTTTCTATGAATTTCCTTATTCCCTCCTTGATGTCTTCTATAACCCAGTCTTTTTTCAGGAGGGTATTGTTCAGTTTCCAAGTATTTGATTTCTTTTCCCTAGTTTTTCTGTTATTGATCTCTAGTTTTATTGCCTTGTGGTCTGAGAAGATGCTTTGTAATATTTCGATGTTTTGGACTCTGCAAAGGTTTGTTTTATGACCTAATATGTGGTCTATTCTAGAGAATGTTCCATGTGCACTAGAAAAAAAGTATATTTTGCAGCAGTTGGGTGGAGAGTTCTGTATAAGTCAATGAGGTCAAGTTGGTTGATTGTTGTAATTAGATCTTCCGTGTCTCTGTTGAGCTTCTTACTGGATGTCCTGTCCTTCTCCGAAAGTGGTGTGTTGAAGTCTCCTACTATAATTGTGGAGGTATCTATCTCACTTTTCAATTCTGTTAAAATTTGATTTATGTATCTTGCAGCCCTGTCATTGGGTGCATATATATTTAATATGGTTATGTCTTCCTGATCAATTGTCCCTTTTATCATTATATAGTGTCCTTCTTTATCCTTTGTGGTGGATTTAAGTCTAAAGTCTATTTTGTCAGAAATTAATATTGCTACTCCTCTTCTTTTTTGCTTATTGTTTGCTTGATATACTTTTTTCCATCCTTTGAGTTTTAGTTTGTTTGTGTCTCTAAGTCTAAGGTGTGTCTCTTGTAGGCAGCATATAGATGGATCGTGTTTCTTTATCCAGTCCGTGACTCTCTGTCTCTTTATTGGTGCATTTAGTCCATTTACATTCAGGGTAATTATAGATAAATAGGTTTTTAGTGCTCTCATTTTGATGCCTTTTTATGTGTGTTGTTGACAATTTCATTTTTCCACACACTTTTTTGTGCTGAGGCGTTTTTCTTAGTAAATTGTGAGATCCTCATTTTCATAGTGCTTGACTTTATGTTAGTTGAGTCGTTACGTTTTTCTTGGCTTTTATCTTGAGTTATTGAGTTGTTATACCTTTTTGTGGTTACCTTATTATTTACCCCTATTTTTCTAAGTAAAAACCTAACTTGTATTGTTCTCTATCGCCTTGTATCACTCTCCATCTGGCAGTTCAATGCCTCCTGTATTTAGTCCCTCTTTTTGATTATTGTGATCTTTTACCTATTGAGTTCCATGATTCCCTGTTATGTGTATTTTTTTTTAATTAATCTTAATTTGTTTGTTTTTGTGATTTCCCTATTTGAGTTGATATCTGGACGTTCTGTTTTGTGACCTTGTGTTGTGCTGATATCTGATAGTATTGGTTCTCTGACCAAACAATATCCTTTAGTATTTCTTGTAGCTTTGGTTTGGTTTTTGTAAATTCTCTAAACTTGTGTTTGTCTGTAAATATCTTAATTTCGCCTTCATATTTCAGAGAGAGTTTTGCTGGATATATGATCCTTGGCTGGCAGTTTTTCTCCTTCAGTGTTCTGTATATGTCGTCCCATTCCCTTCTTGCCTGCATGGTTTCTGCTGAGTAGTCTGAACTTATTCTTACTGATTCTCCCTTGAAGGAAACCTTTCTTTTCTCCCTGGCTGCTTTTAAAATTTTCTGTTTATCTTTGGTTTTGGTGAGTTTGATGACAATATGTCCTGGTGTTTTTCTTTTTGGATCAATCTTAAATGGGGTTCGATGAGCATCTTGGATAGCTATCCTTTCGTCTTTCATGATGTCAGGGAAGTTTTGTGTCAGGAGTTCTTCAACTATTTTCTCTGTGTTTTCTGTGCCCCTTCCCTGTTCTGGGACTCCAATCACCCGCAGGTTATCCTTCTTGATAGAGTCCCACATAATTCTTAGGGTTTCTTCATTTTTTTTAATTCTTTTATCTGATTTTTTTTCAGCTATGTTGGTGTTGATTCCCTGGTCCTCCAGATGTCCCAGTCTGCATTCTAATTGCTCGAGTCTGCTCCTCTGACTTCCTAGTGCGTTGTCTAATTCTGTAATTTTATTGTTAATCTTTTGGATTTCTACATGTTGTCTCTCTATGGATTCTTGCAACTTATTAATTTTTCCACTATGTTCTTGAATAATCTTTTTGAGTTCTTCAACAGTTTTATCAGTGTGTTCCTTGGCTTTTTCTGCAGTTATCCTAATTTCATTTGTGATATCTTTAAGCATTCTGTAAATTAGTTTTTTATATTCTGTATCTGATAATTCCAAGATTGTATCTTCATTTGGGAAAGATTTTGATTCTTTTGTTTGGGGGGTTGGAGAAGCTGTCACGGTCTGCTTCTTTAAGTGGTTTGATATGGATTGTTGTCTCCGAGCCATCTTTGGGAAACTAGTTTTTCCAGAAAATCCGCTGCGTCCAGTCCAAATCCCGGCGGGATGCTTCCCTGGCTGGGTCGCTGCTCTTCCTGCTCCAAGACCAGTCACTGCCTCCCGGGGACTTCTCCTACCGGCTGTGTCCCACGCTGCCCGCGGAACCGGCTGGTCCCCCTCCCGGGGTTGGTTCAGGGGGTGGAGCAGCTTTCTGTGCTTGTGCCGTACCTGACTGGTACTCTGGCTCCAGGCTCTGGAAACAATCGCTGCTTCCCCGTATTAGTTCGTTCTCCGTCTCTAAATCTGTGTTTGTTGTTCAGGGTTCATAGATTGTTATATATGTGATCGATTCACTTGTTTTTCCGTGTCTTTGTTGTAAGAGGGATCCGAGGTAGCGTCTGCCTAGTCCGCCATCTTGGCTCCGCCTCCGCATCTTTGCTTTTTAACTGTTTAGAGAGGCCTCTTGCTGCAGATTTGCCCAATGCAATGCATCCTTTGACTTCTTGACTGCCGCTTTCCTGAGTGTTGAGTGGATCCAAGTAAAATGAAATTCTTGACAACTTCAATCATTTCTCCATTTATCGTGATGTTGCTTATTGGTCCACTTGTGGGGATTTTTGTTTTCTTTATGTTGAGGTGTAATCCATACTGAAGGCTGTGGTCTTTGATCTTCATTAGTAAGTGCTTCAAGTGCTCTTCACTTTCAGCAAGGAAGGTTGTGTCAACTGCATAACACAGGTTCTTAATGAGTCTTCCTCCGATCCTGATGCCCTGTTCTTCCTCATATAGTCCACCTTCTCAGATTATTTGCTCATCATACAGATTGAATAAGTATGGTGAAAGGATACAACCCCAACACATACCTTTCCTGACTTTAAACCGTCTGGTATCCCTTTGTTCTGTTCAAATGGCTGCCTCTTGATCTATGTACAGGTTCCTTGTGAGCGCAATTAAGTATTCTGGGATTCCCATTCTTCACAATGTTATCCATAATTTGTTATGATCCACACAGTCAAATGCCTTTGCACAGTCAATAAAACACAGGTAAACATCTTTCTGGTATTCTTCTGCTTTCAGCCAGAATCCATCTAACATCAGCAATGATATCGCTGGTTCCATGTCCTTTTCTGAATCTGGCTTGAATTTCTGGCAGTTCACTCTCCGTATACTGGTGCAGCTACTTTTGAATGATCAAGCTGAAAGAACTGAAGAAGAAATTCAAGCCTCGAGTTGCAACGTTGAAGGATTCTACTGGAAAATATTAAGTGACTCAGGAAGCATGAAAAGAAGATAAAAGGAATACACAGTCACTTTACCAAAAAGAATTGGTAGTAAAGTATGATCAGAAACCAGTCGTACTGGAGGAAGAGGTCCAAGCTGCACTGAAGGCATTGGAGAAAAACAAGACTCCAGGAAATGATGGAATACCCGTTGAGATGTTTCAACAAAGGGATGAAGTGCTGGAAGTGGTCACTCATCTATGCCAGGAAATTTGGAAGACACCTACCTGGCCAGCTGACTGGGAGAGATCTATTTCCATCCCAAAGAAAGGTCATCCAACAGAATGTGGAAATTACTGAACAATATCATTAATATCACACGGAAGTAAAATTTTGCTGAAGATCACTCAAAAGTGGCTGCTGCAGTGTATCAACAGGGAACTGCCAGAAATACATCTTTAGAAGGCCTTAACATGGTAACACAATGAGCCAGTTTTTATTTGAGGCACTTCTTAGGGAGCATCCCTGTACACTTTCTCAGGTAGACCCCACAGGAACTCTGCAGCAGGGATATCATCCTTCCCTTGAGATGAGATGAGGACAGGGTTGGGAGAGACACAGCAGCGGTGGTGGCGGGGCACAGGCCTACCAAGCTGTGGAGCTGGAAGGTCATGGGGCAGAGCCAGGCTCAGGGAAACCCCATGGGGCTCCCAGGGGTGTGGTCTGCGGTACCTGGAGTGTGTCTGCAGAAACAGCCTTTCCTAGGAGGGGCTCTGTCAGGCATGCAGGGCAGTGAGGAGCTCCTGTGGGGGGGTGCAAAGTGGGACATGGGCTTTGTGCAGATGGAAGGCCAGGGAGGAGGGTCTAGATGGTGACTGGGGACCAGGAACCAACAAGAAAGCAGGAGCAGCTTCTGCCTGGCACAGGTGCTTCCTGGGGGTGGGGGGCGCTTGCGGAGGCCCCCAGGGAGGAGACAGCCTGGGTCTCGGGCCTGCAGGGACACATGGGGTGGAGGCACCAGCACCTACTGGGAGGAGGAGCCCTGGGGGCAGGGGGCAGGTGGGGATTTCCAACAGGTGGGGAGGAGGTGGCACAGAGGGCCTGTGTTCTGGAAAGATCTCTGTGCACAGTGTGGAGGTAAATGTGGGGGCAGGGGGCTGCCCTGTGTGACCTGCATACACACGCTCTCTGGGAGGTGTCGCTGTCCCCCAAACACATGAAAAGACCCATCAGGTCCCACAGCTGGGGCACCGGGGTGGAGCGTGGGGAGCATGTGCAGGGCCACCCAGTACTCTGATCAAAGTCCTTGGGGACCATGGGGCCATTTGGGCAAGGCTCCCCGTAAGCTGCCTGAATCCCCCTCCTCTCTCCAGCAGACCTTTCCCCAGGCTTTCCTTCCACACTCAGCTTTATTGAGTGCCGGGTATGAAATCACAGTCCAAGGCCCCCAGCCCTGCTCTCCCCTCCCTCAGGGCACTTGCTGCCCCCCCCCCCACCTTTTCCCATTGTCCAAGTGCCTGTCTCCTGGCTTTTGCAGTGGCCTTTCCTGCATTCTGGGGCACCTTTCCTCCAGACATTCTCCTGGCCTATCCTGCTTCCTGAAGGTCTTGGCTGAGACGCAGCTTCAGAGGCCCTCCTTAGCCCCCTTTACAGAGGAGCACCCACTCTTAGTCATCAGGTGCTGCTAGAACAGAAACACCACAAGTGGGTGGCTTTAACACACAGAAATTTATCTTCTCACAGTTCAGGCTAGAAGTCTGAATTCAGGGTGCTGGCTCCAGGGGAAGCTTTCTCTGTCGGCTCTGGAGGAAGGTCCCTGTGTTTCCTGGGCCTCTGCTCTGGGGCAATCCCCATGTGCCTTGGCATCGCTCTTTCCCCACCTGGCTTCTCTCACTGGTTTGTTTAATCTCTTATGTAGCAAAATGGATCGACTAGAGACATAAAAAAAAAAGAGGCGTACTCTACATTAATCCTGCCTCATTAACATAACAAAGACAACCCATTCCCACATAGATTATAACCACAGGCATAAAACCAAACAACCAAACCCGTTGCCCTCGAGTTGATTCTGACTCATAGCGACCCTATAGGCATAGAGATTAGGATTTACTGTACATACTTTTTGGGGACAAATACAATCTGCAGCATACCCCCTACTGCCCCTGTGTAACAGAGCACCCCCCTGTCCCTTTCTAATGGAGCACCCCTCCTGTCCCCTATATAACAGAGTACCCCCTGGCCCCCTGTATAACAGAGCACCCCCTGTCCCCTGTATAACAGAGCACCCCCGGCCCCTATATAACAGAACACCCCCCGTCCCCCGTATAACAGAGCACCCCCTGTCCCCTGTATAACAGAGCAAAGTACCCCCTTGTGCCCCCTGTATAACAGAGCACCCCCTCGTGCCCCCTGTATAACAGAGTACCCCCTCGTGCCTGCTGTATAACAGAGCACCCCCTCCTGCTCCCTGTATAATGGAGCACCCTTTCTGCCCCCTGTGTTTCCTTACCCTGCTTTTGCCTTGGCCTTACCATTGCCCGTAAAGCTATGTGTTGCCTTGTCTGTGGCCTGCCTCTCCAGACTTGAACCTGAACCTCAGTCCTGTAGGGCAGGGGCTGTCTGCTGGTCCCAGCTCTGTCCCTGGAATGCTCCCGCACTTGAGGTGTTCCATATCATTTGCTAAATGATTGAGTGAATGACAGTGGCCATGAGTGGACAGAAGGCAACACTCCTGCAGGAAGGGAAAATGGTCCCTGGCCAGGGCCAGGTCCGGGGCTGGGTGGCCACTTGTCACCAACGGGACGTGGTGCTGGCACCCCTTGGCGTGAGGCAGAGACCCAGACTTGCTAAAGCTGGGGTGTGTGTGTACTGCAGCAGGAAATGGCTCTTGGGATTCAGTGGCTGGGGTTCAAGAGAGTGAACTCAAAACACCTTCTTCCCTTCTGTAGTCTCTACGATGGGGTGCCGGTTCTCAAACCCTTTTGTCCCTGGTGGACCCATACACGGGGCCCAGGAGCTGGAGTCCTGAGCTGCATCCTGCCCTCCGGGGCCAGCTCTCCAAGTGAGGGCAGAACGTTCTAGTTCCCGACAGCTCTCAGCCAGGACACAGTTCTCTTCCCTCCCCACCAATGCCATGATTCTGGAATCTCTAATTCTCGCCTCATCTGGGCCTCAGACCTACAAGGACATACACTATCATGCCTTATTTCGCCAAACTGAGACCGGAATTCAGTGTAGCGCATTTCAGCGGTGGTGACCTATGATGATGGATTTTCTGTAAATTTCTGCCTTAGATTTTCATTCTCAAATCCTGTGTACGTCCCTTGGGGGTAGGTACAGAATCCTGACCCAGGGGCTGTTTGAGTTTTGGAGGATAAAGTTTTCCTCATGGACAGGTTTATCCTGGTTGCATCCATCAAGACTTGCCCACCTTCCTGAATAGTCTTGACAGTCAAGAGCCCCAGGCATTTACTTCTGGAAACCTGAGAACAAACCCACTCTGGCAGGTGGTGGAGGGAAAGGCATATTTGGTATCTCGATTATGAGGCATTCAATCAGTCATCTTAATTTCATAACGAAGATAGGCCCAGCAAAGCAGGAAAATTCCTAAAAATCATCAGCTGGTTGATTGCCTCGCTGCCTCAATGTGTCTCCAAAGAGAAAGGCTGAGAGCGATTTCCAGGGCCTCATTACTGCCATGGGACATTAGGAGGCAGGTAAGAGGTGAATGTAAATCACAGCAGAGAACCAAGAGGCTAGAAAACAGATGCCTGGTGATGAACAACACGCTTTTGCTTAATGCACAAAGAACCCCTTGAAAACTTCAGTTGTTGTGCAGACCAATAAGATTCTGCCCTCTGTTCAAGGTCAGTAAAACCTTGGGCGGCTGTCTGGAATACAACCTGCCTACTGCAGCCGCAACAGGGCAAACACATTCATTTAGGAAGAAAGGTTAATCTTTTGTCAGTGCCGTTACAGCCCGCGGGGATAGACGCCACCTTCGCAGCAGCGTGCATGCCTCGGGACCCTCCATGTGGCAGACGGTGCCTGATCCCCCCGTGTGTAGGCCCATTTCAGGAGTAAAGCTCGAAGTTGAGGAACCTACAGGGACTCATTTAACCCACTAAAGCCACTTATCGAATTAGTCCTTCAGGAGACCACTATTGTCTAACAGTCACCAACCAGTGGATATGCATTCGTTAAGCACCTACTGTATGCTTTTGAAGCCTTAGACTTGTGATGTTGGTGAAGAATATTGCCTATACCATGGACTGCCAAAAGAACAAATCTGTCTTGGGAGAAATACAACCAGAACACTCCTTAGAAGCAAGGATGGCGAGACTGTGTCTCACATACCTTGGATGTGTTATCAGGAGGGATCAGTCCCTAGAGAAGAACATAATGCTTGCTAAAGTAGAGGGTCAGCAGAAAAGAGGAAGACCCTCAATGGGATGAATTGATACAGTGGCTGCAACAACGGGCTCAAGCATAATAACGATTGTGAGAATGGCACAGGACTGGGCAGTGTTTCATTCCGTTGTACGTGGGATCGCTATGAGTCGGAACCGACCTGATGGTACCTAACAGCGATATAAGCATGGTAGTCCCTGGGTGGTACAAAGGGTTAACATGCCAAGCTATTAACCCAAAGGTTGGAGTCCACCCAGAGGTGCCACAGAAGGAAGGCCTGGCCATGTTTCTGAAAAATCTGCCATGGCAAACCAGAGCACAGTTGTACTCTGACACACATGGGTCTCCATGAGTCACGGTCAACTTGACTGCAACAGTAACTGGTGTACATGGTGAGTGGACATGACCTTTAGGCGCCACCCTGCCCTCCATTTATAAACATGTGTGGTACGGGTAGGCGTGTCTGGTATGTTCTGATGGAATGTGATTCTGGGGCACCATTGATCATCTAGGCCTGTCCTTGAGGCTAGCTGGGCCAGATTGCAGGCACGTTGTTGAGATCCACACTCCAGGTTCCTGAGTTGGGCCTGCTGCACACCCCAGCTGCTTCCTGTGATGGGTCTGGGGTTCCAAAACGCCCACCAACTGCAAGTCCGTGCTGTCAGAGGCTGCCCACATGGAAGACTCCACTGACAGTGCTCGTTAGAAGTTGTGAGAGTGCTATTGTTGCTTAAAGAAGAAAACTGCTACTCTGCTCTTTTTTTCTCTTCCTTCCTAGACTCAGTTCGTTACAGTAATCAGGACGTTTACATTACCCAGTATTAGCAGCAATTTTTTCTTCGGGGTGCTATAATTAATCTCTGGTTTTAATAAAATGAATATTCAAATAATTGTGCCATAAGTTACACAGAGTCATAAAAATAACCATAAATTAGTATTTCTAAACAGATGCGCAAAGCTAAGTGAATGAGCCATCTTCTTGGCGGTGATAGCTCACCATGCCATCCTTGTACTGGCTACATTCACAGTGTGGAAGGCCAGCTACAGCCGTGTCAAATGCTCGAAGATTCCAGATGTGAGTCTGATTCAGGATTTAGACTTCCATCCAGCGCTGTTCACGTGGATGTGGTGGGTTCTGGGGGCGTGTTGGGCTGACACAGTCAGGCGTCTCTGATAGAGACAGGTCGAAGCAGTCCCTTTTGGGAAGGGGGCCCCTCTGGCAGGGTCCGGTGGTTTCTAGGAGAAGAGCTGGGCTAATCCCAGCTGGTGGCCCTTTGACGCTGATCGCTGAGATGTGGCACTGTTCACTGCAAGGTCAGGGACACTGACGTGGGAGGTATCACCAACTGCCCAGGGGGTGGGGAGTGTCAGAGCACCACCACGAGCTCTTCAGGGTCTGCTCCCACTGCCTGGGGCTTTACTTCCAGATCCTGAGCCCAGCCAGCTCTGCAGATAACAGTGGAGATGTCTAGGACAAGTGACCGGCTGGTGACTTCCAGTGGCCACCCATCTGGAGAGTGGTGGGCCAGATGCAAGTGTTGCTCAGTGCCTGTGGGAACGTAGAGGGGAGGTCAGACATACTGGGGTGTCAGGTGGGCCCCTTTGACCCTGGAGCCTAAAAGGGAAGTTGGATATATTGGGGTGCCATGTGGGTCCCCCCAGTTCTGGGGCCTGGGAGGAGACTTGTAACTCGAGAATGTCTGGAGATGCAGATAAGCTGAATATCAATGACTGGTCATGTTGTGGAGAGCCGGCGACTAGCGAAGTCCTATATGAAACTCAGCTAGGTTGAGAACAGCCCTTTGCAGAACGGTTTCTATGCTCAGACGTGTTAAGCTGTCCGGCGGCACGAACATAGGCGAGGCTACCTGGATACAATTAAAAGGACTTGCACAGAAAAACCTTCTTCACAATTCCCGAAACGAGAGTGAAGTGGACAGGATCATAATACACAGACCAGCACTTCTTCCGACCTCAGCTTTCATGATTCTGGGATGGTTACAAAATGGAACTAGTACAGGTGGGACCAGTGTGGGGCCTCTCCGTCATGAGCGGATGCTGTCTGGAAAGATGGTTGCTATGAGCTCGATCGGTTCTTCCGGTGGTTTCTGCATATTGAGTTCACTGTGCGGAAGCTGAGTTCTTTAAGAACGTGCATATGGGGGCTTTCAGAAGTGCGGTTTATGGAGTCTTTCCTTTCCTGTGTCTGCTGGGTGGGTGACCGGAGCTTAGGCGGAATTACAGCAGAACGTGGAAGGTAAAGGTTGTTTTTCCTTCTGCATGACTCTGAATCCTTGCTGGACGATTGTTATTCTCCTAACACACACCGGTCCCCTGTGTTACTCTCTCGGCTAAGCAGGAGAGAGGAAAACAGGAGATGCAAATAGGTCGTTTTATTTCTCCTGTGGCAGATTTCACAACACACGATTTTCTTTCTGTTTGGGAAGGTTTTCATCTGGGAATGTTTATCCCCTTCATCACTGACTCTTAGTTATTTTCCTATTTACTGGGAAGGCTTGGAAGAGAGGCTCTCAGGGCCTGCTGTTTCAGCTTCAACTCACCTTACCCTCTGGGTCTGCTTGGGGGTCCTTATGGAAGGCCACACCTGCCCGGCTCTGGGCTGGCACAAAGCTCAAGGCTGTCATGAGGGTGGAGGTGGCAGTGGACCAGGCCCTGAGGGGGAGCCTGTGCTACCCTCGTTAAGCACGGGTGGCCACGGAGGGTTGTTGGAGGATCAAGGCTGAGCTGAAGGAGCAGATTTCTGGAAGACCCTCAAGATTGAGGCAACATCCAGGGTCTGAGGCCGCCGACTCCTGCCCACGTTGGGTGTTGTGCCCTGACTGTGGAGACCCAACTGTGGAGTGGCCAGGATCCCGAGGAAGGAGGAGGAGGGGGCATCTCAGCCATACCACCTGCCCCGGGGGCACTGGGCCTGAGTGCCTGGCACTGGAGCTCTGCCATCCCCTCTCCAGGACTAAACTTCTCTCATTTGCTTAGACCTGAACCATGAAAAAGGAGCCCTGGTGGTGCAGTGGTTAAGTGCTCCTGTGAGGGAGAAAGATGCAGCCATGTGGGGCAGTTCTACTCTGTCCTGCAGGGTCGCTATGGGTCGAAATTGACTCGATGGCACTGGGTCTGGTTTTGGTTTTGCAACCACGAAAGCACTTCTCCCAGATTTATCTCTGGTATGTTTCCTGATTTGCAAATTTCAGTAACTGGCTGGCAGTGGCCTCACCAGTATGTTTGTTTTCTAAGGAAAACCTCCTTCCTCTAGGAGTTATAAGCTGCTGTAGTAGTCAGTCAGTATTGAACTGTGTTCTCCTTTGGAGGACTAGTTACTGGCCTTTACACATCTAAGTTATTGGCAAGGACTAGTTATTGGTCTTCACACATCTAAGTTATTGACAAGGACTAATTATTGGTCTTCACACATCTAGGTTACCAACAAGAACTAGTTACTGGTCTTCCCAGGTCACTCTGTGGCTGAGGTGAGGTGGGGTTTGCTGAGCCTACTGAGGTTCACAGCTGTCATCACACTGTCTGGGTAGTCAGGGGCTGGGGCAGGAGACTCGGTAGCAGGGTGAGAGAGCCCTGTGTTGCTGCGGGTGGGATTGTTGGAAGAGTGGGCCACCCTCACTGAAGCTTGGATGTGGTAGTTCACAGGCAGACATCAGGGAAGGCTGGACCAGGTCATCCCCCCACACCCCAGGGGCTCTGTGCATGGGGGTGCTGGTCACTGGGTCCCCCTACTTCTCCAGGGACTGGGGTCACAGTGAAGACAGACGAGGTGGCCCCTGAGGAGCCCACCATCCAGTGAGGAGGACAGGTCATCAGACAGATAATTTGGCAGTGAAATGAGAAAGGTCCCTGGGCTTAGAGATGGTTCAGCCCAGCTGGTAGAGTCAGGTTTGCCTCTTTAACACATTCAGAACCCTCCACTCTGCCAGGAATTGGGTATCTCTTTCAAAAAAACCAGGAAAACAACAAATAACCAAAACAACAGCAACATCAACAAAACATACAAAGCCAAAAAAGTCACATTGGTAAAAGCTATAATTCTAACACACCTGCAGGGAATTTGCATTTGGTCATCACAGGCTCCAAGCAAGAGCAATAACTTAGACACGTGAAGACCAGTAACAAGTCCTTGTTGATAACTTAGATGTGAGAAGACCAATAACTAGTCCTTGTCAATAACTTAGATGTGTAAAGACCAGTAACTAGTCCTCCAAAGGAGAGCACATTTCAGTACTGACCAACTTCTTTATTCTTACCAGCTGGAAATTGAGGCTGAAGAACACAATGCTCTCAGTGCCTCAAAAAGTTAAAACATAGAACTGTCTTTTGAACCAGCAATTCCACTCCTAGGTATAGACCCAAAAGACTTGAAAGCAGGGACTCAAACAGATACTTGTACACCCATGTTCGTGGCAACATTATTCACAACAGTTAAAGCTGGAAACACCCAAGTGCCCATCGACCGATGAATGGATGACAGAATGTGCTATATACATGTTCATAAAGAGAAACGAAGCCCTGGATGAACCTTGAAAACATTATGCTGAAGGACAAATATTTTATCACCCCACTTACATGAGATACCTAGAATAGGCAAATGCACAGAAAACAAAGTCTATTAGTGGTTACCAGTGGTGGGTTGGAGGTTGGAGGTTGGAGGCGTCAAAATGGGGAGGTATTGTTTAAAGGGCACTGAGTTTCTGTAAAAACCAAAGAAACTCAAACCCGTTGCCGTCGAGTTGATTCCAACTCACAGCGGCCCTGTAGGAAAGTAGAACTGCCCCATAGGGTTTCCAAGGAGGTGCTGATGGATTCGAACTGCTGATCTTTTGGTTAGTAGCCAAATGCTTAACCACTGCGCCGTGAGGGCCCTGAGTTTCTGTTAAGGGCGGTGAAAAAAAAATTGGAAGTTGGGATAATGGTAGCATAACATGGTGAATGCAATCAATGTGACTGAATCCCACACTTAACAAGGAAGCACAAACGTATGCTCTGGACCCCGATCCCATGGCTGCGCCAGCTCCTCTGTTGCCCGTTACCTGTCTGCATCCCAGGTATCAGTCCCACATGCCCGTTGCAGACTGTAGACTCCTCTCCCCAGGAAGCCAACTGCACAAACCCCGCCTGCCGGAATGATGGTCCTGATCAAACAGTCATTCTGCAGAAATAATTACCAGTGGGTGGATCTGTCGCCTGAAGGATTTCCACTGGAGCGGAAATCATTTGCTAAACAGGCATAACAGACTAATGATTGTTTATTTTTTTGAGTATGTTGCTCAGCGTAGAGAACACAACAGCTGGTATCTGTCAAATTAGGGTTTCTCTTCAGCAGAAGACTCACCAGCCACACTATTGCCTACTCAGCACCCTCTGCCATCTTTGCAACACAGAGGTCTTCCCTGACACGGGCCTTTCAGCCACAACTGTGCCAAGTCTAAGCCTTCATCACGCTCTTTTGTCAAGATGCTAATGTCGGCTATCTAAAGTTTTATCTGCTGTGCAACCCAGTGATAGTTATAGTTTCCAACTTAGCCAGGCACTGCTCCACCCCCACTGCTCTTTACAGTGCACCTGCCTGCTTTGTCCTCTGCAGACAGAAGGAGTGACCAAGATGCTTTAGGGTGAGAAGTGCTGGTCTTTCAGATCCTGAGAGTAGTGACGGAGGCCATATCTTCAGCTCAGCTGGGACCCTGAGCCAGCCCCACAGAGCAGTGTGTCAGGTCAGACACGTCTGGTGCCATCATTGCCAGGACCTTTGTGGAAGTGACTTCAACTGCAGTGAACCCAGACTTCCTCAGCTATAAATAGAGGCAATCCAGCTTCTTCCTCACGTGGCCCTTCAGTGGATTACTTGGGATAAAACATGCAAAAAAAGCTCTTTTTCCAACCTGGCAATTGGTGGAGGAAGTAGAGAATGACAGTGATGATGCAGACGGCCGAGAGAGCCATGGCGGCCCAGGGCTGAGCACCTAGGCACAGGGGAGAGGCTGCTCTCTTGTCATGCCTTTTCCAGGGAAGCACACGGTTAATTATGGTTTTGCTTAAAAGATTGACTTTTATACATAATCCTTATGGGATAGTATTTCTGGTTTATCTCTTAGCTGGCTTAGCCGTTTTCTTGACTGGACTCATCTCAAGGCTTGTTTACCGGACTAAGGGGTTTCTGAGGTCCTTTGGGAAGCAGGGTGTTGTAATTATTTACCAGTCAACACTGTACTGAGAGCCACTTCCTCTTTCAGGCTTGGCCCTCTCTGGGGAGCAGCTGGCATCCCAGGGCCCCTTTGGCCTGCAGTCCACCTTGGCAGCGTGTACCTGTGGTGCCTCTTCTCACTGAAGACACATAGCATCGTCTTTCTAGCCTTGGAGCCATGAACAATCTGGCACGTGGAGACATTTGGTGACACCTAGGGAAGGAGTGCAGGGAAGGACACAGGAAACACAAAGTGACTGCCATGGACTGAATGGTGCCCCCAAATGTACCTTCACTCCTGCACCTGCGATATCACCGTGTTTGGAAACAGGGTCTTTGAAGATGTCCTCAGTTAGGATAACATGAGTCATACTGGAGCAGGGTGGGTCCTAATCCCATATGCTGTTGTTGGTTGCCATTGAGTCAATTGTGACTCACAGTGGCCCCATGTGTGCAGAATAGATCTGTGCTCCATAGGGTTTTCAAGGATGTGACCTTTTGGAAGTAGATCTCTAGACCTTTCTTCTGAGGAGCCTCGGGGTGGGGGGGGGGTTGAACCACCCATCTTTTGACTAGTAGTCAAGCACTTAACTGTTTATGATACCCAAAACAAACAAAAAAAAACCCAAACCCGTTGCCGTCAAGTCAATTTCAACTCATAGCCTCATAGCGACCGCTTTCCAAGGAGTGCCTGGTGGATTTGGACTGCTGACTTTTTGATTAACAGCTGTAGCTCTTAACCACTATGCCACAGGGTTTCCTTATGACACCCAGGAGCTCCTAAATCCCATATGACTGGTGTCCTCATAAAAGAGAAGGGAGACAGTGCCATGTAAAGATGCATCTACCAGACAAGGAGCGCCAAGGATTGCCTGCAGCCCTGGACCGGGGAGATGCAGGGGACAGCTCCTTTCTGAGAGCCTCACCCAAGGAATTGCCGCGGCTGACACCCTGCTCTCAGACCCTTGGCCACCAGAACTGTGAAACAGTGAATTGCTGGGCCAAGTGCAGCCACTGCTCAGAGATTCTGTGTAGGGTGGTAGTGGTGGGGGGGGATGGGGAGGGACGGAGGCAGGGGCGTGTTGCAATGCCTGAGGGTCTTCGCACTTCTACAGCTGTCCTCACCTACCTCCCACTCCTTTGGGGCTTCCTTGGCTCCTGTGATTTGGAAACTTCCCCCCCGCCAGGTCATTCTGGTAAGTCTCCTCCTGCCCCACGCCCATAGTATCTTCCCAGCAACGATTTCCTATCTTTCCCCTTCCTGTCTGTTCCCAAAAAGCAGCCAGGAAGAGCATAAGCTTGACTTAATGCATGAGCCAGAGTTCAGCCATTCCTCACAGGTTCAACACAATTACCGTATGATCCAGCAGTTCTGTTCATAGGTGTGTGTGTTAGGTGCCGTTGAGTCGGTTCCAACTCCTAGCGACCCTATGCACAACAGAACAAAACACTGCCCATTCCTGAGCCATTCTCACAACCATTGTTATGCTCGAGCTCATTGTTGCAGCCACTGTGTCAATCCACCTCATTGAAGGTCTTCCTCTTTTCTGCTGACCCTGTACTCTGCCAAGCATGATGTCCTTCTCCAGGGACTGATCCCTCCTGACAACATGTCCAAAATATGTAAGACGCAGTCTCGCCATCCTTGCTTCTAAGGAGCATTCTGGCCACACTTCTACCAAGACAGATTTGTTGGTTCTTTTGGCAGTCCATGGTATATTCAATATTCTTCGCCAACAACAATTCAAAGGCATCAATTCTTCTTCAGTCTTCCTTATTCATTGTCCAGCTTTCACATGCATATGATGTGATTGAAGATGCCATGGCTTGGGTCAGGCGCACCTTAGTCTTCAAGGCGACATCTTTGCTCTTCATCACTTTAAAGAGGTTCTTTGCAGCAGATTTACCCAATGAAATACTCAGTAAAAATGGAAGCAGGGACACAGACAGGTATTTGTACATGCATGTTCAGAGCAGCACTATTCACAGCAGCCAAAATATGAAAACAATCCAAACATTCATCCATGGATGCATGGATAAACCAGATGGGGTCTGTCCATAGGATGGAATATTATTCAACCAAAGCAAGGAATGAATTCATATTACCTGATTCATTGTGATGTGATTAATGATTCATATTACAATGTGGGTAAACCTCAAAAAGATTATGCTAAGTGAAAGAAGCCAGATATAACAGGCTACATACTGTATCAGTCCTTTTACGTGGAGTCTTTAGAATAGGCCAATCCATACAGACAGAGAGCAGACTGGTGGTTGCCAGGGGCTGGGGGATGGGAATGGGAAGAGACTGCTTAACTGGCTTCAGGGTCTACTTTTGGGTGATGACCGTGTCTTGGGACTTAATAAAGATGATGGCTTAGAACACTGTGAATATATTTAATGCTGCTAAATTACACTTTAAAGTGGTGAAAAGGGTGAACTTCATGTTAAGTAAATATTACCTGAATAAAAATAAATGAATAAATGTAAGTCAGAGCATACCCCTCCTCTGCACCACAACCTCCCATGGTCCCGTCTTAGTCACCGTGAAAACCCAGCCCATCCACAGGGCAAGTGCCTCCCTGCACGGTCTGGCTGCTGTCACCTCCCCCGACCCCATTTCCTCATCCCCTTGCCCACTCCACTGCAGCCTCACTGAGCCCCCAGCAGCTCCTGGGACACACGGGGCAGGCACCTCCCCAGAGCCTTGGCACTCACTGCTCCTCAGGTGCCTTCAGGCTCCCTTCCTCATCTTCAGGCCTTGTGTACTCACCCCACTCTCAGGGAGGACTTTCCTGACCACCCTGTTTGAGATTGAAACCCATTTTCCAACTATAAATCCACCACCTTGGTTTTCTCCACTGTACCTGCCAGCCTACAGCAGAAACTAGTAAACAAGAAGTCCCGGGTGACTTCTCCACAGCAAGTGTGTTTGCTCAAGGCAGGAGTTTCATCGGCTTGGTTAAACCGCTCCATCCCTGGCACCTGGCCTGCGCAAATGCAGATGTGCTGAGTGAATGACAGTGTAGTGTGGCCATACATCTCATTTTGTGGCCTGTTTTACTTAGTATGACGTGACCCTTCTGTATGGTGTTAAATATTCTTCCTTGAAATGATAATGTTGTTGTCGTTAGCTGCCACTGAGTTGGCCCCAACTCATGGCGACCCCGTGTGCAAAGGGGTCAGACTGTTGTGATCCTTAGGGTTATCATTGGCTGAGTTTTGTGAATAAGTGGCCAGACCTTTCTTCCCAGTTCGTCTTAGCCTAGAAACTGCTGAAACCTGTTCAGCATGATAACAACACACCAGCCTCTACTGACAGAAGGTGGAAGCTGCGCATGAGGTCCATTGGCTGGGAATACAGCCCAGATCTCCTGCATGAAGGGTGAGAATTCTACCCCCGACCCACCCTGAATTGAAGTGATTATGCTGGCTGTCTCACATGCCCATGAGTGGCTGCACCATCCTCATGTAACTGTCCCCTTCTGCTGATAGTTCTCGTTTCTCACAGTAGACCTTTGTCTTAAGGGACTGGACATCTGGATGAGGTACAGGCAGGGAAACACCAGATCAAAGTTATGGATTGTATGAAGGTTTTTAAAATACATTTCCAGATGGCTTTCCAGAACTGGTCAAACCAGGCTTCCAACATCAGTACAAATGGTGCCACAAACTATTTCTTAGAGACCAGATTTATTTGGGAGAATAAGGCTCCCATTTAAACAAAGCAAAGCAAAGCAAAGGACACTTTACAGAAGGGTCACAGATAGAAGTGCACTTTCAGATGTTTCCACTGATGCTGAAAAAGACGGGCGGAGTCCAGGTTTGGGGGCTGGGTCCTCATCAGGAGCTGCCCAACAGAGGTGGGTGTTGGGTTTCTCTACTCAAGGGGCCTGTCAGGTGGCTGCCACATCCCCAGGGACAAGCTGCAGCTCCTGTGCTCTGGAAATCCCTCCCTCCCCAGTCCACAGCCGACCCCTCCTCCAATCCCAGCTCAGTTCCCCATGGGCCTGTCCTGGGCCTCCCTCAGTAACGTGGCTTTAACTGAGCACTTTCCATGCCCATTCCTGATTGCCTCTGTGATACGTGCACTAGAGCAAAGTTAAAACCTCAGCTGCCATCCAGTTGGCTGCGACTCATGGTGACCCCATGTGTGTCAGAGTAGAGCCATGCTCTACAAGGTTTGCAATGGCTGTGATTTAGGGAAGTAGATCTCCAGGGCTTTCTTCTGTGGTGCCTGTTGGGTGCACCTGAACCTTCAACCATTCAGTTAACAGTTGAGTGAATTCAATGTTTGCACCACCTAGGGACTCCTAGAACAAAGTTACTTCTGTTTAAAGCAGGGTGCCTTGGGTCCCCTGGGGACAGCATGCTCTGGGATTCAGTGTGCTGCCCACAATGGGGTGTGTGTGTGTGTGTGTGAGGTGCACAGTTGCTATTTGGACAGACTGACTGGAACTTGTCCGAAGGGTTTACCTGGCGTGATGGCTAAAAGCACAGGCTTCCAGCTGGGGAGCTAGTGCCGCCCTCGTGTGCCGGGAGCTTGACCCTTGCTGTGCTGATGTGTGTGCCTGCCCCTCCGCCCCGGACCTAGGACCTCATTCTGTGGCCTGAACCTCCCTTTTCTTCTTCTGCAGGTGGATGCCACAGCACCTGCAAGCCTGTGAGCAGTGGTCCCACTATTGCTATTGCCGCCGCGGCCGCTGCCACCATGGTTTCTGTGGACTCTGAGGGACTCTGGGGCCTGTCCCCCACCAACATCCAGCCGTGCCACTTTCTGACGTTGGCCCCCATCAAAATACCCCTGCGGAGTGTCCCCTTCTCAGGTGAGTGCACAGAGCTGTCTCACAATGCCTAGTGCTGCTTCCGGCATCTGCAGGTCTGGGAGCCAGGTGGGCCTCAGGCAGGCCAGTGGAACGCTGGCCCTGGCTCATTCCTGGTGGGCGTTCAAGCCCACTCCACAGGGGACGTCTGTTCTTCCTCAAACTACACACCTGTGCCGCTGCCCCACTCAGCCAGGCCTTGTTACATCAGCCACCATGTTCTGCTGTCCAGCCGACTAGCATTTCCGTTTGCAGAAATGAGACCTCCCAGTATTGATTCTTGGGGGGCGGGGACTGCATATCGCCACTGGTGTGGGGACATGCAGAGGTGTGTCATCTTCTTACATGGAGCATGGTGGAGAGCCAGGGCCACGCACTGGGGAATAGTGTGGCATCTCAGTTAATGATACTCCAGAAAGGAGACACTGAGGCCCCACATGGCTCAGGAAAAGCCTCGCCTTCTTGCCTACTGCACACAGTAGAGGGTCCACCCTCCATGGAGCTTCCGCCTGGCTGAGTACCTGGGCTTGAGTGGACACAGCCTGTGTGAGCTCGTACACGAGATGGGCAAGCCCACTGTCTGGAAATTTCCTGGGGCAGGGGCAGTGCTGGGGGCTCTCTGGTAAGATGAGAAGTGCCGAGACGTGACAATGGGTGGCTCAGGGGAAAGAGGCCCTACCTGTATGTGCACTCAGCCTGTCCGTGTGTCTGTAGCCTGTCTGTGTGTCTGTTAACTCTGCTTGCACACCAGTGGCCAAGCCTCCTCTCTACACAGGAGTTCATGTCGTGAAAGCACGTGGAGATTCTTTCTTAAAAAGGGGCGCTGGCAGCATCGCATTGGGATGGCATAGGATAAGTGCCCAATTTTTTTTTTTTTTAACAGTTTAATGTGATTTTTATTTCAGCTTTTAAATTTTGTGGGGTTTTTTTGAAATTATTTTTTGGTGGGAAGAGGAGAGAGGGAAAGTGGCAATTTCCATATAGTTCATATCAGCCCTGGGCCAAGCCTAAAAAAAAAAAATAAAAATGCCACTTTGCACGATCAGATAACCCTCTGTGTCCACAGTGAGGATTTGTTTAGGGTTAGGCAGCTGACTAATGACAACTCCCCTTGAAACCTTTTCAGGCCACAGTAGTCTCTCATTTTTTGTAGTCAAAACCCTGGAGATCTTAGCTCAATGCTTGATGTGCTTAAGTAGATTCACAGCATGTTTTTTAAGAACATCTAAGTCATGGCAAATTTTGGCCCTCTTTTTCTGCCCAGCCCTGTGGGAAAGCAGGGTGGCCTTTCCTCTGGGTGAGAATGTCCATACGGATGTCTTTGTGTGTGTGTGTGTGTGTGCTTTAGGTGAAAGTTTACAGCTAAAGTTAATTTCTCAAACAATTTATACACACATTATTATGTGACCCTAGTTGCTGTCCCTGTAACATGACAGCACAGTCTTCCTTTCCACTGAGGATTTCCTGTGTTCATTCAGCCAGCTCCTGTCCTTTCTGCGTTCACATCTCACCTCCAGAGGGGAGCTCCTCATTAGTCTTGTGTATCTACTTGAACTAAGAAGCACACTCTTCACAAGTATCATTTTATGTCTTATAGTCCAGTCTATTCTTTGTCTGAACAGAGTCTGGGGGCCGTGTCTTTTGGGGTTTCTCCAGTCTCAGCAGGACCATTAAGTCTGGTGTTTTTAGCTAGAATTTGAGTTCTGCGCTCCGCTTTTCTACCGGTCCATCAGGGATTCTCTGTTGTGTTCCGTCAGGACGGTTATTGGTGGTAGCCAGGCACCATCTATTCTTCTGGTCTCAGACTGATGGAATCTTTGGTTTATGTGACCTTTTCTGTCTCTTTGGCTAATATTTTCCTTGTGTCTTTGGTGTTCTTCATTCTCCTTTGCTCCAGGTGGGTTAGGACCAATTGATGCATCTTATATGGCCGTTCCCTAGCTTTTAAGACCCCAGACACCACTCTCCAAAGTGGGATGCAGAACATTTTTTAAATAAACTTTGTTATGCCAGTTGACCTAGATGTCCCCTGAAACCATGGTCCCAGACCCTTGCTTCTACTACACTGTCCCTTGAAGTGTTTCATTCTGTTTAGGAAACCTCTTAGCTTTTGGTTTACTGCGGTGGTGTTGACTTCCTGTGTATTGTGTGCTGTCCTTCCCTTCATCTAAGATAATTCTTGTCTACTATCTAGGTAGTGAATTCCTCTCTCCCTCCATCCCCACCCTCGTAACTGTCAAAGAATTTTTTTTGTATGTTTAAACCTTTTCTTGAATTTTTATAATAGTGGTCTCATACAATATTTGTCCTTTTGCAGCTGACTAATTTCACTTGGCATGATGCCTTCCAGATTTATCCATGTTATGAAATGCTTTGAGGATTCAGCGTTGTTCTTTATCATTGGGTAGTATTCCATTGTGTGAACATACCACTATTTATCCATTCATCCATTGATGGGCACCTAGGTTGTTTCCATCTTTTTGCTATTGTAAACAGTGCTGCAATGAACATGGGTGTGCATATATTTATTCTCGTGATAGCTGTTATTTCTCTGGGGTATGTTCCAAGGAGTGGGATTGCTGGGTCATATGGAACCTTTATTTCTAGCTTTTTAAGGAAGCGACAAATTGATTTTTAAAGTGGTTGTACCATTTTAAATTCCTACCAGCAATGTATAAGTGTTCCAGTCTCTCCACAACCTTTCCAGCATTTATTATTTTGTGTTTTTTGGATTGATGCCAGCCTTGTTGGGGTGAGATGGTATCTCAATGTTTTTTGATTTGCATTTCTCTAATGGCTAATGATCGTAAGCGTTTCCTCGTGTATCTGTTAGCCACCTGAATGTATTCTTTGGTGAAGTGCCTGTTCATATTCTTTGCCCACTTTTTAATTGGGTTATTTGTCATTTTGCAGTTGAGGTTTTGCAGTATCTTGTAGATTTTAGAGATTAGACCCTAATTGGATATGTCATAGCCAAAATTTTTTCCCCCAGTTTAGAGGCTGTCTTTTTTCTTTTTTTAATGTAATTTTTACTGTGCTTTAAGTGAAAGTTTACAAATCAAGTCAGGCTCTCACACAAAAACCTATATACACCTTGCTACACATTCCCAATTACTCTCCCCCTAATAAGACAGCCCGCTCTCTCCCCTCTCCCTCCACTTTCTCTTTTTGTGTCCATTTTGCAAGCTTCTAACCCCCTCCACCCTCTCATCTCCCGTCCAGGCAGGAGATGCCAACATAGTCTCAAGTGTCCACCTGATCCAAGAAGCTCACTCCTCACCAGCATCCCTCTCCAACCCATTGTCCAGTCCAATCCATGTCTGAAGAGTTGGCTTCGGGAATGGTTCCTGTCCTGGTGCAACAGAAGGTCTGGGGGCCATGACCACCGGGGTCCTTCTAGTCTCAGTCAGACCATTAAGTCTGGTCTTTTTTTGAGAATTTGGGTTCTGCATCCCACTGCTCTCCTGTTCCCTCAGGGATTCTCTGTTGTGTTTCCTGACAGGGCAGTCATTGGTTGTAGCCGGGCACCATCTAGTTCTTCTGGTCTCAGGATGATGTAGTCTCTGGTTCATGTGGCCCTTTCTGTCTCTTGGGCTCATAATTACCTTGTGTCCTTGATGTTCTTCATTCTCCTTTGATCCAGGTGGGTTGAGACCAATTGATGCATCTTAGATGGCTGCTTGCTGGCGTTGAAGACCCCAGACACCACTCTTCTAAGTGGGATGCAGGATGTTTTCTTAGTAGATTTTATTATGCCAATTGACTTAGATGTCCCCTGCAACCACGGTCCCCAGACCCCTGCCCCTGCCATGCTGGCCTTCGAAGCATTCAGTTTCTTCAGGAGACTTCTTTGCTTTTGGTTTAGTCCAATTGTGCTGACCTCCCCTGTATTGTGTGCTGTCTTTCCCTTCACCTAAAGTAGTTCTTATCTACTATATAATTAGTGAATGCCCCTCTCCCACCCCTGTCCCCCTCCCCCCTCTCATAACCACAAAAGAATGTTTTCTTCAGTTTAAACTATTTCTCATGTTCTTATAATAGTGGTCTTATACAATATTTGTCCTTTTGCAACTGACTAATTTCACTCAGCGTGATGCCTTCCAGGTTCCTCCATGTTATGAAATGTTTCACAGATTCCTCACTGTTCTTTATCAATGCGTAGTATTCCATTGTGTGAATATCCCATAATTTATGTATCCGTTCATCTGTCGATGGGCATCTTGGTTGCTTCCATCTTTTTGCTGTTGTAAACAGTGCTGCAGTAAACGGGGGTGTGCATATATCTGTTCATGTAAAGGCTCTTATTTCTCTAGGATATATTCCAAGGAGTGGGATTGCTGGATCGCATGGTAGTTCTATTTCTAGCTTTTTAAGGAAGTGCCAAATCGATTTCCAAAGTGGTTGTACCATTTTACAATCCCACCAGCAGTGTAGAAGTGTTCGAATCCCTCCACAGCCTCCTCTCCAACATTTATTATTTTGTGTTTTTAGGATTAATGCCAGCCTTGTTGGAGTGAGATGAAACCTCATTGTAGTTTTGATCTGCATTTCTCTAATGGCTAATGATAGTGAACATTTCCTCATGTATCTGTTAGCTACCTGAATGTCTTCTTTAGTGAAGTGTCTATTCATATCTTTGGCCCATTTTTTAATTGGGTTATTTGTCTTTTTGCAGTTGAGTTTTTGCAGTATCATATAGATTTTAGAGATCAGGCGCTGATCAGAAATGTCATAGCTAAAAACTTTTTCTCAGTCTGTAGGTAGTCTTTTTACTCTTTTGGTGAAGTCTTTGGATGAGCATAGGTGTTTGATTTTTAGGAGCTCCCAGTTATCTAGTTTTTCTTCTGCATTCTTAATAATGTTTTGTATACTCTTTATGCCATGTATTAGGGCTCCTAATGTTGCCCCTGTTTTTTCTTCCATGATCTTTATGGTTTTAGATTTTATATTTAGGTCTTTGATCCATTTTGCGTTAGCTTTTGTGCATGGAGTGAGATATGGGTCTTGTTTCATTTTTTTGCAGATGGATATCCAGTTATACCAGCACGATTTATTAAAAAGACTGTCTTTTCCCCCATTTAACTGTTTTGGGGCTTTTGTCAAATATCAACTGCTCATATGTGGATGGATTTATGTCTGGATTCTCAATTCTGTTCCATTGGCCCATGTAACTGTTGTTGTACCAGTACCAGGCTGTTTTGACTACTGTGGCGGTATAATAGGTTCTAAAATCAGGTAAAGCAAGGCCTACCACTATGTTGTTCTTTTTCTATAATGCCTTATTTATCCGGGGCCTCTTTCCCTTCCGCAAAAAATTGGTGATTTGTTTCTCCAGCTCATTAAAGGCTATCTTTGGGATTTGGATTGGAATTGCATTAAATGTATAGATCGCTTTTGGTAGAATAGATGTTTTTATAATCTTAAGTCTTCCTATCCAGGAGCGAGGTATGTTCTTCCACTTACGTAAGTCTCTTTTGGTTTCTTGCAGAAGTGTACTGTAGTTTTTTACATCTCTGGTAAGATTTATATATAAGTATTTTATCTTTTTAGGGTTACTGTAAATGGCATTGATTTGGTGATTTCCTCTTGGATGTTCTTTTTGTTGGTGTAGAGGAATCCAACTGATTTTTGTATGTTTGTCTTGTATCCCGATACTCTGCTGAACTCTTCTATTAGTTTCAGTAGTTTTCTGGAGGATTCCTTCGCGTTTTCTGTGTACAAGATCATGTCATCTGCAAGTAGTGATACTTTTACTTCTTCCTTGCCAGTCTGGATGCCCTTTATTTCTTTATCTAGCCTAATTGCTCTGGCTAGGACTTCCAGCACAATGTTGAATAAGAGTGGTGATAAAGGGCATCCTTTGTCTGGTTCCCGATCTCAGTGGGAATGTTTTCAGGCTCTCTACATTTAAGGTGATGTTGGCTGTTGGCTTTGGATAAATGCCCTTCATTATGCTGAGGAATTTTCCTTCTATTCCTCTTTTGCTGAGAGTTTTTATCATGAATGGGTGTTGAACTTTGTCAAATGCCTTTTCTGCATCAATTGATAAAATCATGTGATTCTTGTCTTTTGTTTTATTTATGTGGTAGATAACGTTAATTGTTTCTCTAATGTTGAACCATCCCTGCATACCTTGTATGAATCCTACTTGGTCATGGTGAATTATTTTTTTGATATGTTGTTGAATTCTATTGGCTAGAATTTTATTGAGGGTTTTTGCATCTACATGCATGAGGGTATAGGTCTATAATTTTCTTTTTTTGTGGTGTCTTTACCTGGTTTTGGTATCAGGGATATGGTGGCTTCACAGAATGAGTTTGGTAGTATTCCGTCCTTTTCTATGCTCTGAAATACCTTTAGTAGTACTGGTGTTAACTCTTTGAAAGTTTGGTAGAACTCTTCAGTGAAGCCCTCCGGACCAGGGCTTTTTTTTTGTTGGGAGTTTTTTGATTACCTTTTCAATCTCTTCTTTTGTTATAGGTCTATTTAGTTGCTCTACTCTGTTTGTGTTAGTTTAGATAGGTAGTGTGTTTCTAGGAATTCATCCATTTCTTCTAGGTTTTCAAATTTGTTTGAGTATAGTTTTTCATAGTAATCTGATATGATTCTTTTAATTTCCGTTGGGTTTGTTGTAACATCACCCATCTCATTTCTTATTTGGGTTATTTGCTTCCTCTCCTGTTTTTCTTTTGTCAGTTTGGCCAGTGCTTTATCAATTTTGCTGAGTTTTTCAAAAAAACAGCTTTTGGTCTTGTTAATTCTTTCAATTGTTTTTCTGTTTTCTATTTCATTTAGTTCAGCTCTAATTTTTATTTTTTGCTTTCTTCTGGTGCCTGTGGGTTTCTTTCGTTGCTCTCTTTCTATTTGTTCAAGTTTTTGGGATAACTGTTTGATTTTGGCCCTTTCTTCTTTTTGGATGTGTGCATTTATTGATATAAATTGGCCTCCGAGCACCGCTTTTGTTGTGTCCCAAAGGTTCTGATAGGAAGTGTTTTCATTCTCATTGGATTCTCTGAATTTCTTAATTCCATCCTTAATGTCTTCTATAATCTCGTCTTTTTTGAGCAGGGTATTGTTCAGTTTCCAAGTCTTTGATTTCTTTTCTGTGCTTTTCCTGTTATTGATTTCCACTTTTATGGCCTTATGGTCAGAGAAGATGCTTTGTAATATTTCAGTGTTTTGGATTCTGCTAAGGCTTGCGTTATGACCTAATATGTGGTCTATTCTAGAGAATGTTCCATGTGCACTAGAAAAGAAAGTATACTTGGTTGTTGTTGGTTGGAGTGTTCTGTACATGTCTACTAGGGCAAGCTGGTTGATTGTGGCATTTAGATCTTCCGTGTCTTTATTCAGCTTCTTTCTGGATGGCCTGTCCTTCACCGAAAGTGGTGTGTTGAAGTCTCCTACTATTATTGTGGAGCTGTCTATCTCACTTTTCAATGCTGATGGAGTTTGTTTTATGTATCTTGCAGCCCTGTCATTGGGTGCATAAATATTTAATATGGTCATATCTTCTTGGTGTATTATCCCTTTAATCATTATATAGTGTCCTTCCTTAGCCTTTATGATGGATTTCACTTCGAAGTCTATTTTGTCAGAAATTAATATTGCCACTCCTGCTCTATTTTGATTGTTGTTTGCTAGATATATTTTTTTCCATCCTTTGAGTTTTAGTTTGTTTGTGTCTCTAAGTCTAAGGTGTGTCTCTTGTAGGCAGCATATAGAGGGATCTTGTTTTTTAATCCATTCTGCCACTCTCTGTCTCTTTATTGGTGCATTTAGTCCATTTACATTCAGGGGGATTATGGATAGGTATGAATTTAATGCTATCATTTTGATATCTTTTTTTGTGTGTTGACAGTTTCTTTTTCCCACTTGATTTTCTGTGCTGAGTAGATTTTCTTTATATATTGTTCTTTCCTCATATTTGTTGTTGTTGATTTTGTTTCTGCTGAGTCTGTATTTTTCCCTTGAATTTTATTTTGATGGGTAGGATAGTTTGTCTCCTTTGTGGTTACCTTATTATTTAACCCTATTTTTCTAAATTTAAAACTAACTTTTATTTCTTTTTACCGCCGTATCTTCCTCTCCATATGGAAGGTGTATGATTACATTTCCTAGTCTCTCTTTATTATTTCAATGTTGTCTTCTTTTCTATAACAACACTGCCGTTACCCTGTGTTGGGTTTTTTTTTTTTTTTTTTTTTAATCTTGCTTTGTTTTTTTGGATTTCCCTGTCTGGGTTGACTTCTGGTTGCTCTGCCCAGTGTTCTAGTCTTGGGCCAATACCTGATATTATTGATTTTCTAACCAAAGAACTCCCTTTAGTATTTCTTGTACCTTTAGTTTGGTTTTTACGAATTCCCTCAACTTGTGTTCATCTGGAAATATCTTAATTTTACCTTCATATTTAAGAGACAGTTTTGCTGGATATATGATTTTTGGCAGGCAATTTTTTTCCTTCAGTTTTTTAAATATGTCATCCCATTGCCTTCTTGCCAGGATGGTTTCTGCCAAGTAGTCCGAGCTTATTCTTATTGGATCTCCTTTGTAGGTGACTTTTCGTTTATCCCTCGCTGCTCTTATAATTCTCTTTTTATCTTTGGTTTTGGCAAGCTTGATTATAATATGTCTTGGTGACTTTCTTTTAACATCTACCTTATGGCAGTTAGATGAGCATCTTGGATAGATATCTTCTCATCTTTCACAATATCAGGGAAGTTTTCTCCCAACAAATCTTCAAAAATTTTCTCTGTATTTTCTGTTATCCCTCCCTGTTCTGGTACTCCAATCACTTGCAGGTTATTTCTCTGATAGAGTCCCACATGATTCTTAAGGTGTCTTCATTTTTTTTTAATTCTTTTATCTGATTTTTCTTCAATTAGTGCCAAGTGATTTATCTTTGAGTTCAGAAATTCTAGCTTCTACTTGCTCAATTCTGCTCCTCTGACTTTCTATTGAGTTATCTAATTCTGTAATTTTATTGTTAATCTTCTGAATTTCTGATTGCTTTATGCCTATGGATTTTTCCAGCTTATTAAACTTTTCATTATGTTCCTGAGTAATCTTTCTAATTTCTTCAGTTGCTTTATCTGTGTGTTCCTTGGCTTGTTCTGCGTGTTGCCTCATTTCCTTCCTGATGTCTTGAAGGGTTCTGTATATTAAACTTTTATATTCTGCATCTGGTAATTCCAGGAATGCACTTTCCTCTAGAAGATTCCTGGATTTTTCATTTTGAGAGCCTGTTGAGGTGATCATGGTCTGTTTCTTTATTTTACTTGATATTGACTGTTGCCTCTGAGCCACCTAGAAGTTATTGTATTAGTTTATGCTTGCTTACTGTGTCGTAGCTGCTTGCTTTGTTTTGTTTTGGTATACCCCTATGGGTTGCTTGAGTGAGCTAGCTTGATTATTTTCACCTTTGGAGCTCTGGTGTCCTGTCCTCAGCTGGCTAGAGCTGTTATCAGGTATATCAGTCTAGGAGTCCATTCAGTTTTCTTGTATGAATTCAGCTCGGGTTTCCAGGTAGCTGATATCAAGTGTGTGGTACAGGCTCTGTCCTACAGTCTTAGAGGGGGAGGGGTGATTGGCGTATATACCCATATCTGTCACGCTCTGAACAAGGCAGGGGGCTGAGAACTGACCCCCAAATGTCTCTGAGGAAAACGCATCTCTCTTCCTAGAGCGTGCTGGTGGGTGGGTTCTGCAGAGGTACTGTGGGCACCCAAAATTTTTGGTTGTGAGGACTGGGAGGTACCAGTTATCTTTGGATACCTGTCGTGGGTGGCTGAGTGACCTGAGTGGAGCTACCAGTCTTTAGGTCTCTGATGTGGGTAGGTTAGGACCTTGTTTAATAGGCAAACAATGTGAAACGTCAAACACCCACCTCTGCACCGCACAGCTGAAATGGTTGGATTTTGCCAACAAGGGCCTATTCTCCCAAAATAGGCCCACACAGGTCTATGCAGAAGGAAAAGGTGCTCAAGGTGCACGGACGGTTTTTGTCTGGACAGGAGTCGTTTCTGTCCTGAGCTACCCTGGTTAATGGAGCTAGCAAATTGTCTTTTCCCCCCAGTTGCAAATTTTTTCCTTCCCCGAGGCTGGGAGGATGGCTCTAGGTGCTCACCAGAGTCTGTCTCAGGCCCAGGGATTCAGCTGCTGAAGCCGACTTGGAGGTGGGGGGTGGACGTGGTAAAAGATATGCAATTACTTTGCTTTTGCCTAGAGCGAACCTTTTTTATCAGGTTCCAGAGGTTTGAGTGGGCTGCGTGGGTAGCTGCTTCTCCCTGAGGAAACTGCGGCTAAACGGTAGTACCAGCCGGCCACCACCACCACCGCAGCCACTCTGGGAATGGTGCCTGAGGGCTCCCCGCGATTCAGGTCCGGTTACTCCTCTCCACTTCTGAATGGCCTCTTCCTCCCCCTGCCCCTCAGTTCATTGTCTAAGCTTGCCTTTGATGCTCCGGGCTCCCAGCTTATCACAAATATATTCATTTCACTTCTTTTTTTTGGTCATTGTTGTAAAGAGTGCTCAACGGAAGCCTGTCTATTCTGCCATCTTGGCTCCGCCTCTCTGTAGGCTATCTTTTTATTCTTTTTGTGAAGTCTTTTGATAAGCGTGAATGTTTGACTCTTAGGAGCTCCCAGTTATCTAGTGTCATGGATTGAATTATGTCCCCCCAAAGATATATGTGTCAATTTTTCTGGGCCATCATTCCCAGTACTGTGTGGTTGTCCTCCATTTTGTGATTGTAATTTTATAAAGAGGATTAGGGTGGGATTTTAACACCCTTACTGATGTCACATCCTAGATCCAATGTAAGGGGAGTTTCCCTGGGGTGTGGCCTGCACACCTTTTATCTTACAAGAGATGAAAGGAAAGGGAAGCAAGCAGAGAGTTGGGGACCTCACACTACCAAGAAAGCAGTTCCAGGAGCAGAGCATGTCCTTTGAACCCCAGGTCCCTGTGCAGAGAAGCTCCTAGTCTGGGGGAAAATTGATGAGAAGGCCGACAGAAACAGAAAGCCTTCCCCTGGAGCTGAAGCCCTGAATTTGGACTTCTAGCCTACTAGACTGTGAGAAAATAAATTTCTCTTTATTAGAGTCATCCACCTGTGGTATTTCTTTTATAGCAGCACTAGATGACCAAGACATCTTGTTTCTCTTTTGGTGTTGATACATTGTTAATAATGTTTTGTATTCTGTTTATGCCTTATATTTGGTGTTTATACATTGTTAATAATATTTTATATTCTGTTTATGCCATATATTAGGGCTCCTAGCATTGTCCCTATTTTTTCTTCCATGATCTTTACTCTTTTTGATTTTATGTTTAGGCCTTTAATCCATTTTGAGTTAGTTTTTGTGCATAGTGCGAGATATGGGTCTTGTTTCATTTTTTTGCAGATGGATATCCAGTTATGCCAGCACCATTTGTTAAAGAGACCGTCTTTTCCCCATTTAATGGACTTTGGGCCTTTGTCAAATATCAGCTGCTCATAGGTGGATGAATTTACATCTGAATTCTCAATTCTGTTCCATTGGTCTATGTATCTGTTGTTGTATCAGTACCAGGCTGTTTTGACTACTGTGGAGGTATAATAGGTTCTAAAATCAGGTAGTGTGAGGCCTCCCACTTTGTTCTTCTTTTTTAGTAATGCTTTACTTATTCGGGGTCTCTTCCCTTTCCATATGAAGTTGGTCATTTGTTTCTCCATCTCATTCAAAAAATGCCATTGGAATTTGGGATCGGGATTGCATTGTGTCTGTAGATTGCTTTGGATAGAATTGGCATTTTCACAATTCTGAGTCTTCCTATCCATAAACAAGGTATGTTTTTCCATTTATGTAGGTCTCTTTTGGTTTCTTGCAGTAGTGGCTTTTAGTTTTCTTTATATAGGTCTTTATGTCTGTGGTTAGATTTATTCCTAAGTATTTTATCTTCTTGGGGGCTATTATAAATTGTATTGATTTGGTGATTTCCTCTTTTAAGTTCTTTCTGTTGGTGTAGAGGAATCTAACTGATTTTTGTATGTTTATCTTGTATCCTGATACTTTGCTGAAATCTTCTATTATTTCCAGTAGTTTTCTCGTGGATTCTTTGGGGCTTTCTGTGTGTAAGATCATATCATCTGCAAATAGGGATACTTTTACTTCTTCTTTACCAATCTGAATGCCCTTTATCCAGCCTGATTGCTCTGGCTAGGGCCTCCATAAGTGCCCAGTTCTTGAAAGCCATTTTCTTATTTTACTCTTTGTTTTTCATGGGGTGTGATAAAACTTGAATGGGAATTCTGTGGAACGAAGTATTGATATCACTAATTGTTAGAATACCAGTGACAATAGGAAACACAACACTGGTTTAATTATATATATATATATATATGTACACACACATACACTACATATGTGCACATACCTCATACAGTATATACATACTATATAGAAATACTAGAAAGTAATTAAACATCTAAGTTAATACTATACACATATACATGTGGTATAGTATATGTACTCTTAACCACTATGCTACTAAGGCTCCCATATGTGTACAGTATGTATGAAACCAAAAAAACCAAACCCATTGTGGTCGAGTCAATTCTGACTCATAGTATGTATTGCATACATATATATAGTATACATATAGTGTGTGTAATATATGTATATATAATATACATATAGTGTATGTGTATATAGTAATATAGTATTGTAATATATGTAGTATGTATAGTGTATATATATAGTATTTATAGGCCAAAAAAAAAAAAAAAAAAAAAAACCCGTTGCTGTCCAGTTGATTCCAACTCGTAACGACCCTATAGGACAGAGTAGTCTGCTCCATAGGGTTTTCAAGGAGCACCTGGTGGATTCAAACTGCCAGTGTTTTGGTTAGCAGCCATAGCTCTTAACCACTACGCCACCAGGGTTTCCATAGTATGTACAGTACATGTATATAGCATATGCATAGCAGATACAAGGTTGCTATGAGTTGGAATTGACTCAATGGCAATGCATTTGGTTTGGTTTGGTTTTTAGTAGGTATGGTGCCCTGGTGGTGCAGTGGTGAAGAGTTATAGCTGCTAAGCAGCTACTCCTTGGAATCCACTCGACAGCAATGGGTTTTGAATAGTAGGTATACTATATATATATATATATAATATATATACAATATATATACATACCGGTTCATGGTAGGAAGATAAATAAATTAGTTTCCATACTTTCCCATTTTGGGCTGTTTTTGGGTTATTATCTTTGCTCATAGTAAATCTCACGTGGTCTTCCCCAATTTTAGACCTTTGGCTTTTTGTATTTCTCTATTGGCATGGTGAATTAGTTGGTCAGCACCACACTGTATTTTCAATAACAAAATCTGGTTTCTATTTCTCCATGTCAGTGAGCATGTATTTAGAGTGAGAAGGGGAAATAAAAAGAAAAGACGTCAATAATCTCTTGTGTGGAACATAGTTTATAACTGTGTCAATATTTTGGTTAAAGAACATCAGTCTGTCGACATTTATTAAGGATGACTTACTATTTTCTGAGAAAATTAGTCTTTAGAAAGAGCCCAAAACTGTGTACCCTAGGGGTGATCTCCCTTCCTTAGTCTCTTACATGATTTATACAATGACGTGGTGACTGGGCATCTTTCCATGTTTGCATTTTATAAGGTTCTATAACCCAGTTTGCCATAATGTGCACTCAGTTAGAAAAGACAAGCATCAACATTGTCTGTTTTGTCGATAACTGCTTGAGCGCCTGTCAGAAAGATGGAAGCGGCGTTCCAAAGAATCTTCCAGAATTGTCCTCACGGCATTGGTATCGATCTGATCTGTCTGGATACCCTGCCCTGGAGGT
Organism: Elephas maximus indicus; assembly: GCF_024166365.1. Taxonomy (NCBI): domain Eukaryota; kingdom Metazoa; phylum Chordata; class Mammalia; order Proboscidea; family Elephantidae; genus Elephas; species Elephas maximus. Next base: position 81,041,117 of record NC_064834.1, on the reverse strand, counting down.
GAGGTGCAGGTCACAGTGGGAACACGGTGTGGGGCTGGTTGTGGACCCGGACACAGCCCGTGGGTGGTGCTGAGCTATCCGAGGCTGCAGTGGTGAGTGTGGCTCTGCCCAAGGACAGGACCAGCCAGTGGGTTCCTAGGGCTGTGTGACCACTTAGCCGTGTGATCTCGGCTATCCACTCTTGAGTGAGGCCTGCTGTGCACGTAATGGAACCTTTATGACATTGTCCTTGGGCACTTTTTTGAAAGCCAAGAGTTGAGAGAGGTTGAGGGGTAGATAGCTTCACCTATCATGGTTGTTCCAGGCTGTTTCATTTATTTTTAAGCTACAGTCCATCTCCCCAAAGAATCAGGGGGATTGGAGCGCTGTTGTGATGCAGTCTCAGTGGAGGCCCCCCTGCCCTTAGGGTCCCTGACAACCTTCAGCAGGGTGTGCTGAGCACAGGCAGGAAACGGGCAGAATACTGGGCCCAGGGCTGGGGTAGGGGGAGCAGAGGAGTTGGACTATAATCAACAGCAAAACAGACTTTATAGACTAAGAAAAACACAGCTCTCTGATTTTATAAAAGCATTTATCTGTAAATGAATAATCCCACTTTTGTCCAGAAGATAACAATTCCCATTTTAGATAAAGGAGCCAGGCTATTTTCTTCACACCCTCGGCTTGGTAGAATAAGTTAGATAAGCTGAGAAGCCTCACTTGGCTTGTTCTTGTTAGCTGCCATAGTGGGCCCACAATTCATGGTGACCTCATGCACAATGGAAAGAAACACTGCCCAGTCCAGCGCCACCCCCATGATCAGTTGTAGACTGAAATATTATGATGCACAGGCCTTTCATTGGCTGATTTTCAGAAGTAGATAGCCAGGCCTTTCTCCCTAGTATTCTTAGTCTGGAAGCTCCACTGAAACCTTGCAGCATCATAGCAACACACGAGCTTCCACTGATAGACGGGCGGTGGCTGCACATGAGGTGAATTGGCCGGGAATCGAACCTTGGTCTCCTGCATGGAAGGCAAGAGTTCTACCACTGAACCACATACATCCTTGGTTAGTGGTTATCACCTGGGGGTGATTTTGCGCCCCAGGGGACACGTGACAAAGTCTAAAGACATTTTGGTTGTCATAACTGAGGGAGGGGGCGCTGCCCCTGGCATTTAGTGGGTAGAGGCCAGGGATGCAGCAAAACATCCCACAATGCACAGGACACACGTGATAAAGACTGATCCGACTCAAACGTTAGCACTGCCTTCATGGAGAAACCTTGGTTTAGATGGCTAGAACTCTGTCTACTAGCCATGAAAGCCTATACTGGTGCGTGGATAAGCTTACTTGAGGGTTGTCTTTAAGTATCAACAGATATGTTCCGACTCATGGTGACTCTATGTACATCAGAACGAAACACTGCCCGGTCCTGTGCCACCCTCACAATTGTTGCTGTGCTTGAGTTCATTGTTGCAGCCACTGGGTCAGTTCATCTCGTTGAGAGTTTTCCTCTCTCTCACTGACCCTCTACTTTACCAAGCACGATGTCCTTCTCCAGGGACTGGTCCCTCATGATAAGTCCAAAATATGTGAGTTGAAGTCTTTCCATCCTTACCTATAAGGAGCATTCTGGCTGTACTTCTTCCAAGACAGATTTGTTTGTCCTTTTGGCAGTCCATGGTTTATTCAATGTTCTTCGCCAACACCATAACTGAAAGGTGTGAATTCTCCTTCAGTCTTCCTTATTCACTGTCCAGCTTTGGCATGCATATAAAGTGATTGACAATGACTTCCAAAAACACAGACCTGTCTTATGCCCTGAAGGAAACAGGCTCAACGTTGGAAATAAGTGATTTAGAGTTGCATGTAATGTTTAAAGCACCTCATGACTGGTTCCCAATTCAGCAGTAAACTAGAGTTTCTCTTCCAGATTGTTCTTGGCACACACAGCAAAGTTAGTACTTCTAATTCCCTGACATAGGACCCTGCACATGCCTGGACTATTATCCTGGCCTCGTGCTGACATTTGTTTACATGTCTGTCCCCTTCTGTCATAGTTTCCCACATGTGGGTGGCTTTAGAGGACAGACACTTATTTTCTCACAGTTTAGGAGGCTAGAAGACCGAATCAGGGCACTGGCTCCAGGGGAAGTTTCTGGGGAAATCCTTGTCTTGGCTTCTCTAGCCCTGGCGTTCTTCAGTTGCTTGATGATCTACACATGACATCTGTCCTCACCTGTTTCTTCTTCTTGTCTCTGTGGCTATGCTGCTCCTTAAGCCTCAGAAGTGATGAGGTTTAGGACACACCTTGCACTGATACAACCTCATTAACAAAGCAAAGAAAACCCTGTTATGTTAGGAGGTAATGGTTTGATGACAAAGAGCCCTGGTGGCACAGTGGTTAAGTGCTCGGCTGCTAAGCAAAAGATCTGCAGTTCAAACCTACCAGCTGCTCTGTGGGAGAAAGATGTAGCAGTCTGCTTCCATAAAGATTACAGCCTTGGAAACTCTATGGGGCAGTTCTGCTCTGTCCTATAGGGTTGCTATGAGTCAGAATTGACTTGACGGCAGTGGGTTTGGTTTGGGTTAAATGACTACCCTTTTCTAGCAGGATAAGGCAAGTTTACATGGCTATAGAGCAGTTTCTGGCAGGCTTTTTATGGTTAGTATTTGGTTTATTGGATAAGAAAAACCTTAAGATCAAAATAACATGTGTCTTAATGATTTTCCTCTTCAGCAATACCAAACCCCGCCAAGCAATCCATTTGCCCTCACGGACTGTTCTCCATATTGTCCAGCCATGGGCTGGATACAGTCTATTCTATTCATTTACATAATTTCTAGTATTTTTTTTTTTTTTTTTACGCATTTGCTCCTCAGTCAGAGGGTGGTGCAGAGAGAAGGGTGAAGCCAGGAGAATGTTTACTTGGAGATACTGTGGCTGGGTCAGGTAGGTAGCACTCTCTTCTTCACTTAAATGTGGGCTTTTGAAGGCTGGAAAAGAGCAACTGAAGAAAGGTGAACAGAGGTGGAGGCTTCTCTTATTCATCTTCTCCCCGCAGTTTTCAACTAAACACAATTTGCCTCACTCCCAACTCTTCCCTGGAGCCTACACCTTTGGGTGAAAGAAGGGACACATTCAGAAGGTAAAAGGTATCTTATACCGTATTTACTTCCTTTTAGTTTTTGAGAAGAACATGAATTTTATCAAGGGAGAATAAAAACGTGTAGAAGGTTTTGTCCAAGAGAATAGAATTGGCTTCCTGGCATTACCCTGTACTGAGTCACCCTGATCTCAGCCACTCAACGAGGATTCTGCTCAAACCGTATGCCTGGAATGCAAGGAGGGGGCCTGCATTCATGAGGATAATCATACAACTCCAGTGTATGTCCCTATTAGATGAAACAAATGTAGTGATTCTTCTTTTAAGAATTATGGTATTTATTTTTAAACCTGCACTCACTGTTTCTTAAGCATTCAAGTGAAGAAGGTAAAATAGGAGTTAGTAGTTCTGGTCTCTAGTAGAGTAAATTACCATCGAATACAAATATTAAAAAGCACCATCTGCCTTGGAAACCATTTACCACCTGTTCTTCTGCTTCCAGGACTATTTAATGGCTTAAATTTCACATTTTGTCCTGCCACAGAACAGCTGGGAAGTGACTCGTTTTTTTCTTTCAGTAACTTACCTACCAAGCTACATCCGGTCATCAGCCTCTGAGGCGGATTCTGCCTGGCAGCCTTTCATGTGGCGGTGGGCTGAGGCCGTTCAAAGGGCTCCTGCGACAACAGGCGACCAGCCATGTGGGGAGGGAGGCTTATCCCTCACCCCCCCTTTTTTTTTTTTCAAATCCAGGAATCGTTTCCTCCTCCACTATAATCAAAATTGTCACAATACATATTAACATTTGAGATTTTCAGGCATAAAAATACTGTAACAACGCAATTACCCTGCCTGAGACTCGGCTTGCTTCCTGAGACAGATGTATTATTTCTGATGGACGGATGGCACTGCTTTCGGTAGGAACATTGTTGGATTAAGAAAAAGAAAGAAAGAAAAAAAAACTGGTGTGTATTTTATTATCCATGTAAGCAAGCTCATGTTAAGAGTGCAAGCTACCATGGTCAGCTGGCATTATCACATTTAGGCATGTGAGGTGCAGAATTTTCTGTCTGCATGTGAGGCAATTAAAAATACCATGGCTTGGGTCAAGTGTACCATAGTCCTCAAACTGACATCTTTGCTTTTGAATTAACACTTTAAAGCGATCTTCTGCAGCAGATTTGCCCAATGCAATGCATCCTTTGATTTCTTGCCTACTGCTTCCGTGGGCGTTGATTGTGGATCCACGTAAAATGAATTCCTTGACAACTTCAATATTTTCTTCATTTATCATTATGTTCCTTATTGGTCCAGTTGTGAGGATTTTTGTTTTCTTTATGTTGAGGTGTAATCCATACTGAAGGGTGCAGTCTTTGGTCTTCATCAGTAAATGTATTCAAGTCCTCTTTATTTTCAGCAAGCAAGGTTGTGTATCTGTATATCACAGGTTATTAATGTGTCTTCCTCCAATCCTGATGCCTCATTCTTCTTCATATAGTCCAGCTTCTTGGATTATTTGCTCAGCATACAGATTGAATAAGAAGGGTGGAAGGATACAGCCCTGACACATGCCCTTCCTGATTTCAAACCGCATGATATTCCCATGTTCCATTTGAATGACTGCCTCTTGGCCTATGTACAGGTTGCACATGAATGCAAGTAAGTGTTCTGGAATTCCCATTCTTTACAATGTTTTCCATAATTTGTTATGATCCACACAGTGGAAGGCCTTTGCATAGTCAATAAAACACAGGTAAACATCTTTCTGATATTCTCTGCTTTCAGTCAAGATCCATCTGACATCAGCAATGATATCCGTTGTTCCATGTCCTGTTCTGAATCAGTGAAGTTTACAGCCAAGAAAGCCCTGTGGGAAGTTCTACTCTGTCACGTGGGTTCTCCATGAGTGGGAATCGGTAGACGGCAATGACTTTGTTTATTTTGGCTTAGCCCCCCTGAGAACCACACCTCCTGACTCCCCCAGAGGTAATAGCTTGTCTGAACATATGCCAGTCATGCCTTTGCTATGTTCTGAACTGTGCTTACCATGTATATGTTCTCTGTACACAATGTATTGCATATTTTTTTGAATTTCATATAAACGTCATCATACTTCATGCATTTGTCTGTAACTGAGTTTTTGCTTAAACCAGTGTGTGTTTTAAAAGCCTTTCCAGGGGGTGCCCCTAGTTGTAGTGCCATCATGTTTGCTTTTGCACAGTGTCCATTGCACAAACCGACAGGATGCACTATCCATTCCAAGGTCGCTGGACATCTGTGGTGTGTCCCGAAGTGTCGGCACAGTTGTCCACTCCTTCCTTCTGGAAGCACTTTCCTCTCATGGCTCTCTGAGACCACACTGCTGGTATTCTTCCTGGCAGCTCTCTACATGAGGTCATGGATGACTGTGGTGGGTCCTGGCTGGCCTGGCCTTCCTCTCTCTCCAGTGTTGGGGTGCTCTTATCCCAGATAATAGCTAATCCCAAGTCTATCTTCAGCCTCCACCTCTCCCTGAGCACTATCTAGGTGGATAGGTCTAATTTCTCACTTGACACCTATACTTTCTAATGGATCTATCAAACCTCATTTTTTTTTTTTTTAAAGGCAGTGTTGATTTCTGGACCCATGGTCCTAGTCAGAAAAGCAAAACAAACAAAACAAAACTTGTTTCTCCTGAGTCTCTTAAATAAACCTGTTTCCCCCCATAACCACTCATTCGAGTCGATTCAGACTCATAGCTACCCTATAGGACAGAGTAGAACTGCCCCATAGGGTTTCCAAGGCTGATGAGTTCAAACCATGGACCTTTTGGTTAGCAGCCAAGCGCTTAACCACTGTGCCACCAGCGCTCCTTGTTTCCCCTCAAAGTACTCCCCAATTTACTATTGAACCCCAAAGTACCTCTTTGTTTGGGACAAACACCTATGAGTGAATCTTGATTCCTCCGTTTACTTATTACTTTACTTCCAATCCATCAGCAAGTCCTGCTGTGTCCACTTTTAACCCAAGTCCATGGGCTCTTTCCTCCTTTCCACCATGGAGTCCACAGGCTCCTCCCTGTCCTCTATCATGAAGACCACAGGTTCCTCCTTGTCCTCCACCACTGAGTCCATAGGCTCCTACCTCTCCTCCATCCTGGAGTCTAGAGGCTCCTCATTTCCCTCCATCATGGAGTCCTCTGGCTTCTTCCCTTCCTCCATCATGGAGTCCTCTGCTTCCTCCTGCTCCACCATTGAGTCCACACTGGCAGAATGGTTGGACTGGGGCAGCTGCACATGATTTCTTTGCCCCACTCCACCCTATAGAAGTCCTTCTCCACGTGGAATCCAGAGTTCACGTCTCAAAAACATATGTCAGACCAAGCCTTCCACTGCTTAAAGCCCACCTCCACTGCATGATTATCTCCCACTGAGCTAAGAACAAACTCCAGACTTCTCCCCAGAACAGCAGACCCTCCCACCCTCCCTTGGTGGCCCCCTTTGATGCTCCCTCCACTTCCTGCTTCACCCTCCCAGCTCAGTCTCCACCTTCCCAGTGTGCCTCAGCTATACTGGTGTGCCGTTAGTTCCTCCAACATATCAAGCCCATGTCTGCCACAGAGCCTTTGCACTGGCCACTTCCTCTGCCCTGATGTTCTTTGCCCAGCATTGCACAAAACTGGTTCTTCCTCCATCATTTGGGAAGTGATTCCTTCCTCCCATTCTAAAGTGCTCGCTGGTGCTTTGTCACATGGTTATTCACTTCTAAGCATTTATTATTGTCTGGAATATCTTTTGTTTTTACTTATTTTGACTTACTTTCTTTCCACTCGCTGTGATGTTAACTCCATGAGGGCAAGAGTCTTCCATGTCTTATTCATCCCTCACCAAATCTCTAGTGCCAAGAACATGCTGGGGGGCAAAGTCTTCTCATTAACTATTTGCTGAGTGGATGATAACCAGCCAGACATTACTGCGCTGTACTTAGTGCTTGGACTTCTGGGAGAGTCTCATCAGTGATATGGGGGGACTGGTCAGCTGAATCAGAACCTCTTTAGTACTCTTTTTCTGTGTTCTCTACAAGATAGTGAAGAGATTACAGACCTGCTCAGGGTATGTTCATCCTACACCTCTCCCCAGTCCTAATGAACAACCAAGGTCACTGAATGGGGAAATTGCTTACAAGCCAAAAGTTCTTGTCAACAGTGGGAGGCTACCAGGGAACCTGGATCCATACATTGCTCACCCCTCAACATTGATTAGAATCCCTAATCAGGAAGCATAAGTAGGGAATGAGGCTATTTTGAAAGCACTTCACAGATACGGTCACCTCCCAGTTTCCTTATGATAAGATTTGCGTTTCCTGGAATCCAAAACTTTCAAGCTGGAAGGGGACCTCCCCACGAATCCTATTATTTAAAGCTGTGAAATAGAGCACAAGGCAGGTAAAAGACTGAGTTACCTGAATCCTATAGCTAGGGAAGGGCAGAACAAGGACCAGAGCTCAGCTCTCCTTTCCCAAGGCCCTTGAGTTTTCTCTCACATGTACCGCCATCAATCCTTGTCAGCCATCACACTCAATGATAGAGCCATGGTGCTAAAACCAATAGCCCGATGACAGGGACATAGCCAGGCTGCCAGTGCTGAAGGATGTTGAATAAGTTTAGCTCTGCCAGCCAGGTGGGGCCCTGGATACAAGACTGTAAAAGGCTGGGCGCCTGCTGCCCTGGGGACTTAAATGAAGAAGCTGTGAGCAGGCCCTGGCCATGGAGCTGCTCTCACGCACTCCATTGTATATCGTGCCATCCTGTGTGAGCATCCTCAGCAGGGGCCACATTTAGACTAGACGCTGGAAGGACTATGAGAAAAGTAGGCTGATCTGAAGATAGAGGAAAGGGGAAAGAGCCATACATTGTTGTTTTAAAGAAAAACACTATCCAAGGTGACTCTGTCACCGTGCTACATCACTTTGGTATGGCCACAAGCCACAGAATTGTCTTGACACACTCGCTGAGACAAGAGCAGCTGGTTCCTTCCTAGGCTAAGCCATTTCATTGCATGTGTGGAGAACGACACTGTTGGAAATAGTACCTGTGGCCCTTGGCCATTAGAGGCAGCCAGCAGTGAGGCTAGAGTAAAGAAAGGGGTAGCCTGGCTGTGTACTTGCTGGGAACAGGTGACTCAGTGGCTCCCAATGAAGAGACTTTGGGCTCAGCTGCTTTGGTTTCTAAGGCTCAAACAGGCTCCTTTTTGTATATTAATAAGGTCAATGCTAATATGGGAGAAGTATGCATATTTAGGAGTGTTCATGGCAACCCTATGTACAATAGAACAAAACGTTGCCTGGTCCTGCACCATATCCATGATTATTGGTATGTTAGAGTCCGTTGCTGCAGATATTGTGTCAGTCCATCTCACTGAGGATTTCCCTCATTTTCAGTGACCATCTGCTTTACCAAACATGATGCCGTTTTCTAGTGATTGGTCTTTCCTGATGACGTGCCCAAAATAAGCATCCAGAAGTCTCACCAGGAGCATTCTGGTTGTATCTCTTTCAAGACTGATATGTTCCTTCTTCTGGTAGTCCACGGCATATTCAATATTGTTTACCAGCACTGTAATTGAAATGGATTAATTCTTCTTCTATCTTTCTTTTTCACTATCCAACTTCTGCATGCATATGAGGTGATTGAAAGGACCATGGCATGGGTCAGGTGCACCTTAATCATCAAAGTGACATCTTTTGCTCAATGCAGTCCATCATTTGATTTCTTGACTGTTGCTTCCATGGATGATGATTGTTGATCCAAATAGAATGATATCATTGACAGCATCAATTTCTTTTCCATTTATCATGATATCGTGGTCCAATTGTCAGGGTTTTAGTTTTCTTCTTGTTCAGGTGTAATCCATACTAAGGGTTGTATTTTTTTTTTTTTTAATCACAACAGGAATGTGTATACTTGCATTTATTCAGTGGCATCCTGATGATGTGTACAAGGTAAGGAGGGAACTGACATTTTGCTCTTGGTACTAAATCTTCCAGAGGCCTCATGGGAGTTGCTTTGGACAAGGCAATGTTGATGCTTCAAAGTAGCTTTGGTGCACTCTGGACTGGGCTCCACCTGGAAAAGGCGCGTGTGGATGTGACCACCTCTCTGTGCTGTGGTTGGTCGACCTGCATGGTCTCATCTGCATATGAATGAAATTCATCTTAGAGAATTTGGGAAGTGCCAGAAGAACAGCATTAAGTAAGAAGTAGAGAGAACATTTTTTTGTTTACACCCTCCTTGTAAGTTAAATTTCCTACAATGTAGCATCTGTGTCTCTCTTGATTCCACCCTAATACCAGTAGCCAGATTTCTGGCAACATTAGCCTTCTGGAACATAGCTAGAAACTGAGACATGAGAACAGAAGAAAGTGAGAACAGCTGCTGCAAAGTTCATGCACTCTCTTGGCCCATGGGGGCAGTGGGCAGATATGGGGTACAATCTGAAGAGAGCAGAATGGCGGGGGAGACCCTGGGGCTGGCCTGAAGGCTCTGTGGCGGTGGGAATTTGCAGACCAGGAGGAGTTGAGGGTGAAGGAAGCAAGGTTGTCCTGCAGTAAATGTCACATGTCAAGCACCAGCAGAGAAGGCAAGGGTGAGCAGAGGGAAAGTGGGTAGAAATGTCAGGACTCATGGTTGGCATGGGCAGGCAAAACTGCAATGCTGGAGGTAGGGGCCAGGGCAGAGAGGTGTGTGAGAGGCAACTGAGTGGCTGGGGACCAAGGCTAAGGTCCAGAGGGCTGAGGAGGCATTACCGTAGAATCTGGGACATTCTGTGAAGTCATGAAAGCTGCTGCCACCATGTTTTTCTGGAGTTTTTCAGTGTCCATGCATGAAAGACCAGTGGGGTACTTGTAGTGACCTCACTGCCCGAGAGCACACCGATGTTCTAACAACCTGGTGAGCTCAGGTGGACTTCCCCTTTCCCAGCCTGAGCCCTCTAGAAGCACTGGAGGCAAGTGGGCCTGGACACTGACAGTGACACTGACATGGGGTAGTGCAGGTGAGCTCAGAGGCCCCTGCCCACCCCATGTGATGCTGGGGCACGAGACAAAGAAACATGCACCTCAGAAGCTGTTTAGCTAAGAAAGGGAAACGTGCTGTTATAACTGTCTGTTGGCAGATGCACTTTTCAGAAATGGTGATCCAAAGGGTGCGCTTCCTTCTCTAATAGCATGCAGTTCTCATTGACGTAATACATCAACTAAATGGCACACTAGTCCACTGCTGTAGAAAGAAGAGAATGAGAGGCTGCACTGCTGACCTTAGACAAGTGCTACATTTCTCCCTTTCACATTTGTTCCCTGACGGAGTTGAAGAACAGCTGTGCTTGAACCCAGGTTGTGGTAACTCCCCAGATTCAGCCTACCACCTAGGTGCGTCTCCTTGTGATTCCCGGGACTCTTTAGGATGACACTTTCCAAATTCTAATCTACAGGCCATTGTTCCATTCAAAGGGTTGATGTTCCACGGACATTTCGCAATGCAGTGTGTGCTCAACCTTCTTTTGATGTCTGTTATTGTTGCAACAATGGGCTCAAGCATAACGATTGTTGTTAGTTGCTGTTGAGTTGATTTTGACTCACACACCCAACATGTGCAGAAAAGAACTTTTACTTTTCGCTTTTAAATATTTCTGGTGGATATCTATGTCTAGTATAAAGAGCCAAAGAACATCACAATTTCATTCCTACGGTGTTTTTTCCTCCTGGCTCCTTAGTAGAGTCTTGCTGCATTGCAGCTGTCAGCGCTGTGTGTTTTTAACTGGTCTAGTTTATAACGAGAGCTGTGCTAGCCAGCTCTGTTATCCAGAGAGGGCAGTCAGACTGGGAGCCACTGTAGAGGTCAGGAGCTTGGGACACGCAAGACGGTGACTTCTCCCAGGTCCCGTGACCGCGGGTGCTCAGGGAGCAGAATGGGACAGTGTGATCATGGGTTTAGTGTGCAGCTCGTTAACTCTCTTGCTAGAATGTAGACGGAAGAGAAGCCTGGGGGTGAGAAAAGCAAGATGCAGCCCTCCCAGGCCTGGTGCACCCTGGACTGTGGACTGTGACTTCACCCTGGCTCACTCGGTGGGGCGTGCTACTTCTGCTCCCGGAGGGATGCCGCTTTTCTCTCAGGAAGAGCTCTCTTGTGGAAGCCTTGTTCTGTTCCTGCCCCTGCCACTCCGGGTGCAGTGATGAAGAAGGGCTGGCTGAAATGGGCCCCCTTTTCATTCCCAGCAACAGCATGGAGCTGGTGCCTTTGTGGGGCCCCTGGCTGTCGCAGGCACCATGTCTCAGAGCTGGGCGGCCATCAGCAAAGGGCTACAGAATCCCCTTAATGTGTGAAGGGACAAAGAGTGTTCGTAGGAGGAGACCCTTGAGAAGAAATAGGAATACCGTCTTAGAACTCCCATCTAAATTGTAACTTGACGTAACCCCTCCCATTTTGATGACCTTTGCTTTCCCTCTATTCTCATCCCCTCCCCCTTTTTTGGAAGTCCAGAGGGTGCTGGCCTGTCCATGAAGCCTTCCTGGCCTGCTCTGTGCCACCAAATCCCCCAACTTCAAAAGCTTCTTCTGCCCCTTGCTCCATTTGTCACTTAGTGGATACTGAATTATTCAGGAGTATAGGCTCTGTTGCCCCATGTTGAATTCTCACAGGGGCTGTGCCCAGCCAGGTGTCTCTGTGCATCCTGATTAGCACAAAGAATGGACCTTGTGCAAATAGAAGCTGCTCAGGGAGGGCTTATGGGATGGATGCCTCACAGCTAGAGACAAGCAATGGTGTTGTTGGTCACATTGGAACTGGCTGTTAAAAATATGGGGGAGAAAGATGTGGTAGTCTGCTTCTGTAGAAATTACAGCCTCAGAAACCCCGTGGGGCAGCTCTACTCTGTCCTGTAGGGTCACTATGGGTTGGAATCAACTGGATGGCAGTGGGTTTGGTTGGTTTATTTTGGTTAAAAATAGCAGCTTCATAAAGCACCCCCTTTCCTGTTTATACAGCGCATAGAGACTGTGGCCTTCTCTGTCATCAGCCAAGTCAACACGGCCCTGTTGACTTAGAGATGAAGGGCCGAGTCATCCCACGGTGCGTCCTGCTCTGTGCCCAGTCCCCGTCCCTGTCTGCAGGCACACCCACAGCTGCATGTGGTATGTGTAGGTGCTCGCCATCCACCTGTCCCCTTCTCAGGGATGTAGGTCATAGAACACTTGGAAAAAATAGCAAAGCATAAGTGAGAAGGTTAAAATTGCCTATAGTCACTGTACCTGAAGGAGTGTCTGAGAACCCGCCACCTGCCCCTGCTCTACAGATGATGTGGAGTGGGCATTTGAGAACCCCTGTACCTGCCCACACTGTACAGGTGATATGGAATAGGTGTCTGAGAACCCCTGTACCTGCCCCTGCTCTACAGGTGATGTGGAGTGGGCGTCTGAGAACCCCTGTACCTGCCCATGCTATACAGGTGATGTGGAGTGGTCATCTGAGAACCCCCATACCTGGTCCCACTGTACAGGTGATGTGGAGTGGGTGTCTGAGAACCCCTCCAGCTGCTCCCGCTGTACAGGTAATGTGGAATGAGTGTCTGGGGACCCCCTGTCTATCCCTGCTGTACAGGTGACATGGAGTGGGTGTCTGAGAAGCTTTCACCTGCCCTGGTTGCCCCTTGTGCAGTGCTGGGGTTGTTGTCCAGTGTTGTGTGCGTACCAGGATTGGGCTGCATGCGCACACCCTGTGCTGGGCAGCTGCTCTTCCATTTACTTCAATGTGATGAACGACTAGCCACACTCAGCCCGCGTTGGGGGGTCTTATGAGGACCATGTCTCCCAGGACCAACGCTGAAGTGGTGTTGGCGCAGCCTGTGGACTCCGGGGGTGCACACAGAACAGGCTTCTGTTTGATCTGGCCGAGCCCATCCCTTGGACCTCCCTGCATTCTTAACCACACAATGAGAATGGCAGCTGCTTTATTCATTTCCAGGAGGCCCAGAGGCCCTGCGCAGTGTTTGAGCACAGTGTTCTCTCTCAATGCTGGGGCAGGTGTGTGCTGTCTGCCATCAGAGCGGCGTTGTCACTGGGAGGAGACCAGCATTTGCATTGTTCCAGGAGCAAGCCCAAAGTGCTGTTTGCTTTCTCCAGGCTCTTTGCCAGGCTGGCTGCCCTCAGTATTCTGCAGCTACTGAAAAGGAGGCGGAGCGCACTGCTCCTCTTGCTGACGCTGAACAGGCCCCATTGTATGTGCAGAAGTGTGTGTGCACGCATGTACACGTGCCACTCCTGACCCAGGAGAACCAGGAGAGGCAGCGTAATGAATAACTTAGATTTGTGGCTGTGGGTAGGTATAGTTCAGCAATTTACATAAGTGGAAGGAAAGCTGAAACTGAGTCTTTTCAAGAAAGAACAGAAAGTGCAGTAGTTACCAAGAGAAACAGACGTGTTTCTCGTACTGACAGGGACTCCGAGTGTGTATGCATGGTGCCTCCCAGGCAGTATGCACCAAGTGACTGCTGGTGGACCATGGCTCAGCCCTGGGTTCCTCCCTCCCCACCTGCACTCTGCTACTTCACCATAGCAGCCTGGGCCCACAGGACATCTCCAATAAAACTGTCCCGCCTCCCAGCTTGAATTACACACTGCACATTGCTGCCTCCCAAATCCCTGTCCCAGCCCAGACCGTTCCCCAACTCCAGACTTGCATGTCCAGATTTCCACAGGACCACTCCACTATGCCACACAGAACAGACCCGAAGCTGAGCTCAAGTGGCCCTATAGTTTTATCAAATATGCTACAATTTTATGCTACACATTTTTCTCAAAGCAGTGTCTGGAAGACAAACCACAACAACCAGGAGGAGACCTAGGGCACGAAGGATGGAGGAGGGAGCGGAGGCAGGGTGCCGTGGTTTCCTGCCATCTTCGTATTGCGGTTTCAGAGCCGGTGAGAATGTGCTATCATCCTGGAGGTGCATCTGTGGACCTGGCTCCAGGTCGGTCGGTGTCTGACAGGGAGGCGCACGCGCTTACTCCACCAGCCGTCGGATCCCCACTAGTGATGTGCGTCAGCTGTCCTTTTCCACATGCTGTGGAGCTGTGAAGTCTGCTAAGGATTCATTTGGACTTGTGGAAGTAGATGTGAAAGACAGATAACCTGACCGAGAAAACGGGCAAAGGGTCCACATAGACATTTCTACAAAGAAGAGAGCTGAAAGGGCAATCAGCACGTGAAACGATGCTTAACACCATCAGTCGTTGAGGAGAGGCAAATCAAAACCACAATGAGATGTCACTTCACACCCACTCGGATGCCTAAAAAGAAAGGAAAAATAAAAGATGGCCAATAACAAGTGTTAGTGAAAATGGAGAGAAAGTGAAACCTCGTACACTGCGTGGGGAAAAGCAAGATGGTGCAGCCACTGTAGAGATCAGTCAGCAGTTAGCCACACAGCTACAGCAAGCCGACTCCTAGGTATTCCCAAGAGGTAAACATATGTCCACACAAAGACTTTGGCATGAATGTTCATAACAGCATTATTCGGAAGAGTTGAAAAGTGCAAACAGCCTAAATGTCCGTCACCAGATGAATGGATAAACAAAATGTGGTCCATCCACACAGTGGAATATTACTCAGCCATAAAGAGGAATGAAGCAATGCTGCGTGGACGAACCTTGAAAACATGATGCTGAGTGAAAGAAGCCAGACACAAAAGGCCACATAGTCTATGATTCCGTTGATATGAAATGTCCAGAATTAGCAAATCTGTAGAGACAGGAAGAAGATTAGAGAGTTCTGGGGGCTTCAGGGTGGAGAAGTGGGAGTGGAAGGTTAAGGAACATGGTGCTCCTTTTGAGGGTGATCAAGTGTTCTGATATTGCTTGTGATGATGGCTGCACAGCTCTGTGGCTCTAGCTAACACAGAATCGTGCACTCTGATGAATGAGTGTTTAGTGTGTTAAGTTTGTCTCCAATGCCTGTGTCCTCCTGTCCCACTCACCCTGCAGTGAGTTCCGAGATGCTGGCTGTCTCTCTGTGGGCTGTGCATGAAAAGGAGCCCAATAAAACCGAGGAGGAAGTGGTTCCCATGAGGCTTCCTAACAGATGGCCTCTCCTGTGTCGTGGAGTGTGTCGGGAGGAATTAGACTCTAGGACGTGGGCAGCTAATGTCCGCTGAGTGTCCGCAGTCGTGGAAACCTCATCAGTAACCTTTCATCTTGGAGCAGCCACACACTCATCAAATGCATCTCTCGTAGGTGAGCCAGGACACTGGGCTTTCTGATCCTTCTACTCCACTTAAAGATTGTGGGAGTCAGGGGACATGTTTCTACCCAGAGCCCATGCTGCCTCGTGTTTGCCAGGCAACTCACACAGATATATGCCTGTGTGTGAGAGCATTGTGAGTGTGTGCACCAGGGTGTGCGAGGGAGCGTGCAAACACGTAAGTGCAAGTATGCATGAGGGTGTGTGAGTGACAGTGTGCAAATACGCAACTGTGAGGATGTGAATGTGTGTGAGGATGTATGTGTGAGAGAATGTTTGAAGGTGCAAATTTGTGTGAGCAAGTGTGTGTGTGTGTGAATGTGTGCACATGTATATGTGAATGCATGTGCAACAGTAACTATGGATGTGAAGATGTGCAAGTGTGTTAGTGTACAGGCATGCACACTCATAACTATGCAACAGTGTGCAAGTGTGAGTACGTGGATTGTGTGAGTGTGTCAGTTGTGTGTGTGTAAGTGTGTGTGTGTCAAGGAGGAAAGGACCGGAAGCAAGGTAACAATGAGGATGGTGGTGGGGTGGAGGGAAGTAGCTCCGAGAAGAAGATTAGAGGACTACTTGGAAAACGGGGTAAATGGAAGAGACTGTGGGTTGATCAGAGGTGGGCGACGGAGAGGGAAGTCAGAGATTATCCATTTTTAAATCCTCTTTTTGGTGTGTTCCCGTCCTTAAGGATTTCTATTCACCTGCAGTCTTTTCCTCAATGTTGCTGTATCCCACCTTACTCCTACACTCCTCTGGCAGAACCCTCTCCCTCAGTGCTCTGTGCCCCCATGGCAGGTCCTTTGGTAGGGGGAGCCCTGCGGGTATGGAAGCGCCACTGGTTACTGACCAGGACAGTCAAGGAGAAATCCCCGGGACGAGGACAGATGGACAAACACAGATCTGTGCCAAGGTACGTGGTGGTGATTTATATACACAGTTATTTCAAAATATGGTAATAGTGAAAAACAAGGTAATACCTAACGCTTAAGTATATATACATGAATGACAGTAATCAATAGAAAGTGAATTTACACAGGCAAGCCACTTTGTGCCTGTCCACCTAGGTCTGAGGAAAGCTGGCG
This sequence comes from Elephas maximus indicus, assembly GCF_024166365.1. NCBI lineage: Eukaryota > Metazoa > Chordata > Mammalia > Proboscidea > Elephantidae > Elephas > Elephas maximus. The sequence goes on along the minus strand of NC_064834.1, from coordinate 81,024,677 downwards.
TTTGGTAGTACGTATGGTAAGAAGGTGCAGACTACTTTACGGCGTATGTTGTGTGTCCGTAACTCAGATTTGTGTCTGTATACTACAATGGCACTCTGTTGTCTGTGTCCACAGCTGTTGAAGTAATTGGATACCTGCCTCAAGCTGTGAACCTGTGAGTCAGTTTCACCACAGTGCATGAGCGTTGGGTGCAGGGGTCATCTGGGGCAGGTGTGTTTGAACCAGAGCATGGTAACTCCAGAGTGTGTCCTCTGAGGTCTGACCTCGTGGTGGCCTCGGCTCTCCAGGCTCCAGGCAGGACCAAGCACAGTCTGCACACCTTCTTGGGGAGGGCATTCCCTCACCCCCAGGAGGGTCCAGGCTGCAGAGTAGAAGATGGGAACTCAAGCACACCACTGATCGTGAGGATGGCACAGGACAGGCAGTGTTCTGTTCGTCGTACAGGGTCAACATGAGTCGGAGCCCACCTGATGGTAGCTAACAACAACCCGCTAGAGGTACCACGTGCGCTGCTGCGGAGGCCGCCCCTCAGCCCTCGGCCGGGTACCTGTGTGTAAAGATGCTGGAGGTTTCCTGGGAGGGTCGCGGGCTGACGACCCTTCTGTGTTCCTGGCCCATGTTTGGAGAGGTGCTGCTGTGGATGAGGTGAGAAGGCAAGCACTGAGAAGGGGCTGGGTGGACAGGCGCTGGGGCCTTTACTGTGAGGTGCCCGCAGGCACTCGGGAAGCAAAAGGCGATTCAAAGCTCTCCCAGTATTTATTTATTTATTTTTAATTTTCAGCCTATTAACAAGGTATGATGTCGGTTATTTTAAAACATAATTAATCATCGACAAACTCACAGAGTTTCAGCGAGGTTAAGCCTGGCAACACCGCCTAATGGATTAAGCAGTGTAATCAATACACCCGGCAGCCTTCTTCACCAGCTCTTTAGTTAAGCTTTGCTGAGACTTTTCCAGTGTGCAGTGAAGTCACAGCTCCTGCTCCCCACCTTGGCAGCTGTAGTGCCAATGAGAGCTTTTCAAGGACACGGGGGCTCCAGCAACTTTCACTAGAATGGACCTGTCACCGAGAAATCCCAAATTTTCTGATGAGAAGCCAGGGTGGAAGTCCAGCCCATGTTCAGACAGTGCACCTTGGGGTGAGGGTGTCACTTGCAGCTGCCACTGCTCGGTCCAGCCAGTTCCTTGACCTTTTCCAGGAGCCAACAAGATGGCCCATGGGTGAGGGTCCTGTCCACCCCCTGAGCCCATTTTCCCTGCTGCTCACCTGAGGTTAGAGTCCCAGGGCCACAGAGTCCTGGGCAGGAGACACCTGCTTCCTCCACCTGCGTTCACAAGAGTGAGGTCTGCCACATCTCCGTGGCTCCATTTCCAGTCGGGAATGGTGTGGGGACTCTGGGCGTGATGCTGAAGTGAAGCAGCTGTGTGGGGCTGGGGGCACTCGGGGCCCATAGCCACTGCACTGTCCAAGTTACATGGTGACCTCGGCCAGAGGCCAAGCACATTCAGACTGCGGCACGAGTCCACGGCCATCCCAGAGTTGGAGGAGACCCTCCCCTGCTCAGCGCCTTGGTGGAAAACCATCCAGGGCACCTCACACTTGGGCCATCCCTGAGACCAAGTCCTTGTCCTCACTGCGAGGACAGCTAGGCCGTGAGTGGGCTGGCCGCCTCTACTCTTGAGACACACTTTAGTTTAGCCTCCTGTGCTGAACCTTAGTGGCACTGCTGTCCCTTTTGTTACTGTCATAAATACGTACATAACACAACATGTGCCAGTTTACCTTTTCACATGTACAACTTGGTGACACCAATTGAATTAATCACGTTGTACAACCATCACCAGTATCAGTTGCCAGATTTTACATCACCGTGAGCAGAAACTTAATGCTTCCTAAGAAGTGGCTGCCCCTCCCTCCTGCCCCCGGTGACTATTGATAAACTTTGGTCTCTGTACTGTTAGGTTCTGTCGAGTTGTTTCTGACTCATAGTGACCCCATGTTTCAGAGTAGAACTGCCCCACGGGGTTTTCTAGACTGTAATCTTTGCAGGAGCAGACCACCAGGTCTTTTTCCCTTGTTGCTGTTGGTGGGTTCAAACCACCAACCTTTCGGATACACTTGCCTATTCGAGAAATTTCATACGAGTGAGTTCAGGCAATATTTGTCCTTTTGCAACTTATTTCGCTCAGCATAATTTCCAAGGTTCATCCATGTGGTAGCATGTATCTGAACTTCATTCCTCTTTGTGGGTGAGTAATATCCATTGCATGGATGTACCACATTTTGTTTATCCATTCATCTGTTGATGGGCATTTAGGCTGTTTCCACCTTGTGGCTAGTGGGTAGTGCTGCAGTGAACACTGGTGCGCACATGTCTGTGTCGCTGTGCTGTTCTTCAGCCTCTTCCACTCTTCATGCCTTCACACAATCTTTCAGGCTGCCGCAGGAACCCTCTCTCATGCACCCCCAAACCAGCCTCCCACAAAACTTTCATAGTTAACTCCCATGGGGCTGCCAGCTCTGAACTTAAGCCTGACTTTCTCACAGAGGTACCCTGAACCCCCTGATGAAAAAAGGCACCCATTATAGGGTCAGATGCATCGATGCTTCCAGTACCTCCTCTCCATGGCACTTCTCATAGCTCTGGCTTCACGTCACTTCTCACTTATCTTGTTCAAGAGCATCTGCACAGGAGGGCAACCACCTCCTGCTCCAGTACCTCATACCCCACCCCAGAAGTAGAGAGGTGGATGCCTTTAACAGTTGCTATTAAGATTTTATGTTTTTTTGTATTTTTAGAGTCACTTACCTTTTCAATTGTAACTAGACTGTGGATATATTTTTAAATTTTTTTTATTGTGCTTTAAGTGAAAGTTTACGAATCAAGTCAGTCTCTCATACAAAAATTTATATACACCTTGCTATATACTCCTAATTGCTCTCCCCCTAATGAGACAGCTCACTGCTTCCCTCCACTCTCTCTTTTTGTGTCCATTCCACCAGCTTCTAACCCCCTCTGCCCTCTCATCTCCCCTCCGGACAGGAGATGCCAACATAGTCTCAAGTGTCTACTTGATCCAAGAAACTTATTCTTCACTAGCTTCTTTTTCTATCCCATTTCAGTCCAGTCCCTGTCTGAAGAGTTGGCTTTGAGAATGGTTCCTGAGTTGGATTAATGGAAGGTCTGGGGGCCATCACCACTGGGGTCCTTCTAGTCTCAGTCAGACCATTAAGTCTGGTCTTTTTATGAGAATCCGGGGTCTGCATCCCTCTGCTTTCATGCTCCCTCAGGGGTTCTCTGATGTGTTCCCCGTCAAGGCAGTCATCAGTTGTATCCGGGCACCGTCTAGTTCTTCTGGTCTCGGCAGATGTAGTCTGGTTTGTGTGGCCGTTGGGCTCATAATTACCTTGTTAGACTGTGGATATTGATTTACCTACCAACTTTAGAAAATGACTATTGACTTCAATGCATTAAAGATGAATTTGATACTAGTTATCTTTTTTTTTTTTATCTATTACTAAGGAGGCCTGGTGATGCAGTGGTTAAATGCTCAGCTGCTAGCTGAAAGATCAGCAGTTTGAACCCACGAGCTGTTCAGCAGGAAAAAAATGTAGCAATCTGCTTCCATAAAGATTACAGCCTTGGAAACCCTATGGGGCAGTTGTACTCTGTCCTACAGGGTTGTTATGAGTTGGACCCAACTCGACAGCAACTGGTGTCTATAGTTGCATTGCAGAAAAGTTAACTTTTACTGAATAACAGACCATCCTGGGGCATAATGGCTTAAAATAATGACCATTTCTTTAGTTCATGATTTGTAGGTCAGCAATTTGAGCTAGGTTCAGATGTGCAGTTCTTCTGCTGATGCAAATCTCTTAAAAAGCTTGTGTGTTTTCTATGTATTAGATTCAACAACAGCCACACCCACATGTTTTGAGCCGTGCCTCTTTTAGACTTATAGCAATTTTAGGATTAAGCTTCTGTGGATTACACTCGTAAGATTTCTTAGAAGTCCGTCCATCTAGCTGAAGAGCCTACTAGGCAACACCTTAAGTCTTTCAGAAATACTACCAATGTTTTATAGTCACGGCTTTCATTTTGTCTTTAGCCCAGTCCTCATTTCACTTTGAGAATGGTTTACCAGCTGGGGCTCTGGGATTGAGAGACAGTTTCTTTTCCAATCCTGCAAGTTGTGGCCTCTCCAAATTTCTACTTGCAAACAGAGCAATTCCTCTTTAGCTTACCTCTCTCTTCTTCTGTCTTATAGGCAAACAGAAGCAGCCCACTGACACATTCAACACTTTACTCAGAAATCGTAATGTAAATATAATGCTTAAACCTCTAATTCTCTTCCACAAAATTACGAGTTTCTCCTGACCCCCTTCTTTAAAATACGAGGATTGTGATACTCTTCTATCCTCCTCAACTTCTCAAGTCCTAACTTCTGTCAGATGCACTTTTACACTTTCAAGGTTGTTAATAGTTAAATTCTGTCCTATAAGCGCAACCAAGATTCTCTGGCTTTGTTCTACAAGTTGGCTTCACAAGTAAATAAATACATAAAATTGTTAATTAATTCTTTTACAATATTATGATTAAATAGGTGTTGATCCATTCAAATTCCCAACCTCTAGGGTAATGTTATTAGCGTCAAGGGCAAACAGATACCTTAATCATCTCTAATTGCTTAAAATCATGCAACTTTTTAGTTTGCTTAAAAGTTGGACCAGGGCTTCCTTATACGCTTTTGTTTCCTTGTCCTGGCATTCCTCATTTCTTTTGTATATTGCCAAAATTATTTTCAAATTCTTGCTCATAAGTATCCATTTCTATCATTCATTCATTTCTGGGGTGCTATCCTCAAAGCACCCATTTCCTGATCCATTTTTTCTTGGTGGCTACTCCCCAGGGCTGTAACACCCTAACTTATGTTATTGTTCTGCAGTTTGGATTCATGATTTCTTGAATTTATTACATTCTTCTTTCCTCCTTGGCAATCTCACTTTGTTGGAGTATACGCTAAAATAACATCGCGATAAAGGCTATTTCTGGTTCCTTTGATGTTCCAAATTCTGATTTTTTCTTTCAAACTTGATGGATAGTTTGTCAAGTTGTACCATGTTAGGATGAGTTATGTTTCTCTCAGAATTTAATGACATTGTTCTATTGTCTTCTAAAATCTGACGTTGCAAAGAGAAGGACTTGTTCCAGGCTAGTCTGTAATATTTTACAGCATACTTGTGTTTTCTTTGTGGCAAATACCACGGTCCCTCTTTTATCGTTGATGTTCAGTGATTTTCTAATGATATCTAACCAAAAAAAGCAAATGAAACCCTTTGCCGTCAAGTTGATTCCAACTCACAGTGACCCTGTAGGACAGGCTATAACTGCCCCACAGGGTTTCCAAGAAGCAGCCGGTGTATTCAAACTGCTGACTTTTTGGTTAGCAGCCAAGCTCTTAACCACTGCATACACCAGGGCTCCTAATGTGAGATCTATATATATTTTAATATTGACCCTGTGGAAAACTCTGCAGGCCTTTTCAATCCAATGATTCATGTTCTCCATCACTTCTGAGAAATCCGCCTCCCACCCTCTCTCTATACAGAAAGAGACTGGGAGAAGAGGGAGAGGGGAGAAGAGAGAGAGGCTGAGATCATCTCCCTCACCTTGTTTGCATGTCTTTTGTGTCTAGGGTTCCTGTAAGTGGGCTCTCAGCCAATATGGGTTGGCCCTCCTTGTCTTCTATTGTTTATTCAGCCTCCAATTTTCTGTTTTTTTTTTCACTGTTTCCCCCACATTTTGGGAGCCCCCCAACTTTGTTTTCCAAATCTATTGAATTTTTATTTGTATAATCTCTGTGCACCCCAAGAGCATTGCTGTGCTACGAGTGGGTCTTTTTGCTGTTGTCTGTCTTTCTACCTTATACGTGACATCCTCAGTGTTCCCTGGGTACATTCGTGTTGTTGTCTTTTATTTCTGGTTCTATTCAGTTTCCTGAATTTTCTGTTCTCTGCCTCTTGGGTGACTTGTTCTTTTTGCTCTTCTTGATCTTCCTCCTCTTAGCTGCCAGTTCTCATTTGTGCCTCTTGTACCTCGGCTGCTCTTTCTATTTCAGAAATGGACTTGGGCATGATATGGGCCTGGTGCAGTTATGGCCAGAGCTTCCTGGGATTCAGTTAAGCCAAAGGACCCCAATACCTCTGTATTCCCCTCCAGGGTATCCTAGACAATGGCTCTTCTGCCTCTTTCTCCTCATAACTTGCTTCTCACCTTCTAGAAATCTGCTGGAATCTCTCAAATATTAGCACCTCCTCCCCTGCTTATCTCTTGGCTTTTTGGTACTTTTACATGGGTATTTTGAGGGCTAAGGTGCACCAGACTCAAGCCATGGTATTTTCAGTCTCCTCATATGCATTAGAAAGCTGGACAATAAATAAGGAAGACCAAAGAAGATTTGATGTCTCTGGATTATGGTGTTGGCAAAAAATATTGAATATACCATGGACTGCCAGAAGAACCAACAAATCTGCCTGGGAAGAAGTACAGCCAGAATGCTCCTTAGAAGCGAGAATGGTGAGACTTCATCTTACATACGTTGAGACATGTTATCAGGAGGGACCAGTACCTGGAGAAGGACATCATGCTTGGTAAAGTAGAGGATCAGCGAAAAAGAGGAAGACCCCCAATGAGATGCATTGACACTGTGGCTGCCACTGTGGGCTCAAGCATACAACAATTATGAGGATGGCGCAGGACCGGACAGAGTTTCGTTCTGTTGTGCATACGGTCACTGTGAATCGGAACCGACTCGACAGCACCTGACAACAATATATTGGTATTTCAGGGCCTCAGAAGGGAAGGGAGGCAAACACAAGCCCCTCATTGTAGTCTTGAAGTAGAGGTCTGCGCCTTACTTGTTGAGACTGTTTGATTAGTGTCCCTCCCAGCAGCCTGTAGACGCCAGGCCGGTGGGGACTGCTTGCACTTACTGCACGTCCCCAGGACCTTGCTGGCCCAACATCCACATCCTGTTTTCTGAAAACACCTGGTGTGTACCTGCTAGCTGGGTTCTCCATCCTCTGTATTCTGGGATGTTTTATGATGTCACCACCCCTTGCTAGGGTGTCATAAAGAGCCCCAGGAGGGTGCTGACTTGGGCAGGAGGCTGGTCTTTGTGGGTGAGGAAGAGGAGATGGACAGAAAGCAAGTCACCTGATGTGTATGGAGCTGAGAGCAATTTCCCCGGAGCCCTCTCCAAGTGCCGCCCGAGCTCCTCAAGGTCAAGGCTATAAAAGCCCCTTTGCTGGGTTGCTCTGCTGACCCTCATTACTTTCCATCTCCAGCATGTCGGGTCTGAGTAACAGACATGTTTGGCAGGCCCTGCATTATAAACCCGGAGCGTTTCATGTGGGTCTGTGAGAGATGTCGCCTGACTACCAAACTTATCCCCATCATTTGACCACTTGTCAAAATCTGCACAAAGTCTTCTTTAGAGGAAATAATAAATAAACAGGTAGCAAGGGAACATCTTCTTTGTTCGACATGCCTTTATTTTTAGAAGATAAGAAGCATGTTGACATTTAATTCTCATTTTTATTCTGGGCATTGCTTTAAATGTCTGCGGCAGCAGGCCCGGTATCTTTGGTTCCCTTATCAGCAAACCATCTATGGACCGTTGTTTATTTATTTACTTTTTTATGTCAAATAAAGGCTGTATTCAAGTGGAGGCATAGAGTGGCATTTCTAAAAGGCAGTGGCAAATTATTTCTCCTGCTGGGTTGCAATTAAAGGGCTGTGTGCTACGGGGAACCCTGGGCCTTCCTCTCCTCCAGCGGGTGGAATTTGGCAGCCCCTACAGACTGTCCTCTGGGAACAGTGCTCTACTTGGGTTGCAGCAGAAGAAAAAGCCTTCATGTCACTTAGGGCTTTGCATTGATGTTCTCAGAGTCTAAGTTTTTCGCAGGCGAGGGGCCAGGGAGCAGCAGGCATATCCACCCGGCAAGGGGAAGCGGCATGTGGCCAGGCTGTGCCAGGCACACCCTAGTGACCAGAATGATGGATGACTCCCACTCAGTGCTGTCTCTGGGCTGCAAGGCTGAGGGGTGCTTTGGAGTGGGCTCCAGGCACAGCAGTGCTGAGTACAATCTCTGCAAGCCTCCCAGGTGTGTGCCTCTAATCCTCCTGAGCCAGGCTCTATTCTCACCACTCCTTCTGATGCTATGGGGTTGCAGGCCAAAAGGTGATTCCCTAGTCCATGCAGACTCTTGGTGCAAATGAACATCCAAGATGCTGGACACCAAGAAAAGCACAGAATAGGAGCACACTTTGCTTCTAGAAAACCTCTCCCTTAGAGAGGCCTTTTCCCTTCTTTCATCATGGAGACAGGTGAAATGAAGCCTTCCCCTGCCCACTCACCCAACCCACCTGCTAGCACCCAGGGCTGCCCAGAAGTAGACACCTGGCAGCTGGCTCTGTGGTGGGCCTCTGGGCAGTTTCTGGAGAGTCTCCTGCCCCAGTAGCACCATTGCCCAGAATGCTGGGTTCTCCACCAGAGTCATTCTTGCTAGAGAAACCATGTGTCTACGGGAAGAGCAGTTGTTGTTTGTACTCAGGTGTGGGTTTCTAAATGAGACGTCCGTGCAAATGGGGAACCCCGAGGGTCTTAGGAGACAGTGCCACATTGAAGGAGATCGAGGGGCCACTGTGGAAGGTGCTGAAGGCCATCCAGGACCTGGTGGTGGGCTCAAAGTCAGAGTCAGACCAGCCAAAGGGTGGCTATATAGTCAGATAAGAGTCCCAGCTAGCCACGAGTTCCTGGGTGGTTGAGGAGCACCCTGTTTCTGCACCTAGCCCCTGCAGGACACAGAGTGGACACAGTTGAGAGCCAGATGTGAGTTTCTGGGCAGTGGAGGAGCACCCCATTTCTGCATCCCAGCCCCAGCTTCATGCTCAGTGGGCATAGTCGAGAGCCCCAGCTGTGAGCCCCTGGGTGGTGGAGCAGCACCCCCTTTCTGCAGCCCGAGCCCCAGCACAATGCAGTGGGTGCCTGGCAAGTATGTGCTGATGAACGTGGAGCCAGCTGTCACACTGCCTGTCAGCCCCAGGCCAGGCTGGCAGGATGGAGCCCAGTGAGCTGCGGTGGGTGGACGATCCTGAGCTGGGACTGGGGTGGGGAGGAAACCAATCCTGATGCTGACAATTGTTCAGATTTTCCGAAACACGAAACAGTGTTTTTGTGAAAATGGAGCAATGTATTATGCCACGCTTGTGTTAGGAACGCTCCAAATTAGGGCCTTGGTGGAGGGAAAGGGCTGTACAAAATAGTCCAACTCCAAAATCAATAAAATACCTAGGCAAGGAACGCAGGAATAATGAGCAAATGCAGCTTACCCTCAGTCACGTAGTGTAAGAACATTCACTTTTGCAAGCCATTGCCTGTGGCTGGGGTCAGAGCTCTTTCTGCCTTCGGGGTGAGATTTGGAAGAGAAGCAATTTGATGGGTTTTCAGCAGAATCAATGCTCTCCACCCAGCTGACCCCTTGACTAGCTACTCATGCAACACCACTAAAAGTAGTGGCAGGATACCACCTTTGGCCATGAGGAATCTGAACCTCAATTCTTCTCCAGTTCTGCAGGAAAGCTGCTCATGTTTTTTTAGTTGTTGTTGTGGGTTTCTTCTTTTTTCCTTTTAATGCCTCAGATTAAATCCGTGAAGCTGCCCTAACCCAACACCATTTTCTTTAAGGCTGTTTGGTGTGTCTGGGGAAAATGGAGGGTTGCCCTCAGACTCCCCATACCTCTGAGCACTCTCAGGGATCGAGAGGCAGGAACCCAAGCATCCCCACTCGGCATTGGGCTCAGCCGAGTATGGCACAGTGGCACGTTCACTCCTCCGTCCACTCAGAGAGATTTATGGCACGTCTGCCTTGTGTCAGATCCAAGGGTATGGAACTAAGTGATACATGGCCCCTGGTCTTGCCAAGCACATGGTTCTGCAGATAATGACAAACACCATCCCACAAGTCCACCAACAGGGCTGGCTTCAAGTGTTCCTCAGAGATACACCTCTTTCTTTTGTAGAATGTTACAAACCTTTTTGAAATAGTATGAAAAATGGTGAAATTTGATGAGCCTATGAAATTATCCATCTGCAATTTTACTTAATTGGGTACAATGCATCTAAAATATTAAACTAATAGATATATTGATTTATTTTCTTTTATTCAGTCATTCACTTCAGTACGTATTCATTAAACACCTACTATATGTACCAGGTCACCACTCATCTGTCAGTCTGTCATACTGTGGTGGAATGTATGTTTCTGTGATGGTGGAAGCTATACCACCAGTATTTCAAAAGCCAGCAGGGTCACTAATGGTGAACAGGTTTCAGGGAGCTTACAGACTAAGACAGACTGGAAAGAAGGACCTGGCAATCTACTTCTGAAAACAATTTGCCAGTGAAAGACCTATGAATAGCAGTAGAACATTGTCTGATACAGTGCCAGAAGATGAGTCTCTCAAGTTAGAAAGCACTTAAAATACCGCTGGGAAAGAGCTGCCTCCTCAAAGTAGAGTCGACCTTAATGACATGGATGGAGTCACACTTTCAAGACCTGCATTTGCTGATGTGGCATGACTCAAAATGAGAAGAAACAGCTGCAAACATCCATTAGTAATTGGAATGTGGAATATATGCTTACGATGTACATCAAAAATGAAATGGAACACTTTAAGATCGATATCATAGGCTTTAGTGAGTTGAAATGAACTGGTATTGGCCATTTGGAATCAGATGATCATATGAAAAAGAACATTTCAAGATTTGTCCTGAAGTACGACTCTGTCAGTGATAGGATAATATCCATTTACCTATAAGGAAGACTATTATTCAAATTTGCACATCAACCACTAATGCCAAAGATGATCGAACATGCAGTCAAGATTCATTGATAACTGCTGGTGATTGGAATGAGAAAGTTGGAAACGAAGAAGACCACTAGTTGGGAAATATGACCTTGGCGATAGAAATCACACCAGAGATTGTGACTCTTAGTGACCCTATAGGACATAGTAGAATCTAGGATTTCCAAGGAGCAGCTGGTAGATTCAAACAACTGCCCAGGCACTCTTAGGCACTGGGAATTCCTTTTTTTCAACAACATAAACTGCAGCTATACATGTGGACGTTGTCAGGTGGAAAACACAGGAATCAAATTGGCTACATCTGTGGAAAGAGATGATGGAGAAGCTCAATATGATCAGTCAGAACAAGTCCCGGAGCTGACTGTAGAACAGACCATCAACTGCTCATATGCAAGTTCAAGTTGAAGATGAAGAAAACTAAAACAAGCCCACTAGAGCCAACGTATGACCTTGCGTATATCCCACCTGAATTTAGAGTCCATCTCAAGAACAGATTTGATGCATTGAACACTAATGACCGAAGACCAGAGGAGTTGTGGAATGACATCGAGGACATCACACATGAAGAAAGCAAAAGGTCATTAAAAAGATAGGAAAGAAAGAAAAGACCAAAATGGATGACAGAAGAGATTCTGAAACTTGCTCTTGTTGGTAGAGCAGCTAAAGCAAATGGAAGAAATGGTGAAGTAAAAGAGCTGAACAGATTTCAAAGGACAGCTGCAGAAGACAAAGCAAAGTATTGTAGTGAAATGTGCAAAGACCTGGAGTTAGAAAACCAAAAGGAAAGAAAATGCTCAGCATTTTTCAAGCTGAAAGAACTGAAGAAAAAATCCAAGCCTTGAGTTGAAATTCTGAAGGATTCTATGAAAAACCCAGAAAGCATCAAAAGAAGATGGAAGGAATACATAGAGTCACTGTAACAAAAAGAATTGGTCTATGTTCAACCATTTCAGGAGGTAGCATATGATCAAAATCCAATGGTATTGAAGGTAGAAGTCCAAGCTGCACTGAAGGCATTGGAAAAGAAAAAAAAAAAAGGCTCCAGGAATTGACATAACACCAATTGAGAAGTTGCACCACTGAAGGATGCAGCACTGGAGGTGCTCACTTGCCTTTTTGCCAAGAGATCTGGAGGACAGCTACCTGGCCAACCCACTGGAAGTGATTCTTATTTGGGCCCATTCCAAAAAAAAAAAAAAAAAAAGGTGCTCCAACAGAATGTGGAAACAACTGAACAATATCGTTAATATCACATGCAAGTAAAATTTTGCTGAAGATCATTCAAAAGTGGTTGTAGCAGTATATCCACAAGGAACTGCCAGAAATTCAAACTGGATTCAGAAGATGATATGGAATGAGGGATATCATTGCTGATGTTAGATGGATCTTGACTGAAAGCTGAGGATACCAGAAAAATGTTTTTCTGTGTTTTATCGACTATGTAAAAGCATTCGACTGTGTGGTTTATAACCAATTATGTATAACATTGCAAAGAATGGGAATTCCTGAACTTTTAATTGTGCGCATGTGGAACCTGTGCATAGACCAAGAGGCAGTTGTTCAAACAAGACAAGGGGATTCTGTGTGGTTTAAAGTCAGGAAAGGCGTGCATGATGGTTTTATTCATTCACCATACTTTTTCTGTCTGTATGCTGAGCAAATAATCTGAGAAGCTGGACTCTATGCAGAAGAGCATGTTGTCAGGGTCGGAGGAAGACTCATTAACAACTTGCGATATGCAGATGGCACAAGCTTGCTTGCTGAAAGCGAAGAGGACTTGAAGCACTTACTGAGGAAGATCAAAGACTGCATGGGGTTGCTGTGAGTGGGAACTGACTTGAAGGCATCTAACAACACCACCACCACATGTATCAGGAGCTATTTTTGACACTTGGAAAAACTTGAGAAAGAAAATGAAAATCTCTACTTTTGCAGGGTACATGGCCTAGCATGAGAAGAAAGCAAACAGAAGAGTCAGTAAGTACGTAGATTATGTACTATGTCTGAAGTTGATAGTGTCATGTCAAACAGACATTGCAGATAAGAAAATGACATTGCAGATAAGAAAATGAAGCTTGGGAGTATAGAGGGAGCAGTTACAATTTAAGGAGGGAGTTGAGAAGACGACCTTTTGAGCAAAGTTGGAAGGAGGTGTATGGATGTCTGGGGGAAAAACATTCCAGCAGAAAAGGAACAGCTGATGTGAAGCTCTGAATCAGGCGGGTGCCTGACAGGCCTGAGGAACAGCAAGGAGCCAGTGTGGCTAAAGTCTCATGTCAGACAGAAAAGTGGAGGCGTAGGAAATGAGGTCAGACAGCCAGTGGGAGCAGGTCATGGGGGGCATGCGGGAACGTCCTGGGCCTCCTGCTGCTGTCCGGCCCCTCCCACTAACAGGCACGCACACCGCATACACCAGCCTGGCTGTGGGGGCTGACTCTACTTCATAGGATTGTCCCATTTTCCCAAGGCAACATTTGCCTCTCAGTCAAGTGTTGTCCTTTTGCTTTTTTGCTGTTTGGAGCAGGATAGAATCCATGACTCTTTCCCCCATGCGATAGGCCTTTGGCTAATCCGAAACCAGCTCTCTAGATCCTCTTAAGTTGTCCCATCTCCAAGCCAGGACCCACCAGTTTTCTCAAAACCTTCCCATAAAGGGTATATTAGAGGGTTATGATGACTTTGCTTCACAGATTTCATATTTCATTTCACTATTTTAACAATTTGCTGAGCCTAACAGCTAGTAATAAATTGCAAAGTAGTATTTGTTATAGCAGTCACTCATGAAATTACATTAGTAAAATTGGCTTTTATCTTCCTATGAAGTGTATTTCCAACAATATACTTAAAAGGTAGCCCTGGATCTCTCAGGTACAACGGGATGGGATGATTAGAAAAGGAAATAAAATGAAAACCTAAGTACCTGCTCATCTGCCACCAAGAATTTCTAAGGAAAAGTTTCATAGAGAGTAAACTGGAGGATTTTCTTTCCACTGTAATATATATTTGATAATTTCAAGATTTATGTTTTAATGTAGCATTAAGTATGGGTTACAAAGTTAAATATTAAAAAAAAAAAAAAACTTGCTGAATAGGGACAATACCTGGAGAAAAAAAATCTAATAAACTATAGAGTTGAGCGAAAAAACCCCACAAAAGACAGAGAGATTCGAATGATCTAAATTTCCCTACACTAAATGTTAAAAAATCCCTATAATTAAGAAACTATGGCGCCTGTCTTAGTTACCTAGTGCTGCTATAATGAAAGTACCACAAGTGGATAGCTTTAACAGAGATTTATTTTCTCACAGTTTAGGAGGCTAGAAGTCCGAATTCTGGGCGCTGGCTCCAGGGGAAGGCTTTCTCTCTCTGTCGACTCTGGAGGAAACTCCTTGTCTCTTCTGAACTTCTGCTCCTGGGCAATCTTCATGCGACTTGACATCTCTTCCCCCTTCTCTGATTCTTTTGATCGCTTGTTTAATCTCTTTTATATCTCAAAAGAGATTGACTCAAGATACACCCTACGCTGATCCTGCCTCATTAACATAACAGGGGCAACCCATTCCCAAATGGAATTATAACCACAGGCGTAGAGGTTAGGACTTACAACACATAGTTTAGGGGGACACAATTCAATCCATAACAGCACTGATGTACTAGAAAGAATATTTGTATTTCTATTTCTCTTTGTATTTATCTTTACGTTATTTATCAACACACACACACAAACGCTATAAAGGTAACACCTATGAATAAAGGGGTCAAGAAAAAGGAAATAAATTAGTTAATAAAAACACAGAACAAGTACAACTTCATTAATAGCTGAAAGGAATGTAAATCGAAACAATGAAATCTAAATATTTTACTACTTAATAAACATTTCCTCCCTCCCTTCCTCCCTCCCTTCCTTCCTCCCTTCCTCTCTCCCTTCCTTCCTTCCTTGTCTCTTTCCCTTCCCTTTTCCTCCCTTCTTCCCTTCACCGTGGAGTTGACCCTAACTCTTGGTGACCCCATGTGCATCAAGAGAGTATAACCGTACTCCACAGGGTTTTCAATGGCTGGTTTTTTGGAAGTCAATCTCCAAGCTTTTTTTCTGAGGTGCCTCTGGGTGGGCTTAAACATTTTGCTTAGCAGCACTCAGGAACTCCCCTTCTAGGGTGACTCCCCCTAATTCTCTGAGTCCCAACTGTATCACTAAAGTGGGCAATAACGTCCATCTTTGGAGGTGTAGGTGGGATGGATTGATACAAGTGAGACCCAGAGAAGAGGGCCTGGCGCACGGTAGGTGTTTAGTAAGCCATCGTTTTTGGTTGACTGTATTGTTAATTTTCT
Source organism: Elephas maximus indicus (assembly GCF_024166365.1). Classification (NCBI taxonomy): domain Eukaryota; kingdom Metazoa; phylum Chordata; class Mammalia; order Proboscidea; family Elephantidae; genus Elephas; species Elephas maximus. Next base: position 81,009,416 of record NC_064834.1, on the reverse strand, counting down.
GATGACATAGTTATGTTATCACAGATTAGGAGCCACGCCGAGACGCAGCTGAACCTGGTGGCTCGTTGCTGTCAGAAACACTTAGCGTCAGCTGTGCTGAAATGAACCTTGTGGGCAGCAGGAGTCCCCCGTGTCAGTGGCCCCTCATTCGGCTATTTGGGTGTGCTTTGCCCCTAGTTCACCTGGCAGGCCCGTGAGGTGCAGTCCACTCCAGACCAGTGGCCACTCCAGTCCTCGTCTGGGTACAGGTGGATCTGCACTGTCTGTCTGTGTGGCGTCTCTGCCAGAGTCCAGTCTCTTATCTCTGCAGTGCCCAGCGGCCTCTGAGGTCACTTGTGAGGGTTCCTGAGCAGAGGGGACAAGCTTTACTGTGGTTCTGCTGTAGCCCGCCTCCGTGCTGGTATTGGGGGCACCGCCCCTCTAACTGGTTGATGTCACAGTGCTTGTGGGAGCTGCCTGCACAAAGTGGGGAGGCAGTAGCCTCTCTGCCCATAGCCCTATGGAACCCCACCCCTGAGATGCTCCTGGAGGTCCAGCCAGGAGCTGCCTATGAGCTGGCCCCACGGTGCCTGAGGCTGGAGAGGGGCTGCATCCAGCAGACGTGCTGAGAACTACTCTCCAGCCGTGAGCCTTGATGTCCACAAACAGCTGTGCTGAAATGTAGTGGAATGTAGGCTTTCCTGTCTGTGAGGGTCCACCGGTGGGTGGCATGGGAGGGGTGGGGAGACATCCTGGGAAGGGTATTTCCATGCCTTTTGCAAACCTGTTGTCTTGCCCAGTATCCTCAGTCTGCAGGACAGGTTGCTGCAGGTGCCAACTTAACCAGATCCAGCTTCTGCCACAGCTTCCTGGGAGGCCAGCACCTGCAGAAAGGTGGCAGAGGGGAGCCTGGGCCGGAACAGGGAAGCTGGTCACAGTGCCATGGAGAGTGGATATGAGGACGGATTACCAAGTATGTCCGTGCTCATTGAAACAGCCCAACTACAGAGACGCATCTACAGAAATCATTGGAAACACCTTCGTTTCCAATATTTGGTGCAAGAGAGGGTCAGTGCAGACAAGGGAAACCCTCAGTGAGACGGACTGACACAGTGGCCACAATAAGGGACTCAAACAGACTAAGGATCGTGAAGATGGCACAGAAGCAGACAATGCTTTGTTCTGTTGTACAAAAGGTCACCATTAAGTCAGGGCCAATTTGACTGCAGCTAACAACAGGAACCAGGGATATCATTGCTGATGTCAGGTGGATCCTGACTGAAAGCAGAGAATGCCAGCAGGATGTTTACCTGTGTTTTATTGACTATGCAAATACAGTTGACCGTGTGGATCATAACAAATTACGGATAACATGGCAAAGCATGGAAATTCCAGAACACTTAATTGTGCTCATGAGGAACTTGTACATAGATCAAGAGGCAGTTGTTTGGACAGAACAAGGGGATAATGATTGGTTTAAAGTCAGGAAAGGTGTGTGTCAAGGTTGTATCCTTTCACCACACTTATTCAATCTGTATGTTGAGTAAATAATCCGAGAAGCTGGACTATTGAATGGGGCATTAGGATTGGAGGAAGACTCACTAACAACCTGCGTTATGCAGATAATACAACCTTGCTTGCTGAAAGCGAAAAGGACTTGAAGCACTTACTGATGAAGATCAAAGACCACAACCTTCAGTATGGCTTGCACTTCAACAAAAAGAAAACAAAAATCCTCACAACTGGACCAATGGGCAACATCATGATAAACAGAGAAAAGATTGAGGTTATCAAGGATTTCGTTTTATTTGGATCCACAATCAACAGCCATAGAAGCAGCAGTCAAGAAATCAAATGACGCGTTGCATTGGGTAAATCTGCTGCAAAGGACCTCTTTAAAGTGTTGAAGAGCAAAGATGTCACCCTGAAGACTGAGGTGAACCTGACTCAAGCCATGGTATTTTCAATCGCATCATATGCATGTGAAAGCTGGACAATGAATAAGGAAGATGGAAGAAAAATTGACGCCTTTGAATTGTGGTGTTGGAGAAGAATATTGAATACACCACGGACTGCCAAAAGAATGAATAAATCTGTCTTGGAGGAAGTGCAACCAGAATGCTTCTTAGAAGCAAGGATGGCGAGACTGCGTCTTACATACTTTGGACGTGTTGTCGGAAGGGATCAGTCCCTTGAGAAGGACATCGTGCTTGGCAAAGTACAGGGTCAATGGAAAAGAGGAAGACCGTCAACAAGGTGGATAGACACAGTGGCTGCAACAATGAGCTCAAGCGTAACAATGATTGTGAGGATGGCGCAGGACTGGGCAGTGTTTTGTTCTATTGTGCATAGGGTCGCTATGAGTCGGAACCGACTCGACAGCACCTAACAACAACAACAACAACATCCTGACCTTAACCCAATATCCTATGGATACTGTGGTTAAGAGTCTGGTGTGTAGCCTTCTAGACCTTCTTTTTCTAGGAATACACAACACACACACACACACACACACACACGTATGCACACATGCACGTACCTCTTTTATGAAACTGAGTGCATTTCTTTGCTTGCTTGGTGTCCATGAATACATGAATGTTATAAATTCTGTTTCTAGCCTACCAGTGACAGCCTGGGAGCTAGCATGGACGTGTTATTAACCACTCGTGTGAGCGAATAGCCACTTAGCTCAGCTGCCAGCTCACCCATGGGATATGGACCAGAGACCAGTCCTCCCAGATCTCAGATGCTCCACTTTGAGCTGGGGCTGAGACAGGTCACTAACTAAAAGTGTGTTACCAGTCAGCAATTAAAACAAAGATGAGAAAGTAAGGGGGCAGGGAAACTAGATTAATAGAAATGGAATAACCAGAACGGAAATAATGAGAATGCTCACACATTCTGAAGAATGTAACCAATGTCACTGAACAGCTTGTGTAGAAATTGTTGAATGGGAACCTAAAATGCTGTGTAAACCTTCACCGAAAACACAATATTACTAAAAACCAAACATGCATTGTGGTGTCTGGTGCTTTGAGTAGGTCCTCCAAATACAGTGGCAGTTGTATCACTGTTGGGTGATTGTTGCTAATGTTGAAGTTGTCATATTTGTGATTATTGGTCGTGGCCATAAGTCACTAGTAAGAACAGAGAGTTCCTTGATGACCTTTGCTTATGAGACAGGAAAACACGTAACGCTAGAAGACCACTCACCCTGGAACCTGCCGACAGCCGGTTCGCGTGAGGGGCTGGGTGTTAGGCTCATGGATCAACCAGGATTGATAGAGGAGTCCTTGCTTCAGAGAAACGTCAGGTCTTAGAACCAGCTCTGTGTAAAAGAAGGCAGACAACATATGGCCGTGCTCATAAAATGCAGTGAAAGGAAGTGGAAACTGCAGTAAAATTTGATTAGATTCTTCTGAAGTCAGCCTTGGACTCCGCTGAGATCCTCTCGCTCCTTAGACTTTCACTACGGAACGTCCCGGTGTCTCTTGGGCTATTTTGGGATGTCATTTATTTGTGGAATCAGAAGCTGGCGCTTGTGTTAATTGGTTACTGGCTTTTATATTTAACGTTTTGTAGTCATTGCTGTGGCTCTTCACTTACAAGGGAGGATGGTGACTAGCCTTATAGCCACAGGAGTAGTGTCAGAATGGGCATGTTAGCAGCTGGCAAGTGAGGGCAGGACAGAAACATGGCCTTGGCTGCAAAGACTTGCGCTTCTTAAAGATCTTGATAAATGTGAAGGCATTTAACTTCCTCCCAAATCCCATATTTGGAAGAAAAATTTTTCAAAATCTAAATGGAATAACAAAAGAAATAGCCAAAAAAGCTTTGTCCTTAAGTGTTTATAAGGCTGGAGAAGTGTGGCCCCAGGCTGGGTGTTGCAACAACTGTGGTCCAGTAGTTAAACCAGGAATATGGACCCACAAGGTCATTAAGGGGTGCCTTTTCTGGACTCTGAGCTACATGGAAATGTCGCTGGCTGCCGTGTAGTCAGCCCCCAACTCATGGCCACCCCATGCACGATGAGGTCAGCCTGTTGTGATCCACAGGCTCTCCACTGGCTGATTTTCAGAAGTAGATCACCAGGCCTTTCTTCCTAGGCCATCGTAGTCTGGAAGCTCCACTGCAACCTACTCAGCATCACAATGACACTCAAGCCACCATGGTGGCTCTGCGTGAGGTACATTGGCTGGGAATTGAACCTGGGTCTCCCACACGGTAGACGAGAATTCTACCACCGCACCCCCACTGCTTCTTATACAGAAAGTCAAGACTCATTACTGGGCTGCTACCGAGACAGCAGAAGAGACAGGGGATTGGGGCAGGGGAGGTGGTGGCCTAAGGAAGGGATGAGAGAATCAGGCCAGGGCGCTGGGCGACAAGAGGGACCAGTTGATGGAGGGGCAGAGGCTAGGGCTGACAGGACAGGGGTGAGTGGACGTTAATGAGAGAGAAGAAGTGGCTTCCAGCCTGACCCTCCCTTATTGAACACTGGCCTTTAGAGATAGCCATGTCCAAATTTAAATTCTCATGTTAGACAGGCACCGTGAGAAGCGTTTCCCTTTCCTTTTTAAAAAATGAGAAAAAAGAACAGTATTCTAAGTGATCAGTATTTTAATGAATAGGCTTGTAATCTCTTTGTACTAACTAAAATGAGCACCTTAGGCGCGTTGCTCACATCCGTAGCCATCCATCTGTCTTAAACGGCCAAGTCGGTGAAGCAGCCAGCCTGACTAATGTAAGAAACTCACCTTGCCCGGGGTTGCTTGGCCGAGTCCACAGATCGGGGTGTTTGTAAATGCACACATGCCCAAGTGGGTCTGCTCTCCCCTCTGGATCCACCTGGGATTCTCTGGGAGGAGTTGGTGGGGGGCTTTCTGTCTACTTTAGCTCTGATGGCAAGGAGGCCCAAGGCCGCCTGGGACAAGCCAAAACACGAGGACACCGTGTGGGGACAACCCATCCACCACGTTGGAAGCTCCCCGTGGACATAGGCCCTGGGTTGGACTTAGACCAACCTTTGCCATTTTTTAACCCTGGAAGGAAGCTCCTCATTAAAGAAAACCCCCTGCCTGTGGCCAGTGGCCAGCCCCCACAGGAAGTTCCAGAGAACAGGGCTCTGAATGGCGTGCTGCTCTCTCCCAGGGCGTGGGAGGGTGAGGCCAGGCACCATTGTCAACATTGCTGCTGTGGAGAGGACAGAGGCAAGTGGTGCACAGAGCGCAGAGCAGTCAGGGGAGAGAGAGAGAGAGAGAGGAGCGGCGTCCCTCTGCCCAGGGTTAACTGGCCCCAGGGCAGCAGCTCCTGTTGCTGGGAGCACTGGGGTGGATGGAACCATAAGCAAGTGTAAGACCTTCTCGCATTCTGCCTGTTTTCCTTCTTTTAAGCACGGAGCCTCAGTTTCCTCCAAGTTTTACACAAACATTAAAATCCAGCGCTTTTTCTGTCCATCTGCCCCCAGGCAAGAGCAGGATTCCTGTTTGTTCAAAATAATCTCTGTTTTCGTTGGCTGGGTCTTTACGGTGTAAACTACCATTATTTCTGATGTATTTACTACACGGCTGATTTATCTTAACGCTTTGATATTGGATTTGTGGGGCGTTTTCTTCCTTCCACATCAGCTGTCCCCTCGATTAATTCTCACTTCCTGTCGTTGTCTGCTTGATCAGACCACGCTTGGGTTCTTCTAGGCAGAGTGAGAACCTGCTTCTGAGGGCTGAGTTTTATGGCTGGAATACTAATTGTTACGGTTCTGAAGGAAAGCTGGGAATGTAAGCATTTCATGGATTCTCAACTATTCTGGAAGGGAGGGGGTCACCTGTTTTGGGGAGAGACTGGAGTTGTCCTGAATGAAGAAATATTGGGCAAATTAGGTGTTTAAAGAAAAGTAGTAGCTGGGGTCTAGAATGTATTCCACCACCCGTCTGTCAGTATGTCCTACTGTGGTGGCTTGTGTGTTGCTGTGATGCTGGAAGCTATGCCACCTGTTTCAAATACCAGCAGGGTCACCCATGGTGGACAGGTTTCAGCAGAGCTTCCAGACTAAGAAAGGTGGTCTGGCAATCTGCTTCCAAAAATTAGCCAGTGAAAATCCTATGGATCACAACAGTATTGTCCCCTAGGTTGGAAGCACTCAAAATACACAGTGGCAGCAACGGTGGACTTGAGCACACCAACGACTGAGAGGATGGTGCAGGACTGGGCATTGTTTTGTTCAGTTGTACATGGGATCGCCATGAGTCGGAGTCAACTGGATAGCAACTAACAACAACAGAGTATAGTGCTCCCAGATACCTCTTCTTCAAGCCTTTTATCCCGTTAAGATGTTTTAAAACAAAGTCCCTAATTTTGAAATGGCCGATCACAATTAGTTTTAGACTAATGTTAACTTTGGGTGTTATTAACATGTGTGGCTCCAGACATGGCTCATGAGAGGAGAACGCGGTGCCAAGGGCTGTGTACTGAGGTGGAATTTGTCTTCATCCCCGTCCTTTGCCGTCCGTCTGTCTGGTAGAGTTCCGTGATACGTGTGGCTTTGTATGTTGGTATTAAATCGTGGCTGGTCTTGAAATCTGTGAAAGTGCCTCCTTAGCCTGCAATAGAAACAGATGTGTGGGTGCCGGCGGCAGCTCAGGGTGCAGAGACATGCTCTGAGGTGGTGTCGTCAAAGCTGTTATACCACAGAGTGAGGGATGCCTGTCCCCGCCTCTGCAGAGATGATGTGCTTACGTAAATAAACACGGCTATCTCCTTTTTTCTTTCTTTCTTTTTTTTTTTTTTTTTATCTCCTTTAGATTGTTGCTCATCTCTCCCACCTGAGGACTCCAGTGCTTTATGGCATTTCTAGTCTGTTGTTTATGTCAAGGCCACATGGGCTGCCATAGAGAAGCTGTGTCGGGTTGTAGTAACCCCGTTCTCCTTGAAGGCCGTGTCCTCTGATAACTAATAGGGTGCCAGGTGTAGAGGACAAGTCCAAGCTTAGTGTCAGAGGCCAGTGAGTTGGAATCCTGGTGCTGTAGCTATGGGCCCTGGGCAGGAGCTGGACCGCTCAGAACCTCGTGGCTCTCCTCTGTGAAATGGGCAGCACGCAGTCTTCTCCAAGTTGACTTGTCGATCAGCATGAATAAGCAGAAGTGCTAGAAGTGTCTAGACTGGTGAAAACCATGCACAGTGACTCTGATTGTTATCATTACCCATATTGCTATTATTGCTATAAAATATCTTCTAGCAACCATCTTATCCAGCATTCCTGACGTTGAGGCATCTAATTAGAGCGGAAAGTGCAGTTTATCAAGGTTTGAACTTGCCTGACTTGTTGCTGTTGTCACTTGTACAGATCGTTGGTGTCTTCTTAAGAGTTTTATCTGGGAGAGTGAGGAGGGGCCTTGGGGACTGAGTGACCACTAGGAGCCTGGTGATATACCAGGTGTTTTACAGGTGTGGGCTCCATTAATTCTCACACCACCATTCTGTCTTAGAGCAGAAACCTGAAGTTGGGGGTTTCAAACACTGGACCAAAATCACATAGCTTAGTAGTGCTCTGGGGATTTGTCTTAGTCACCTAGCGCTGCTGTAACAGAAATACCACAGATGGGGGGCTTTAATGGTTAGAAATTCATTTCCTCACAGTTGAAGAGGCTAGAAATCTGAATTCAGGGAACCAGATTTAGGGGAAGGCTCACTCTCTCTCTTTCCTTTCTGTGAGAAAATCTTTGTCTCGGCTTCTCTAGTGTTCTTCCTGGCGTTCCCTGGAGGTCTCCACATGGTATCTATCTTCCTCCCATTCATGCTTCCTTGCCTCTGTGCCTAATCTGTCTCAAAGATGATTAGTTTAAGACACAGTCTACACTGATATTGTCTTATTAATGTAACAAAGAAAACTATACTCCCAGATGGGATTATATCCATAGGTATAGGAGTTAGGGTTTACAAGACTTGTTTTGAGGGGACACAATTCAATCCACAGCAGGATTTATAGTCAGTTCTGACTGACTCGTTCTTTAGTAAACATTTACTTTCCAATCAAACGTTTCCACAATAAGTTATATACAATACCTGCTTTTGTGGTTTATAAAGTCTAAGGGGGAAGACAATTGTAAATACAGGTTGTCCCTGACAGGATTCTGTTTTGACAACCCTGTTGTAAGTCAGTTCTGATGTAAGTTGAATACTTCATTTTTTTTTCATTGTTATTGCCTTTTACTGGCAGTATCTTTATAAATCTGATCTTTATTTGTCTTTGGGGGTTGGAATAGTGTATGTAGTATATATTTGTTGTGGATTGAATTATGTCCCCCCAAAATATGTGTCAGTTGGGTAGGCCATGATTCCCAGTATTGTGTGGTTATTCTCCCATTTTATCATCTGATATAATTAATGTAGGCTGTATACCCTAACCTCTGATGTTAATGAGACAGGGTCAGTGTGGAGTGTATCTTGAGTCACAGCCTTACAAGGGGGTACTACACAAGTCACCACCTTACTCAAGTCACACCCTTACTCAAGTTACAGACTTACTCAAGTCACCACCTTACCCAAGTCACACCCTTACTCAAGTCACACCCTACTTAAGTCACACCCTTACCCAAGTCACACCATTACTCAAGTCACACCCTTATTCAAGTCACACTGTTACTCACGTCACACACTTGCTTAAGCCACACCCTTTATCTTACAAAAGATAAAAGTAGAGAGAAGTGAGCAGAGGGGAGAGGAACCTCATTACCACCAAGAAGTAGAGCTGGGAGCAAAGCACATCCTTTGGACCTGCTATCCCTGTGCTGAGACCCTTCTAGACCCAGGAGACAGAGAAAACCTTCCTTTGGAGCTGGCACCCTGAATTTGCAATTCTAGCCTCCTAAGCTCTGAGAGAATAAGTTTTTGTTAAAGTCATTTGCTTGCATCCACCTGTGGCATTTCTGTTATAGCAGCACAAGGTAACTAAGACAACATTACCAATGATAACATAAAAAAAAAGAAGATTCTAAGTATGGTTAGTCATAGCTTGAATATGTCGTAAGTTGGGGACTATCTGTAGTTAATTTCATGGATAACTCCATAACATAGGTGTGGGCAGGTTGCTGTGCTTCAAAGAGGGAGGGCTGCAGAATACAACCAGGGAAATCTGGGTGGGATGACGTGGGAGCAGGGTTCAGCATGGGGGGAAGGCATGCCAGGACAAATGAGATGTGCCTTGTCCTGATTTCTGACAGGTAGCCCAGGTGTTCAAACTAGGGACCACCTCTCTCTGAGGGTGGCCCCTAGGAAGTCTTTGTACAAATTATTGTGCTGAAAATCTGGAACTTACTCTTTTCCCACAGGACATTCTAGTAACTTACTGGAGGTCACAGAAATCATTGGGTTTGCCTTCTGATGGAGGTAGAAAATTATAAAGAGTTTCTTATCTGCCAGTAGAGATATGTGTCTTTCTCAGAAGGCTGCATTTTGTTCAGGGAGCTGAACATTTTTCAGGCTCGTGGCCCATTAGAATAGCACTAATTCATACCTGAATAGTACACAGTGCTTGGTTCAAACTGCAGCCAGCGCTGTCCAAACACAAATATCATTTGTGGATAATTCTGAAGCATTTGTCAGATCTGAGGCTTTAAGGGTACCTGAGTATGCAGAAATTATTTATTCTTTTGATGAATAGTAGTGTTTGCCATGCTAACACTAACAGGCTGCAGAGGAGCTGCCATCTTAATGGCTCAGAACTTTTAAGACCGTTGGATATTTATTGCACGCTATGTTACTCCGTTGTGTTCTAGACTAAGTCATTTTCCTCATGGGTATCGGATTGTTGTTGAAGGATGTGAATTAGCCCCCAGAATTTGAGAGGTTTAGTGTATTTTGGTGTCCTCTAGAGGAATGGGGATTTAGAACTAAAAAAGAAAACAGTTGCTGTCAAGGCAATTCCAACTCATGACAACCCTGTGAGTGTCAGAGTAGACCTATGTTCCATAGAGTTTTCAATGGCTGAGTTTTCAGAAGTAAATTGCTAGGCCTTTCTTCAGAGGAGTCTTTGGGTGGACTCAAATCTCCAAACTTTCAGTTAGCAGCTGAGCATGTTAACCGTTTGTGCCACCCAAGGACTAGAATTTTGAAGCCTATGAGAAATAAGTAAAAATAAAAACACCTCCGTAATCTGCCTTGCACACCACCTAGAGGTTGAAGTGACTTTACTTTGGGATATCCACTCGGATTCACAGGTGCTCTCATGAGCAGAAAAGCCACTAACATCGAAGTGATGGGGACTAACCATCTTCAGAAAGAGCTCTGCCTCTCCAGGATGGTTTTAATGCGGCAGTGACACCCCAGAACCCAGGCCATTCCACTTGCTGGGTCGGGATGTGTCTAATGTCTTTGTTCAATGAGCGCCAAGTAGCTGCGTGGAGACTTTACAGACTGAAAAATGGTGCTAAACAAGTTCATTTTGCAAAGAACACTAATCTGTTTTTAATGAACTATAATAACAAATGTAATTTAAACATATGTTTGGCATATTTTAAAAATGTATTATCTTTTGAATGCTGCATCCATTTTATATGTCTCTTGGAAAATTTTCCTTTGGAGACGAGTGCCATTTAGACAATGCCGTCTTTCAAAGGCTGTCTTCCCATGCACAGAGGAAGAAGATTTTTTGCCAAGAATGCTGTCATCCTGGGTGGGGTCCTTTTCCACCATCTGTTCTGCCTCTCTCACCTCCCCCAGACTTCATGTCAAGGCTCGCTCTCGGAGGGGTCTGCAGGAGACCGCATTGGGAAAACACACCTCAGTTCTGTTCGCTTGTGTTACTATCTCTGAATTGAGTCTCCTTATGCACACCTCGAAGAACAGCAGTAACGTTTTTAGAATAAAACCACCTTTGTATCTACATCTTAGACTAGTTTAGCATGAACAAAAAAACCGGTTAACTTAAAAAATTAATGGGTAATAATAGGGTCGCTATGAGTCGGAATCGACTTGACGGCAGTGGGTTTGGTTTTTTTTTTTTTTTTTTTGAATATGTCCTTAGGAATCTTTATAAAATAAGGGTATCTCAGTGTGCAGGTGGCATTACCAAGGAAAGGTACCTCTAAGAAGAGATGATTTCCTTTATAAAACACAGGATACATTCTGCTGAAATCCTCTCTGAAACGGACAGGCTTGGGGACTCAGAATGATTTCTTTCTCTAGAATTGAATGACTAGCATTAGAAAGAGCACTTTTCCTTGGTGGGCAAGCAGTTGGAAGGGTCAGGTAGAACATTCAGGTCTCAGACATGGAGAGAAAACCACTCTGTCCTAACTTTTGCCCTCCCGTTTCCTTGGGAAATCAGGTGTCTATCCCACCTGTTACCTGGATTACAGGTAAGGAAGGGAGCACAGAAGCTGCTGCTTAGACTCTGGGATGATCTGCCAGTGTGTGATCTTGACTGCTAACCACTCTGAGTTTTGGGGGTCAGTTGTCCACTTTCTGTCAGGTGGAAGGTTGTCATTGAAATGATCCTTCCTGATAATTCTCTGAACAGTCCAAGTCTGCAGGTAATGGGTGGGTGGTCGATAAAGTCAGCTGTTGGTGGAGTTTCAAGCATTTGGGAAAGTCTAGGAAGCCAGAGTTGAAAAATAGTACAGTAGCATTTCGTGTTTATGAATCACTTATTATGTGGCATGTACTTTTTATACATTTTATCTCATTTCATCCTCAGAACAAGTCTTTGAGAAAGGCACTATTACTGTCTTTATTTTACAGAAAAGGAAACAAAAGCATTGAGTGGTTAGTAAGTGGCCCAAGATCAAGGAACTGTTGTTGTTGTTGTTAGGTGCCATTGAGTCAGTTCTGACTCATAGCGACACTGTGTACAACAGAGCAAAACATTGCCTGGTCCTGTGCCATCCTCACAATTGTTGTGCTTGAGTCCACTGGAGCAGCCACCGTGTCAGTCTATCTCATTGAGGGCCTTCCTCTTTTTCACTGATGCTCTACTTTACCAAGCATGATGTCCTTCTCCAGGGAGTGGTCCCTCCTGATAACACGTCCAGAGTATGTGAGACAAAGTATTGCCATCCTCGCTTCCAAGGAGCATTCCAGCTATCCTTCCTCCAAGACAGATTTGTTTGTTGTTCTGGCAGTCCATGGCGTATTCACTATTCTTTAACAACACCATAATCCAAAGGCGTCAGTTCTTCGGCCCTTATTCACTATCCAGCTTTCACATGCATATAAAGCTATTGAAAATACCATGGCCTGGGTCAGGCATATCTTAGTCTTTAAGGTGACAACTTTGCTTTTTAACACATTAAAGAGGCCTTTTGCAGCAGATTTGCCCAATGCAGTACCTTGTTTGATTTCTTGACTGCCACTTCCATGGGCATTGATTGTGGATCCAAGTAAAATGAAGGCCTTGAGAATCTCAGTATTTTCTCCATTTATCAGGATGTTGCTCATTGGTCAAGTTTTGAGGATTTTTGTTTTCTTTATGTTGAGGTGTAATTGATACTGAAGGCGGTAATCTTTGATCTTCATCAGTAAGTGCTTCAAGTCCTTTTCACTTTCAACAAGCAAGGTTGTGTCGTCTGCATAACACAGGTTGTTAATGAGTCTCCCTCCAATCCTGATGGCAGGTTCTTCTTTATATAGTCCAGCTCCTCAGATTATGTGCTCAGCATACAGATTGAATAGGTATGGTGAAAAGATAAAACCCTGATACACACCTTCCCTGACTTTAAACCACACAGTATTCCCTTGTTCTGTTCAAAAAAACTGCCACTTGATCTATGTAGAGGTTCCACATGAGCACAATTAAGTGTTCTGGAATTCCCATTCTTCACAATGTTATCCGTAATTTGTTATGATCCACACAGTCCAATGCCTTTGCATAGTCAATAAAACACAGGTAAACATCTTTCTGGTATTCTCTGCTTTCAGCCAGGAGCCATCTGACATCAGCAATGATATCCCCGGTTCCATGTCCTCTTCTGAACCTGGCTTGAATTTCTGGCAGTTCCTATGTTACCTCCTGAAATGGTTGAATGTTGAACAATTCTTTTTAGTACAGTGACTCTGTGTATTCCTTCCATCTTCTTTTGATGTTTCCTGCATCGTTTAATATTTTCCGTGTAGAATCCTTCAATATTGCAACTCGAGGCTGGAATGTTTTCTTCAGTTCTTTCAGCTTGAGAAATGCTGAGCCTGTTCTTCCCTTTTTGTTGTAAGCTTAGTGAGCTAAAATGCAGAGATGGAGAGGGAGCCAGGCGGAGTTCAAAGGCAATGTGATGGGTCAAGGCCTTTGGAGTGTTTGCCTATGCTCGCCTTGGCTCTTCTCTTTCTCTTTCTCACACACACACCGTGTGCACACTCACACACGCATACACACACATATACCATGTGAGCACACATACAAACCATGCACACACATCACACACATACCATGCACACACAAGCACACCACACATATGCACACACCACACATACACACATATCACACACAGAACACACATATACACACACCACACACACCACACATATACACACACCACACACACCACGTGCAAACACACACCACACCATGCATACCACTCCTAGCATACACATGCACAACTTACGCACACCACACATACATATACACACCACACTCACCATGCATTCCACGTGCCCACATACATGCACCACACACATCACACACACATACACACTACACACATACCATACACACACATCCACCATACACATACACACCACACATACACATATACCACACACATACACACCACACATACCACACACACATACACATATACCATACACACACACATACACAACACACACATACCACACATGCCACATACACCACACGTAGCATACACACACATGAACACCACATATGTCCTACACCACACACACCACACACACACACACACACACATGCGCCACACATGCATGAGGTGTTAAGACCTAATTTAATGCCCCCATTTCATAAGAAGCCAAGTCTTCCTAGTGAGAAAATTAGGTAGTAAAAGCTGAAAGCTTTACTAAAAGCCCCGGTAACACCGGGGATCCTTAATTGATGCAGGAAGTCACTGGGAGCTCTGGCGGCCCAGCCTGTCCTCTGAGCGACGTTCATGGACCGGCTCCGTCCCGTTCCCCTGCTGCGGTTAGCCAGGCGGGGTGCTGGGGGCCTGTCTGGACAGCCAGAAGCCTCAGGGAAGACAGGATCATTTTCACCTCAGTGCACGCATTTCTTTAATTGGAAATGATGTTTGTGAGTTCCTAATTTTAAACTTCTTCCTCTTTAAGCATTTTATTCAATTAACTTATGCATGAAAACTTCTTATGACCACAGTCTAAATTTTTTCGACAATTACCTGTATGGGTTTATTGACTTTTTTAGCACCGGACTTATTTACTTGGTCACTTTGTGAATTTTCATGCAACTGTAATACATCAGGGACACAGAGTAGGTGCTGTATCTGTACACAGGACAAACGTGGTGAATGCAAAAGGGGCTTGGTAGAGTTTGCGACTTGGTACTGATGCGTCCCTGCAGGGTGGGCGAGTCCTCGTGGGCCCCCAAGTATTCCTCGCACTCCTTTCTTAAAACAGTGATTCTTCAGCGTCTTCATTTGTAAAATGGGGACCGTTATAATATCAATCCCCAAGAGCAGGTGTGAGGGTTAAAGGGTGTGGTACCTTCAGAGGAAACCCCGATGGTGCAGTGGTTAAGAGCTCAGCAACTAACCAAAAGGTCGGCAGTTTGAATCTACCAGGCGCTCCTTGGAAACCTCATGGGGCAGTTCTACTCTGTCCTTAGGGTCGCTCTGAGTCAGAATTGACTTGACAATGGGTTTGGTTTGTTTTTTTTGGAATACCTTCAGAAAGTGTAGTGCCTTGCCAGGCACACGCAGGCCTTTAGCAGATGAGAACAACCACATCGCAGCATTCCTTCTACAGAGCTCCTGTGTGGTACAAACAGTTAAGCTCAGCTGCTAATTGAAAGGATGGAGGTTTGAATCCACCAAGAAACACCTCAGAAGAAAGGCCTGGTAATCTGTTTCCCAAAAAATCAACCATTTTCTACTCTGACAACACATGCAGTCATATCCACAACAACTGCTTTGTTTGTATGTTTTTTTTTATTCGTTGTGTAGAGCTCATAACTTAAGTTTTCACAAGATTTAAATCTGAAATTTTTATAAAAAGGAGAATCCCAAAGTGATGTGTATGATTATTAAAAGGTAAATATGTTCTTAGAATCTAACTTTGAAAGTTGACATTTATAAACCAATGAAAAGAAATCAAATTAGCTATAATGAAGAATATGCCGATATTGATAAGGAGACTTATTTACGTACTTTTTTCCTATGAATCAAAATTCATGGAAATTGTAAATTGCTTCTGTCTACGGAGTGTGTGTGGGTGCTGCTCCCCAAATCTTGTGCTTGTAAAAGAGCCCAGTAAGCTGTGAACTGGTATCTTGTTTGCCGTGGCCTGGCTGGCCAGACTCAGGGATCCCCTAGGGGGCTGCATCAGGGCACAGCCTCTCTCCAAGGTACTGATCAGCGCCTGCGGGCTGGATCCAGGGAGGCCCTGGGGAATGACTCTGAGATCCTCCCCTGCCCACACCTCACTCAGCATCCACCACTGGATGGTAACTCACTTCCTGGTGTTCCAGTCTCGGCTTCTGGCTGAGACTTGGAACATGGCTTGTTCTAAACTGCTGCGTGATGTTTGATTTTCAGTCCACTTGGCTGGGCTGTGGTGCCTAGTTTTGTGGTCAAACCCTATCTAGTTGCCGTTATGAAGTAGTCACAGATGATGAAATCAGTTGGCTTTGAGCAAAGCAGATCACCCTCCATGATGTGAGTGGAAGCAGCCCTGGTGGTGCAGAGGTTAAGTGCTCAAATGCTAACCAAAAGGTTGGCGGTTGAAACTTTCTTCACAGGAGAAAGATGTGGTAGTCTGCTTCCGTAAATATTACCAAAACCAAACCTGTTGCTCTCTAGTCGATTCCGACTCATAGCGACCCTATAGGACAGAGTAGAACTGCCCCATAGGGTTTCCAAGGAGGAGTGGATTCAAACTGCTGACCTTTTCGTTAGCAGCGAGGGCTTTTAACCACTGTGTCACCAGCCTTGGAAATCCTATGGGGCAGTTCTACTCTGTCCTACAGTGTTGTTATGAGTTGGAATCAACTTGACGGCAGAGGGTTTGGTTTGTTTTTCTGAAATGTGGTGGGCTTTATCCAATTGATTGAAGGCCCTAAGAAAGGCAGTTGCTGTGGGGTGTGTTCCACCACCTTGTCAGAACTCCACCCTCCACTTTTCTTGTCTCTAGACCTATGGATTCTAGGGCACAAGGCTGCAGGAGTCATCAGCCTGTTGTCAGACCTATAGATTTTGGACTTGAAATTCCCCACAATTGCATGAGCTAATCCTTAAAATAAATCTCTCTATATTGATTGATTGATTGGTAGGTAGCTCCATCTTACTGTTCCTGTTGCTCTGAGAACACCAAGACAGGCACTCTGACACTGTAAAACACCACATTGCTCAGTGCCACAGATCAGAAGGCTGAGACAGTTTAAAAAAAAAAAACAGAGATAATCCTAAAAGCAAATTCAACTTTAGCTTGGTCTGAATGTATCCAGAGTTTCACGTGTAACCTGGGAATGCACAGGTGGTGTTGTAATACCACCCAAACCAGAAAGGACATGGGGTCCTTGCAGAGAATGGGGAGCCCAGGCTGCTGTGTGATCCCCTATGACTGAGGACGCAGCTAATAGGGTTATGTGATGTCTCCCCCGGGCTTTGTGTCACCTGTGTTTTAGAAAACAGCATTTCTAGCAGTTTCCTTTAATCTAGTCTATGTCCTGGCCCTTTCCGACACAGCACTCACAGCACTGTATGTGGAAATATAAACTAGAGTTATGTCCTGTTAAAACAGTGAAAATCAATGCACCATGTGGAAGCAATTAAGGGAAAGAGAAACGGGGTCTGCAGAAGGAGAGGTTGGTGGGGAAGGGCCAAGCCACCAGTCATCCAGCAACGGCAGGCAGAGGTTGTGGCTGTGGCCCAGGCCTTTGGGAGGCAGACGCATTTGTCCTTGGAATGAAACTCCAGCATGGTCGAGGGTCAGATCAGAGAAAACTTCAGCCTAAGGGCTGTCCTCTTCCCACCTTGTACTGGGGAGCCACGTTGCTCACCATCCTGGTTTCTGGGAATGCCAGTGCTCTTCCTGGGTCAGGAGGGGTAGTTGGTGTGTGGACTCTCCAGCCAGTGTCTGGACCAGACCTCTACTCAAGCCCTGCCTTCCCTGTTCTCCTCTTCCCTCCTGCCCCCCAGTGAAGGCAGGTCAGCCCTGTAGACTGTTGGTGGGTGGGATGAGCCATGAGGCTGTAGGGTGCAGAATGGAGGGACAGGGTGAAGTGTTGTGGGGTGTAGGATGGGGACATCGTGGGACTGGCCATCAAGGCCTGGGAAGCGCTCTTGGCTCCACCACCTATGGGCAGTGTGACTTAGGAAAAGCCACAGGTCTCTGAACAGCTGGGGGTGGTGGTTTTCCACTTCTATGGCCAAGGTGGAAACTGAGAATAATGTGTGTGTGACACGCCACCTGCAGCTGGCACACCGTCAGGATGGAATACATGTTACAGCATCTCAGCAGGTGTGAAATCTCACAGTTCCGGGTGAATTTGTGGGGCCATTTTCTTAGCACCATTCCCTGTTATTTGTTCTGTTGTGTTAACCTGTTAGAATCCAAACAAGGAGGCAGAGAGAACCATTAAGTGTCCTAAAAGCAGTTCTCGTTCTTCCTCTGTCTCTGAAGAGACTTGTCTTCCTCCTTCATAACACACAAGAATAAGATAATACACCTACTTCAGAGTTTCCAAAGCACACTTATACCCATTTTTTCCTAAGATTCTCAGAAAAACTCCTTGGAAGAGGCAAAATATTGTCCAGATGTGAGGCCTCATAGTAGTGAAATGAGCAGGCAGTTGCAGAATCTGAGAGGATACCTGGTGCAAATCTCTGTGGGTTTAAACTTCCAAAGTGCAGCCTGCAGACTCTGTAAGCACAGATCTGCCCCAGTCTCCACCCCTCCCTATGGCCTCATACCTGACACATTTCTGTCTTTACCTAATCTCCCGGGCTTGATTTGTACCATTGTGATTGATTTTGTATTTCTCAAACTTAACAAGGATAGAGCAAATAGAAACTGGCTTGCTGGCAACACCTGGCTGGATTTTGCTGCCATGAAGCTGTTTTTATTTAAAATGAATTGGTTCTGTAACTCCCAGGCTGATGTGGAGACAGAGCTGTCAGTCATTCCGGCTATGTCTGTGAGGTCAGGCTGCACAGTCTCAGCTCCAGCCAGCTAGCTGTGTCTGTGAGGTCAGGGAGCACAGTCTCAGCTCCAGCCGGCCCACTGTGTCTGTGAGGTCAGGGCTCACAGTCTCAGCTCCAGCCAGCCCACTGTGTCTGTGAGGTCAGGAAGCACAGTCTCAGCTCCAGCCAGCCCGCTGCGTCTGTGAGGTCAGGGAGCACAGTCTCAGCTCCAGCCAGCCCACTAGGTCTGTGAGGTCAGGCTGCACAGTCTCAGCTCCAGCCAGCCCGCTGTGTCTGTGAGGTCAGGCTGCACAGTCTCAGCTCCAGCCAGCCCACTGTGTCTGTGAGGTCAGGGAGCACAGTCTCAGCTCCAGCCAGCCCACTGTGTCTGTGAGGTCAGGCCGCACAGTCTCAACTCCAGCCAGCCCGCTGTGTCTGTGAGGTCAGGGAGCACAGTCTCAGCTCCAGGCAACCCACTGGGTCTGTGAGGTCAGGGCTCACAGTCTCAGCTCCAGCCAGCCTGCTGCGTCTGTGAGGTCAGGGAGCACAGTCTCAGCTCCAGCCAGCCCGCTGCGTCTGTGAGGTCAGGGAGCACAGTCTCAGCTCCAGCCAGCCCGCTGTGTCTGTGAGGTCAGGGCTCACAGTCTCAGCTCCAGCCAGCCCGCTGTGTCTGTGAGGTCAGGCTGCACAGTGTCAGCTCCAGCCAGCCCACTGGGTTTGTGAGGTCAGGGAGCACAGTCTCAGCTCCAGGCAACCCACTGGGTCTGTGAGGTCAGGTTGTACAGTCTCAGCTCCAGCCAGCCCACTGTGTCTGTGAGGTCAGGCCGCACAGTCTCAGCTCCAGCCAGCCCACTGTATCTGTGCGGTCAGGGCTCACAGTCTCAGCTCCAGCCAGCCCACTGTGTCTGTGAGGTCAGGGAGCATAGTCTCAGCTCCAGGCAGCCCACTGTGTCTGTGAGGTCAGGCCGCGCAGTCTCAGCTCCAGGCAACCCACTGGGTCTGTGAGGTCAGGCCGCACAGTCTCAGCTCCAGCTAGCCCGCTGTGTCTGTGAGGTCAGGCCGCACAGTGTCAGCTCCAGCCAGCCCACTGTGTCTGTGAGGTCAGGCTGCACAGTCTCAGCTCCAGCCAGCCAGCTGTGTCTGTGAGCTCAGGCAGCGCAGCCTCAACTGTATCTGGGCTGGCTCACGCTCTGCATCAACAGTGAATGGAGGCTGCTGTCTGCTCTCTGCCTTTATCCCTGTCTTTCTTGGTCATGGGATTTTGTCACGGAAAACGTTTTCACATTTCCCTGCAACACCCTGAGTTTGTTCTTTTGGATAGCTTTTAGGCTTCTGGTCCATTAGATGTCAGGGTAAATCCTTGACCCTTGACAATTTTCTTCCCCTGTCCTCAGCAGTTTTCTTGAAAAGCACCTGGCCTCTCTCCCTCTCCTCTTGCCTCTCTGCAGCCCCTTTATGGCAGTGAGTGGACGCCCCCTAGGCTGCGTGAGGCCCCACCAGAGCCCATGCACTGCCCCAGGTGCCTCTGGAGAACTGTTCTGATTCTCCCACAATCCCATTTGTTACAGGTGGTGCTTTCCCAGGGCTGGTATTTGTTCTTTCCAGCACTGCATAGGTTGGGCTTCTGTGTTTCTATTGGCTAGACCTGCTCATCTCATCAATACACACGCAACCTTCACAGACCTGATGGTTTATGCTTTTACCGATTATGTTTATTCAATTTTAATCAAACTGGGTTGGGTTTAAAATTTCCAGTTCTATTTAAATATACACATTAAGGTAATGTTCTCCCTGTAGCTGATGTTTATCTAGTGGTGAGTTCCCCAATTTAAGACGCCACCTTGGACTTAAAAACCATCTTGTCTGATTAGCTGTTCATTTCTGATTCCCCGAGGTGTGCTGTAGATTCAGCTTGGAAATCAGACACTGGGTTGGGAAGCCTCTTGGAGGGCTTTTGGTCTAGAGGTTTTTAAACAATAGGAAATCTAAGAACTCGTTAGTGGATTAGGACCAGCATTGTCTTTAAATGAAATCGCATTGAACAGGAAAGGTAGGAATAGGGAGTTTCTCAGACAGGTGAGTATTGGTTCGGGAAAGAACCAAGGGGAGCTGGCCTGTGTTAAATCCCAGTGCCTCCACTTATTCTGTGTGATCCTTGGCAAACTACTCAATCTAGCCCTGAGCTTCAACTTTTTCACCTATAAAATGGGACAATAACAGTGCCCAGGATGGGTCAGAGTAGAACTGTGTCCACAGGGTTTCCAGTGGCTGATTTTTTCAGACGCACATCACCAGGCCTTTCTTCTGATGCCCCTCTGGGTGGACTCAAATCACCAACCTTGTGAATAGCTACTGAGCATGTTAACTGTTTGTGCCACCCAGGGAATTCTAGGTCACCACAAGTCGGAATCGCCCCCACGGCGACTGGTGTACCAGCAGGGTTATTGTGAGGATGCAGCGAGATGCTGTTCCTGAAGGACTCTGAATAGCGGCAAGGTTAAGCGCTCAAGGTGCTTGAATAGTGAATAGATCTAACCAAATGTCTGCATTTGCTGCTGGGTCACTGTGTAAAATGTGTTTCTTCCTGGGCTCAAATTAGTCATTCTGAGGAGCAAAGCAAGTCCACCTGGTCATCAGGGCTCATCTGTGCTGTGTGGACTCAACCTGCCTGCACAGCCCAGCCACCTGTCTCGGATGTAGCAAAGTATCCAAGCCCCTCTCAGCCGATCTGCAGCCTGCCCCCTGAGGTTGTGTCTGGCACTCGCTGAGGGCTGAAGGCAGTGGTGAGCTTTGCGGGAACATGGACATGAACGGGGCCAGGCCTCTTCCCTTCTGACACTCACTGCTGGGAAAATGGGAGGTTTAAGTGATGAGTGTGAGCCCTCTATTAAATGCCATAGAAGGGGTGACTCACCTCCGTGAGGAGGGAGGCTTCCAAACCAAGAGGCAGAGGGGTATCGGACAGGCCCAAGGGAGGAGGAGCTGTTATCAGGTCAAACGTGAGGACCAGGCCTGAGGACACGGGGCCTGCCAGGCCTCCAAGCTAGCCCAGTCTGGGCTCGGTCAATAGCCGAAGATGACAAGGTATTCTGGGGCCAGATTAGGGCAGGCTTGAGTCTGCCATCCTCAGGTTCCCTGCCGAGAAGGACAGTGCCGTCCTTGCCCCCTGTGACTGCACTCCCCGCCCCCAGCTGCTTATCCAGCTCTGATTGCTGCAAATTGAAGACTGGTTTTCCTCAGTCACCCGCCTCACGGGGGTGGAGAGGGGCAGTTTTGGGCTGATTGGTGATTACAGTCTTCAGAGCCAGGTGCAGCTGGAGATCATGCCCAGGGGCAAATGCCCCCCACCAGCCCCTCTTGCTATGCCTCTGCACGGCCCCACCTGGGACGCCTTCGCCCCTGTCACACTGGCCCTGCGTCAGGGACTGACATCTCAGCTCCTTCTATCTCTTACTCTGAAATGAGCACGGATTTGCATCTGTGGTTGCTCACAAACATTTGCAAGTTAATTAGTTGTTTTATCAACCGCTGGTAAATAGGCCTAATTTGGTGGTTCCAGGTATAATTAAGAATCCCTGAACAGCAAATGCCTGATTGTGCAAACTAGAGATGTGATTTCAGGTGGGGATCAGAGACCCCTCAAAAAATTATCTACATGCCTTTGTCAAGTCCCCTGGAGCCTTGCCTCTTCTATTCACCGTTCCACATTGGGGGGTAAACTTAATTATGTGCTTGTCAGGGAAGGTCTAATAAGTTTTATCTTATAGGTGCCCACTCTAAAGGAATAAAATTTCCCATCATACACTTGAGCTAGATCCATGAAATTTCCCATCATGCATTTGCTCAAGATGAATTAAATTTCCCATAGTGCATTTAGGCAAGATGAATGAAATTTCTCTTCATGCATTTAGGCTAGATGCCTGAAATTTCTCACCATGCCTTTAGGCTAGATGCATGAAATTCCCCATCATGCATTTGGGATTCTCTTAACATCAGGCCATGAATGTGGACCCTGAAAAAGACCCTGCCTTCAAGAACTGACCTTTTTCTAAAACCTTGCAGAAGAAACTCTGCCATGAGTTTGATGGCAATGGGAAGATGGCTTTCTTGCCTGGTGTCGGAGTTAAGATGGTATCAGCAGTCAGAGAGTGTGGACAAGGGGGTGACAGCCTCAGCTGACAGGATTTTTGCAAAAGGGACAGTTCAGATGCCATCACCTGAAGGATGAGAATGGTCTGTCTCATGCACCTTATTGATTAGGACAACGTGGCCAGATGCACACTGCACACAAAGACACTTTGAGCTTTGCTAGGCCAACGATGAAGCCAGAATTAAACTCAGCTGGGAGGTTTCAGCAGCGGGTACAACTGTCAGCTTCCTGTGTGGAAATAGAATTCTTCCCTCTAAGCCAACTCACGATGGTCAACTGTGCCTTTCACAAAATCTGAGTTTCTCAAGTGAAACTTTTTAACAATGCTACCCGATCATAACAGTAGTGCTAACAACTTCTAACACCTGCCTTGGCTCAGGCAGGGTTCTAAGTATTCACCTATCAAGCTCTACGGCAGCCTTATGGGGAAGGTACTCTCAGGAGTACTGTGACCCCCTCTACAGATGGGGTGCTGAGGCATAGGGGACACAGCCAGAGGAGGAGCTGGGGGTTGAGCCCAGCCTGTTTGTCCCTGGAGTCCTGTCCCTTTGCTACTGACTGCCCGGGACAAACGCAGCTCCACAGGGAATGAGCGGCCGCCTGTGTGTTTGTGTCTGCACACAGCGTTAGTCTCGCTGTGTGTTATAGTCTGTTGTTGCTTCGTAACCTGGGAAGGGAGTAAGAAAAAGATCTATGGATTGTCACGCATCTTCTCAGCAATAGCAAAACGGCTATTTTATTTAGGAAATAATGCTGTGTAAATTTCTGTGCATTTGATTACTTTGATGTTTTATAGCTCTTTGCATAGTTCTTTTCAGTCAGAAAAAAGGATGCTGTCAGCACCATAAATTCACGAGGGAGCTGTGGGCAAGTGGCTAGGCCTTCCCGGTATCCCTAAGGTTGGGCCCCATTCTCAGTCCTGAGTCCACCCCCTGGGGCACCTGTTGTTCTTTTGTGTCATTCCTGAGCCACATCTGTGTCACCTGAAGTTTGAAATGTTGGTAACTCAGCTTGTGCACATGAAGAAAGCCATCTATAAACATTCTAGCAAAGGTCCTCTTCGGGCTGAACCTCTACTTTGCTGGCTTGGGTCCTGGGCCCTGCCTTGCTTCCCACCATCACAGGCTGTGACGCCAGGCCTCAGTGAGCACCACTGCGTTATTCTTCATGGGAATGCATAAGGTACAAGAGCGCCCCCAAAACCTGGGCCTGAGCTGCGAGCCTGGAACTCTGCACCTCCAAGGACTCTTTCCAGGGTTCTGTCTTTCCATTTCATTGGTCCCTTCTTTTAAAAGATTTGCCTTTAAAATGAATGGCATCAAAGTTGTAACTCACTTACCAATCTGACTAGTCATTTGCCAGTCTGCTGAAACAGGAGCCGTGTTGTTACCACTCAGAGCTGCTGTGTTCCCCTGAGGTCAGGGCCGTGCCGGCCAGATTCTGCAGGAAGGCTGGGCTTTCAGAAACACCAGAAATGGTCCATGAAACCATCTCTGCCTCCACGGCTTCAAGGGCCCTGGCTCCTCAGTGTGAGAGGTCGTGATCTTAGGTTTCTAACTTCCAGGTGCGCAAGGATTATCCTGAGGTGTCCAACAGAAAGGCAAAGGAAAAGGGAGCCTTCCCAGCACACTTGGTGACACTGAACGCAAGGACCACCGAAAGGCAGGACCAGGCCTACTTTCTCCGCAGGTGTGGAGTTGACCTTCTCTGGAATGCAAATAGTCACTGTGGTTCTCTGCATCATTGTGCACGTTGGCTAGTTTTATCCTAAAAATGGGTCTTTTTGCTGGTGGTGTGGTGGAGGCACCTGGCTCAGCCTTTTCTTGTTCTTCCCATATATGTATAAGAAGAGAGAGAGAGAAGAGAAAGAGACACAGAGAGAAACAGAGAAAAAGAGACAGACAGGAGAGAGAGAGAAGGACAGATACACAGAGAGAAGATAAAGGGAAAGAGAGGAGAAAAGAGAAGAGAGAGGAGAAAGAAAAACAAGGAGGGAGGGTGAGAGGAAGGAGGGACGGAGACAAATGGAGAGAAAAAAAGAGGGAGGGAGGAGGAGAGAGAGGAGGGGGATACTGGCCTAGGGAAGATATCCTGCCTGGAGCCAGCATCTTGCTGCTGCCACCTCAGCCCTGGTGACCTTGTCCCCTGCAGCGCCTGGTCTTGGCAGCTGGGCCAGACTCACTCTCCCCAGGGCACCCTGGGCTGCCCCGGCCCTGACCTCCAGCCCTGGTGACCCCATCCCCTGCGGTGCCTCTGGCCTTGGCGGTTGGGCCAGCCTCGTTCTCCCCTGGGCACCCTGGACCTTTGCACCTGGCCCTGACCTCCAGGCTGAGGGCCAGTTTCTGACACCCAAAGATTCCCTTCTCTGTCCCCCAAGTCCTCCCTGGCCCCGTGGCCTCTTGCTCAGACTCTGGCCATATGCTGCTGAACCAGGTGAGGCATGACAGTCCTCTCTCACAGCAGAGCTCAGTGGTGCTCAGGGAGCCTCCAGAGAGGCCAGGGAGGAAGGCCAGTATTTGGGGCTGGGGCTGTGGCTCTCTCCCCTGAGGAAGCAGCTGCTGTCCAGGCACTGTGACACCTCAGCTGGGCTCAAGGAGGCAGCAGCGCCCAAAAGGGGTGCCGGGAGTGGGACCCAGGCAGGAGTCAAGGCTGCAGGAAAAAGAGAAGTCAGAGCAGGGGATTAGGGGGATTAGACAACTTCAGCCTGGTGGGCCGAGAAATGAGGTATCTGGCCTGGAGGCTAGGAGGACAGCACTGGTTAGGACTGGACAGAGAGTAAAGGCTCCAGACAAGGGATCTAGGGCTTAGAGGCCGTGGTGAAGAGGGCTTGGAATTATGTGTTCAAAATTAAGCTTCATCATTTCAGAGCTGTCCGTTCTTAGGAGAGTCACTTAGCCTCTCTGTACCTCAGTTTCCTCATTACAAAATGTGGAGTATTTAGAGCACAGAGGGTAGATGGGAAAATTAGTGAGATAATGTATTAAAGGTACTTAGTGCTTTGCACAGATGAAGGCTCTGGGCTCTGAAAGTGCTAGCTGATGCTGTAGTGACAATAGCGATGGTGGTGGTGTGGTGGTGACAGTGATGACAATGGTGGTGATAGTGATTGTCATAGATTGAATTATGTCCACCAAAAAATGTGTTATCAATTTGGCTCGGCCATGATTCCCAGTATTGTGTGGTTGTCATCCATTTTATGATTGTAATTTTATGTTAAAGAGAATTAGGGTGGGATTGTAACACCCTTACTAAGGT
Source organism: Elephas maximus indicus (assembly GCF_024166365.1). Taxonomy (NCBI): domain Eukaryota; kingdom Metazoa; phylum Chordata; class Mammalia; order Proboscidea; family Elephantidae; genus Elephas; species Elephas maximus. The sequence continues at coordinate 80,983,724 of NC_064834.1, read as the reverse complement.
CACGTCCCTGATCCAATGTAAAGGGAATTTCCCTGGGGTGTGGCCTGCATCGCCTTTTATCTTACAAGAGATGAAAGGGAAGCAAACAGAGAGTGGGGGACCTCATACAACCAAGAAAGAGGTGCCAGGAGTTCATGCACAGAGAAGCTTCTAGTCTGGGGGAAGATTGATACGAAGGGCAACAGAGAGAGAAAGCCTTCTCCTGGAGCTGACACCGTGCATTTGGACTTTTAGCCTGCTTTCCTGTGAGGAAATGAACTTCTCCTTGTTGAAGCTATCCACTTACAGTATTTCTGTGATAGCAGCACTCGATGAGTAAGACAGTGAGGACAATGGTGATGGTGGTGATAGTGATGGTGTTGGTGGTGACGGTGATGATTGTAGAGGTGATAGTCATGGTGGTAGAGGTGGAAGGTGGTGGCAGTGGTGGTGGCAGTGATGGTGGAGCTACTGATAATGGTGATGGTGTTGTTGGTGGTGGTGGTGATGGTGGTGTTGGTGGTGATGGTGGCAGTGGTCGTGGCAGTGTTTTGAATAAGAGCAGGGTTCCCAGCCCAGTGTGGACCCAGACCAGCAGGAAGGGAATTGCAGGCTGCGATTGGAAGTCCTCTAACACACCCTGGGAAAGCTGTGGCTGGCTGGAGGTGCAGGTGCCCAGTCTTACCCCCAGGCTCCTCAAATGCTGTCCTAGTTTGGGGCAGCTAGTCTAATGACAGCGCTACAGCTGGGGCCTTTGGACCTCTTGGGGCTGGCCTGGTTCTTACACTTGCAGGTGGAGTGCCATGGTGCCCTGTGCAGGGAAGGCTGGCCATTCTGCTACTGACCATAGTGGCCCACTGCCCAGATGGCGGCCCAGCCATGTCCTCACGCCCCCTCCCTGTGGCCCCTGCTGCCATCACCAGAGCATAGTCACATTCCTGTAGGTGGTGTCCAAAAGAAAGGCCTAGCAGGTCCCCAAGTGGGTCTGGCTCAGAAGGTGAGAGTGAACAAAATGTCTTTAGATGTTTTGTTTTGATTAAAACATTAAAGTGCATGGCAGCTCCTCGTGGAGATGGTAAATCTTTATGGAGGAAAATGAGAAAATAGTAATGACATGAAATAATGACTCAGGATATCGAGAGTTTGCAGTGCCTTGCCTACTTGATTTTACATGTGCAACTGTGTAGTGTAGCTCCCTAATTAATTTTTAGAAAATGAGTTATTGACTGCAGATATAATTTGCTACTAATAGTGAAATATGTGTGTAACCTGGGCCTGATGGGGTAGTTAGTAAAGCAGGACGAACTAATAATGATATGAAGGGGGGTGGGGAGAAGGCAGCGATAAGTGTGAAGAAGAGGAGGGCCCGCTGGCTGCACTGGGGCAGTGCCTCCTTACATATAATCCTGCTACAGCCCAGCCAGCTAAGGGTCATTCTATTCTAGTGTTTACAGTCCAGTCCAGTTGATGCTGAGTTGACCCTCGACTCAGGGCTGCCTCGTGTGTCAGAGTAGAACTGTGCTCCATGGGGTTTTCAATGGTTAATTTTTCAGAAGTAGATCACCGGGCCTTTCTTCCAAGGTCCCTGTGGCTGGACAGGAACATCCAATCTTTTGGTTCACAGCTGAGCACATTAACTTTTGGAACCACCTAGGTACTCTATTGTTTATAGTAAAAAACAAACCAACCAACCAAACCCGTGGCCATCGAGTCGATTCTGGCTCATAGCGACCCTATAGGGGAGAGTAGAACTGCCCCAGAGGGTTTCCAAGGAGTAGCTTGTGGATCTGTACTGCTGTGCTTTTGGTTGGCAGCTCTTAACCACGGCACCACCAGGTCTCCTTGCTTATAGTAGTAAGGTTTAAACAACGTGGGCAAAGCTGTTGCTGTTAGCTGCCCTCAAGTTGATTCCAACTCGTGGCGACTGAGCGTGTTACAGAGTAGGCCACTGGGCCTGTCTTTTGAGGTGCCTCTGGGTGGGTTCAAACCACCGACGTTTCAGCTAGTGCTCAAGAGCTTAACCATTTTCATCACCCAGAGACTCCTGGGCAAAGCTAGACCACTGACGAGTAGCAAGTCTGGCTTCCCACCCACTGTTGTATTTTTCCTCAGATGTTCCTCTTTATCTTTATATGTTCCCTTGTTGCCCACTGGGTCACAACCACTTGGCCATCCCCTCGTTGGAGGGGCCTGTAAGGGAGTGTAGGGTCAGAGCTGGCTGTGTTTATAGCAGTGACGGAGGCAAGGAAGTGGGCAGATTGGTGGCTGCTGCTCAGGGTGGTGCCATAGGGCCTGCAGCGAGTAGTGGGGACTGAGGAACTCAGGGCCACTGGCTTGGTCTTTGAGCTGTGTACAAAGCTGTGGAACTTCGAGGCGAGCCTTATCCTTCCAACCCTCAGCTCGAAACAGGCAAAGTAACAGCTCCCTGTTGTTCTTGAAATTCTGACAGTAAGAGTAATAATGACAGAGATGGTGTACAGACGTTTGATAGTCTACAGTAGTATACTGGATTTTAGGCTCCCTCGAAGGGCCTAACAGGAGGTCTGGCCAGGGAGAGCCGCTGGGCTGTGTAGCTTGGGCAGAAGCGTGGCCGTTCGATGGGTCAGGAAGCCCCCCGCTTTTACTACGATGTTGCTAAGGCTTCCTGGATCTACTTAGTGGGAACTTCTCCTTTTAAATGGAAGTTCAGCCCTGGAAGAGCATCCTAGCATTAGATACATGAGGGAAGGTGCCAGTTCATAGAGAAATGTCTGTGAGAATAACTCACATATCATGGCGTGTCCTGGAGGATGCCATTTCCAGAGCTTAACTTTCTCTTCCTTTTTGATTGAACTGCTGCTTTTTTGACATTAAGAGAAATTGAAAAGCTGCTTATATTTCATAGCTTCGAGTTTCAGGAGGAAGTGGTAGCCAGGAGGGCCTAATTTATACTTTGCAATGAGATCATGGCTCACTTTTAATTATGTGGCATTTCACGAAGGGGACTGGGGATAAAGGGAGAAATTGCTAGATTAACATTTTCTTTCCCTGTTTAAGGGCACCGATTATCAGGCAGAAAAGGTGGCAGAACCAGGTGTGATGGAACTAGGGCTTCGAACCGGTTCATTCTGGGTAGAACCCCTGCTGAGAATTTGCATACTTAATCAGAATCGACATTTTAACAAGATCCCCAGGTGATTCTCGTTGTATCATAAATTTTTAGACCCACTGCTCTACTAGTAGTTTTCAGAATTGGTCCCTAACCAGCAGCATTAGCATCACCTGGGAACTTGTTAGAAAAGCAAATTCTCAGTAGGGGGTTCAAACAGGAACAAACTGGTTTGAAGCCTTGAATGACACTGGATTGAGGGAGAGCAAGGGTCTAAGCAGAACATGGGGCTGGGGTCTTAGGGCAGCTAGCGAAGAGCACAGGATGGGCAGGACCAGGCCCCTGAGACAGAGACCCAACCCCAGGCTATGGCAGGCCGGGCCCCCTTTTCCTGTGGACCTGACTCTGGATTTCGGAGAGAAGGGGCACTGGGCTTGGAGTCTGGAGATGGGAGAACCTCCCCCAGAATCTCCTCCCCACCCAGCAGTCAAACCAGGAGCTGCTAAGCTTCTCAGGTTTCTTCTTAGTATCAAAGGCAATTTGTGAACATTCTCCCTGCAGACCTGTGGTTCGGATTTGCACCAGCGTGGAAGCAGGAACCAGTACTTTGTAGCGTGCCCTAAAATAAAAGCTATTTCACACACAAAGTGAGAGTTTTGAAAAAACTGGGGGGAGGGTGTGTGAGAGGGCTTATATCACATGGGACACAGCACCCAATGCCGTGACCACCTCCCCCCGCCCCCGACATTCTGGCTCCTCCCTCCACCTAGCTCTCACCGTCTCTCAGCCCCCTGATTCCCAATCCCACATCCCTGATCCCAGATCACTGTCCCAGCCAACCCCCTGACCCAGGAGGCCGGACTGTGACAGGCCGATGGAAAGTCACCCTCTGTGGTGGTTTTCTGCTATGAAAGCAAATCCCCTGCCATCATTTCACAGGGTCGGCAGCTTATTTTAGGCACCACAGGAAGAACACTGGACAGATGTCCATTGGTTCTCAAGGGCACGCATATTTGGTGGATCTACATTTATAATTGGAGTCCCATGCCCACCCAGAGCAGGGATGGTGTAGGAGGGACGTGGTTATCTGCTTGGTAGCTCCGCTCAGAAAGTGTGGACCAATTAATGACTGTCATTGCCAAGAGCCTTCTCTTCAGAAACCCTGGGGAGTATGGGTCTCTATACACATTGGGTCCCCGTAAGTCAGAGTTGACTCCTCAGCAGCTGCCTTTTTCATTTTTGCTGGGCTGGGTTGGCCATCTCCAGCCTGTTTTTTCACTCTGCATGTGGCCGTTAAGAGAACACGGACTTGTCAGGGTCTGGGGTGGAACCAGGGCTCAGGAGGTCCAGTCAGTGCTCTTTCCTGGAGCCCAGGCTGCCCCTTTACCTCATTGCCCTCAGGGCACCTTCAGATCACAGAGGCCGCAGAAAACAAAGGGCCTGTTAGAGAGTCCGAGGAGGGAGCTGAGCCTTCCGGCTCACTGACCGCAGTCCCCTGCCCCCAGGGAACATGCTGTAGCCCTAGTCCGTTCATTCATTGTGGGAGGTGGGGGCACAATACCTAGAGCAACGGCAAAGAACGAGACTGGGTGATCGAGAAGTTTCCGAAGATGGTTACGTGTGGTTCCCTGCCTCGAAGGAGGGAAGGCTTCAGGGTGAGGGAGCAGCTGGAGCAGAGGTCCAGAGTGCATCTAAAACAGGTGGAGGTAGGGCAGTCTCGATGGGTGGAAGCAGAGGGTGAGAAGGGTGGAGAGGAGGGCTGGAGCCTTCTGGTGGTGGTTGTTTGGTGTCAATTCTGATTCACGGTGACCCCATGTGGCAGAATAGAACTGCGTTCCATGGAGTTTTCAATGGTTGTGATCTTACAGAAGTAGATCACCAGGCTTTCTTCCGCGGCATCGCTGGGTGGATTCTAACCGCTAACCTTATAATTTGTTGTTGTTGGGTGCCGCCAAGTTGATTCCAACTCATAGCGAGCCCACGTGAAGAGTAGAACTGTCCCATAGTGTTTCCTAGGCTGTGATCTTTACAGAAGCAGATCGCCACTGGGTGGGTTCAAACCGCCTGCCTTTCAGCTAGCAGCTGAACACTTGATCATTGTGCCACCAGGGCTCCTTAGCCCACTGGTGAACGCCTCCACACCAGGTGGAAGAGGTCACTGAAGTGTTGGAATGAGCTGTGAGCCACCTGGCAGGGGCTGCAGGTTGCACCCACCACCTGCATGTTGACTTGTGGCTGGAGAGTAAGGAAGGTGGCCTTACCTCAAGAGAGACCGGGCTTTGTCCTGGCTCCTGGGACTCAAGGGCGCATAGCGGCAACCACGGGGAAGAAAGACCTGTGTCCTTGAACCTATCACCACTGACGCTCGTTGGCTCTTCAATGAGTGACACAATATCTCCGTACATGAGCAGTCAGTTTAACACAATTAGAGCCCATTTCTTGAGAAATTAACAGACACACAGTCTACATACTTTTTCCTTAAAATAGAGACATCTACGTGTGCTTTGGGCCAACTTGGGTACTCCCCCAGAAATGGTTTGTCGCATGACAGAAGAGCAGTTATTGGGTCCTTCTTGTCACCAACCTCGTTCAACATTCCATCCCTCACCGAAATGAGCTGGTCCTAAGGGATGAGCCCTGTGAACATCACCATGGCAATACACTGGCAGTCATAAAGAAGAGCACCATCCACACAGCTGGTTCCAGGAAGCTGAGTGACTGCACCTTGGAGGGTGTTGATGGGGTTTAAGCACAGTTCATGAACCCTGTGACTGTTCGAGGAGACAGCATTACTAGAGCCTTTAAACATCTTGGAGAGCTGTTGTTTGTGAGGGTTCTTGAATTTGTAAGTGGGACTCTTGACTCTTTGTGGTAAATTAGAACTGCTCAGGACAGGATGGCCCTTGAACCCTCTGCTTGGTTCTCTGAGAACCAGAATAAGCCTCTTTACCTGCAGTCTCCACCTGGGACTGCAGGCGACTGCCATAAATCGTAAACCAGTAGTAACCAGAGGCTTCATTTTTTAAATGTTAATTTTTTTCTAATTAAGGTGAAAGTGTGACTACATCCCCTTTAACAAATGGAAACAGTTTGGAAGTATATAGAACTTTTCTCCTCCCAACCCAATTCTTCTCACAGAGGAAGCTTCTGTTAACAGTTTGGGGTGAGAATTGGTATTTCCAGTGCACTCATGTACACACATAAGCATTTGTGATAATGTGGAGGATTGTTTTTAACTTGGGTGGGATTGTAAGCTACCAATATTTCTGCTATGTGTCTTTTTTTTTACTTAGCAATGTATCTTGAATACCAAGACATACTAACAGAAAGAATTTCTACCATCTTAACTGTTCTGCAGTTCTTACCACAGGGGAAAGGGTCCTTTGTGTCCATAAGACAAACAAATACACAGACCAAAAGAAGAATGGGTAGAGGGCATGAATATATAGTCACGGAAGTGGAAATGCAGGTGTCTTTGTTTCAACATGTGGAAAGATGTTCAAACACAATCATAGTCATATTGTCTGCTTGCCTTCGGTGGAGGCTTTATCTGTTGTGTTCCCGTGTGTGTTCCCCAAAGCCAAGAACAGTGCCTGGAACATAGCCGGTTCTCAATAAATATTCACTGAGTGAAGGAATGAAGTATAAAGTAACTGTCTTAATGGACATCAGTGTCACTTCCCAGATTGGCATGGCTCCAAAGCTTGGTGCCCCATTGTGTGGGCAAGGATAGGGGAAGCTGGGATCTCTACCTTGTGGCTTAAGGTGTGACAATTAATTGGCACAATCTTTGAGATGGTCAGTATGGCAACATCTACCAAATCACAGGTGTGTGGACTCCAACCCAGCACCTCCCCTCCTGGGAACTTACTTTTGGATCAACTCATTCAGGTGCTGGGTCAGGTACATGCAAGGGTGCTCACCACAACAAGATATCTAATAGTAAGAGGCAGAAACAACCATGCGTCTACCCACACGGCGTGGCTACATAAATCAGGGTATGCCATGTGGCAGAGATGGTGAACATTAGGAAGGACAATGAGTGTTTTATATACCAAGGTCTCAAAAAAAATCGTTGAGTTTTAAAAAAAAGAAAGTGCAAAACAGTTATAGATTATGGTACATTTGTGTACAGACAAAGAAAGAAGAGAAAGGACATACAAAGGATACATAGCACTGTGTTTGTCAGCATATAAAATACCTAAGGAAACTGACATAAGACTGGCAACATTCATTGTTTCCAGGAACCAGAGTGTGAGACCGGACTTAGGCATCGGGGGAGATCCGTCATGTTATATCCGTTTGTACCTTTTGAAATCTGAATTGTGAATATATTCCCTACTAAAAAAGTGATTTTAAAAGATATGTATGCAATCACATCCCAGGTATATATAATTCACACATGCAAAAAACCCAAAGCCAAAACTATTGAAGCGTTTGTGTGAAACATCTTTTGAATTTTCTATAATGACCTTGAATTAGTGTTAAATTTCATGCCCATTACAGAGTGTAGGAGTAATTGAAATACAGAAACCCATTTTTGTATTTGCAATACTAATTAGATGTTGGGGGCTGCCTAGAAGTAAGATTGTTTTTGTAAATATTTTTTTGCCTTTTGTTTTAGGAATTCATTTCCCTTGAACTGGGTATTTCCTGTGTGGGTTAAGTAACTGTGTGCAGGCAGGTGGAATCTTTTATCTCCCTGTGAAAACTTGGAGACCCCTTTCCTAGTCATTCTGCCTGGGAACTAGCAGAGTGTGCTCATTTTATTGTTTTCTGTTGTATTAGGCATGGCTTTAATTCCCACTCTTTCAACTCGTAAACCTAGCCATCAGTGAAACTAATTGCATCAGAAACAGCCAGGGAACTTCACAAGCATTCAAAACACATAAATAACAGCACCAGTTAACCACCACGGACTGCAAAGCTCTCCGTCTTCTTGTCAAAATCCGTGTGAAGTCCTTCTAATTGCACCAGAGGCAGGGAATGGCTTTGAGCGGGGGACCCACACAGGAGACGCAGCTGTCTGGGGAGAGAAGTGCAATCCAGAAGGCAGGGCGTGGCTGAACTCACGCAAATGGACCCCTTTACAAGAGACAGAAGGCTCAGCAGGAAAGGAACAGTTACGGTGCTGAACTTTCTAAAGGGCTGGGACACTCATCTCACCAGGAGATGTTTTTGTTCTTTTGTCTTCTTTTTCACCTGTTGACACTACCTCCTCCCAAAGCAAGGTAAGCGGAGTGCTTTGCAGCTGATGACCTCCTTGGCCTGGCATGAGAGCGCTGCAGGAGATAGAAGTAGACAACGTCTCTCTGCTTACAGGCCACTTTGTAGTTGAATATGAGTCGGAATTGACGGCACTAGGTTAGTGGGTGTAGTTGAAGGACAGCGAAGGAGTCTGGCAGGAAGCTGGAGAATTCAAGACCTTAGGGAGGAGCAGGGACCCCCCAGGTGGTACAGATGGAGAATGTGCTGGCTGCTAACCAAAAGGTTGGAGGTTCAGGTCTACCCAGAAGTCCCTTGGAAGGAAGAAAGGCCTTACGATCTACTTCCAAGAGATTGCAGCCTTTAATAACCCTATGGAGCACAGTTCTACTCTGACATGCATAGGGGCACCATGAGTTGGTGTTGACTACAACTGTTGATGGCTGAGGTAAGAGAGGACCAAGGAGCCACGAACACCCAGAAGAAGCCGATTATCTAAGCCTTTGCTCTTCCTTTGGCAGGGGGAATTTATTAAGGATGAAGCCCTGGAGACATTGATGATTGCCTCATTATAGACCCTGCTTCCTTTAAAAGCAGCTGCACGTGGCAGCAGAGGAAGTCTTGGGGGTCCATCCTCAGTGAGGCCAACAGGTCTGAACATCCATGTAAACGGAGTGGCCGGACGGAATGCTCCCATTCCTACTGACGTGGACGTGGTTAGGGTCTGGAAGACAGACGAGTACCACTAGCAGGGCTCTGGACTACCTCAGGCTTTGTCTTTGATGCTCTGCCTCCCCGGCAAACATTGGTTCACATGTTTATTTGTTCCTTTGTTCCACAGACTGGTGTGGGCACCTGCCATGTTCAAGTAACTGGGTTTGGGGGGATGGTGAACCTGACAGGTGTGACCCTGCTGCCATCACTGAGGTCACTGTCCTCAGTAGCACAGGACTCAGTCCTTGCCCAGCATCCAGGCTGTTACTTCCCTGTGGTGTCCTCAGAGCTGCAGCACATGCCAGAACTGGAGGACTTGCTTGGTTGTCAAGGCCACCACGTGGAGCAGAGTAGAGTGGGGGGTGGAAGGGAAAGACACGCTGTGGGGTGACAGACAACTGACCTAAGGGTTGGTGGAATGGGGGGCCAGGGGCAGAAAGCAAGTGGCCACACCCTTGATGCACCTCTCACTCTTAGTTCTGACGTTCACAGCTCTTTCATAAAATCACCTTGCATCCGCCTTTCAGCAGACAGCATTGTTAGTAAAAGGGGAGTTATCTTTACCCTTGTGAGACTGATGAGAAAAAACAAAAGCAACTGAGGAGCTAAAAAGAAGTTGAGGGCATCTCAATGACATGTCCAGTGCCCACAGCAGATCTGCAGACCTGGATCTAGAACCTTCCTCCTGCAAACCAGAGACACAGGGAGGGTGTCTTGGCCACCTAGAGGTCTCCTCTAGCCTGCCCTTATCTCTTATAGGAGAAGGAGTGGTTTTCTTTTTCTTTCTGGAAGTATGTAGACTGATCTTTATCACTGGTGTTCCAAAATACCTCACTGATGTGTCCACATGTAACTCTGTAACCATTAAATCTGAAGCCGTGTGCTTCTGGAGCATTCAGAAATGTCTTCCATCAGTTCCCCAGGTCCTCCCTCTGGGCCTTCTATTAGTCAGATGTTCTACTTCATGGATTGATCATATCTCTATGTTTCTTAACTTTATTCTTTCTTTTTAAAATCTTCAAATCTTCTTCTCTATTTTAGGACATTTACTTGATTGTGTCTTTCAAACCTCTATTCTTTTTTTTTTACATTTTGGCCATATATATATATATATATATATATGGAAACCCTGGTGGCGTAGTGGTTAAGAGCTACCACTACTAACCAAAAGGTCAGCAGTTCAAATCCACCAGGCACTCCTGTGGGGCAGTTCTATCCTGTTCTATAGGGTCGCTATGAGTCGGAATCGACTGCAGCGGTTTTTTTTTTTTTTTTTTTGTATATATATATGGAGCCCTGATGGCACAGTGGTTAAGAACTTGGATGCTAATCCAAAGTTGGCAGTTCAAATCCACCAGTTGCTCCTTGGAAACCCTATGGGGCAGTTCTACTCTGTCCTACAGAGTTGGAATGAGTCTGGATCAACTTGGTGGTACCTAACAACAACAACATAGTCTATACACACACACACAGAGTTGATTCTTGTTATTTGTGGTCCCCACAATAACTGGGTTAGGAAATATGGCACCAACATTGTCAGCCACAGCTGGGAACGGGCGCAGTGGGTGAGGCCATTTTTGCCACTCTGGGCCTGCACATGTTCACAGATGAATGAGAAAATGCTGTGAGTATTGACTTTGGGGTTACAAATAAATTTTAGCAAGTAGGTGAATTCGTGAACAAGGAATCTTCTAATATTGGGGATGACTTTTATACATTGATTTTTTTTATCTATTTAATGTATTTGTTTGGTTGCACATAAGGTTACCATGAGTCGGAGTCAACTCAGTGGCAGCCAACAACAATGTATTATACTATACTATAACAACAACAACAAAAAAGCCAAACCTGTTGCCATCAAGTTGATTCCAACTCATAGAGACCCTACTGGACAGAGAAGAACTGCCCCGTAGGGTTTCTAAGGAGCGGCTGGTCTATTTGAACTACTGACCTTTTGGTTAGTAGCCAAACACTTAAGCACTGTGCCACCAGGGCCCCATATTATACTGTACTATATTACATTACATCACATTACATTATATATACTTGAATTTGTGTTTTCCAAGGCTCTTTCTTGTTCTCTAATTGCTTTTTTGTTTTATACATGTGTACATGTCTATACACATGGATATTTTGCCCCAGGCTGGACTATGCCTAAAGTCTCACCCATATTTGATATAGATGCTTCAGAAGATGAGATTTTGGACTTGGAGTTGATTTAAGTCTTTTGGGATGATGTGATGGGGTGAATATGTTTTACAAGTGACAAGGACATGAAGTTTTGCAAGCCAAAGGGTGGAATGTTATGAATTGCATTGTGTCCCCCCAAAATATGTGTTGTAAATCCTAATCTCTTTGCCCATGGTTATAATCCCATTTGGGAATGGGTTGTCTTTGTTATGTTAATGAGACAGGATTAGTGTAGGGTCTGTTTTAAGTCAGTCTCTTTTGAGATAGAAAACAGATTAAACAAGCAAGCCAAAAAGCAGAGATGAGGGAAGAGAGATACCAAGCTGCATGAATATTGTGAATCCAAGTAAAATTAAATCCACAGAAGCATCAGTGAAGAAATCAAATGACACATTGCATTGGGCAAATCTATTGCAAAAGATCTCTTTAAAGCATTAAAAAGCAAAGATATCACTTTGAGGGCTAAGGTGAGCCTGACCCAAGCCATGGTGTTTCAGTCACCTCATATGCATGTGAAAGCTGGATAATGAATAAGGAAGACCAAAGAAGAATTGATGCCTTTGAATTATGGTGTTGGCAAAGAATATTGAATATACCATGGACTGCCAGAAGAACAAACAAATCTGTCTTGGAATATGTACAGCCAGAATGCTCCTTAAAAGCGAGGATGGTGAGACTTCATCTCACATACTTTGGATGTGTTATCAGAAGGGATCGGTCCCTTCAGAAGGGGATCATGCTTGGTAGGGTAGAGGGTCATCAAAAAAGAGGAAAACCTTCAATGAGATGGATTGACACAATGGCTGCGACAGTGGGCTCAAACATAACAACTATTGTGAGGATGGCACAAGACCAGGCAGTGTTTCTTTCTGTTGTACATAAGGTCGCTAAGAGTCAGAACCAACTCGACAGCATCTAACAACAACGACAAACTGTGAGAAAATAAACTTGTTTGTTAAAGCCGTCCATTTGCGGTATTTCTATTACAGCAGCACTAAATAACTAAGGTGTGTACATATATATGATGGAAAAAGAACAATTAGAGAACAAGAAAGAGCTTTGATAAATACACATATAAGTAAATATATAACCTGTCCCCATCAAGTTGATTTTGACTCGTATAGATATAGATGATATAGGTATAAATAATAAAAAAAAAATTATGTATAATACTCATTGCCGTCCAGTCAATTCTGACTCATAGCAATCCTATAGGTTCAGAGTAGAACTGCCCCATAGGGTTTCCAAGGAGCAGGTGGATTCGACCTGCTGACCTTTTGGTTAGCAGCCAAGCTCTTAACTGCTGTCTTACTAAGGCTCTGAGAAGCTGGACTATATGAAGAAGAATGGGACGTCGGGATTGGAGTAAGGCTTATTAACAATCTTCTTTGCTTGTTGAAAGTGAAGACTTGAAGCACTTACTAATGAAGATCAAAGACTACAGCCTTCAGTGTGGATTACACCTCAACATAAAGAAAACAAAAATCCTCACAACTGGACCAATAAGCAGCATCATGATAAATGGAGAGAAGACTGAAGTTGTCAAGGATTTCATTTTACCGGATCAACAATCAACACCTATGGAAGCGGAAGTCAAGAAATCAAAGGACGCATTGCTTTGGGCAAATCTGCTGCAGAATAGCTCTTTAGTGTTAAAAAGCAAAGATGTCACTTTGAGAATTAAGGTGAGCCTGACCCAAGCCATGGTGTTTTCAGTCACCTTACATGCATGCAAAAGCTGGGCAGTGAATGAAGACGACTGAAGAAGAATCCATCCCGTTGAATTATGGTGTTGGTGAAGAATGTTGAATATACCATGGACTGCCAAAAGAATGAACAAATCTGTCTTGGAAGATGTACAGCCAGAATGCTCCTTAGAAGCAGGGATGGTGAGACTTCGTCTCACATACTTTGGACATGTTATCAGGAGGGACCAGTCCCTGGAGAAGGACATCATGCTTGGCAAAGTACAGGGTCAGTGAAAAAGAGGAAGACCCTCAATGAGATGGATTAACACAGTGGCTACAACAATGGGCTCAAGCATAACAATGATTGTGAGGATGGCACAGGACCAAGCATTGTTTTGTTCTGTTGTACACAGGGTCATTATGAGTCAGAACCACCTCAATGGCACCTGACAACAATAACAAAATATAATATGATATAATATGATGTTGTTGTTAGCTGCCGCTGATTTGACTCTGACTCATGGTGACCTTATGTACAACAGAACAAATATATTAAATATATATAAAATCAATGTATAAAATAAATATACTGAATATATATATCTCTCTACATGTTTGTAAATTTTCTAGAGCTCATTTATGCTTTCTACTTGCACTTTATTGGTAACATCTTTTTCTTGTGTCGTGGATAAAATGCCTTCTTAAATTTCCTTGAGAGTACTATGTAGAATATGAATAGAACCTAGTTCAGAACCTAGTTAGGGCTCTTAAATTTTCCTTTCTGTGGTCTGAAGTCTGCTGTCATTTTTGGTCCTGTCTCCTGTAGTTTGATCTTGCTCTTTCAGTGGCAGACTTCCCCAGGGTCTGGCAATCCTGGGCTGCACATTTGCATGTTAGAATCGGCCTCCAGAAAAGCAAGCTCTGACTGTGATCTGTGTGGATGCATCTGGATCTCCTGGGGTGTCGTTTTTACTTGAGGCCAGGGCCACATGGAGCTAGCTGTTTGGCAGTGGGATCTTAAATGAGGGTTGTGATGGACTTTGTTCGGGAGTGGAACTGGCTGCCTCCACTCGTGGCAGATATTCTGTTCAGCCTGTTTACTTGTTGATTTGCATCTCTTTCATTTTGGTTGTTTTGCTTGTGGGAGTGGATGGATTGACAAGTCCATTGACTTCTTCCAGTGGATGCTTGTTCATTCATTCATTTATATGGTTTAGCCAGCCCTCCAACATTTATTAAGCATCTGTTTCATGCCGATCACTTATTTGATTTAAGGATTAAAAAGCATGGCTTCTATTTTCAAGAAGCTTGCAGATAGGAAATGGGCCCCTTGAATGGGAAATGCCAGTTTTAGAACACAGGAGGACAGTAAAGTCTTTCTTCCAGGCAGCACTTGAAGTGCAGGCTCAGCAAGGGAAGGGAGCATGGACGCTCTGTTGAGAAGAGAGTACTTCGTCGGGCCGGAAGGATAGAGGTGTCTGTTGCTGTTGTTAGGTGTCATCGAGTCTGTGTACATAGTGACCCTAGGTACAAGGAATGGAACACTACCTGGCCCTGCGCCGTCCTCGCCTTCCTTGTTATGTATGAGCCCGTTGTTGCAGCCACTGTTTCAGTCCATCTCATTGAAGGTCTTCCTCTTTTCCAGTGACCCTGTGTTTTACCAAGCGTGACATCTTTCTCCAGGGACTGGTCCCTTCTTATAACATGTTCAATCTACACAGAACGAAATCTTACCATCCTCACTTCTAAGGAACACTCTGGCTGTACTTCTTCCAAAACAGACTTGTTCGTTCTTCTGGCAGTCCATGGTATATTCAGTACTCTTCACCAACACCACAATTCAAAGGCATCAATTCTTCAGTCTTCCTTAGTCATTGTCCAGCTTTCACATGCATATGAGGCAATTGAAAATACCTGGCTTGGGTCAGGTACACCTTAGTCCTTAAAATGACATTTTTGCTTTTTAACACTTTAAAGAGGTCTTTTGCAGCAGAAGAGGTGTCTAAGAGGTGGGAGCAGCCTGCTCGAGGCACGAAGGTGAGAGTGTGGTGAGTTTAGGCAAAAGCACACAGCTCAGTGTCACTTGGAGTCAGAGCCTGAGCTGAGCCCACAGAGCAGAGACAAGGGTTCGTCACTGAGATGGGGTCATGATGTGGCCAAGGGGTTAGTTGAGCCCTCTAACACCAGTGCTGTGTAAGTACTGGTGGGTAGAAATGTTGAAGACGTGGCTCCTACCCTTGAGGAGCCTGTCTTCCAAGGAGATGAACACACCAACCAGTGGTTTTAGTATAATTTGTAAGGAGAAAGGAAATGGACAGGATGCTCTGGGGACACCAAGAATGCTTGTGCCACATGGAAGGTTCATGGTCAGCGTGGGAGGGGAGGACTCAACCAGTTAACAGGGAGGTGTGAAGTGATTCCAGAGAGCTCAGGCATGGACTCACAAAAGGGCATGGTGTGCTGACTGGGGTGGGGATGGGCTGCAGAGAATTGTAGAGTATCAGATATGGAGGAGGAAGTAGGGGAATTGGACTCTATCCTGCTGAAAGTGAGAAGCTGCTGAAGGGGACCAGGCAAGGGAAGGCCACGGTCAGGTTCATGATAGAAGTGCTGGCTTTATGGGCCAGAAGTTCAGTTTCTGGTTGACAAAGAACTGGCCCGTTTGGTGACCAGCTCAATAGATCCGGAATAAGGCAAGCGCCAGATAAGCACCTTCACTGGAGTATTTATTAAAACACAGGGTAGGTATATTCACACAAGGGAATACTACGCATCGATAAAGAACAGTGACGAATCTGTGAAACATTTCATAACATGGAGGAACCTGGAAGGCATTATGCTGAGCGAAATTAGTCAGAGGCAAAAGGACAAATATTGTATAAGACCACTATTATAAGATCTTGAGAAATAGTATAAACTGAGAACACATACTTTTGTGGTTACGAGGCGGGGAGGGAGGGAGGGTGGGAGAGGGTTTTTTACTGATTAATTAGTAGATAAGAACTGCTTTAGGTGAAGGGAAGGACAATACTCAATACATGGAAGGTCAGCTAATTGGACTGGACCAAAAGCAAAGAAGTTTCCGGGATAAACTGAATGCTTCGAAGGTCAGCAGAGCAAGGGCGGGGGTTTGGGGAGTATGGCTTAAGGGGACTTCTAAGTCAACGGGCAAAATAATTCTATTATGAAAACATTCAGCATCCCACTTTGAAATGTGGCGTCTGGGGTCTTAAATGCTAACAAGCGGCCATCTAAGATGCATCAGTTGGTCTCAACCTACCTGGAGCAAAGAAGGAAGAACACCAAGGTCACACGATAACTAAGAGCCCAAGAGACAGAAAGGGCCACATGAACTAGAGACTTACATCATCCTGAGACCAGAAGAACTAGATGGTGCCCGGCTACAACTGATGACTGCCCTGGCAGGGAGCATAACAGAGAACCCCTGAGGGAGCAGGAGATCAGTGGGATGCAGACCCCAAATTCTCACAAAAAGACCATACTTAATGGTCTGACTGAGACTAGAGGAATCCCGGCGGTCATGGTCCCCAAACCTTCTGTTGGCCCAGGACAGAAACCATTCC
This sequence comes from Elephas maximus indicus, assembly GCF_024166365.1. NCBI lineage: Eukaryota > Metazoa > Chordata > Mammalia > Proboscidea > Elephantidae > Elephas > Elephas maximus. The sequence continues at coordinate 80,967,276 of NC_064834.1, read as the reverse complement.
CGAAGACAACTCAGCAGACGTGAAAGGGACTGGACAGTGGGTAGGAGAGAGATGCTGATGAAGAGTGAGCTAATTATATCAGGTGGACACTTGAGACTGTGTTGGCATCTCCTGTCTCGAGGGGGGATGGGAGGATAGAGAGAGTTGGAAGCTGGCAAAATCGTCACGAAAGGAGAGACTGGAAGGGCTGACTCATTAGGGGGAGAGCAAGTGGGAGAACGGAGTAAGGTGTATATAAACTTATATGTGACAGTCTGATTTGATTTGTAAACGTTCACTTGAAGCTCAATAAAAGTTAAAAAAAAAAAACAACACAGGGTATGTTTTCTACCAGATGCTTCATGCTAAGTGTATGACTTACTGCTTTTAATTTTTAATACCTTTTTAAAAGTATTCATTAAAAATGCAAGTCCCTTGGAAACTTTCTTCTCTACCTTAGGCCAAAGGAAGCCTCGTCTTGGGCAAAACCAAACAGAACATGATGGTTTTGGTTCTCCTTCCCATCATTTGACAACTTGCCTGCCCTTATCATAGAAATGTGTTTTGCGTATGCAGGGATGGGCTGGGCACCTGATGGCCTTGGCAGAGAATTATTCTTACGGTGATGAGTGCTTCACTTTGATACCAAACCAAATCGGATTGTGCGGCTGACATTACAAATCAATGCAATGAGACCAGCTTTTTATTCCTTAGCACACAAACCAGCAATCCCAAGCCTGCGTTCGTTAAAGGTTATGTTTGCCTTAAACTAATCAAATGACTGGAATAACTCCCCTCCTGAAAATAAAGAAAACAACTGAAAGAAGTTCGTAAAAAAAAAAAAAAAAAAAGCATGACTTAATTTCATCAGCTGCAATGAGAACTGCACTATTAATTTTATTAAGTCTAAATGTGAGAATAAACCAGTTAGGGGAGGACTGCATTTTCATATAGGTTAGCCCACAGAACATCAGCGCTGACTCAACAGAGGCTCCTGGGAGAATGACTAGCCCACGAACGCTAAAGTGGGGTCCGCATAAATCAAAAGGCTACCACAATCAAGGACTCGGAGGGATTTGTGGAATTCTACTGAAATCGCCTTTGGCTTTAGTCAGGTGGAGCTGCAGGAAACATAAGTATACTTTTGTGCACTGAGTTGTAGCCCACATAAGTACCTGTTCATTTAAATCATGCAAATGGGTTAGGTTAGGATGCATTAATCACAAATCATGATTTATAGCAAACAGAGTTTTTTAAATAAATGCCTATTTCTTTCAAATTATATGCTTGCTGAGGCCCTACTGGCACGAGGCCCCCAGCTCAGTGCAGAGGACACAAGGCCGATGAATGTGCCCCCAAGATTCTCGCTGTTTTTTTTATATATGTTTAATGTTTGTTGGGGTCCTGGTGGCGCAGTGGTTAAGAGCCCAGCTGCTAACCAAAAGGTCTGCAGTTGGAATTTCCCAGCCGCTCCTTGGAAGCTTGATGGTGCAGTTCTACCCTGTCACATAGGGTCGGTATGAGTCGGAATCGACTGGAGGGCAACGGGTTTTAGTGTGTTTTCCTCTCTTCACGCAATGCAGTGCAAGCTGGATTTTTATTAAGGGCATGAGGAAGTTCTTCAGGTATTTCTTCTTGTGCCCACTTCCGTGAGGGACCCAGGGCCTGGAAGGCCTGATTTTCAGAATGAGCACACACACACACATACACACACACCATGTGTACACACATACACCATGCACGCACACACAGATCACATGCACACACATACATATACCACGTGTACACACACGCATGCACACGTGCATACGCACAGAGATTACATGCACGCATACACACCACAAGTACACACATACCATGCACAAATATACACCACATGTACACACACATATACCATGCATATATGCACACACACACAGGCCATGTGCTCACACACACCTACAAGCATGCACACAGGCACACATGCCACAGGCACATACAGACATACACATATGCACAGATGTACCACTGGCATAGATGCATATACCACACACACGTACACATACAGACATACATGCCATGTGCATACACATGTACACACACACCACATGCATGCACACACACACACACAGACACACAATCCACATAAGCACACATATACACACACACATTGATTCACACAGACACTGTGGTGTCAGAACGATTCTGATTCTGTGTCCTGATTTGCAGCAACATCTCACATCAGTGGTGACGCCTGGGGAGTTATGAGTAGCCTTCCCCAATGCATTTGCAAAGAACTGTCAAAGGTTCCCTGAAAATGTTGAGGACAGCGTAATTTCTACCACAATTTCTCTGAGGACCTGGCTCGAGGAACACGTGTTTTGCTAGGAAGGTAATTGGACCCTGAGGGGCTGAGTCCGCTAGTGTGGCAGGTGGGGTTGCGGAGAACGCCTTCCCTGCTCCAGACCCGGCAGAGGTGACGGTCCCTGGGGCTCCAGCTAGGCCGGTGGAGGATGGCGCAGGCCCGGCAATAACTAGAGCCCCCTGGATGAGCGCTGAGTTGGGCAGACACCAAGCTTCTCGTTCGTCACCAGAACCCTCCTGGGGTGCTGCTCCTCGCATTCTGCTGGGGCGGAAATTGAACTCAGAGAGAGGGAGGAGTGTTGAAATGTCGTCGGGCTGTTAACCGATGTCATACGACAATGTGTGTACCAACTGTTTGATGAGAAACCAGTTTGTTCTGTAAACCTTCATCTAAAGTTCAATGCAGAAAAAGGGAATTGAACTTGGAGCCGAGCCATCGTCCTCACACCACAGGTCAGTCAGTGGCCAAGCTGGGATTTGATTCCCAGGCTGCTGGAGTGCACAGGCCAGCCTCTGAGCGGAGGTGGGTGCCTCGCCTCTGAGCACCCGGGACGGGAGGGTGCGTGCCCCTCTTCACCTGGTTCCTGGCCCACTGACCAGGTGAAGGGAGGGGCGGCAGAAAGCCCCAGGCCCGAGGCCCCCGGAGGGTTCGGGGCGCGCGGCTGCGGAGGCTGCACTTTCCCTCCCTGCACCCTGACGTCCCCAGGCCGTCAGAACGGAGCCTCCGCCTCCAGAGCCCCCAGGCCCTGGCTGTCTCCAACCGGAGAGCAGCCAGCGGCCAGGAAGTTCCGCAGAGCTCCTTCCCCCAAACCACTCACCACTAACTTGGCCATCATGGCAGCTGGGGGCCCTGCAATCTCCCTGACCCTGGCTTGGTAACCAAAGACCATGAATTTTTATTTGATTTTGATTTTGAAGTTAATGGGTAAAACGTGAGTGCGAAGGAGCCGTTAGCAGGGCTCTACTGGAATTGCTTTGTTTTCTCGTTAAACAATTGATTTGCGACTCTTTGGAGTGTAGGGTAGATGCCCATCTGTTGATTCTGTTCCTTTACTTGGTAAAAAGTAAGAGCCATCAAGTGTGGGAGACCAGATACTCACCCTGAGTGCCTCTGATGAGGCTGCTGCTTTGGAAGTGGCTCTGTGGGCTGGGGGTCTGAGATCCGCCTGCACGCTCTGTCGGGTGGGGCTCCCTGCAAGCTGCATCTCCGTCATTCAAGACCACTCCAAGGCCTTGTGCTAGCCTGCCCCCTGATTTCCTAAATTTAGCCCAGGAAGATCCCCTTAAGCTCCCGTTCATGTTATTTGCTTGGGGCAGTGGTGGCTCAGTGGTAGGGTTCTCACCTTCCAGGCTGGAGACCCGGGTTTGATTCCCGGCCAATGCACCTTGTGCACAGCCACCACCTGTCTATAGCAGAGGCTTGCATGTTGCTGTGATGCTGAACAGGTTTCAGCGGAGCTTACAGCCTGAGACAGACAGGGAAGAAAAAGGCCTGGCGATCTGCTTCTGAAAAGCAGCTAATGAAAACCCTACGGATCACAAGGGTCTGATCTGTGACTGGTCACGGGAATGGTACAGGACCGGGCAGCGTTTCGTTCCATTGCGCGTGTGGTCACTATGAATCAGGGTCAACTCAATGGCAGCTCACAACAACGACGATGTCTTTTTGTAACATTGTCTTGTTTTAAGTTCATGATCCTACTAAAAGTGAAACAGGTGGCCCTGCATGCAGCAGACCCCAAGGAAGCTGCAGCAGGAGGTCTCGCTGTGAGACCCACGCTATGAGGCAGAATTCCAGGGCCAAGGCTCTGCTTCTGAAGACAGGCCCACCACCCTGCCGAGGTCTCCAGCGCTGGACAGTGGGCTAGACTGTGTGTCTCTGGCTTTGCCATGGTGACCCCAGGCTTCTGTGAGAGCAGCCGTGTTTGTCAAAGCTCCGAGAAGGACACGAGGACAGTCAGAAAAGCCCCAGGACAAAAGGAGAGAAGAAACTTCATAACTGTCCCAGAGTGGAGAAGCTGATTCGATAAAAATGACAACATGTCAGGGTTCATTTTCAGAGAAAAGAAAATAGTGGAGATGAGCTTTAAACCACAGGAGAAGAGTCGAGGGGCTGATGGGCTATGTTTTGGAGTGTCAGCACCATTAGAGTCCAAAAGAAGCTGGTGTGTGGACCTAGAGCAGACGTCCATAGAGACTCGGCGGTGGGTGCCAATTTGGAATAATTTGTGGAGCCTTCCATTCCTCCTTCAACCCCTCTGTCCATCCATCAGCGGACACTTTGGCCCTGTGTCCACTCCGATACACCCGGACGTGCGAGCTGTGCTCAGAGGCCTGCAGGATGCGGGGTATGGCACACGCGGTCCCTCTGACACACCGTGAAAGAGGAGTTAACGGAGCCTTGGGGTCAGATGGGGCTTTATCACGACAAGGGGAAATGCTTCACTTGGGGACAGTTCTCCACCATGTGGCCCATGCCGCTAAGGCAGTGCACTGCGCTTCTGTGTTGTAATAACCCGTAGCCATCAAGTGGATTCCGACTCATAGTGACCCCATACGACACAGTAGAATTGCCCCATAGGGTTTTCAAGGAACAGCTGGTGGATTCAACGTGCTGACTTGGTTAGCAGCCGTAGCGCTCAACCACTGCACCATCAGAGCTCTGTGTTTATAATAGAGACAACTTATTTATATAATTAGTTTGTAGATAGCTGCCATTGAGTCGCCTCTGACTCATGCCACCTATGTACAAGAGAATGAAACGTTGCCCAGTCCTGCACCATCTTCAGGATCACTGGCTTGAGTCCGATCTTGCAGCTTTTGTGCCAATCCCTCTCCCTGAGGGTCTCTCACACCCTCGTTGGCCCTCTACATTACTAAACATGATGTCTTCCTCCGATGATTGATCCCTCCTGGTGACCTGTCCAAAGCTAGCGAGTCTGACAATGTTCTGTTGTGATCTGTAGGGTTTTCACTGGCTAGTTTTCAGCAGTAGGTGGCCAGGCCTTTCTCCCTAGTCTGTCTTAATCTGGAAGCTCCAGTGAAATCTCTTCACCATAGGTGACCCTGCTGGTATTTGAAATACTGGTGACATAGCTTCCAGCATCGCAGCAATACCCAAGCCACCACAGTATGACAGACAGATGAGTAGTGATAGAAGAAGTTACTCTGCAACATTTGCTTGGTTGTCCATTTTCGCATGTATATGCCAGCTTCTCTCCCATTCTTTTCTGACATGTGTTGGCAGTGGGTTCATGAGCGGTGCATTTATCTTCTGTGATAGCTTTAACTACACCACCATTCAACGGGCTTTTCTGTGGGGGTGCACGCATACCAGCGTGCGTGCATGCTCGTGCATGTTATGTGTATGTGCATGTGTGAAGCTACCACCACACAGATGGACAGGTCCCTAAGCCCCCTGGTGCCAGCTCAAGTCACCAGGGTAACAGCCGTGGTGAGCCTAGGTGTGACTTTCATGACAGCCGTTTTGGTGAGACCAGCACGGCCAGGTGTGATGCACCGACATCCTGGGGGCTGACTTATGTGTGGGCGGATGTTTTCCTCCTTCTGCAGCTGCAGTCCCATGCTGCCTGGGAGAGGTGGTGTTGCTGAGATGGCTCTGGCTGGCACTAGGAAATGGATCCACACTTTCAGAAAAGGTTGAACACAGACACTCACTCTGTGGTCCCTGCTGCCTGAGCCAGGGGAAGTGCTGGACATGACGACCTGCCAGCTCATCTGCCTCCTCCGCCCTTCTATTATTCCTGCCTCCCGCCTCTGTCTCCTCCACATCTCATCTCCGCTTTTCCTGGTCCAAGTTTGGGGTGCCATCCTGCTGTGTTCTCCAAGCATCTGACTCGAGAGTCCTCAGGAGATTTCAATGGCCTTTTTTATGGAACTCATCAAATGCAATGTTTCTGTTCAGTGCTGGGGTACAGACATGACTTAGACGTAGTTCCTAACCCCAAGGGGCTCCAGCTTGGTTGGGAAGCCCCAGAGCTACAACACCTCCTGTGAATACTGCACACCAAGCTGATGCTTCTTCCAGCACTCAGGGCTTCTGGGATTCCTGCCGGTGGAGGCCCGTGAGCCTGGGGTGTATGTGGGGCAGGTGTGGGCTGGAGGCACTCAGAGCAGAAAAAGCTGGATGCTGTACCCTCCCCCCTTGGCAAGGGAACCCCAGGCACCACGTCCCCCTACCCCTCTGTCAGCCCTCCCAAGCCCAGACCCTCCCACCCACCAACACTGCCCAAAGCTACCCAAAGGCCAGTTCTCTCCCTGTGTTCATTCATCATTCATTCATTAATCATTCATTCCCTGGCAGTGTGTCAGGACCGTCTGGCTTCTGGGGACCCCGTGGACTGGTAGGCGCTCCTGGAGCATCCCAGGCTGCTCGGGGGGAGCCATTTACAGCATGATTTCAGACTGTAGTTGGGCAGTCGTGCACAAGATGATGAGAGCCAGGGGGTGGGCACAGGGACCGGGGGGGGGTCGCCTGTAGAGCAATGATGGGGGGCCTGTAGACCCAGCCTTGAGGGGCCCCCCGCGCCCACAGAGCACTTCCTGCCTGTCCGTCCTGACGCTGACCGTCCGTGAGCTGGGGGCCTCGGGTCGGGCCATGCTTGTCGAGATTCTGGAACACTCCGCCGAGACGACCCACACATCCGCATGGTCGTCTTTCCAGTGGTGCCGCCACCCTGCTGTGAACGCAGAAGGCAGAGGCGTGTGCAGCGATGGCAGGTCCCCAGGCCACGTTGCCTTCCGAGAAAGGAAGCAGCGCTCATATCCTCGCATTCTGGGTGTTATGACCTTTGTTTCTGCAGGGAAACACAAGATGTTAAGAGCGGGTAGAGAATTAATTCTCTATGCAGCTTGTCAACTCTGGGAAATCTCTCCCTATGAAAAATTTAGGAGGACTCAGAAATGATTTGCCGTTTATATGAAAATAATCTTCAGCTATAGTGGAGTTCAGCCAGGTGCTCTCCAGACTTCATTCACAGACATGGTGGGGGACCAAGAGCAGGGGGGCCCAGGCCCAGAATCGTGGGGATAGCCTACCTGCAGCCTGGACCCAGGCAGGTGACCCCTCCCTCCCAGCCAGCTCTCCGACTGGCGCCCCCTTCCGGCATATAGAACGCTTTGGCCCTTGGACATTACTGTGGCCAAGGCAGAGCTGGAGAGCATCCCCTGGAGACCTCCAGGAAGTGGGTGCCAGGCCATCTCATCCCCGAGAGAGGCCACCTGAGAAAACTGCCCGAGTGTAGCTGCAGCGGCAGTGTCGCCCTCATTGCTGCCGCCCTCATTGCTTGTGTGGAATTTGCTGTCTGTCTGTGGCCGTGGTTCTCAGCATGATCGTCGCCCTGGACTAGTAACTGTGACAGAAAGGGGGCAAGCTCCAAGTTGGCTGGACATTGAGTTAGTGGCCCATCCATCCTCCAATCGTTGTGACTGGTGACCTGATGTCCCCAGCTGAATCAGATTCAGTGAGAGGGGCTAGAGACCCCACGTACCCCCCAGGTGGGGAGGAGGGGTAGTAACCCCCTTCCCAGGAACGGCCCCAGCACTGCAGAGTCCTGGTGATCAGCTGCCTTCACACCCCATGTCCCTGTAGTCCCTTAGGAAGCCCAGCACTGGGAGAAGGAGGGGGTATCCCTAGGAGCACTGTCCTCCACCCCCTCCTCCTTCCAACCCCCCGCGCTGGTGGTCTGCAGCCCCCCGCAGTGCTCAACAGCAGGACTCAGACTATCCTGGCTTTATCCTGAAGACACCGTTCACAGCTAGGCTGGGCTACTGTCTCTCTGGTAGGGGCCAGCCTGCCCAGGAAAGGCAAGAGTGGGATTAAGGGTCCCCCGGTCTGTTCTCAGGGCTCTGCATTCCCGTCACCCAGGGGCAGCCACACCCTTCCCAGCACACCACAATCCAAGTACTCCATTCTCTCGAGGGGTCATTTGTTTGTTTTTAACTCCTGGAATCTGCGGGCCCGCATTGCATGCTAATTTCCCATTTAGGCAGCAGTAAGACTGAACTAAGGTATGCTTTCCCAAGAACAGAGTCCCCCTGTGACATATCTGTTCTCATTGAGGAGGTATTGTTGTTGTTAGTTGTTGCTGAACGGCTCCAACTCATGATGGCCCCACGTACAACAAAATGAAGTGCAGCCCAGTCCTGTGCCATTCTCACTATCATTGGTATGCCCAAGTTCGTTGTTGAACCCACTGTGTATTTTGAGTGCCTCCTAACCTAGGGGGTTCACCTTCCAGCATTGTATTGGAAAACGTTGTGTTGTGATCCATAGGGTTTTCATTGGCTGAGTTTTGAAAGTAGATCTCCAGGCCTTTCTTCCTAGTCTGAGAAGGTAGGCTGAAAACTGATGCATTTGCTAAGCTTTATCTAGAACCATATACAGCAGATGCCAAGGCTGCCATTTTTATTATCTTAAATACAAAGTGTGATTTTTTTCTAATTTTACCATCAAAATTTTCAAGGAGCTCAATGTAGCATAAATGGACAGATAATTTCATCCCTCTCCTTTGGATTACTTTGTAATCTGAAAAATGGCTCCTCTTATCTGTACTTCCTATGCATAAAATATGGCGATTATGCCTACTTTGCCCGAGCATCATGGGCCTTATATTAAGATGATGCTTATGGAGGTCAGTATTCAAGATTAAAACATCATTCATTGTTCCCCTGTAGACAGTTCCATAAGGGTGCTGTGTTGTATGTTCTTTGAGGCGAAAATGCTCATACATGGACAAGGAGTCCCCAGGCTGGGCACAGCTGTCACACACAGCATCTGTTGTTGCCTGATCCAGGAGATGGGGCTCTGTCCACAGCCCTGTATAACCAGCACAGGTATTGGCATACACTCCAGGAATGGGGGGCTCTGAATGGAGCCAGCTCTTTGTAGCCCCAGCTCCCCTGTGATGGCTCCTGTTTGTGGTGAGCCTTGTCTCGTTGTTTGTCTTCCGTTATGCTACCCATGAGGCACACGTGCACGTGGGGTCTGTGATGGTATTGGCTTTCTTTGTAGACCTTCCCATCACTTCCAATGGTCTGTAAGAACCAGGGAGCTCAAGTCATCCTGCTCTGGCCTCCAAAGTCATGGGCTTCTCCAGGGAATCACCATCAGGGTCATGTAGTGGGAGCTATCTCTCCACTAAGGTTCCCTTTCAACTAAGAAGAGAGGAATTCCTGCCTAATTCTAAACGCTCCAGTGGAGGCTGATTCCAAAGGAACAATACTTTGGAGGTCAAAGGAGCACCAATGAACTTACTGCTAATGAATTACTGTTGATTTTCAGAATGATATTGTTGGTTCTCCTGGAGTTGTGGCCACCACAGGTAGAACAGAACATTGCCAGGTCCTGTGCCGTCTTCATGATCATTGATATGTTTAAGTACATCATCCTGTCTATTGTGTCTGTCTGTCTCACTGAGGGTTTCCCTTGTTTCTGCTAACCCTTTGCTTTATCGAGCGTGATGTCTTTTTCTAGCGACTGTTCTTTCCTGATGTTATGTCCAAAGTCAGTAAGTCAGAGTTTCATCATCCTCACTTCTAAGGAGCATTCTGGTTGTATTTCCTCTAAGACTGATTTGTTTATTCTCCTGGAAGTCCACAGTATATACAATATTCTTCGCCAACACCACAATTCAATGTGTCAGTTCTTTTTCAGTCTTCTTTTTCGTTGTCCAGCTTTTGCATGTATATGAGGCAATTGAAAAGACCATGGCTTGGGTCAGGCTCACCTTAATCATTAAAGAGACGTCTTTGCTTTTTAAAAGTTGAACGAGGTCTTTTGCAGCATATTTTCCCCATGCAACATGGCAATGTGTAGTTTGATTTCTTGATGCTGCTTCCATGGACATTAATTGTTGATTATTGGTCCAAGCAGGATGAAATTATTGACAACCTTTCAGAATACAAAAGGTTAATTCTCTCCTCCTCCCTATTCCTTTTGGCTAATTCATTTCCTGAGCTAACCTCCCCTCCCCTGGCAGGAAAACAGAAGAATGTTCTCACAAGCCCTCCAGCGTCATAATCTGTGATTTACTCCAAGGGTCCCCATATTGCCAACTTTTGTAATTCCAGAGCTGGAAGGAGCTTAAGGCACAGTTCATTTTACAGGTGAGGAAACTGAGACCAAGAGAGGCCAATGTTTACTGAATTAAAATTTAATTTGAGAATCACTCTTTGAATTAGGAGATACTGATATAGCCCTCATCTCTATTTGACAACACAATTTTTAATTGCTGCATGAGTTCTTTTTAATAATTTTTAAAAATAAAACTCTTTTAAAACTAAAAAAAAAAATGCCAGTGCTTTATTCAATGTAAGTAGTATTTGCTGAAGCTACAGTTCACAATTACTACCAAACCTTGTTGTCAGATAGGACTTTCGTACTGTCACTGTCTTTGATCTGTGGCTCAATACCATGTGACGGCAGATACTTTTGAGTCTTCGTGTGTTAGGGACACTATGAGAACAGGTTGATTACATCTCGAGTAATGACCAAATGGTGGTTCAGTGGTAGAATTCTTGCCTCCCATGTCGGAGACCTGGGTTTGTCACCTGATCAGTGCACTTCATGTGCAGCCCCCACCTGTCTGTCTGTGGAGGCTTACGTGTTACTGTGATGCTGAACAGGTTTCAGCAGAACTTCCAGACTAAGACAGACTAGGAAGAAAGGCCTGGGGATCTACTTCCAGTAATCAGCTGGTGAAAACCCTGTGGATCACAACAATCCCATCCACAACCAATCATGAGGATGGCCCAGAACCAGTTACCATTTTGTTCCATTGTGCGTGGAGTCACTATGAGTTGGGGCTGACCAACTCACTGAACAAGAAGGGGCATGCTTGAAAGTTGTCCCTGAACTCATGACTCCTGAATAGGACACAGGCAAGTGTACCCCCTCTTCTTTCAAGAAGACAAGTTGGTCGATCGCTGAGCCACAGAGCTTCCAAGGCTAAGTCTTGCCCAAAAGATGGAGCTTGATTTTTTTCTTTATTCATTTTTCTCATTATTGCCATTATTCTCCTTCAAGGGGCCCTTGAACATTCTCCTCTTGACACCCTTCCCAATTTCTGCAGCCTCCTGAGAGAAGTGCCCACACCATTCCCCTCTTGCCCTTCTCCCTCAAACACCTAGGGTTCAGCTGGACTCCACGGGAGCAGTGAGTACACACTTGTCAGTGGAATAACATGGCAGTTTTCAGCACAAATGGCTTCTTTTCTTTCCTTCCAGACTTCCATGCCACCTTTTCAGTTCTCCTTGCTGCTCAGCCCTGCAAGGAGGAAAATCACCCAGAAGGTCGTCATGGAGCACTTCACAGCCCAGAGCTGGACTTGATCAATAGATGGATTGCACAGACAGATATTACCATCATGCCTCTCTCAGCGGAGAGAGATACATGGTGCAGCCCCCTAAGTGCTTGAACGCCCATCACCTTACGACTTGTTGATTTCCCCCATAAACTAGCTCTCTTCACCCTCAAGGGAGTGTTTTATGACAACATTATCAGAGTTTGTGGACAGGCTCAAAGCAAAGAGTACTTAAGCATGTCGGAGTGTACCCCGGAAGTGGCCCGTGGAGAGCTGTAGAGGCAGCACTGGATGGTGCAACAGCTGAGCCTCAGACCCAATTACGCATGAGTGAGCCCGGGGTTTACCGGCTGATCCACATACCTCTGAGGTGGCTGCAGAATCAGTAACTGTTAAAGAGTGCTGGCTATTAAGGAAACTATTCAGGGCAAGGCACAAACATTTGTCACAGGTATTCCGAGGGACGTGCATCTGAGATTAGGGGCTTTGCAATGATCATCTAAAAGGTCTTCTTAAGGAGCACTCATGGTGAATGCTGTAAATTCTTGCTCTCAAAAGCCAGATTTTAATACCTGAATCTTGAAAAGATCAACTATTTTCAATAAAAAGATCTTAATGTGTTTACTCAAGGTAACTGAGGAATAAACTTCAGCAGTGCCATTCCCATTTGAGAAGGGTATTGTAGACACACAGTCTTGCTGTCAGTTTTCCTGACATATTTTACAATGCGAGTTTACTTACTGCTCTTAGAGATACTGAGGTAGACCTACGTCTGTAAATACTGTGCTTTGTCTGTTATGTTTGACTGCCATGTTGAAAACAGAGTGTAGAATGGGATCAAATGCAGTGTCATTCTTTCGTTGCCTGACCTTCCGACATGCTGTGTGGTGTTGGTTCTTTCCCATACTTTTCGGATGAAATCCAAATGGAACAACTGACTCCATTGGAGTCAGTTGGCTCTGACTCCTGATGACCTTACGTATATCAAAATGAAACGTTGCCTGGTCCTGTGCCATCTTTATCATGGTCGGTATGTTCCAGTCCGTTGTTGTGGCTATGGTGCCTGTCCATCTCACTCAGGGTTTCCCTTGTTTTTTTACTGACCCCCTACTTTAGAGGGACATCATCAAGCATGATGTCCTTGTCTAGTGATACCTCCAACCTAAAGGGCTTGCCTTCCAGCACTTTATTGAGCAATGTTCTGTTGTGCTCCTAGGGTTTGCACTGGCTGGTTTTCAAAAGCAGGTCACCAGGCCCTTCTTCCTAGTAGATATCAGTCTGAAAGCTCTGCTGAGACCTGTCCACCATGGGTGACCCTGCTGGTATTTGAAATGCCGGTGACATAGCTTCCAGTGTCACAGCAACATGCAAGCCTCCACAGTACAACAAACAGACAGATGGGTGGTTAATTCTAGGAAAAGTCACCTTGTCGTTTCCAGTCACAGAAGAGGCCTCTGTTCAGTATGACATACGTGGGGTCCAGGGCAATGAGTGAAACATCCAGCTTCATTTCAAGTTTAAGCTTTTCTCCTTTTTCTTGAGTCTGTTTTGGACTGGGTCTCTGCAGGGGTGGAGGAGGGTGGGTTCAGCTTGCTTTTATTTCTTGTCTTCCCTGCTGAGCAGACCACCTCATCCCTCACAGGATGGAGCGGAGAGAGACAGGGCCTGAAGGTCCAGCCTGACTGGCTCCAGGCACTCTGCTAACGTTGTGCCTCTAGGGACCGGCGGTGCTCCAGACTGCCTCTTTCTCTCTTGGCTGCTTTTATGGTGCCGACAGGGTTGGCTCCTGCTGGAGGCTCTGAGGGAGCATGCTCCTGGCTTCTGGAGGCTGTTGGCAATCATAGGCACGCCTTGGCTTGTAGACTCGTCCTCCAATCTCTGCCTCCTTCTTCACTGGCCTTCTCCTCCCTGTGTGTCTGTCTCCAGTCTCCCTCACCTTTCTCTTACAAGGACATCCATCACTGGATGTAAGGCCACCCTAAATCCAGGGTGGTCGCATCTCAACACATTCCTTTTGTGACACCTGCAAAGACTCTATTTCCACATAGGGTCATACGCACAGGTACAGTGGGCTAGGACGTGGACATGTATTTCCGGGGGACACAGTTCAACCTGCTTCAGTGTCATTTAGCTAATGACCATTTTAATAACCTCTGTGCATCTTCCAGCGCCTCTGTGACTTCTGTGCAAAATGTGCTGGTTCCATTTTGTGGACGAGGACACAGAATAGGGGAGGGGCACGACTGCCTGGTGTGGAGCCTGAACAGAAGTCCCAGTGTGCAGGCTTCTCGCTACCCATAACACCTCATCAGGAAGTGGTCTTTTTCCAGACTTTATGGTCTGACTGAGACTAGAGGAACCCCAGAAGACATGGTTCCTAGACTCTCTGGTAACCCAGAGCTAAAACCATTCCCAAAGCCAACTCTTCAGACAAAGAATAGATTGGACTATAAGACATAAAATGATACTCGTGAAGAGTGTGATTCTTAGTTCAAGTAGATACATGAGACTAAATGTATGCCAGATGAGAAGGCAGAGGGGGACAGGAGATGGTTGAATGGACACAGGAAATCCGGGGTGAAAAGGAGGGATGTGTGGTCACATTATAGGGAGAGCAACTAGGGCCACATAACAATGTGTGTATAAATTTTTGTATGAAAAACTAACTGGAGCTGTAAACTTTCACCTAAAGTACAATTAAAAAAAAAGAGAGAAGTAGTCTTTAGGGAGCGATTTTTAAAGGAAAAGTGTTCTGGACAGCTTGATGTAACCCAGTGGCTCTGCCTGGTGACTGTCCTCAGTGGCAGTACCTCCACTGCCCTTGAGGATTGAGTGCAGTTCCCTACTCAGGCTTGGTGATTCAGCTCAATGAAGAGGCACAGTCACTTCACCAGGGCTGGCCTTGATGTGGCCCTGCATGTGGCAGCAGGTGACAGTGGCGTTGCCGGGTCCCAAGGCATGTCTCTGAGCGGTGGTGGTAATGGCTGACCAGGAGCCCTTGGTCAACCATGGCTGGACCCATGTGAAGGAGGAGCGCTGGCCAGAGCCTAAGCTCTAGACATGTTTGCATTAAGACCAGAGTGCCTGTGGAGACCACCAGAGCCAGGCGCTGGTGGTCAGCGTGGCTTCCGGCAGCCTGAGCTGAGGGCAGCTGTTCTGTTGGAAGAACCAGCCATTCGGCTGACACAGAGTGCCTGCGGGGCGGACCGCTCTTCAGAGTGGCTGCGGAAGACTCCAGAGCTCCAGCGGCCATGACACCGACTGGGGAAGTGGGGGGGGTCAGGATGGCGTCATGTGTTGCCCCTTGTCCAGGAGTAGAACCTGCGTGTGTCGGGGTCCTGAACTAAGCTTGAGGCTGCCTCAGTGCACCTCGTGCCTCTGGAAAGTGGTGTTGAGCCAAGCATGAGCTGGGCAAGGGGCTTTTACACAGAGGACACAGAAGCAGGCTGTCCTGGGGCTGTCCCAGAGGCTATAAACATTCCAGTTCCAGACACCATGATGGGCACAATGGACCAGGCCCCTGGTTCCAAAGCCTGCGTGGCTGCAGGACAGTTTTCCAGCTCTTTGTCAACTGTGTACATGTATGTCTGTGTAGTCATGTGTGTATTTGTGTGTAATGTGTGCGTGTGTCTATATATTTGTGTACGTGTGTGTACACGTGTCTTGTGTGCACTCGTGTGTGCATGTGTGTCCATATGTGTGTCTATGTGTACATGTGTGTCTGTGTATATGTGTGCATGTGTCCATATGTGTGTCTGTGTGCATGTGCGTTTGTGTGGACGTCTGTGCATGCATCTTATGTATGCATGCATGCCTGTCTGTGTGCTTGTGTTGTGTGTATGAATGTGTGTGTCTGTGTACATGTACACGTGTATACCTGTGCATGCATGTGTTCATGTGTGTCTGTATGTATTTGTGTGTGCATGTGTCCATATGTGTGTCTATGTGTATGTGTGTGTGCACATGTGTGCATGTGTGTTTTGTGCATAGGTTGATATCTACATGCGTACACACCACGTCTGTGTGAAGCAGTGCTCATTGCTTCAGCCCCGAAGGAATCCACCCCAGAGCTGTCCTAGCAGCGCTGGGCTTTCAGAGTTCTGCCCTTCAGACTAATGAGGTCCCTTCCAGGGTTTTCCCTCATGAAAGCGTCCATCTGCTTGGTTGGGGTATGGCTAGATGATTTGGGGTTTAGCTTTAATTCTTACAGAGCATTTACAAGAACCCTACAGCTCCCATCCCACCTGACAGTGAAAGAATGAATGCTTCCCCAGCCCGGAGACTGGGAACAAGGCCAGGCCATCCACCCTGGAGGTGGAATTTGACCACAACTGAGATATGTGAAAGTATGACCTTCACATGGGAACTCATAAGTTGGTCAACCGAGTTGAGTTTTCAAGGTCGATTTTTGTCTTTGATTGTTGACTTGGGCTCAGCTTACTGTGACAGATGGAATGTTAATGACGATTGCTTCGGTCCAACAGATAAAAGCAGAGAGCACAGCCAAGCCCCCGGCCCCCCTGCCCTGATGCTGCCTGCGGAGAGGAAGAACCAGGCCGGAGCCAAGGACAAGGTCCGTATCGGGGCCCTGCAGGCACTTTAAACCTTAAACCAGACTCCAAGGGTGAGGCTCCAGAACCAGCTGCTGTTGAGACCATTCCGACTCATGGCAGCCCCATGTGTGTCAGAGTAGAA
This sequence comes from Elephas maximus indicus, assembly GCF_024166365.1. NCBI lineage: Eukaryota > Metazoa > Chordata > Mammalia > Proboscidea > Elephantidae > Elephas > Elephas maximus. Next base: position 80,950,936 of record NC_064834.1, on the reverse strand, counting down.
CTGTGCTCCATAAGGTTTTCATGGCTGATTTTTTGGAAGCTGATAGTCAGGCCTTCCCTCTGGGTGGACTTGAACCTCCATCCTTTTGTTAAGTAGCCCAGCACTTAGCCATTTGCACCAGCCAGGGACTCAGTACACCTGAAACATCTGCTTCCCACGTGGCTATTGCCAAATGAATCCTTCCCTGTCTGCTGTGTGGAAGAGAACTGAATCTAGCAAGTTGTTTGAGAACACTGGGGGCGAAGGGGTAGGCAGAGGGTGCTCAGGCCCCAGAAGCTCACTGGGGATGCTCCACTAGGGGGAGGCTCAGGGAGCAGGCCAGGCTTCCAGTTTCCCTCTTCCCCACCTTTCCATGCTGGGGAGGCCACTCACAGAGCCGTGTTTGGGCAGAGACGCTGCTGGCCCAGGGCACAGTTCGTGTCTGCGCTTCACTGTTAAGGAAAACCCAATACACGTCTGTTTTCCTTTGAACATTCCAGCTTTGGATCCTTCTCTTTGCTTAGCTGCCAAATGGCATTTTAAAGATTGATTACACAGTTGATTCACTGAGTGTCTTCAGTAGTGCAGCTCTTGCTCTGAACAGCCCAAATGGTCCGCTTTTATCACTACATTTAAAAATCGCAGACCGTACTTCCTTTGCTCTGATCTTTCGACTATCCTGGAGCTGCTGGTCTGTTTCAGTGTTGTGTGGAGATCTTTTTTACTTGATTGTTTTCAGGTACTTCTCTGCCTCGAGGTCTTTAGTCACGTTTGTCCTCAGTGGCTTTTGGACTGGCTTCCCATTTAGCATCATTCCTGCCCGGGGTGACCACGGACGTCGCCTCTCCTCCTAGATCACTAGTGCCGTGCTAAATGGCATAAAGTAGTCACACGTACCTGCACAAATTAAACCTTTGCTCCCTGATGAACGCTTTTCCTATAAGAGATTAACATCCATGCCAGAATCACATATTAATTAAGCAGATAGCCTTTCTGGTGCTTCAGATAAATACTCTATCTCTGGGTTCTGTGAGTCTAATTCACTTTTATTACCTTAGTGTGGAACAGGAGTTTTATACCATGATTAGCCACTTTTATCGCCAACAGGAAATCACAACCAGCGTGAACCTCGTGAAGAAGGCCGTGGTAATTAGCGGTAGACAACGTTGGTGTCACCCAATTTAAGTGCCAGTCCCCACTGCAAATTACGTCCTACCATATTTACTTGAATAATTAGCGGGGATAATCTACGACTCAGAGACTCTTCCCGACTTTCCACTGTTCAATTAACTTCATAATGAAAATTCCCGCTCGTTCTTCTAATTGGATTAGTAATATAAACTCTAGTCTTAATATTTTTTTAAGACAACTGTTTCCAAGTCTTCCCTGTTAGGCTAATTATTTATCCGGATCTTATTTTCTTACAGGGAACAAAGATATTTTCTGCTAACAGAAAAGTGCAAAAAACTTACAAACTTAGAGTTCACAATAACCATCCAGTTGCTCTCATGTCAGCCCTGACTCATGGCAATGCCACGTGTGTCACAGTAGAACCGTGCTCATAGGGTTTTCCATGGCTGAGTTTTCAGAAGTAGATTGACAGGCCTTTCTTCCAGGGTGCCTCTGGGTGGAACCGAACCTCCAACCTTTTGGTTAGCAGCGAAGCATTACTTCAGCATTAATTATACAAGTTAAAATAATTTACTGAACTTATTTATCACAAACGTCTATCAAAATGAACATGGGGAGATCCCAGTAAGATACCAGGACAAATGCCTGTGAGACAACCAACCCCACCTTTCCCTTGGGACTTGTGTGACATGTCAGTGAACTCTGTACCAGGAGCCAGGGGCCACACAGAAGCTGTCTTCTTCATGCTCATCTTAGGATGTGTCCCAATGTCCCTGCTGACATGGTTCCTCCAGCGATGACCACCTCGTGATGACAGGGATCTTCCTCATCCTCATTTCACTGGGCTCAGCAGAAGGCAGCCTCACCGCAGTTATCCATAGTCTCCAGAGGCCACCTTTGTTGGGTCCATTTGTTTGGGATTTATTTCATCCTTGACTTTATAGATACTTTGGGTTCTTTTCACTTCTGTTCAAATTGTGTATCTTAGTGCCTCCAGAGTTTAGCCCTTTCCTTTCAAACATCGCTATTGGAAAGCATCTGAGACAACGAAAGTGAGTCGTGGGGTTTCTGTGCAATTGCTGTCTCCTTTGTGTGGCTACCTTTGCAATGGGCGCTTCACCAAAGGGTTTTGAAGCACCTACCTCATTTGGTTGAGACGGGTCAATCAGTCGGTTAATCGCTTTCTCACCTATGGTATCTCATACTGTTCTGACATTAATAGATGGTGGTAGAAAGAGAGATTCCAAAATTTTAGGACGACATTCAAAATTGTTTTTTCATGAATCTAGTGGTTTAATTTCTCCCGAAATCCTCAGTTGAGAACACTATTGTTGCTTTGAAAAATGTACTACTGTCTTTTTATCTCAACTGACTTTCTGAGAGAGAGTAAAATCATTATCATGGTACCCTAACTTTGAGATTAAAACCATGGAAACAGCTGGGAGGAAGGAAAAAAAACCCTTTCGTCACCACTAGGATTTACCACACTAGCTGTGAATTCATTGCTCTTATAGCAGCTCAAAAATGTGGCACTTTTTTTTTTTTTTTAAATTCTCATTATCATTATGCAGCCGCGCTAGAGGAAGCCTGGTCTGGACCCGGTTCCCATGACTTCCAGGACCCGAGGCCTGCCGTACCGCTGTGCAGCTCCACGCTCGTCTGACTCCTGAATCCCCCTTTATGCTGGAGTGACAACTGTCCACATCTGCTAACTTTGGGCAGCTTTTGTTTCTGTCTAAATTCTAATCAAAATGTCAAGTGTCCCAGCATAGTTTTTTTTTTTTTTAATTTCTTTTTAATTTTGGGGAATAATTCTTCTTCATTTATTCCCTAAACGTTAGGTGACGTCGTGTTTGAAGCTTCTTTATTTTTTAAATGGGGAGTCACAGACTGATGCCGTTCAACGCCTGCAGTACGTCAGCATCGCTGCACTGCATAAACCAGGCTCCACGAGCCCAACCCCCAACTGCATGACCCATGAGGCTGGGATCAGCTCTGGAGAAATTGGACACTCTGAGGGCCTGGGATTGTTAAGACTATGAGCGCGTCACTTCCCCTGCCACAAAGGACGTTCATGGGCCAGCCCCAGCCGTGCCCAGTGCCCCTCGTGGCTTCAGGCTTTCTGCCATGAATGCTCGGGTGTCTCTAACTGCTGGATCAGGCTCGTTCCAGAGATGCAGTCAGTGAGATTTCCTTTCCCAGAACAAAAACAGTGGTGCAAACAGTTTTCAATCCACTACCAACTGAAAGGTTGGAGATTCGAACCCACTGGGAGGTGCCTTGGAAGAAAGTCCTGGCAACCTACTTCCGAAAACCCTATGGAGCACACTTCTGCTCTGACATACAGGGGGTTGCCATGAGTTAGGGTCAACTAGACAGCAACTGGTTTTGTTTTATCTGTTTGGAGATGGGCAGGCCTATCGGCAGGAGACTTTGTTATTCTTCACCGGGTAGCCTGTAACTGAAGAAAGATGACTGTTTAAAAATAAGTAACTGACCACCCCCTTCTCTTTCTGTTTAAGGAGCCGCCCGCTATCCTTGTGAGAGGAGAGGAGAGCCTAGCCAAGGGCAGCAGGCCTGTGGCTTCCGCCCCGGTGCCCGGATCCCCCTGGTAAGACCCTCTGAACCCCGAGAGCCCTGAGAAAGATTGTTGCCTTGTCGCAGCTCTTGCTTGTTGCCGCCAAAGAGAAACTCTGCTCCCTGGACAGTACGGGGCTTTAAAAACTAATTTGCAGCTCGCGAGAGGCATAGCTCCACACTGTGCTCACGTCCTGCAGAACGAAAAACAGCATTTAAGTGATAAGTGATCCTGCTCCAATGTGTGTGTAACGTGTGTTAAGTCAGAGCGCTGCCACGTGTAGATCAGGGAAGGCTGCGTTTGAGGAAAATGTAGGCTGCTTTACACTTCAAAGGCCTTTTCTCCCTGGACTCTGAGAAAAAGAGTGACTGAGCGTTAATTATGGTTCACCTGGCCCTCTCCACGTGCCCTGGGAGGATTCCAGAAATGTGAGTACGCCACACTCAAAATACCTTCCACAAGGGAGCCACAGGCTTTGGCTTTTAAAGATGCCCTTTTATAATGGAGTCATTTGGAAGCAGAATAAAAAGGTTATTATAGTAAAAATTAGCTTTAAAACTTGAAGATTAGAGGCAGGTATACAGCGGGGAGGAGCGGCTAATTTAGTGAACAGAAAGAGCAACTGCTTTCATAGGTTAAAGTACCAACAGGTATGTGGGACCAAGGGGGACCCCAGGGCTGTCAGCCTCCAGTGCTTCGTGAGGGGCCCCCTCAAGGGCCGTTAGGAAGCACGTGGGCACCCATTGTGCCCTGTGGTCGTGCTCTGGCCATGGCTCATTCTGGTCAGCCGTGCTCAGAGCAGGAGGGAAAGCAGTGGGGGACTGGGCATCTTTGCCTGGTCGGGGTCAGGGTCAGCAGGACCTGGTGGCCTCTGCTCTCTGCCTTCAGGTGACACTGCTCAGCACCTAGAACGTGTCTCAGGTGAGCCTCCTTACACGATGAACAAGCTCTCAGTGTGTCTAAGGCAGCACACTTCACAGTGAGCCCTACCTGAGGGTCAGGTTTATTCTGCAGACTATGTGAATCCATCACACTGCCGCCACCATGCTGCATTTGGAGGCCATAATTCTGTGGAAGACGTGGCCTTACACACCAGAACGTTACCATGGTGAATGCTGTGGAGAGTCCTCCTGGATGATATCCTGTTAGAACTCAGCGTGTGAACTGGATTTGGGAAATTGGCCTGTCTCAGTGTGGATCCTTTATCTGTAAATTATAAATCAGTGCATGGACCCTCTCGGCCCAGTGAGGTGGTGGGGCGAATTTAATTACCTGGGCACCCCTATGAAGAACGCCATCCCCACAGGAGTACATCCGATTGGGCGCAGGGGAGAGTGTGGAATGGAAGACCACCAAAGCCAGGAAGAGGACCACAAGTGGGGTCATCAGGCATTTCTAAGGGTGGAGTGAGTCTGTGAACTGGATGCTTCCAGAAGGTGGAATGGATGAGGGCGGGGGTAGAGTGGGCAGGAAGGCTGGGTTAGGAGGGTGTGATGGTCAGTCATATGGGTCAACCTGCCCAGGCTGTAAAACCAGTTGCACGAGTGAGTGGGGAGCCCTGAGGTGAGCCCAAGGGGCAGTGGTATAGTCGGCGTGCTGATGGAGAAGAGCCACGTACCACAAAGGGCACCAAGGAGTGGGATGCCCCATGGAAATGTGTGTTTTGGATCAAAACCCGTCTGCTCACTTGAACCCATACACTGTTTCCCTGTGGTGACACCAGGGCTGTGGTGTCTCCTGTGCACCTCTCACTTTGGGGGTACAAACACTCATCCGACCTCAGTCCCCTAGAACGAGTTTTCTGACTTTGCTGAGCAGCCACCTGGCTGAGGATGTGCGTGTTGAAAGGTCCCCGCGTACCTTAGAGGTCAGGCTGGCACTTCCACTGGAGATCAGGGCCCTGGACATTGGAGGGTGAGGATCAGGTGTCCACCCTGGCTCCCCTGCTGCTGCATTGCCCGATGGAGAAGAGTCTTTGCATGTGGCATGGTACCGAATCCTCATTAATCTTGGTATCACACATGTGGAAATCTTGGTAATGGCACACTTTACTGACACTGCAATCTGCCACCAGGAAAGGACCCCTGCCACAGGGAACCCAGACCATTCTACTCAGTTAACTCAATCGTCCACCGCAGTCACCATTCACCGGGTTTGTTAGTACCCAGCCTGTGTCAGAGCCAACCATGTCCTCCAGGAGAGGAAGGGCAAAGAGACCTGCCCGCTGGGGGGTAGGTGGCCTCAACACCTGCCATCTCCGCCCACCAGCTACCTCCACGTTGTTGTTGTCTGTTGCTGTCATGCCAGGTTGGCTCCTACTCATGGCGACCTTATGCACAACTGAATGAAACATTGCGTGGTCCTGCACCATCTTCACGATTATTGACATGTTTGAATCCATTGCTGTGGCTGTTGTGTGGATCCACCTCATGTAGAGTCTCCCTCATTTTCCCTGACCCTCTACCAAACATGTTGTCCTTTTCTAGTGATTGTTCTTTCCCGATGATGTGTCCAAAGTTAGTGAATCGAAGTCTCGCCACCCTTGCTTCTAAGAAGCATTCTGGTTGTATTTCTTCTAAAACTGATTTGTTCATTCTTCTGGAAATCCGTGGTATATTCAATATTCTTCAACCTCCACGTTAGGTCCTTTGAAACCATCAGTGTCTTGGACAGTTCTCTCAGTGGGACCTCACAAAAGGTCTCTCAGTAGGACCTAGGCCATGCAGACCTGAGGACTGAGCCTACAGAGGACTCAGTGAGAGCACAGCAGACTGAATGTGGTATCTGGCCCTCCTGTCATCAGTGGGGTATAGACACGAGGCCAAACCTACGATGAGCCTGTGGGCTCTCACACTGATTTGGTGGCATGGTTATGGTTTGCCTGTTTCCTTTGAGCTGACAACCTGGACCTTCCTGCCCCCCAGGGCAGACCCCTCCTTTACCCCTGGAGTCCCCGGGCCTTCTGCTCTTGCCACAGTCTCTGAGGACGTCCCACCTGTGGAGGGTTGCTGCCAACTGCTTGTAGGGCAGGGGCAGGCCTTGTAGTGGGGGCACACCTGAGGCATTACACGTGGGGTGGGAAGAACGTGGCCTCCAGATGGTGAGTTTGGGGATACAGGGAGGTCCTGCGGGGGCTGTCAGCTGGGACAGTGACATGGTGTATGGCCAGGACTGCTGACAGGTTCTGCTGATGGGTTCCGATATGCGCAGTGCGTGAGCCCTCTCTGTGTCTCGTGGCCAATGTCCAGAGCTTCTCCTCAGCCTCTTGGGAACCTTGTACTCTTCATAACGACATGTCTCCTGGACAGCGGTCCTCTTCTCAGCCAAGCACCAGGCATACCTCAGGACAGCAAGGGGACCAGGGGACCTAGGCTGCCAGCTCAGGCCAGACCCTAGAATGAGATACTCGGCTACACATTTCAGAGCTCAACCTGAGACCAAAATTCTCCTAAGAAAACTTGGCTTCTAGAAAATTCAGTGTAGACTGGGCAAGCCAAGCAGGCTGGGCTGATACAGACACAAAGGATATAGGATATCACCATGCCTGGAGGCAGTCGTAATGACAAAAATAAAGGATAAGATGTTTTGGAATCTACTCAAGATATGGAAAATGAAAATCAAATTATTCCCACTCTTGGTCAACTTTCTTTTACTGTTACTACATTCTTAATAATATTGAAGCTGAGAAATTTAATATTTGAGAGGACAGCGGTGTAAACCAGAGATTCTAAACCTAACGTCTGTAGACGTGTGGACGAAACTTGCCTTTTCAGACGAAAATCTTCCAGGATTTTTTTAATGTTGCGTTAGTTCCTTGGCAGACATGCTAGAAAGTGAGAGGGTTGTTTGACTTGGTTTAAAAGTGAGGAGAGACAAAGGGCAGTGTTTCTGCTCGTTCTCTGGGGGACACTGCTCCATACTAGTGTACTGAGTCAATGCATAGGGGATGCCAAAAGCAAACAGGAGTATTTCTAATTATGCTCAACTGTATATGATTTGGAGCCCTGATGGCACAGTGGTTAAGAGTTCAGACTGCTAACCAAAAGGTTGGCAGTTTGAATCCACCAACTGCTCCTTGTAAACCCAATGGGGCAGTTCTACTCTGTCTTATACAGTCGCTATGTATCGCAATCGACCCTACGACAATGGGTTTGGTTTTTGGGTTTGTATATGATTTTTGGAGTCCCTGGGTGGTGCCAATGGCTAACATGTTCAGCTGCTAACCAAAAGATTGGAGGTTCAAATTCACCCAGAGGCATCTCAGAAAAAAGGCCTGGTAATCTGCTTATGAAAAATCAGCCACTGAGAACCCTGTGGAGCACAGCTCTGCTGTGACACACATGGGGCCTCCATGAGTCAGATTCAACTCTATGGCAACTGGTTATATAGGAATTTCTCTGCTATTCTAATTTCCAAGAGAGAGGGCAGATGCAAAGCCTCCTTGAAAGCATTAAAGTAACACTGAAAGCTTCAGAAATACAAAATGGATGCCATGAGAATCGATAAAAGTAGAGAAGGAGCCACACGCTAGTTCTGCTCACACACCTATGCCAGTTCAGCCATTAAAATTCGTTTCAGAGTCCAGATTAATTCCTGTGGTCAACTCTGTTATCAGAAGCTCCAGTACCGTAACAACACTGAGTAGATCCAAGGACGCCATAATCGGGGGCATACTATTCTAAGAAGAAAAAAGAAAATGAAGACTACATATCACCTTTCACAAAAAATGATACCCTAACAACCACCAAATGAGAAGTACGAGTTTGCATCAATGAAACTGGAATTATTTTTTCTTCAATCTGCTCCTAGTTTTAGGTATACTAATACTAGAATACCACTGTTTTAGTCTCTTGAGGAATTTCTGTTTAGTCTTTTTTATCATTTGGTTTTTTGACCCAAATGGCAGTTTTGGGGGTTGAACCATTCTGGTAGTGGAGGGTAATTACAGTGTTTTTATTGTAGTTGTTAATGACTTAAGGAAATTTCATAGATAATTGCTAAACAGAGTGTAAAATCCATGAGTTTATGGCTTAAAGTACAATAAATGCCAAAGATTAACATTTTACAATTATCTATAAGAGTATATGGATTTACAGGTAATCATGTTTTCGTGAACATTGGTTTTAGAATTATATCATTTTCTAAAAAATACAGACTGATGTGAGTTTTTTTCATGAAACTAATTTATTAATAAAAATAATTTATTAATAGCACAGCCAAAGTCCTTTTTTTAAAATAATGACTTAGAAAGAGAGAACCTGTACTAGAAGAAAGAGAGGAGTGCTGTATCAACTGGGAGGTTGGCAACTTCAGAAGGTGCCACTTCCTATCAAAGCTGATTCATGTTTTATCAAAAGAAGCAAAAGTAGTTAAAATGCCAGAGTTATACAGTGCATTATCAAAATGAGTGTGGTACATTTGTATGCTGTTAGTAAGTTATATCACATCTCCGGAGCTAATGGCCACTTTTACATCCCTGCCTGGAGAAGTGGGAGAATGAGGGGTACGCTTTTGTAGAACTATGATACGTGGTGAGCGGCACTAGCAGTTCTTGTGACAGCTGACTAGCATTCAAAATCCCACATATGGGCCTTGGTTCTCTTGATTTTATGTGAACACCATGTTTTTTTTTTTTTTTAATTCTGACTTTATTTGATACTTGAGCACCTATTGATAACTGGTTCTGTTTGCCGTAAACACATCTTTTTATTAATATACAACTATTCTTTTATCCGGTGTGAGTCCCTGGGTGATGCAGATGGTTAAACACTCATCTACAAACCGAAAATTTGATGATTCAAATCCACCCAGTGGTGCCTGGGAAGAAAGGCCTGGCGAACTACTTCTGAGAAACCAGCCATTGAAAACACTATGGAGCACAGTTCTACTCTGATGTACATGGCGTCACCGAGAGCTGAAATCGACTCAACAGCAACCAGTTTTGGATATTTTAAAATATTTCTCTGAATATTGGTAACGAACATGTTTGGCTTTTAAAGAGTTAATTTCAAAAACATGTTCTGGGATGATGTTGGTAGAACCTTTCAAGAAAAGAAAGCTTCCCAAAGCATACTACCTGTGGATGATAATCAACAAGAGAAGGGCATTAGAAATCACAGCTACTAAGTGAGGAGGTGGACTTGGTCATGTTAGCTGCGTCTCTTTTTATGTACGCAACTACTTGGCATACAATTGTGCTAACTAACTTTATCGATGACACAACATCACTCTTCTTTGAATATGTACCACTGAAGAGAAACCAAATGTCACTTTGTCCCCTTTGGATAATTGAGTCTTTTATTATGTAAGGAAAGGAACAGGTGAGGAGTTATGTGTTGGGGAAGGGATACTAATGTTAATTTAAATGTCAAATCGAATTAGTGAAGGCAAATGGAAGCGGCTGCATGAGGAAGCTGCCATTTAGATCCACTTTAAGAGGTCCCCAGAGATGGCGGCTCCTTCAATGGAGAGTGGGGTGTGCCATTTCCAGCTTTGTTCTTGGTTCACTGTGATAGCTCTCCCGGTGCTCTTGCTGTAATCCTGAGACAGTGATAGGCTTTGAAGAGCCCCTGGCCTGTGTAGGACAGTTTGCTGATGCTGTGGATCTTAAACTGGGCAGGGAAATCAGAGGTTGGGGTATTTTGCTGCAATGAGAAATAAGCCTTTTTTGGTTTGAGAATGACCCAGTCTCTGATTGTAGCAAGAGTGAAGGAGACAGCATTTTAAATCAGTATGAAGGCAGATGCTTCTGTAAGCCCTCAGCAGTGGTCAACATGAATTTCCATGGAAGCCTTTTGTTTTTGGAAGACAGTATGTGGGCCCTGGATGATGCTTCTAATATTGAGAACAGGCTTCCTGAGGGTTTTGCATCCTGTCTCTGCAAGGTTGGAGAGACAGTCAGCCAGGGCTTCAGACTAGCTAGGGTTGGCTCCTGCTGGTCACTGACTGGCTTTTTTATACTGTTCATTACTTAAAAATTGGAAAATTAGTTCACATGCGATAACTAAAGATCAATAGACAAAATCTTTCAAAGTATGGGGTTATGCAAAGAAGTTAAAAAATGATGACCTTTAAGAGTAAAAACATACAAACACACATTTAGTTGAATTTTTGTTACCAGCTAAAATATCCTCCTTTTATATTGTATGAGAACTGATCTGAGAGGGAGTGGAGGAAGTCTTCCCTCTCCTGCTTTTTCTTCGTCTCTCTCTTTTGATCTCTAACTGGCATGTCTTCTCTGCATGTTTACTGCCTCATAAGGAACAGAGAGGAAAGTTGTCCACCTTCCTCAGGAAAGCAAACTGTGCTGAACTTTCACTTCCAGCAGGTGGGGGTCCATGTGCCCTCAGATATCCTGAATTTAAATGTGTGGCACTCACACTCCCCAGCTTCTTGAGGATCTTCCATCTAGAATTTCACTTTGACAACACTAACCTGACTGACCTTTTCAAAAGAGATGACAAGATTCTCTATGTCTTGGAGCTGAATAAATAAACATGTAGCACTTGCCCTGGCCCAAAGCTGCTCTTACACAAAAATGATCATAAATTTCTATAGTCAGTATTTGTCCTTGTAACAGACAGAACATCTATTATGTGTATGCTCATCACTAAAACTATTGCTGTTGGGAGCTGTAGTCTGAGATGCTGGATTGGAGAACATGGCTTAGGAAGGAAGGTAGGAGGGAAGTTTTTTAGTCTCTCCTCTTTGAGTCTGTGTGAAGGTGGGCAGCTCACCCTATCTGCATGTGGAGGAAGACTGGGTGCCCCATCCTGACCAACCAGCCTCTTCCTGGGGACCAAGTCCAAGAGGGGGTGGGTGGCAAAAGGGAAGGAGAGAAGAGAGCAAAGGGCATGTGGATGCTGCTGTTGTGTGTTTAGAGATCTCAGCTGGGAAATGTGGCTCAGAGAGCATCAGGCCATGTCCCAGCTGGCAGGATACTCTTCCTGGTATGGGTGTGGGAGGGCAAAACTGTGTGTGTGCATGTGTGCTCATGTGTGCATGTGTGTGCATGCATATGTTCAAAGTTTGGAGAGAGAAGCAGAAATGCCTTCCACCTCTTAGAGTTTATAAACATTGGAGTTTAAGCCACGACCTCAGCTGCTAACCAAAAGGTTGGAAGTTTGAGTCCACTCAGAGGCACTTTGGAAGAAAGGCCTGGTGATCTACTTCCAAAAATGAGCCATTAAAAACCCTGTGGAGCACATTTCTACTCTGACACACATGGGGTTGCCATAAGCTGGAATCAACTCAGTGGCTGCTGGTGGTTGGTGTGATATTTGAAGGATGACGACGGGAATCCTTTTGCACAAAGAGCAGCAACCGTCATTTTTCCCTTTTAACAAATCCAGATCTTCATATATTGGGGATGCTAAGTGTGGCTGTACTGTACACCAGACTTAAATAACTCTGATACACTAATTGTATCCTCCGGGGTATAGGGACAGTTAAGGAGAAGAGGGAACATGGCAGCTATCCAGAAATTATACAGCATGATTGAAGATGGGAAACATACGTATTACTTAAAATGTGCATAAAATGATACATAAAATTAATTTTGCATGTTACAGCTGGCTCAGTCTAGTTGAAACCAACCGTAACAAGTGGATGGGCAGATCTCTGTGGGATAACCACACTTATTTATACTGCCACAGATGCTTGGGTTCAATTCCACAAGTTTCCCTAGGGCACAGGAACTGGGTTCTTTGCAGCCTGGATGTAAATCTGTACCATGTTAATTGTCATCACTCAGCTCTCTCCCAGGAAATAATCACCTATTGTGGCCTTAATTTGCTCCACTCTTCCCTTGCTTTAGAAGCATGGCCATGGTGAGACAGGCAGTTGGCGATTGTTTCTTACACATTGAACCATTCCAGGTGACTGGCTCTTCCCTGTGCTGAGTATGTAATGGTGGGCATCGCTGCATCAAGAGCTAGAAACTTAGACTTAATGTATCCCCCAAAGCACCAAATTTACAACAAAGATTGATCTAGAATCTGGGGAGAGTTTGGCCACGTAAATCTCCAAACATAAATCCTCTTTCTTGAGTTAATGGCAAAGCTCGAGAGCTTTGGCAAATACTTCAGGGACTCAGTGGGAAGTGAGCTGTGTTGACCTGATGACGAACCCACATCTGTGGCCTTATCATGGGGAGGACATTTTGGAATGTGTGTTTTCTAGCATCTCAGTGCATTTGCTTCTTTAGGAAAAGGAGTGGTGGAAACTTTAAGACCCTGGACCAAATATCAACAGCACTCAGCAGGGGTACCCCGGAGCTCTAAGTTCCCTTGAGTGAGTCTTGGGCAAAGGGTCATTTGGTTGTGGAAACCAGGATTCAGGAGGGCCCCCACCCCTGCTGGAAGTCAGTCCCAAAGCATCACCTGAGCAGCCCTGCCCTTCCCTCTCTCCACTGGAGGAGGCCACGTACTCAGCATCCCTCAGTGGGGCCCTCAGAGGATCCCTGACTCTATGCATGGCTGCCTAGACCTACCTGCCCAGACCCAGCTGCGTGGACCACTGTCCAGACTTACCTGCCCAGAGCCACCTGTTCAGATCCACATGCCCAGACCCAACTGCATGGACCACTGCCCAGATCTACCTGTCCAGTCCCACCTGCCCACAGTTACCTGTCCAGTCATCCTGCCCAACACAATCACCTGCCAAAACCCACCTTCCTAGTTCCACCTGCCCAGACCCCAGCCTGCCTTCAGCCTGCCATCAGGTCGATGTGAGATCTGGGAGTGGCAGCTTGGAGTCCAAAGCTGGGAGCCTCTGGTCCTCACTCTCCATGGCACCACACAGCCGGGCCCTGCTTGTTCCAAGCCGGGAGTGGTGGCTTGTCTTCACTACCATGCTGACTAGAACGTCTCAGGATCCACTCCTTGTCCTAGGTGTTCAGGAGAATAATGGCTTCCATAGACCACCCAGGAAGGCACATCTGTTCCAAAGATCAGCGGCTATCCCAGAGCTAGGTGTAAGAGTCCTGGGGTTGGCTGAGGCCTCTGGCCCAATGAGGGCTGGACAGAGCTGACCCCATGCCTGTGCCCACTAGCGCCTCCATCCACGGTCTCAATCTGAGTTCCTATGGCTGGCCAACTCCTTAACAACGCTCATAGGAAATACCTGTCTGCTCCTGGGATAAATTAAACATGCCCAAACCGCTTCCAATTCAGCAGATCTTAATTAACTGAGCTCTTCTCAGCGAGCTTTTAAAATCACAACTTCACTTACCCCTCAGCCCGCTGCAGCAATGGCAGTGCTGAGGTTTGGTGGGTCGGGTCTTATTCTTGAAACCCAGAGGGCAGATTTTGCAAGGAAGATGGAGGCCGTGGGGCAGGCATTTCTCCTGCTGTGGGCACTTTGTGCCACTGTGCACTGGAGAGCTTCCTGGGCGGTCCCCCTCCCACAGTGTTTGTCTTGAGTCAGGATCCAGATCCTGTGCCTCAGATGGGGTGGGGATGCCTGGGGCGCTGCTGGGAAGAGACTTCCAGGGAGAGGGGATAGGGGCAAGGACGGAACGAGTGGGGCTGCACCCTGAGCCCAGTGCTCTGGGCCATGAACACACCTGAGACTCGGGCCCCTCTTACTCTACACCAGAGGGTTCTAAGCTGCAGGTGGCTGCAGGGCAGGCATGGCCTCCGGGTGTGGCAGGGACTGGCAAGGGTGCTTACCTGGAGAAGGGGCAGCTGTGGCTGGGGTCTGGTGACCTGCCAGTAAAGTCGACCTGGGGAGGTGCATCAACAGCGACCGTGGCCAGGGTTCTGGAGCCAAATTGGAAAGAGGAGAGAAGAGCAGATTCAGAGCCAGAATCGAGGTGGGAGGGAGCTAAGAAATCCTCCTGAGCAGCCCAGCCCAGCCACGCCCTGAGAATCAAGGCCTGAGGCCCAGGGCAGTGGGGTCACTGGCTAAGGCAGTGCAAAGAGACAGTGAGCCCACACTGGATGCAGGTCTCCTAGGTGACAGCTCCTCCTCCCACTGACTCTGGAGGGAGGAAGAACCAGCAGCTCCCAGGGGTGGGGGAGGGGCACTGATGTGGGTGTGCATGTGTGTATCATGTGTGCTTTGTGTGTGTATGTGTCATGTGTGTGCTTGTATGCACATATGTGTGCACATTGTGTTTGCATGCATGGTGTGTACGTGTGTGCCTGTATTACATGTTTATGTGTCATGTGTGTATTTGTGTGTGTGCATGTGTGTATGTGTCTACATGTACATATACGTATGTGTATACTGGGTGTTTGTGTGTACATGTGCATGTGTGGTGTGTGTGGTGTGTGTGTATGTATGTGTGCCTGCCATGTACTAATGTGTATGCATGTGTGTTGTGTGTGTCTGCATGTATACATGTGTGTATGTGTGTCATATGTTAATGTGTGCATGCATGTCGTGTGTATGTGTCTGCATGTGTATGTGTGCATGCTGTATATTAATGTGTGTGCATGTGTGTTGTGTGTATGTGTCTTCGTGTGTGTGTGTGTGGTATACGCATGTGTGGTGTATGTGTGCATGGCGTGGGGTAGGCTCGGTATGCCTTCTTGGCTGGGGACAGCAGTACTCGTGATGTGTCTGCTGCACCTGGATTGCATAAACTGTTCTTTGTCCCCCCAGGTGAGGTCAGAGCCCCTGTGGGAGTGTGGGGGTCACACAGCGGCTGTGCGGGCAGACAGGGATGCAGAGAGATGGGGTGCTCCCAGAGTTTTGCACTCAGGCCAGGTGCTGTCAAACCTCATGGAGAAAGTAGCTCATGCAGGACTGTGAGGGGCGGCTTTTCCAGTCTCAGCCCCAGCCCGCAGGAGGTTCCCATGCCTGATGTGGAGCTGTGGACGCCACTTGCTGCGCCTTGACAGGCCTGATACTGGGAAGAAGGGGCCTGAGCTCCACATCTCCCCATCCCGTTGTGCTCCATGCAGACCCCATGGAGTGCACGGTGGAAAACAGCCCCCTCCCCACAGCAAAGCCGCCCCTGCCCCGACCCGCGCCCCACCCCGCCCCGCCCCGTAGCACAGGTCTGTGAGGTGCTTAGAGCAGCTTGGCATGGCTGGTTGCCGAGGAGCACGGCCCTGGCCCTGGAGCATCCATCAAGGGTCTGCCAGCATCCGAGGGATGGAGTCACGTTCCCATCACAGGGTTTATGTTCCCTGCTAGCCTGCATTTCCGTCTGGGGAGTTCAAGCCTTAGCTGAATTGTGCATAATTTATATAAAAAAAATATAGCACAGTATAATTACCTTCAGCTTTATACTCAATAAAAGCTTCTTCTGACAGCCAGCTCCCGCACTGTTAAACCACGCAGACCTCCACGGCCAAAAGTTTGAGCATCTCCTGCCTGGCTCCTGGAGGCAGGCACACGTCTCTCCTGTGGGCACAGAAGGGACCCTCACTGGGCCAGGGCTCTGTCTCCCTCTGCCAGCCCCGGCCTTGGCCATCCAGCCCCACACAGGGCCACAAGCCCGCCTCTCCCTGAGTTGTCCCCCCTCTGATGAAGGAAGGGGCCTGGTGGGAGCAGGGAGCTGTCTGGCTTTGATTTCCCCATAGCAGGATGGACCACTAGGATAAGCAAGTATCCATTCTAATCCCCACCTACAGAGACAATGAAACTGAGGCCAGTGGGGGAGGGGCTTTCTCAAGGTCACCAGAAGGTCAATGGTAGGTCTGGGGATGGAGGGTATGGCACTCAAGACCCCAGGCCAGCTGTGGCCACTGCCTCAGGCTCTGTGCATGCGATGTGGGCTCCTATTCTGATGCTGGTCACAAAGCTGGTACTCGGGACCAGGAGGAGCCCAAAGGGTAAAGAAGTCCACAGGTTAGTTCATCTCAAGCTTCGAGGCTTCAAGCAATACACACCATTCTCTCGTAGTTCTGGATGTCAGAAGTTCAAAATCAGCCTCCTTGGGCCCAAACCAAGATATGGGCAGAGCTGGCCCCCTCTGGAGGCTAAGACAAGTCAGGGGGCAAAATCCAAAGCCGGAGGCCTGCCCTTGGTGGTCTTGATTAGTGCTGAACACACGATGGCCAGAATCCAAACTCCCACATGTATTTCAAACTCACTGGGAAACGTCTTCTGTCCCAAGCACTTTTTCTTTCTTTCTTTTTTGATTTCTTTTTAACCTTTTCTCCTCTCTGATAAGGCTCTACATATAAGGGACTTTGAAACTGTATAGTATTCTTTCCAGATATTTTTGCTTCATATATATGAAAATACAAAACTCAAAATTTAAGTCTTTGCTCCTCTAAAAATGAACCAGGACAGTGGGGCTGAAGTTGCTCATTAAAGTAGCCCATTTCATTTCTGCCGCTGGCAGGGAGCAGCTGTGGATGCCTGTCTTACTGGAGGCCGGAAACCCCCATGGCACACACAGAACTCAGTGGAGACGTTAGGAAGCCACTCTCCAAGTCACTGAGTCCTTGGGTCCCCAGCAGTAGGCGCGGCACAGGCTCTGCATCTGGAATGAGATTTCATTAAAACAGACAGTCGGTGCTCCGAGAAGAGCTCCTGACCTTGAGCAACCTCGTTAAGCCACTTGGCTTTGCTGGACTTTGGTATCCATCCTGATAAAATGGCGGTCATCATAGGTCTACCTGATACTCAGAAGAGATAAAGCATGAGAAAGATCTGTGAAACACCTCAAAGCCAGGCGTCCTCATTATTACTCATGCTTTACATAAATACGCTTTGCAAACGTGTGGATCTCAGTTCTGGGGTGCTTTGGTTCAGGGCACACATGAAGAGTTTTTTTTAACTCAACGTGAGTGATTGACCGAGATGTGCTTCTAATTAAAACAGGTGCGTGGTCTGGACAGGTGATGACCGGGTCTTCTTCTTCAACCCAACGATGCAGCTGTCTGTCTGGGAGAAGCCTCTGGACCTCAAGAACCGTGGGGACCTCAACAGGATCATCGAAGACCCTCCGCATAAGCGCAAGCTAGAGGCGTCAGCAAGTAACCACAGCTGGGCTATTTGCACCCCTTTGCTTAAGTATTAAGAGTCCCTAGGTAGCCCAAACAGTTAAAGTGCTTGGCTGCTAGCCAAAAAGTTGGAGGTTCAAGTCTATCCAGAGGCCCCTCAGAAGAAGGGCCTGGTGATCTACTTCTGAAAAATCAGCCATTGAAAACCGTATGGAGCACGGGTCTACTCTGACACACGTGGGCTCACCGTGAGTCAGAGTCAACTCAGTGGCAACTGGTGTGGTTTTGGTTTGGTGTAAATGTTAGAAATCTATATTCCTGTTGTTGTCATTGCGTGCATATGTGGTGTGTGTGGTGTGTTTATTCCGACTCATAGCAAGCAACCTTATAGGACAGAACAGAATTACGCCCTAAGGTTTCCAAGGCTGTAATCTTCGTGGAAGCAGACCGCCACATCTTTTTCCTGTGGAGCCGCTGGTGGGTTTGAACCGCCGACCTCTCAGCAGCCAAGTGCTTAACTACTGTGCCACCAGGGCTCCTTAGCAAATATGAAATGAAAGCATATTTTTCCTTGTTATGTTGGACCATGTTCACTATTTCAGTATTTAGTAATTATTGGGGCACTTTGTGGAGAAACACTGATCCTCGTGAGGGGTTGGCCTCTGTTTTTTGTTTATTTATTTATTTATATTTATATTATTTATTTATATTTTTTATTTATTTATATCAGAGAAGGCCCTTGATTCTTCCAGCCACTCAGATTTCCATTTCCAACATCACCTTTACCCAGTGTTTTCGTTTTGTTCCAATGTCTTATGAACTCCACTTTAGAGACCAAATGAACACAAACCAGGGACTGTGTCCTTCTCGTACACACATTCACTTTAGACCTTCAAGACTAAGTTGATAAATGGCTTTGCTTGGATGGAGCTAGGATTTGATTCAGACAAGTGCGTGGCCCGGTGAAGGGTGTTTGCTGCATGCAGGGGTGTGGCTGCTCTAGGAGAGGAAGCCGACACTGCCTCTGCCCTTGGCCATGGTGCGCCACAGAGGCAGAGAAGAACATCTTAGCATTTTCAGAAAGGATCCTTTCTGATTAGATCTAATACATATTTTATTAGCTGCTGCTGTATTGGGAAAGCCTTTCTCCCTGAGAACGAGCGTTAAAAATAGCATTGGCTATACCAAGAAACTCAAACACATACATTCTCAGCCAACATGGGATGCTGAGACGCCAGCGGAATGGCCCGGCCCCAGACATGGGATCTTGACCCCTGCACAAGGGTCTTTGTTTTAATTTTGTGGGGTATTTTATTGAGTTTGTAATGTTGTTTTTTTATTCCATGTCACATATGGCTAGGAACAGATGGCATTGGTCTACAATTTTAGTCAATTCCAGAGACTTTCGGCTAGAACTTTAGAAGATTGAATTACATGTTTTTAACACTGCTAGGTTGTTGTTGTTGAGTGTTAGTAAGTCGATTCCAACTCATAGCGACCCTGTGTAACAGAGTAGAACTGTTTCCTAGGCTGTGGTCTTTCTGGGAGCAGATTACCAGGTCTTTTTCTCCCACAGAGTAGCTGATGGGTTCGAGCCATCGACCTTTCAATTAACAGCTGAGCACTTAACCATTGTACTACCATGGCTCCTGAATACTGCTTGGTTAAAGGTTGCTCTTGAAAAGGTGGTAGAAGCCTTTTAAGATTGAGAGACAACAAGTTTAATATGTTTATGTCACATAAGATCTTCTCCACAGAGAATCTGACACTGGGAAAGAGACACATTCTGCTGCATATTTAACTGAATCTGTAAAATCTAAGGTGTGTTCAGGGACAATAAGAATTAGATCTTTTAATTTTGTTTTCTCCTTTGATCAAGTGGCATCCACTTTTAAAAGGGATATTTTGCATGCTGAAAGAATTCTTACCAAAAAAAAAAAAAAAAACTCATTACAGAAAATGTTCCCCAAGGTTCTTACTCATGAACAAGAGGGGGCAGCGCGATTTATAGAGATCACGCAACCTTCCAATCCCACGAGAAACATGAAGGTGCCGTTTATCATAACAAGGATTTTATTGGCTTGGTGAAAGGCCGTAATGCAAGCAGATGCCTAGCTACTTTCTTTAGCTTGCATTCCTGTAGATAACTGGGCGCTGTTTCTTTTTTTTTTTTTCCAAAGAGTTGATAGGAATGAGAAAGAAATGGACTCATTAAAAGTCAGGGCATACTTGTTTTCCCACTTCAAAGTGAAAATTGTCCGGGCCAAATCAGCTCAGATCTGAAAGGTAACAGGAAGGTGACCTGAAGAGTCCTTACCTGGTCACCTATTGTTTTAAGTTATGTGAGGACTGCAGGGGGTGGGAGTGGAGACCTGAGTTACCTGGCCCTAGATCCATGCGACATCTTACTCTACTAACAGGAATTCCACCTTATACTTAAAAAGACAAAGAATTGAGCTATAAATCCAAAAAACACAACCAGAAATATCTGACTAAATCAGGATTAACATATCAAGGCATTGTGTCTTCCAACAACTTTATTATGGTGGACCTAGCTACCTAGACAGACATTTAAATACAAAATTACGTGTAATTTAAGAATAGTGTTAAACCAGTCTGTTTCAGGTTTTTTTTTTTTCTTCCCTGAGTCTTAAGGATATGCAAATAATCTCAAGTCTCCACTTTCAGCCATCAGGGCAGAACTGATATTTAGGTTCATATATATATATATATTTTAATTTTAATTTCCTAAGGTCTACCGAGAGAACACTGCAGCGCAACAACTAGGGCTGCAGGATTAATTAACAATTAGGGGGCCAGAGTTGGCGACCTCTCACCACCCACGACAGCATTTTTCTGGCTGGTCATTTATTCATCAAGACTCAACAAATGATTTGACCCTAATTATTATACAAGAAAGCTCTAGGGGAGCTTGGTCTCCATGAAGAATGTTGTTGTCCACATGTTTTTTGTCTGTAAGTTACTGTAGATTTGAATTTATGAATACCTGTTTCTAGTGGGAAGTGGACAAGGATGCATTCAAGTTGATGCTCATTACCTTTCAAGGGGTAAATGAAGTAAATTAATTGTGTAGGCTGGCTACCACATTTAACTTCTGTTAGGCCTTAGAGCCACCACTTGTCCGTCAGTTTGTCATACTGTGGTGATTTGTGTGTTATTGTGATGCTGGGAGCTATGCCCCTGATATTTCAAATGCCAGCAGGGTCACCCATGGTGAACAGGTTTCAGCAGAGCTTACAGACTAAGACTGGGAAGAAGGACGTGGCGATCTACTTCCGAAAAAATGGGCCAGTGAAAACCTTATGGATATTGTCTGATATAGTGCTGTAAGATGAGCCCCTCAGGCTGAAAGACTGAAGTACAACTGGAGAGGAGCTGCCTCCTCAAAGTAGAGTCAACTTTAATGATGTGCATGGAGTCAAGCTTTCAGGACCTTCATTTGCTGATGTGGCATGACTCAAAATGAGAAGAAACAGCTACAAAAGTCTGTTAATAATCAGAATGTGGAATGTACAAAGTATGAATATAGTAAAATAGGTAGTTGTCAAAAATGAAATGGAATACTTAAAGATCAATATCCTAGGCTTCAGTGAGCTGCACTGGATTGATATTGGCCATTTTAAATCAGACAATCATGTGGTCTAGTATGCCGGGAATGACATACTGAAGAGGAATGGCATCACATTCATTGTCAAAAAGAACATTTCAAGATCTATCCTGAAGTACAGTGCTGTCAGTGACAGGATAATATCCATATGCCTACAAGAAAGGCAGTTATTCAAATTTACACACCAACCACTAATGCCAATGATGAAGAAATTGAAGGTTTTTACCAATTTCTTCAGTCTGAAGTTAATCAGACATGCAATCAAGATGCATTGACAATTAATGATGTTTAGAACGTAAAGGTTGAAAGCAAAGAAGATGATGAGTAGTTGAAAAATATGGCCTTGGTGATAGAAATGATCCCAGAGATCACATGGTATAATTTTGCAAGAGCAATGACTTACTTATTGCAAATACCTTTTTTCAACAACATAAATGGTGACTCTACAGGTGTACCTCACTGGATGGAGTGCACAGGAATTGAATCGACTATATCTATGGAAAGAGAGGATGGAGAAGCTCAATTTGAACAGTCAGAATAAGGCCAAGGGGGCAATGCAAAACAGACCATCAATTGCTCATATGCAATTTCAAGTTGAAACAGAAGAAAACTAAAACAAGTCTGTGAAAGCCTAACTATGACCTTGAGTATATTCAACCTAAATTTAGAGACCATCTCTATGGACAGATTTGCCGCATTGAACTACTGACTGAAGACCAGACGAGTTGTGGAATGACATCAAGGACATCATACATCTGAAAGCAAAAGGTCAGTGAAAAGGCAGGTAAGAAAGAAAAGACCAAAATGGATGTCAGAAGAGACTCTGAAACTTGCTCTTCACCAAAGAGTAGTTAAAGTGAATGGAAGAAATGAAGTAAATGAAATGAACGTATTTCAAAGGGCAACTCAAGAAGACAAAGTATTATACTGAAACGTGCAAAGACCTGGAGTTAGAAAGCCAAAAGGAAAGAAGATGCGCAGTACTTCTCAAGCTGAAAGAACTGAAGGAAAAATTCCAGCCTCGAGTTGCAATACTGAAGGATTGATTCTATGGGAAAAATACTGAACAAGGCAGGAAGCATCAAAAGAAGATAAAGGGAATACACAGAGCCACTGTACCAAAAAGAATTGGTTGATGTTCAACCATTTCAGGAGGTAGCATATGATCAAGAACAATGATATTGAAGGAAGAAGTCCCAGCTGCACTGAAGGCATTGGTGACAAACAAGTCTCCAGGAATTGATAGAATACCAATTGAGATGTTTCAACAAATGGATGCAATGCTGGAAGCGCTCACTTGTCTATGCCAAGAAATTTGGAAGACAGCTACCTGGCCAACCGACTGGAAGAGCTCCATATTCATATCCATTCCTAAGAAAGGTGATCCAACAGAATGCAATTGTCAAACAATATCATTGATACCACAGGCAAGTAAAATTATGCTAAAGATAATTAAAAAATGGCTGCAGCAGTACATCAACAGAAAACTGCCAGAAATTCAAGCTGGACTCAGAAGAGGACATGGAACAAGAAATATCATTGCTGATGTCAGATGGATTTTGGCTGAAAGCAGAGAATACCAGAAAACTGTTTACCTGTGTTTTATTGACTATGCAAAGGCAATAGACTGTGTGGATCATAACAAATTATGGGTAACATTCCAAAGAATGGGAATTCTAGAACACTTAGTTGTGCTCATAAGGAACCTGTACATAGACCAAGAAGCAGTTGCTCTAACAGAACAAGGGGGTACTGTGTGGTTTTAAGTCAGGAAAAGTGTGCATCAGGGCCGTATCCTTTCATCATACATATTCAATGTATATGCTGAGCAAATAATCTAAGAAACTGGAGTATATGAAGAAGAATGGGGCATCAGGTTTGGAGGAAGACTCATGAACAGCTTGCGATATGCAGATGATACAACTTTCCTTGCTGAAAGTGAAGAGGACTTGAAGCATTTACTGATGAAGATCAAAGATTACAGCCTTCTGTATAGATTACACCTCAACATAAAGAAAACAAAAATCCTCACAACTGGACCAATAAGCAACATCATGATAAATGCAGAAAGGATTGAAGTTGTCAAGGATTTCATTTTACCTGGATCCACAATCAACAGCCATGGAAGCAGCAGTTAAGAAATCAAAAGATGCATTGCGTTGGGCAAATCTGCTGTAAAGGACCTCTTTAAAGTGTTAACAAGCAAGGATTCCACCTTGAGGACTAAGGTGTGCCTGACCTAAGCCATGGTATTTTCAATTGCCTCATATGCATGTGGAGACCCTGGCGGTGTAGTGGTTAAGAACTGCAGCTGCTAACCAACAGACTGGCAGTTTTGAATCCACCAGGGTCTCCTTGTAAACCCTATGGGGCAGTTCTACTCTGTCCTTTAGGGTCTCTATGAGTCAGAATTGACTCTATGGCAATGGATTTTCATATGCATATGAAAGCTAGACAATGAATAAGGTAGACCAAGGAAGAATTGGATGCCTTTGAATTATGGTGTTGGCAAAGAATATTGACTATACATGGACTGCCCGAAGAACAAACAAATCTGTCTTGGAAGATGTATAGCCAGAATGCTCATTAGAAGCAAGGATGGCGAGACTTTGTTTCACAGACTTTGAACATGTTATCAGGAGGGACCAGTCCTTGGAGAAGGACATTGTCATGGATTGAATTGCATCTCCCAAAATTGTGTGTCAACTTGGCTAAGCCATGATTCCCAGTATTGTGTGATTGCCCACCGTTTTATCATCTGATGTGATTTTTCTCTGTGTTGTGAATCCTACCTCTACAGTGTTGAGACAGGATTAGAGGCAGCTATGTCAATGAGGCAGGACTCAATCTACAAGATTAGGTTGTGGCATAAGCCAATCTCTTTTTTTTTTTTTAATAACTTTTATTAAGCTTCAAGTGAACGTTTACAAATCCAATCAGTCTGTCACATATAAGTTTACATACATCTCACTCCCTACTCCCACATGCTCTCCGCCTCTTGAGTCAGCCCTTTCAGTCTCTCCTTTCTTGACAATTTAGCTGCTTCCCTCTCTCTCTATCCTCCCATCCCCTCTCCAGACAAGAGTTGCCAACACAATCTCAAGTGTCCACCTGATATAATTAGCTCACTCTTCATCAGCGTCTCTCTCCCACCCGCTGACCAGTCCCTTTCATGTCTGATGAGTTGTCTTCGGGGATGGTTCCTGTCCTGTGCCAACAGAAGGTCTGGGGAGCATGGCCGCCGGGATTCCTCAAGTCTCAGTCAGACCATTAAGTTTGGTCTTTTTATGAGAATTTGGGGTCTGTATCCCACTGATCTCCTGCTCCCTCAGGGGTCCTCTGCTGTGCTCCCTGTCAGGGCAGTCATCGATTGTGGCCGGGCACCAACTAGTTCTTCTGGTCTCAGGATGATGTAGGTCTCTGGTTCATGTGGCCCTTTCTGTCTCTTGGGCTCTTAGTTGTCGTGGGGCCTTAGTGTTCTTCATTTTCCTTTGCTCCAGGTGGGTTGAGACCAATTGATGCATCTTAGATGGCCGCTTATCAGCATTTAAGACCCCAGATGCCACATTTCAAAGTGGGATGCAGAATGATTTCATAATAGAATTATTTTGCCCATTGACTTAGAAGTCCCCGCAAACCATGTTCCCCAGACCCCCGCGCTTGCTCCGCTGACCTTTGAAGCATTCATTTTATCCCAGAAACTTCTTTGCTTTTGGTCCAGTCCAATTAGCTGACCTTCCATGTATTGAGTGTTGTCTTTCCTTCACCTAAAGCAGTTCTTATCTACTGATTAATCAATAAAAAAACCCTCTCCCACCCTCCCTCCCTCCCCCCCTCGTAACCACAAAAGTATGTGTTCTTCGCCGGTTTACTATTTCTCAAGATCTTATAATAGTGGTCTTATACAATATTTGTCCTTTTGCCTCTGACTAATATCGCTCAGCATAATGCCTTCCAGGTTCCTCCATGTTATGAAATGTTTCAGAGATTCGTCACTGTTCTTTATCGATGCGTAGTATTCCATTGTGTGAATATACCACAATTTATTTACCCATTCGTCCATTGATGGACACCTTGGTTACTTCCAACTTTTTGCTATTGTAAACAGAGCTGCAATAAACATGGGTGTGCATATATCTGTTTGCATGAAGGCTCTTGTATCTCTAGGGTATATTCCCAGGAGTGGGATTTCTGGGTTGTATGGTAGTTCTATTTCTAACTGTTTAAGATAACGCCAGATAGATTTCCAAAGTGGTTGTACCATTTTACATTCCCACCAGCAGTGTATGAGAGTTCCAATCTCTCCACAGCCTCTCCAACATTTATTATTTTGTGTTTTTTGGGTTAATGCCAGCCTTGCTGGTGTGAGATGGAATCTCATCGTAGTTTTAATTTGCATTTCTCTAATGGCTAATGATCGAGAGCATTTTCTCATGTATCTGTTGGCTGCCTGAATATCTTCCTTAGTGAAATGTGTGTTCATATCCTTTGCCCACTTCTTGATTGGGTTGTTTGTCTTTTTGTGGTTGAGTTTTGACAGAATCATATAGATTTTAGAGATCAGGCGCTGGTCGGAGATGTCATAGCTGAAAATTCTTTCCCAATCTGTAGGTGGTCTTTTTACTCTTTTGGAGAAGTCTTTAGATGAGCATAGGTGTTTGATTTTTAGGAGCTCCCAGTTATCGGGTTTCTCTTCATCATTTTTGGTAATGTTTTGTATTCTGTTTATACCTTGTATTAGGGCTCCTAGGGTTGTCCCTATTTTTTCTTCCATGATCTTTATCGTTTTAGTCTTTATGTTTAGGTCTTTGATCCACTTGGAGTTAGTTTTTGTGCATGGTGTGAGGTATGGGTCCTGTTTCATTTTTTTGCAAATGGATATCCAGTTATGCCAGCACCATTTGTTAAAAAGGCTATCTTTTCCCCAATTAATTGACAGTGGTCCTTTGTCAAATATCAGCTGGTCATACGTGGATGGATCTATGTCTGGGTTCTCAATTCTGTTCCATTGGTCTATGTGCCTGTTGTTGTACCAGTACCAGGCTGTTTTGACTACTGTGGCTGTATAATAGGTTCTGAAGTCAGGTAAAGTGAGGCCTCCCACTTTCTTCTTCTTTTTCAGTAATGCTTTGCTTATCCGGGGCTTTTTTCCCTTCCATATGAAATTGGTGATTTGTTTCTCTATCCCCTTAAAATATGACATTGGAATTTGGATCGGAAGTGCGTTAAATGTATAGATGGCTTTTGGTAGAATAGACATTTTTACTATGTTAAGTCTTCCTATCCATGAGCAAGGTATGTTTTTCCACTTAAGTATGTCCTTTTGAATTTCTTGTAGTAGAGCTTTGTAGTTTTCTTTGTATAGGTCTTTTACATCCTTGGTAAGATTTATTCCTAAGTATCTTATCTTCTTGGGGGCTACTGTGAATGGTATTGATTTGGTTATTTCCTCTTCGGTGTTCTTTTTGTTGATGTAGAGGAATCCAAGTGATTTTTGTATGTTTATTTTATAACCTGAGACTCTGCCAAACTCTTCTATTAGTTTCAGTAGTTTTCTGGAGGATTCCTTAGGGTTTTCTGTGTATATAATCATGTCATCTGCAAATAGTGATAACTTTACTTCTTCCTTGCCAATCCGGATACCTTTTATTTCTTTGTCTAGCCTAATTGCCCTGGCTAGGACTTCTAGCACGATGTTGAATAAGAGCAGTGATAAAGGGCATCCTTGTCTGGTTCCCGTTCTCAAGGGAAATGCTTTCAGGTTCTCTCCATTTAGAGTGATATTGGCTGTTGGCTTTGCATAGATGCCCTTTATTATGTTGAGGAATTTTCCTTCAATTCCTATTTTGGTAAGAGTTTTTATCATGAATGGGTGTTGGACTTTGTCAAATGCCTTTTCTGCATCAATTGATAAGATCATGTGGTTTTTGTCTTTTGTTTTATTTATGTGATGGATTACATTAATGGTTTTTCTGATATTAAACCAGCCTTGCATATACCTGGTATAAATCCCACTTGATCAGGGTGAATTATTTTTTTGATGTGTTGTTGGATTCTATTGGCTAGAATTTTGTTGAGGATTTTTGCATCAATGTTCATGAGGGATATAGGTCTATAATTTTCTTTT
The DNA here is from genome assembly GCF_024166365.1 of Elephas maximus indicus. NCBI lineage: Eukaryota > Metazoa > Chordata > Mammalia > Proboscidea > Elephantidae > Elephas > Elephas maximus. Next base: position 80,923,589 of record NC_064834.1, on the reverse strand, counting down.
TTTGTAATGTCTTTACCTGGTTTTGGTATCAGGAAGATGGTGACTTCATAGAATGAGTTGGGTAGTATTCCGTCCTTCTCTATGCTTTGAAATACCTTCAGTAGTAGTGGTGTTAACTCTTCTCTGAAAGTTTGGTAGAACTCTGCAGTGAAGCCGTCCGGGCCAGGGCTTTTTTTTGTTGGGAGTTTTTTGATTACCGTTTCAATCTCTTTTTTTGTTATGGGTCTATTTAGATGTTCTACTTCTGAATGTGTTAGTTTAGGTAGGTAGTGTTTTTCCAGGAATTCATCCATTTCTTCTAGGTTTTCAAATTTGTTAGAGTACAATTTTTCGTAATAATCTGAAATGATTCTTTTAATTTCATTTGGTTCTGTTGTGATGTGGTCCTTCTCGTTTCTTATTCAGGTTATTTGTTTCCTTTCCTGTATTTCTTTAGTCAGTCTAGCCAATGGTTTATCAATTTTGTTAATTTTTTCAAAGAACCAGCTTTTGCCTTTGTTAATTCTTTCAATTGTTTTTCTGTTCTCTAATTCATTTAGTTCAGCTCTAATTTTTATTATTTGTTTTCTTCTGGTGCCTGATGGATTCTTTTGTTGCTCACTTTCTATTTGTTCAAGTTGTAGGGACAGTTCTCTGATTTTGGCTCTTTCTTCTTTTTGTATGTGTGCATTTATCGATATAAATTGGCCTCTGAGCACTGCTTTTGCTGTGTCCCAGAGGTTTTGATAGGAAGTATTTTCATTCTCGTTGCTTTCTATGAATTTCCTTATTCCCTCCTTGATGTCTTCTATAACCCAGTCTTTTTTCAGAAGGGTATTATTTATTTTCCAAGTGTTTGATTTCTTTTCCCTAGTTTTTCTGTTATTGATCTCTCGTTTTATTGCCTTGTGGTCTGAGAAGATGCTTTGTAATATTTCGATGTTTTGGACTCTGCAAAGGTTTGTTTTATGACCTAATATGTGGTCTATTCTAGAGAATGTTCCATGTGCGCTAGAAAAAAAAGTATACTTTGCAGCAGTTGGGTGGAGAGTTCTGTATAAGTCAATGAGGTCAAGTTGGTTGATTGTTGTAATTAGATCTTCCGTGTCTCTATTGGGCTTTTTACTGGATGTCCTGTCCTTCTCCGAAAGTGGTGTGTTGAAGTCTCCTACTATAATTGTGGAGGTATCTATCTCACTTTTCAATTCTGTTAAAATTTGATTTATGTATCTTGCAGCTCTGTCATTGGGTGCATAAATATTTAATATGGTTATGTCTTCCTGATCAATTGTCCCTTTTATCATTATATAGTGTCCTTCTTTATCCTTTGTGGTGGAATTAAGTCTAAAGTCTATTTTGTCAGAAATTAATATTGCTACTCCTCTTCTTTTTTGCTTATTGTTTGCTTGATATACTTTTTTCCATCCTTTGAGTTTTAGTTTGTTTGTGTCTCTAAGTCTAAGGTGTGTCTCTTGTAGGCAGCATATAGATGGATCGTGTTTCTTTATCCAGTCTGTGACTCTCTGTCTCTTTATTGGTGCATTTAGTCCATTTACATTCAGGGTAATTATAGATAAATAAGTTTTTAGTGCTGTCATTTTGATGCCTTTTTATGTGTGTTGTTGACAATTTTTCCGCATACTTTTTTGTGCTGAGGCGTTTTTCTTAGTAAATTGTGAGATCCTCATTTTCATAGTGTTTGACTTTATGTTAGTTGAGTCGTTACGTTTTTCTTGGCTTTTATCTTGAGTTATAGCGTTGTTATACCTTTTTGTGGTTACCTTATTATTTACCCCTATTTTTCTAAGTAAAAACCTAACTTGTATTGTTCTATATCGCCTTGTATCACTCTCCATATGGCAGTTCAATGCCTCCTGTATTTAGTCCCTCTTTTTGATTATTGTGATCTTTTACCTATTGACTTCCATGATTCCCTGTTATGTGTATATATATTTTTTTATTTAATCTTAATTTGTTTTTGTGATTTCCCTATTTGAGTTGATATCAGGACGTTCTGTTTTGTGACCTTGTGTTGTGCTGATATCTGATATTATTGGTTCTCTGACCAAACAATATCCTTTAGTATTTCTTGTAGCTTTGGTTTGATTTTTGCAAATTCTCTAAACTTGTGTTTGTCTGTAAATATCTTAATTTCGCCTTCATATTTCAGAGAGAGTTCTGCTGGATATATGATCCTTGGCTGGCAGTTTTTCTCCTTCAGTGTTCTGTATATGTCGTCCCATTCCCTTCTTGCCTGCATGGTTTCTGCTGAGTAGTCTGAACTTATTCTTACTGATTCTCCCTTGAAGGAAACCTTTCTTTTCTCCCTGGCTGCTTTTAAAATTTTCTGTTTATCTTTGGTTTTGGTGAGTTTGATGATAATATGTCTTGGTGTTTTTCTTTTTGGATCAATCTTAAATGGGGTTTGATGAGCGTCTTCGATAGATGTCCTTTCGTCTTTCATGATGTCAGGGAAGTTTTGTGTCAGGAGTTCTTCAACTATTTTCTCTGTGTTTTCTGTCCCCCCTCCCTGTTCTGGGACTCCAATCATCCGCAGGTTATCCTTCTTGATAGAGTCCCACATAATTCTTAGGGTTTCTTCAGTTTTTTTAATTCTTTTATCTGATTTTTTTTCAGCTATGTTGGTGTTGATTCCCTGGTCCTCCAGATGTCCCAGTCTGCATTCTAATTGCTCGAGTCTGCTCCTCTGACTTCCTATTGCATTGTCTAATGCTGTAATTTTATTGTTAATCTTTTGGACTTCTACATGTTGTCTCTCTATGGATTCTTGCAACTTATTAATTTTTCCACTATGTTCTTGAATAATCTTTTTGAGTTCTTCAACAGTTTTATCAGTGTGTTCCTTGGCTTTTTCTGCAGTTATCCTAATTTCATTTGTGATATCTTTAAGCATTCTGTAAATTAGTTTTTTGTATTCTGTATCTGATAATTCCAGGATTGTATCTTCATTTGGGAAAGATTTTGATTCATTTGTTTGGGGGGTTGGAGAAGCTGTCATGGTCTGCTTCTTTAAGTGGTTTGATATGGATTGTTGTCTCCGAGCCATCACTGGGAAACTAGTTTTTCCAGAAAATCCGCTAAAAAAAAAAATGCAGTCAGACCCCTATCAGAGTTCTCCCTCTGGCTCAGGCTATTCGGATGTTAATGAAGCTGCCTGGGGAGGGTGGGGGAGGGAACAGAGAGATAGGAGAGTAGCACCTCAGAATATAGCCAGAGTTGCTTGTCTTGCTTGGAATGACTATTATATCTGAGATTCCTGCGGGCGCATCGCCTATGTGTGCTGGCTGTGTGGAAATTGCCCCCGGGGAGTCTGGCCCGCTGGAGTCACGGTCAGATCCTCCGCTTCCAGCCCCACGCCCAAAGTCAAGGCTTCCCTACTGGGACGGTGCACTCTCGACTCCAAAATCAGTCGCTGCCTCCCGGGGACTTCTCGTCCCTCCAGCCGCGTGGCCGTGCCACCCCCGCAAACCAGGTGGGCCCCCTCCCGGGGTTAGTTCAGATGGGTGGAGCAGCTCCCCTTGCTTGTGCCGTGACCAAGTGTCCCGGCTGGGATGCTGTTCTCCCTGCTCCAATACCAGTAGCTGCCTCCCGGGGACTTCTCCTACCGGCTGCGTCCCATGCCGCCCATGCGACACGGCTGGGCCCCTTCCCGGGGTTAGTTCAGGGGGGTGGAGCAGCTCTCCGTGTTTATGCCGTACCTGCGTCCAGTCCAAATCCCGGCGAGACGGTTCCCCGGCTGGGACACTGCTCTTCCTGCTCCAAGACCAGTCACTGCCTCCCGGGGACTTCTCCTACCGGCTGCGTCCCACGCCGCCCGCGGAACCGGCTGGTCTCCCTCCCGGGGTTAGTTCAGGGGGGTGGAGCAGCTCTCTGTGCTTGTGCCGTACCTGACTGGTATGCTGGCTCCAGGCTCTGGAAACAATCACTGCTTCCCCGTATTAGTTCGTTCTCCATCTCTAAATCTGTGTTTGTTGTTCAGGGTTCGTAGATTGTTATGTATGTGATCGATTCACTTGTTTTTCCGTGTCTTTGTTGTAAGAGGGATCCGAGGTAGCGTTTGCCTAGTCCGCCATCTTCTCAAAGAGTCAAGCCAATCTCTTTTGAGATATAAAAGAGAGAAGGAAGCAGAGTCAGGGGGCCTCATACCATGAAGAAACAAGAACCAGGAGAGTAGACTATCCTTTGGACCCAGGTCTCTGGGCTAAGAAATTCTTTGGCCGGGGAAGATTGATCACAAGGATCTTCCCCCAGAGCCGACACAGAAAGAAAGCCTCCCCCTGGAGCTGGCTGGACTTCCAGCATCCTGGACTGTGAGACAATAAATCTCTCTTTGTTAAAGCCATCCACTTATGACTAGAGGACTAAGACATCCTTGGTAAATCAGGGGTCAGCCAAAAAAAGGAAGACCCTTAATGAGATGGACTGACACAGCGGCTCCAACAATGGACTCAAACATAGCAACAATCATGAGGATGGCATGGGATCGGGCAGTGCTGCGTTCTGTTGTATGTAAGGTCCCTATGAGTCAGAACCAACTTGATGGCACCTAACAACGAGGTCTTAGGGGTGTGTGTGTGTGCGTTTAATGTGTGTAAGGCTTGCAAGTGGAACTAATTGGGTTAGGCAGCTTACGGGTGCAGGACCCAGAACTGCCAAAAATGCCAAGCTATTCATCACTCAGCTGATAAGGAACTAGTGCCCTTTTTCATTCTGTTAGCCTCGCTGAGGAATTCAAGTGAAGGCCTGAATCATTTTCTGATTATCTTGCAGTGCAGCCAGTTTTTTTTTTTTTTTTTTTAATGGCTCTAGTAGCAGCACTGCCAGTTGAGGATAAATGCCTGCTGGACTGGTATGAACGGGGAAGTACCAGCCTTCACCCCCCACCCTCTGTTCCATGGCCTGACGATCTCGGGGTTGTGACACACCTTCAGTTTAGAGGACACTCACGTTCATTTTCATCCCATCTACAGCATTCCCCAAGCCTGCCACAGGCTCCTTCTTTCCCTGTATTTGGTGGCAGCATCAGTGTCTTCTCTTCCCAGTGTGGGATAGAATCATTGCACTGCTCTTTCGTTCCCTTGCCCAGCTCTACCCGCCCTCATCTACACTGGCAAGTCCTGCCCCTTCCTATGTGAGGCTCAGGTGCAGCCCTGGGGAAGGACCAGAGGGTGATTACTGAATTTTTACCCAAATAGCCTGTGCCTTCCCTGTTTGTTTGCGGCTGTGCCCTTGCCCCTGAGGTATTGGTAAGTGCGCTATGCTAATTGTTTTTTTTTTTTTTTTTTAAACAACATGTGAAAGAGAATTGGCATGGCTGTGCTTGTAAGGGTGCCTGGGGTGGGAGGGGTGAGAGGCACAGCCAGCAATCAAATGCAGAAGGAGCGCATTATTTGCCTAAATCAGGCAGATAATAGGAGGAGAGGCAGCAGAGAGCATTAGGGAGTAAATATCCAAACTGTCTTCCTGCTTCCCTTCTGCTAATGCTCCCTCTTGGCTGAGGAGGACACAAAGCCCTGGTGATGAGAACTACGGAGGGGGCCACAGGGAAAGGTGGAGGAGGTGGAGGGGCACTGGGAGGGTCGCTGGGGTTGTAATGGTTACATTTCATCCTCACAGCAGTCCTGTGAGATTAGTGCTTTCTGTATTAAATATTACTGCTGCTGTAGCAAATTGCAAAACACTTGGTGGCTTCAAACAACATAAATGTACTGTCTTACATTCTGGAGGTCAGAAGTCCAAAACGGGTCAAAGTGTTGATAGGACTGGTTCTTCCTGGAGGCTCCAGGGGAGCATCTGTTCCCTTGACTTTCCAGCTTCTAGATGCTGCCCACATTGCTTGACTCATGGCCCCCTCCTCTATCTTCAAAGCCAGAGTGTCACATCTTCCAGTCTTTCTCTGACTCTTCCGCCTCCCTTTGCCACTTACAAGGACCCTCATGATTACATTAAGCCCACCCTTAGCATCCACTGTAATCACCCAACACTTCCTCACGTCAAGGTCTCCTCATTAGCAACCTTAATTCCATCTGCAACCTTAATCTCCCCCTGCCATCTAACAACATAATCAGGTTCCGGGGATGAGGACATGGACTTCTTTGGGGGTATCGTTCTGCCAACCACATCATCTTTATACCCATTTTACAGGAGGGAATTGAAGAATCAAGGTTAATTAACTTGCCCAAAGTCGAACTTCTGTTAAGTGGGGGACAGGATTCGAACCCATGTGGGTCTGACTGCAGATCCCCGAGGACAGCCCCGCCAGGCTGAGCTCTTAGAGCAGATGGTGAGAATGCATTTCTGGAAGGTACTGCTCCCTGTGCTGACACAGGTGGCCTTGTCCTGTAAACTTGCTTGTCCCCGACTTGTAATACAAACAGCGCGAACCAGACTCAGCTCCGGTGACTCTGTAGACATTTTAGTCATTTATGTTGGAGACAAATGCAAATTGATAATGATATTCATTTTGCCACGTAGGATGTAAGATGGCCCTGTGCAAACGCAGCTGCGGCCTGGGAAAGGGCGGCTTTCCCTGCGCTGTTTTTCCTCGAGCAGTGTGCCTGGGACCTCCTCTCTCTTTTTCTTCTCTTTCCCTCCTGTCTCTCCCTCTCATCTGAATGCACCATGACTTCAGACCCCCCACCCCCACCCCGGTCAATGCAATTCTAGGTCATCTGTTCGTCATTGCTAACACAGTAGTGCTGATAGAGGCATCTTTGCACCTATGTTTATCTTAGGGACAACCTTACAAGTATATCGATTGTGTAAATTCATATTATCGGACTTGGGTCAGATGCTACATGCATCTTAAATTCTGAGAGATGTTGCTAAGTCCTCCAGAGAAGCTGACTGATTCACGCTCCCACTGGCATCTGAGACTGTCCTCGTTGCTGCCGACCAGCGAAACTTAATTTCTAAACCGTCCTTTGTTTCCTTTGGCATTTCTTTACCTTTGAGAGAAGCTGAAGACCTTTTCACATGTTTACTGGCCACTTGTTTTCCTGTGAATTGTTTGTTTGCCTTTCTGCCTGAGTTATAGGACCTCTTGTAGACCAAGGGTGTTTATTTGTTTTTCTTCCTGAATTATAGGACCTCTTGTAGATCAAGGGTGTCAGGGTCTTAGCTGTAACTTCATTCCATCCTTTTTCTTTTCTAATCTTTTTATATTTTTTCTGTTGCCATAAAACAGACTGGTCTTGTACTTTTAAAGGTGATCAAATCTATAAATATTTTCCTTGGTGGTCTCTGGACTTGTCGCCTTGGCTAGGAAGGCGTCACCGTACTGACATCCTTACAAACACAAAAACAAGAGCTCCAACGAGAGCACTGACACAGGGCACATTTCTTTAATTTTAAGTCCTGTCCATTGTACGGCTTCATTTTTTAAAAAATACTTTTTTGTTTTCTGGGTTTCCCCTTGGTCTGGCTGCAGTGGGGTCTGTCTGCAGGCATGAAGAGGGGTCACCTGGTCTCAGGGCTCTGCCGCTCCCCACACCTCCCACCTGTGTCCCAGACAACAAAAAGAATCAAGACCTACTATAGTCACTCCAGGCAGCAGGTGCTCCCTGGGGAAGTGTCCAGAACACTCAGATGGGCAGATAAGGGCTGGCGGGAGCAGGGCCAGGGAGGCCATGGGGCGCAATGAGACAAGTCCTCTCGTGAAAGTCTAAGCAGGCCTGAGGCTGAGCAGGAACACCAGGGGCTGGGGAGTGAGGGAGACCCAGGCTGGGTGTGCCTGTAGGGTGTCAGTGGAGCACAGAGGTAGAGGTGTCAGAAGACAGAGCGCCATGCAGGAGAGATGTTTGGGGAGCACTGGGATCAAGCGCAACTCTTGGGGTCCCTGGTGTGGAGGAGAGTGTGAGTGCCTCTCGGGGGTCCCCGGCATGGAGGAATGTGTGAGGAGTGGTTAAGAGCTGGCTGCTAACCAAAAGGTCGGCAGTTCGAATCCACCAGCTGCTCCTTGGAAACCTTATGGGACAGTTCTGCTCTGTCCTATAGGGTTGAGGTGAGTCGAAATCGACTCCGTGGCAACTAGTTTGGTTTTTTTGGTTTCTCGGGTTCCCAGTATGGACAGTGTGGGCACCTCTTGAGGTTCCTGGGATGGAGATTATGGACCTCACGTGGCGGGCCTCGTCGTGTAGGGAGAGGTTGCAGAAGCGAGAATCGGCCTTTAAATGCCTCCCCTTCCCCTCCCAGGTCACCTCAATTATTAATATGGTCTTTTCTGTAGACCAGAGCTTCTGAATGGCAGCAGTCCTGTCCTCAGGGGCATTTGGCAGCGTCTGCAGACATGTTCGATTGTCACAGCTAGGGAGGGGTGCTACCATCATCTGCTGGGTGGAGATCAGGGATGGAGCCAACACCCACAGTTCACAGACAACCCCCACAGAGAATGATCCCACCCTAAACATCTGCAGAGCGGCCTTGAGAAACCCTGCTCTACTGTACCGTACCATACCTGTTGTCTTCGAGTTGATTCCGACTCATAGTGACCCTAAAGGACAGAGTAGAACTGCCCCATAGAGTTTCTAAGAAGTGCCTGGTGGATTTGAACTGCCGACCTTACTTAACCACTACGCCACCAGGGTTTCCAACCCTGCTCTAGAGCCCCCAGAATACTGCTCCAGAACTGGCTCCCCAACTTCCAGGTGCTGACTGTTCCCCCACCCCCTGTCCATCTTCAGTTTTCACAAAGTCTGGGACCACTCACAGTGAGACTCCTTGCCCAGTGCACATGTCATGCGCACCACAGCCTGGCAGAGTGCCCAGAGCCAGCTTGTCACACCAGCTCGGCTCACGCAGCTTTTGGGGGTCTGACAGGGAGGGGATGATGGTGCCTGGGGTGGGTAGGGAGGAGGGCCATGGACAAAGACACAGTGCAGCCAGGGGCTGGGGGCTTCTAGACCTGACTTTCCTCTACCTGTACTTTGAAAACAAAGTTATGAATTGATGTGAACTGGGTGCTGGTAGCTTGCGTGCTCTTGGGATTCCAAAGGAAGTGCCTGTGGAGACAGGTCAGGGTTTATAAACGGAAAGGTGGGGAGGGTTTCGGGGCTTCATGGGTGCCGCAGGTGGTGCCTTACCTGTGGGCTCCACATTCACCTGGGCCGTGTTCCTATACCCCTTGGGGATATGTGAGTCGAGTGGCCATGGGAAGGATGGGGACCCAGGGGGGTGGGCCTGGGGGTGTCCCTGGGATGTTCTGCAGAGCCCAACCCCCTCCCCTCTGCCCACACTGCAACAGGTCTAAGGAGAAAGCGGTCTCCAAGGAGGCCAGGTGCAGCATGAGGAGCGGGAGGGCGCTGTGATGCGGGGGACGTCTGAAAGTCTTTCAGCCCGTCAGGATGGAAATAGTGATGTTCTAGAACTGTCTTCACACTCGTTTTTCCTATTTCCTGTTGGAGACGGACGCCAAACCGTGATAAGCCTTTTTACTCTTTCATTCCAAGAGCTCATCAAACCTTTACAGGGCCAGCTCCTCCGGATGGCAGTGAGGGGCCATGCCTTCCAGATCACTGTGGCTGTTAGAAGCAGACACGTGGTCAGGGGTGCAGCGTGTGCCACATGCAGGAGAAATCTGATGACACTGAGGTGGAGGAGGACAGCTAACAGCAGGACCCAAAGGGAGCGCGTTGGTCATCAACCTTTTCATTAGAGCACTGGCAGAGTGGGAGGCCCAGGTTGCTTTCTTCATCTAGAGAACGTGAAGGCAGGTGTTAAATAGCAGGACCAGCTGCTGTCCAGGCTCCTAGTCACCGCAGTCCCAGGTGCTGGAGTAGAGCTGTGCTCTGTAGGGTTTGCAATGACTGATTTTTCTAAAGTATATCATCAGGCCTTTCTTCCAAGTTGCCTCTGGGTGGATTCAAACCTCCAACCTTTTGCTTAGCAGCCACATGAAGTTAACTGAGTCAGAAATAGAAGGACTTACCCAGGGGTCCCTGTCCTGAGGGGGAAGGGGAGGATTTAGTGGATGACCACCTTTAATTCGCATCCTCTGGTCCCTCCTAAAGGCCTACCCAAAAACCTCTAAAGGGGCAGCAGCTAACAACCTCCCTCCAGAAAAGCAAAACCACGTTTCCCCTCTGCTGAAACCTAAGAGCATGTGCCCAGAGAAAGCTGCTGCTCCCATCCGAGGTCTGCCTTTAAGAGAAATCTGTGTTTAGCTTCCTGTTAAGTCAGAGTGAAGGCGAGACCTTCACGGTGATCTGCCAGAGTGAGGAGCGCTGACCCTCAGCTGCTGTCACCTGACTTTCTTTCAGCCGATCACAGCGACCCGTCCAGCTCTGAAGATGGCGGCGGGGACCAAAACGTGAAAACCAAGCGGAACCGGTAGGTGGCGCCGTCTTCTCCCATCCTGCTTTCTGTGGTGTTGAGGGAGACGGGCGATCGCTGGTTGGTGGAGCTGTTGATTCTGAGAAAAGGACATACTAAACCACTGAGCAGGTGGCAGTGGGCCCGGGAAACTGGGACTTTTCTAGTCTGTCCCAGTAACTATCCCAGTACCCCATGAAGCAGGTGCCCAGTGGCTCAGGGCACCTCGGACACGGTGGATAGTGCTCCCCGGCCCCCCAGGGAGCCCAGGCTCAGCCCTGCAGAGCTTGTGGGCCGGCGCGGGGGTGGGCGGCCCCGGTGTGGTGGGCAGCGGGGCTGCGTCCACGGTGAGACTGTGGTCCGCGGGGCCGGCGGATCTGGGCTGTGGCTCCAGCCCTGCCCCTTGCTTGCTGAGCGACTTTGGGCAAAGACCCTTTATCAGATGGCCTGGCACAGTGGCTGCAACAATGGGCTTCAACCCAGCGCCGATGGCGAGGATGGTGCGGGACCAGGCAGTGTTTCCTGCAGTTGCACATGGGGTCGCTATGAGTCGGAACCGACTCGCGGCACCTAACAGCAGCGGCCCAACCCCGAAACCAGTCCTCACCCGTGAAATGGGCGCGGAGGTTCCAAGGCTCAGGCTGAGGCAGGAAGCACGGATGACGGCTGCATAGCCGCCTCGGGCCTCCTTCAGGAAGGCGAAGCTCCGGTTCAAAGGCAGCTTGTTGCTGTTTTTCTGTGGTGGTTATGACGCCGCCACGCGGGGGGAGGCCTCCTTCCCCCACAAGCCAAGCGGCTCAGTCTTCCTCTGTTACTCCTCTCCTCAGGCCCTCGGACTGTTTTTCTTTCACAAAAAAACAAAGAAAATTGTTGCTGTTGAGTCGCCTCACTACAGCCTCACATGTGTCGGAGCAGAACTGCGCTCCACAGGCTTTTCAGTGGCTGATTTTTCAGAAGTAGATCACCAGGCCTTTCTTCCGAGGCACCTCTGGGTGAACTCGAACCTCCAACCTTTCCGTGACCACCTGAACATGTTAACCAATTGCACCATCCAGGGACTCCTATTCCCTCTTAACTAACCAAAAGCCAAACCCATTGTCATCGAGTTAATTCCAACTCATAGCGACCCTATAGGACAGAGGAGAACTGCCCCATCGGGTTTCCAAGGAGCAGCTGGTGGATTTGAACTGCCGACCTTTTGGTTAGCAGTCAAGCTCTTAACCACTATGCCACCAGTTCCTTCGTAGTGGGGTAAAATTCTGGATGTATGAGTCTAAGTTCCCCTACGGAGGGAGATGGACGGTGAAATAGCTGTTGGGAGTGCCCATCCTCGGCAGAGGAAGGTGGGGAGAAATCAGTGGAGGGACATTTCATAGGCTGCCTCTAAGGGACGTTCCTATAGCCCGAGTCCTACCGCACTCTCCCCTCAGAACTGGGTGACTCCACTGATCTGTGTCTCTGTCCCTGTCGTGGGGGCAGCCGAGGCCAATGGCAAGAATCCAAACGCAGTTATCCTTCCCGTCAAGAACGTTGGCATTGTGTGTATTTTTTTTCTTCCTAAAAGTGCCTTCAAAGATGCAATACTTATTTTTTCAATAATGAAGAATCAGCATCCCAGTTTCACCTTTTTGCTCCTTTGCCCTATGACTTCTCGGCAAGGATAGTGTGGAAAACAAGGTAGAAGACAGGAGTGGGGACAGCGGGTGGCCTGATCGCTGGGGTGGTAGCTCTTCCCTCCAGATGATCATCCAGGAACAACAAACCCGAGGAGTTAGACCTGTGTGGGTTTATTAGAGCCTTTTATGTTGGTACCTTTGGGCTTTTTCCCCACCATGCACACTCTTTTTAAAATCAGCTGTGCTCACGGGGGCATGGCTGTATTTCCATTTTGAGTGGTAGCCAGCCAGGCACCAAGCAGGGCAGGGAGAACCGTCTCTTCCAAGACAGGGAGGTGGTCCAGGTGGGAGGTGGGCGCCTCCTCCTCCCAGGTTACCGCCTCCTCCCTGGACTCCTGCTTCAGGTGTGACTGTACCCTAGGTCCTGCTCCCTGACCTAGGGTGCATCCCACCAGCCAACAGCTGTGTGCAGGAGGCCCGTGGTTGCCTTTGCCAGGTCCTGGGGGTACCTGTGGGTTGTGGAGTTAGGAAGACCTAGGTCCAATCTCACAGCCTCTGTTTTCTTGCTCCCTGAAACCTCCTTAGAGAGTGGCTTTTGGGGGTCAAAGATACTTGTATGGCCTATGGAAGAGAGAGAACAGTGATAGCAGTCAAAGGTTCTGAGGAAAGGAAGAGGGTACCTGTTCCTTGTTTTTATGTTCAGACCATGGATATTGGCTAGGTCAGCCTCTGCTGATCTTTGACTATATACGTATGTGTGTGTGTGTGTGTGTGTGTGTGTGTATATATACACACACACACATATATATACACACATATGTAATATATAATAAATATATACTTAATGATATACATATTTACAGATACATTTATATATCTATAAATGTATATATGTGATGTTTCAACAAACGGATGCAGCACTAGAGGTGCTCACTTGTCTATGCCAAGAAATTTGGAAGACAGCTACCCGGCCAACTGACTGGAAGATATCCATATTTGTGCCCATTCCAAAGAAAGGTGATCCAACAGAATTTGGAAATTACCAAACAGTAACATTAATATCACACACAAGTAAAATTTTGCTGAAGATAATTCAGATACAGTTGGAAGAGTATGTCATCAGGGAACTGCCAGAAATTGAAGCTGGATTCAGAAGAGAACGGGGAACGAGAGATATCATTGTTGATGTCAGATGCATCTCAGCAGAGAATACCAGAAAAATTTTTATCTGTGTTGTATTGATTATGCAAGGGCATTTGACTGTGTGTACCATAACAAATTACGGATAACATTGCAAAGAATAGGAATTCCAGAACACTTAATAGCACTCATGAGGAATCTGTAAATAGACCAAGAGACAGTTGTTCAAACAGAACAAGGGGATACTGAATGGTTTAAAGTCAGGAAAGATGTGCATCAGGGTTGTATCCTTTCACCATACATATTCAATGCATATGCTGAGCAAATAATCCAAGAAGCTGGACTATATAAAGAAGAATGAGGCATCAAGATTGGAGGAAGAGGAGGCAGAGCCAAGATGGCGGAATAGACAGACACTTCCATCGAGCCCTCTTTACAACAAAGACCCCCCCAAAACAAGTGAAAGGAGTATATTTGTGACAAGCTGGGAGCCCTGAGCATCAAAGGCAAGCGTAGACAACAAACTGAGGGGCAGGGGAAGGAAGAGACCATTCAGAAGCGGAGAGGAGTTACTGGACCTGAATTACGGGGAGCCCTCAGGCACCATTCCTGGACCTGCGGTGGCAGCAGCAGCAGCAGAGGCGGGCTGGTCCTAGCGTTTGGCAGCAGTTTCCTCAGGGAGAAGCAGCCAGCCACACAGCCCACTCACATGTCTGGAACCTGAGGTCAATGGCGCTCTTGGCAAAAGCTAAGTACTTCTGTATATTTTACCGCGCCTCCCCACCCCCAAGCCGGCATCAGCAGCTGAATCCCTAGGCCTGAGGTAGACCCTAGTGAGCACCTAGAGCCATCCTCTCGGCCTTGGGGAAGGAAAAATTTTCAACTGGGGGAAAAAGATAATTTGCTAGCTCCATTAACCGGAGGAGTTCAGCACAGAAGCAGCTCCTGTCCAGGCATAAGCTATCCGTGGACCTTGAGCACCTTTCCCTTCTGCGTGGACCTGTGTGGGCCTATTTCGGGAGAATAGGCCCTTGTTGACAAACTCCAACCATTTCAGCTCTGTGGTGGAGAGGTGGGTGTTTGACGTTTGACATTTCTTTGCCTATTAAACAAGGCCCTCACCTACCCACATCAGGGACCTAAGGACTGGTAGCTCCACTCAGGTCACCCAGCCACCCGCAATAGGGGTCCAAAGACAACTGGTACCTCTCAGTCCTTACAACCAAAAACTTTGGGTGCCCATGGCCCCTCTGCAGAACCCACCCACCAGCATGATCTAGGGAACACAGACACGTTTTCCTCACAGACACTTGGGGGTTGGTTCTCACCCCCCTGCCTTGTTTACAGCATGACCCCCTGCTGCAATCAGATACTGGTATATATGCCAATCACCCCTGCCCCTCTAAGACTGTAGGACAGAGCCTGTACCACACACTTGATATCAGCTACCTGAATTCATACAAGAAAACTGAATGGACTCCTAGACTGATATACCTGATAATAGCTCTAGCCAGCTGGGGACAAGACACCAGAGCTCCAAAGGTGAAAATAATCAAGCTAGCTCACTGAAGCAACCCATAGGGGTATACCAAAACAAAACAAAACAAGCAGCTACAACACAGTAAGCAAGCATAAACTAATACAATAACTTCTAGATGGCTTGGAGACAACAGTCAATATCAAGTGACATAAAGAAACAGACCATGACCACCTCAACAGGCTCTCAAAACAAAGAACCCAGGGATCTTCTAGATGAAAGTGCATTCCTGGAATTACCAGATGCAGAATACAAAAGTTTAATATACAGAACCCTTCAAGACATCAGGAAGGAAATGAAGCAATGCACAGAACAAGCCAAGGAACACACAGATAAAGCAACTGAAGAAATTAGAAACATTATTCAGGAACGTAATGAAAAGTTTAATACGCTGGAAAAATCCATACACCAACAACAATCAGAGATTCAGAAGATTAACAGTAAAATTACAGAATTAGATAACTCAATAGAAAGTCAGAGGAGCAGAATTAAGCAAGTAGAAGCTAGAATTTCTGAATTCGAAGACAGATCACTTGGCACTAACATATTTGAAGAAAAATCAGATAAAAGAATTTTTAAAAAATGAAGGAAACTTAAGAATCATGTGGGACTCTATCAAGAGAAATAACCTACGAGTGATTGGAGTACCAGAACAGGGAGGGATAACAGAAAATACAGAGAGAACTGTTGAATATTTGCTGGCAGAAAACTTCCGTGATATTGTGAAAGATGAGAAGATATCTACCCAAGATGCTCATCGAATTCCAAATAAGGTAAATGTTAAAAGAAAGTCACCAAGACATACTATAATCAAACTTTCCAAAACCAAAGATAAAGAGAGACTTGTAAGAGCAGCAAGGGATGAACGAAAAGCCATCTACAAAGGAGAGCCAATAAGAATAAACTCGGACTACTCAGCAGAAACCACGCAGGCAAGAAGGCAATGGGATGACATATTTAAAAAATTGAAGGAAAAAATTGCCTGCCAAGAATCATATATCCATCAAAATTTTCTCTTAACTATGAAGGTGCGATTAAGACATTTCCAGATAAACGGAAGTTTAGGGAATTCATAAAAACCAAACCCAAACTACAAGAAATACTAAAGGGAGGTCTTTGGTTTGAAAATCAATAATATCAGGTATCAATCCAAGACTGGAACACTGGGCAGAGCAACCAGAAGTCAACCCAGACAGGGAAACCCAAAAACACAAAGCAAGATTAAAAAAAAAAAAAAAAAGCCCAACACAGGGTAATGGCAATGTTATTATATAAAAAAAGAAAACATTAAAATAATAAAGAGGGACTAAGAAATGTAATCATACATCTTCCACATGGAGAGGAAGATGCGGCGATACAAAGAAATAAAAGTTAGTTTTAAATTTGGAAAAATAGGGGTAAATAATAAGGTAACCACGAAGGACACAAACTATCCTACTCATCAAAATAAAATACAAGGGAAAAATACAGACTCAGCAGAAACAAAATCAACAACAACAAATATGAGGAAAGGACAATATATAAAGAAAACCTACTCAGCACAGAAAATCAAGTGGGAAAAAGAAACTGTCAACAATGCACAAAAAAAGACATCCAAATGATAGCACTGACTTCATACCTATGCATAATTACCCTGAATGTCAATGGACTAAATGCACTAGTAAAGAGACAGAGAGTGGCAGAATGCATTAAAAAGCAAGATCCGTCTTTATGCTGCCTATAAGAGACACACATTAGACTTAGAGACACAAACAAACTAAAACTCAAAGGCTGGAAAAAATATATCAAGCAAACAACAATCAAAAAAGAGCAGGAGTGGCAATATTAATGTCTGACAAAATAGACTTTAAAGTTAGATCCATCAGAAAGGATAAGGAAGGACACTATATAATGATTAAAGGGACAGTACACCAAGAAGATATAACCGTATTAAATAGTTATGCACCCAATGACAGGGCTGCAAGATACATAAAACAAACTCTATCAGCATTGAAAAGGGAGATAGACAGCTCCACAATAATAGTAGGAGACTCCAACACACCACTTTGTGAAGGACAGGAGATCCAGAAAGAAGCTCAAAACAGACATGGAAGATCTGAATGCCAAAATCAACCAACTTGACCTCGTAGACATACACAGAACACTCCACCCAACAGCAACCAACTATACTTTCTTTTCTAGTGCACAAGGAACATTCTCTAGAATAGACCACATATTAGGTCATAAAGCAAACCTTAGCAGAATCCAAAACATTGAAAAATTACAAAGCATCTTCTCTGACCATAAGGCCATAAAAGTGGAAATCCATAACAGGAAAAGCACAGAAAAGAAATCAAAGACTTGGAAACTGAACAATACCCTGCTCAAAAAAGACGAGATTATAGAAGACATTAAGGATGGAATAAAGAAATTCAGAGAATCCAATGAGAATGAAAACACTTCCTATGAGAACCTTTGGGACACAGCAAAAGCGATGCTCAGAGGCCAATTTATATCAATAAATGCACACATCCAAAAAGAAGAAAGGGCCCAAATCAAAGAATTATCCCTATAACTTGAACAAATAGAAACAGAGCAACAAAAGAAACCCACAGGCACCAGAAGAAAACAAATAATAAAAATCAGAGCTGAACTAAATGAAACAGAAAAGAGAAAAACAATCGAAAGAATTAGCAAGACGAAAAGCTGGTTTTTTGAAAAAAAAAAAAAATTGATAAACCACTGGCCAAACTGACAAAAGAAAAACAGGAGAGGAAGCAAATAACCTGAATAAGAAATGAGATGGACAATATTACAACAGACCCAACTGAAATTAAAAGAGTCATATCAGATTACTGTGAAAAAGTATACTCAAACAAATTTGAAAACCCAGAAGAAATGGATGAATTCCTAGAAACACACTACCTACCTAAGCTAACACAAACAGAGGCAGAGCAACTAAGTAGACCCATAACAAAGGAAGAGATTGAAAAGGTAACCGAAAGACTCTCAACAAAAAAAAAACCCTGGTCCAGACGGCTTCACTGCAGAGTTCTACCAAACTTTCAGAGAAGAGTTAATACCGCTACTACTAAAGGTATTTCAGGGCATAGAAAAGGACAGAATACTCCGAAATTCATTCTATGAAGCCACCATATCCCTGATAGCAAAACCAGGTAAAGACACCACAAGAAAAGAAAATTACAGACCTATATCCCTCATGAATGTGGATACAAAAATCCTCAACAAAATTCTAGCCAATAGAATTCAACAACATATCAAAAAAATAATTCACAATGACCAAGTGGGATTTATACCAGGTATGCAGGGATGGTTCAACATTAGCAAAACAATTAATGTAAAACAAAAGACAAGAATCACATGATTTTATCAGTAGATGCAGAAAACGCATTTGACAAAGTTCAACAATCATTCATGATAAAAACTCTCAGCAAAATAAGAATAGAAGGAAAATTCCTCAACATAATAAAGGGCATTTATAGAAAGCCAACAGCCAACATCACCCTAAATGGAGAGAGCCTGAAAACATTCCCATTGAGATAGGGAACCAGACAAAGATGAGCTTTATCACCACTCATATTCAGCATTGTGCTGGAAGTCCTAGCAGGAGCAATTAGGCTAGATAAAGAAATAAAGGGCATCCAGATTGGCAAGGAAGAAGTGAAACGATCTCTATTTGCAGATGACATGATCTTATACACAGAAAACCCTAAGGAATCCTCCAGAAAACTACTGAAACTAATAGAAGAGTTCAGCAGAGTATCGGGATACAAGATAAACATACAAAAATCAGTTGGATTCCTCTACACCAACAAAAAGAACATCGAAGAGGCAATCACCAAATCAATGCCATTTACAGTAGCCCCCAAGAACATAAAATACTTAGGAATAAATCTTACCAGAAATGTAAAAGCCTTACACACACACACACACACAAAAAAAAAAAATTACAGTACACTTCTGCAAGAAACCAAAAGAGACTTCCGTAAGTGGAAGGACATGCCTTGCTCATGGATAGGAAGACTTAACATTATAAAAATGTCCATTCTATGAAAAGCGATCTATACATTTAACGCAATTCTGATCCAAATCCCAAGGACATTCTTTCAGGAGATGGAGAATCAAATCACCAACTTAATATGGAAGGGAAAGAGGCCCCAGATAAATAAGGCATTACTGAAAAGGAAGAACAAACTGGGAGGCCTTACTTTACCTGATTTTAGAACCTATTATACCAGCACAGTAGTCAAAACAGCCTGGTACTGGTACAACAACAGATACATGGACCAATGGAACAGAATTGAGAATCCAGACATAAATCCATCCACATATGAGCAGTTGATATTTGACAAAGGCCCCAAAACAGTTAAATGGGGAAAAGACAGTCTTTTTAACAAATGGTGCTGGCATAACTGAATATCCACCTGCAAAAAAATGAAACAAGACCCATACCTCACTCCATGCACAGAAATTAACTCAAAATGGATCAAAGACCTAAATATAAAACCTAAAATGATAAAGATCATGGAAGAAAAAATAGGGATGACGTTAGGAGCCCTAATACATGGCATAAACAGTACAGAAAACATTATAAAGAATGTAGAAGAAAAACTAGATAACTGGGAGCTCCTAAAAATCAAACACCTATGCTCACCCAAAGACTTCACCAAAAGAGTAAAAAGACTACTTACAGACTGGGAAAAAGTTTTTAGCTATGACATTTCTGATCAGTGCCTGATGTCTAAAATCTACATGATTACTGCAAAAGCTCAACTACAAAAAGACAAATAACCCAATTAAAAAATGGGCAAAAGATGTGAATAGACACTTCACTAAAGAATTCAGGCAGCTAACAGATATATGAGGAAATGTTCACGATCATTAGCCATTAGAGAAATTGCAGATCAAAACTACAATGAGGTTTTATCTCACTCCAACAAGGCTGGCATTAATCCAAAAAACACAAAAGAATAAACGTTGGAGAGGCTGTGGAAAGATTGGAACACTTCTACACTGCTGGTGGGAATGTCAAATGGTACAACCACTTTGGAAATCGATTTGGTGCTTCCTTAAAAAGTTAGAAATATAACTACCATAGGATCCAGCAATCCCACTCTTTGGAATATATCCTAGAGAAATAAGAGCCTTTACACGAACAGATATATGCACACCCACGTTTATTGCAGCACTGTTTACAATAGCAAAAACATGGAAGCAACCAAGGTGCCCATGAATGGATGAATGGGTAAATAAATTATGGTATATTCACACAATGGAATACTACACATTGATAAAGAACAGTGAGGAATCTGTGAAACATTTCATAATATGGAGGAACCTGGAAGGCATTATGCTGAGTGAAATTAGTCAGTTGCAAAAGGACAAATATTGTATAAGACCACTATTATAAGAACTTGAGAAATAGGTTAAACTGGGAAGAAAACATTCTTTTGTGGTTTCGAAAGGGGGGAGGGAGTGAGGGTGGGAAAGGGGCATTTACTAATTAAATAGTAGATAAGAACTACTTTAGGTGAAGGGAAAAGACAGCACACAATACAGGGGAGGTGAGCACAATTGGACCAAACCAAAAGCAAGGAAGTTTCCTGAATAAACTGAAAGCTTCGAAGGCCAGCGTAGCAGGGGCAGGGGCAGGGGTCTGGGGACCATGGTTTCAGGGGACATCTAAGTCAATTGGCATAATAAAATCTATTAAGAAAACATTCTGCATCCCACTTTGAAGAGTGGCGTCTGGCGTCTTAAACGCTAGCAAGCAGCCATCTAAGATGCATCAATTGGTCTCAACCCACCTGGATCAAAGGAGAATGAAGAACACCAAGGACACAAGGCGATTACGAGCCCAAGAGACAGAAAGGGCCACATGAACCAGCGACTACATCATCCTGAGACCAGAAGAACTAGATGATGCCCGGCTACAACTGGTGACAGCCCTGACAGGGAACACAACATAGAACCCCTGAGGGAGCAGGAGAGCAGTGGGATGCAAACCCCAAATTCTCATAAGACCAGACTTAATGGTCTGACTGGGACTAGAAGGACCCCAGTGGTCATGGTCCCCAGACCTTCTGTTGGCCCAGGACAGGAACCATTCCCAAAGCCAACTCTTCAGACGTGGATTGGACTGGACAACGGGTTGGAGAGGGATGCTGGTGAGGAGTGAGCTTCTTGGATCAGGTGGACACTTGAGACTATGTTGTCATCTCTTGCCTGGAGGGGAGATGAGAGGGTGGAGGGTGTTAGAAGCTGGCGGAAAGGACACGAAAAGAGAAAGTGGAGGGAGAGAGCGGGCTGTCTCATTAAGGGAAGAGTAATTGGGAGTGTGTAGCAAGGTGTATAGAAGTTTTTGTGTGAGAGACTGACTTGATTTGTAAATTTTCACTTAAAGCACAATAAAAATTATTTAAAAAAAAAAGAAGATTGGAGGAAGACTCATTAACAACCTGTGATATGCAGATGACACAACTTTGCTTGCTGAAAGTGAAGAGGACTTGAAGCACTTACTAATGAAGTTCAAAGACTACAGCCTTCAGTATGCATTACACCTCAACATAAAGAAAACAAAAATCCTCACAACTGAACCAATAAGCAACAACATGATAAACAGAGAAAAGATTGAAGTTGTTAAGGATTTTATTTTTCTTAGATCCACCATCAACACCTATGGAAGGAGCAGTCAAGAAATGAAAACACACATTGCAGTGGGCAAATCTGCTGCAAAAGACCTCTTTAAAGAGTTAAAAAGCAAAGATGTCACTTTGAAGACTAAGGTGCACTTTACCCAAACCATGGTGTTTTCAATAGTCTTGTATGCGTGGGAAAGCTGGACAATCAATAAGGAAGACCAAAGAAGAGCTGACCCCTTTAAATTATGTTGTTGGAGAAGAATATTGAATATACCACGGATTGCCAGAAGAACAAACAAAACTGTTTTGGAAGAAATATAGCCAGCATGCTCCTTGGAAGCAAAGATGGCGAGACCTTATCTCAAGTACTTTGGACACGTTATCAGGAGGGACCAATCCCTGGAGAAGGACATCATACTTGGTAGGGTAGAGGGTCATCGAAAAAGGAAAACGCTGAATGAGATGGACTGATACAGTGGTTGCCACAGTGGGTTCACACATAGCAACAATTGTGAGGATGGTGCAGGACCAGGCAGTCTTTTGTTCTGTTGTACGTGGGGTTGTTATTAGTCGAAACCCACTCGATGGCACCTAACAACAACAACATATTTACAAAAAAGATGAGTTTCCAGAGACACAAATGAAATGGAAAGCTTGTGGTTATTTGGTGAATTTTGAATTGCGTAAGAGGAACACTTGGCTGCATCCACGGTAACTGGGACGTCTGCCTACATCGCCCAGTTTCAATCTTCACTCCCTGTCCTGTGGGATTGGCCTGGGGTTTGGCACAGTTGATGTTTGAATGACATTAAAACATTAATTTGGCTTTAATCATCTGAACGACATCCATAACTGAAAACTAACTTTGAAACAAATGCGGATGTTTTGCGTGACGCTACCCCAGTTTCGGCAACTGTGTGTTTCTCTGCTCATTTCTATGCTGCGGGTTGCCGGATGAGAAGAAAACATTCAGGCACACAGGGCTTCCCAAGGGAACGATGGTTTGCCTTCCCTCCAGGTTTACCAGAAGCTCCACGTGTTGTCGTCATCTGTAGGCAGCTTTTTCCTCCCATCGAGATCGTGGAGGAAAACGCCTGAACGGTGGTAATGCAGCTGGCTGAGGATCTAGCACTTCCCATCAAGTCTCAGGCATTTGTAATAAGCGAGTTGACAAAAATTGTGCCTGTTTGTTTGGATGCGTCCCGATTGCCCCATGTCTCCAGAGTTGTCCAAGGCCACATTGAAAAACGACCTCTCTCCACAGCCCCATCTGCATGTCCCTCGCACAGACCTACTCGTTCCAGGCTGGTTGAACCACTATGGTCATTTTTATCCATCTTTGGGAAGGTTATGGGCGAAACGTTCACCTCTCCCTCGACCTCCTAACTGCTGTGATGTGTTTTTGTGTAGTAGACTCTGGCATGTGTGGTAAGAGGACGGGGACTCCACAGGGCCTGCTGAGATCGGACAATTTTGACCTGTCTTTTTTTGTGTAAACAATATAATTTTTCCCCCACACTGTATGACTCATCAGCAGCCATGTTAGGGTGCTTAGGGAACGAGGAAATCTACTATGATGAAGGTTGTTTTGGGATCCCAGTCTCTCTGCTCCCTGCCTCTCCAAGGACCCCAGCTCAAGCGATACACACTCTGGACATTCATACTGGGAATGCAAAGGCAGAATTGAATCAATTGTGCAAATAATTCAGGCCCCAATGATTCTTTTCCTAAAATTGCCTGGGAGGAGAAATATGTCACAATGACAAGTTTTCATATTACAAAAATATTTTCAACTACCTGGTGACTGCCATTTGAAATAGCTTGTTATTTACTATTTAATGGAACTCGTTCATGATGCATGGTGTTACACCTTCCCTGGGACCAGAAAATTGATTAATTGTTCTGTTTCCCCCTTTTTGTGCATTGCCGGGAGTTTCTGCCAGTTTCTGATGTGTAGCCCTTTTTATAGTTCAGACCTGGTTTGCCAACGTGCTGTCTATTTTAAGAACTTAGGATTTATTTCTAGTCATCCAATTGAATTATTTCAGGGACTCAGCAAAACTGTGTCATTTTGTTTAATAATCAGAATGAAATTATCCACAAAACACATTAGAGACAAAATTGCGATCACTATGTATGGCTTCTCACCCCTTCAGAGGCTGCCAGGTTCTGCCAGTTGATGAGCCCGGGGTTTCTGATAAATTAGTGGCTTTTCGTAATATCAAAGAGTGAAATAGCTCTTTTGCGTTTTCACTTATTGGCAGAATGGCTTTGGAAACATATTTACCTTTCTAAGCCATTTGGCATAGGGTCCCGGTTCTGTGGTCACCAAAAGAAACCTCTTGGCTTGGAATATTGCTTATTGCCATGTTTTATAAACTTTGGGGATCCCCAGTTGCTGGTTTCGGGCTTTAGTGGTAAAGCTGACTTCATAAAGAAGAGTAGGGAACTTCCTAGCAGTCACGCACAGCACAAAGCATGGAAGGTGCTAACCACAGCTTCTGCTGACGACCCAGCTGTGTGGGAGCAGCAAGAAGTGCCTCTTGGAGCCATTTCCCTGCCGTCCTGGGTATGACCTCTGCTACTGTCCTCTCAGCAAACTAAGGTGGCCACAGTATAGCCAGCACACCTCCCCTGGACAGGGCTGGGACTTCAGCGATTTTCAGGCTACTTGGTCTGAAGTCAGGAGGGACACGAGGAGTCTTCACACCTCCACACCCAGACATGACTCTAAGGTGCCTCCAGAGGTGTACAGCTTATGACCTATCCCCCTGGGGTTCTGCTGCTCACCTGGGGCTGCCAGGGCCAGGCAG
This sequence comes from Elephas maximus indicus, assembly GCF_024166365.1. NCBI lineage: Eukaryota > Metazoa > Chordata > Mammalia > Proboscidea > Elephantidae > Elephas > Elephas maximus. Next base: position 80,899,534 of record NC_064834.1, on the reverse strand, counting down.
GCCCCTCCAAGAGCAAAAGAAGCCCAACGCCATCGAATGACAAACACAGCAGTACGGTGGCAGCTTTCAGTAAACATCACGCAACGCTTGTCATGCTGCGTACAGAGACTGTGCAGCCAGCTCCCCAAGACCCTGCCACAGCCAAGCCCACCCGTGGACGGAGCCGACTTCAGGAAGAGAAGGAAGGAAATGCTCCCTTTACAATCAGAAAACTGCCATTCCAAGTGCAAAGGCAATCCTGGTCAGCGATCGTTCACCAGGAAGGAGGCATACCACGCTGTGCTCCCCACAAAGCTTTAGGTGTGCTCCTAGTTTCTGCAGGCATTATTTCTACAGCCCCAGACAAATTAACTGCTGAGAAGGTGAGAGCATTGCTTTGAAAATGCTGTAAAATAATGTCATAATGTACGTGGGCTCCAAATTACAGTTGTTCTAAAGCGATAGTGTTCCATTGTCCCAAAATAACCATGGCATTCTCTGGACTCCAGTGTCAGTGCCAGGGTCTCAGGCCCCTTTCTGAGTAACCTCATTGACTATGGAGTGTATGGTCTCCTTCTGGGAAACTCACTGGGCTGTGAAGCACATTGTCTCCTTCTGGGTAACTCTTTGGACTGTGGAGCACATTGTCTCCTTCTGGGAAACTCCATGGGCTGTGGAGCACATTGTCTCCTTCTAGGTAACTCCATGGGCTGTGCAGCGCATTGTCTCCTTCTGGGTAACTCCATGGGCTGTGGAAGGCATTATTTCCTTCTGGGTAACTCCATGGGCTGTGGCGCACTTTGTGTCCTTCTGGGTAACTCCACTGGCTGTGGAGCACATTGTCTCCTTTTGGGTATCTCCATGGGCTTTGGAGTACATTGTCTCCTTCTGGGTAACTCCATGGGCTATAGAGTGCATTGTATTCTTCTGCGTAACTCTGTTGGCTGTGGAGCACGTTGTCTCCTGGGTAACTCCGTGGGCTGTGGAGCACATTGTCTCCTTCTGGGTAACTCTGTTGGCTGTGGAGCACATTGTCTCCTTCTAGGTAACTCCATGGGCTGTGAAGCACATTCTCTCCTCCTGGGTAACTCCATGGGCTGTTGAGCACATCATCTCCTGCGTAACTCTGTTGGCTGTGGAGCGCATTGTCTTCTTCTGGGTGACTCCATGGGCTGCAGAGTGCATTGACTCTTTGTGGTTGTCTACATGCGTGGCAAAAAGATTATTCATGGCCACTTCCCTTGTAAGTTGTTCTGTGTACATAATTCATAATCTTAGTGGATCATGCGGTTCTGTAGGGAGGACTGTGGGTCTATAAATGGCATCGCGTCTGGGCTGCATGTCATCAGGGCATCCTGTGTGGGACACCACGCGACATCCGCCTGTGTGAAGATGGAGTGGGCAAGTGGCAATGTGTCTTGTTAGACTGAAACATAGATATCCCTTGGCATTTATTTTCCCTTCCAAAGAGATTATGAAACCCATGTGTTTCTGTGAGGGCAGATCCTTCATCACCGTTAATAGTGAGATTCATATATCACATTCTTCTGTGTGGTGCAGAGACACAGGGGAAGTTGTCTCTGTGAGGTGGGTGGACAGGCAGAGTTCTCCTTCCAGTTTGTTGTTGTTGCTGTTAGCTGCCGTGAAGTTGGCCTCGACTCATGCAATGCCATGCAGAATAGAATGAAACATCACCCAGTCCTGAGCCATTCTCATGATCAGTTGTGGATTGGAGCATTGTGGTCCATAAGGTTTTCGATGGCTTATTGTTCAGAAGTAGATCACCGGGCCTTTCTTCCAAGGCGCTTCTGGGTGGGCCTGAACCACCAACCTTTCTTTAGCAGCCAAGCGCATTAACCGTTTGCACTTAGATCTCCTTCTGACTTTTGAACACTCTTTTTTTTAATGGAATTCAGGGAATTTCATACCCCAGGACTCTTCCTATCCCACCGGCCACCGTGGTCCAGGGTGTTGTACATTTTGAGAGGTATGACTGCTATTGCTTCTCCCCAAGTCAGCTTCCCTTCCCCCAGTGATGAGCAACTGATCTTCAGAAACCTAGAAACCATGGCTCAAGTTACAGCTATGACTCCTGAAATTGCTGAAGCTATTTCAAGTTGAAATGTATTTTCTTAAGTCATTGGATATTTTATGCCAGGTGTGCCTGAGGGGCTGTGAAATGAACCATGTGTAGCTCCCATTTCTGGCACTCACTGGAATGCTCTACCAATTTGTTTCTTTTCCAGAAAGTGGGTCTATCTTCAGGAATCTTTTAATCCAATCAAGTTAATCCATATTTATTGAGTGACTCTGGTTTGCCAGAGGATCTGATGCATGTCACCCAGGGGTACAGAGACCCCCTCAAGCAGTGGAGTGCATTTCATACCAACCTCCTCACTTTCTTCACAAGACTGATTACTGAAAATCTTGGCTCATTCTATAAACCCTTGAGGTATAACTTTATAGAAATCAGAGGTTCCCGTGAGGAAGAATGAATTTGCCTCACGTTTGTTTGTGATAAATAACAGCTTCACCCCGTTCAATCTGATTATGACTTCTACTGTAGATGTGCCCAGCTTGAATAGGGCAGGTAGAGAAGGTTAGAGTAGACCAAAGGGCAACCTTCATACCACAGTGATGGGGGGGAAACAGTGGGGGCATTGTTCCTGGAGAAGAGAGACGAGCCATGAGTAGAGGCTGACTCCGAGGGCAGGGAGAAACCAGGAGACAATGACTGTGTGTGGGCAAAACACAGATGAGGTAAACTAACAAGATCCAGTTGAGTGATTTCTCATGAAGTGATTTCTGTCAAAGCAGAACAGTCTTAATATGACAGGAGGAAAGTCAGTTAACTTAAAAGGGCCAAGTGTTTATCCAGCTATCTAGACTGAAAAAGGCCCAACACGATGAAAATGACAGATAAATACACCCAATTAAGGAGTACTTAATTTACCTATCTCTTAATCTTTTTATTATGGTAATGCTAAACATAAAAAACTGAAGCAGTATGATTAACCCCCACCTTTCCACTACCCTACCCAGACTTACCCAAACAATGAGGCAGTCGTTCAAAAAGAACAGAAGGATACTGCGTGGTTTAAAGTCAGGAAAGGTATGTGTCAGGGTTGTATCCTTCCACCATACTTCCACTCAGTCTGTATGCTGAGCAAATAATCTGAGAAGCTGAACTATATGAAGAAGAATGGGGCATCAGGATTGGGGGGAGACTCATTAACAAGTTGTGTTATGCAGATGATACAACCTTGCTTGCTGAAAGTGAAGAGGACTTGAAGAATTTACCGATGAAGATCAAAGACTACAGCCTTCAGTATGGATTACGCCTCAACATAAAGAAGACAAAAATCTTCACAACTGGACCAATGAGCAACATCACGATAAACTGAGAAAATATTGAAGTTACCAAGGATTTCATTTTTACCTGTATCCACAGTCAACACCCATGGAAGCATCAGTCAAATCAAATGACGTATGCAGTGGGCACATCTGCTCCAAAAAACCCCTTTAACGTGTTAAAAACCAAAGATGTCATTTTGAGGACTAAGCCATGGTATTCTTAATGGCCTCATATGCTTGCGAAAGCTGGACAACGAATAAGGAAGATCAAAGAAGAATTGACCCCTTTGAATTATGGTGTTAGCAAAGAGTTTTGCATACACCGTAAACTGCCAGAAGAATGAGCAAATCTGTCCTGGAAGAAGTACAGCCAGAGTTCGCCGTAGAAGCTAATGGCAGAGTATGTTGGTGATTCCTGAAATGTAATTTTCTCAGGCATGAGGTATAACCTTTCAAAATCTAGGCAAGCATCTTTGTGTAAGGAAATTTTTCTTGAATTTTTTTTAGTATTTTTTTCTATTTCATTGCTTTGAGTTTCTTTATTGGAGACTGTGCTGTTGGATTCTCCTTTGCCTTTCTACCACATTGCTTTCTTTCAAATCCTTTTTTAATCTTCCTGTATTATTTTTCAGTTTCCCTCTCCTTTTCGTCATGTACTGCGCTTAAGGCACTGTAGTATGGCATCTGAGGCGACATCAAGTGGACGGCAACGGGTTTAGTTTTGTGTGTGTGTGTGTATGTATACCTTCTAGTTTATTCTTCATTTTTTTTCCTTTTATTTTTAATTATTTCCTGGGTTCTTTTATAAAACTCTTTTCAAATCTTTCTTTTGTCCAATATTCTTTTATTCTCATCTTTTTAGTCTGATATATGCTGTTGTTTTATAGCACCTATCATTTTCATGAGAAAAATAGCTCTTTTGAAATATTCAGTTAAAGATTTTATCAAATTCTTGGGCATGCCTTTTTGCCTTGCCTCTGCTACCTGTGGGAACATTGTTCTGTTCATTATTCTATAGGGTCACTGTGAGTCAGAATTGACTTGATGGCAGTGGGTTTTCTGTTAGTAACTGTGTATACAGTTACAGTATTATCATTTTCTGTTGCTTGTGTTTAGCTGAAATGAGGATAAGGGGAGGGTGGCCTGAGATAGCATTCCTAGTTCCTGGGCTCTAGCACTTCCCCTCAAGTCAGGCCACATACGTATCCCTGCCCACCCTTGTGCGTTCGTCTCTGCCTGCTGTTCCTCCTGAGCTCATCTAGCTCCTTGCAGGATCCCTACTTGGGGACAGAGTCAAGGTCCCAGAGCCCAGATTTTTCCCCTGGCACTGACTACATCCCTGGAGAGCCATCCTCCTCAAGGATGACTATCCACAGCCAAGTGCAGTGTTGGCAGACCCTCTGTGCTCAGCCCCTCATGTCACAGCCCCTGCTCAGGGACCTGCAGCCCTCCCAATTGATGGACCAATCTTCCTGGTGGTGCCAAAAGGCAAGCATCTGCACTGCACGGCTTGAAGGCTAAAAAAGTTTTGTCATCTGAAGTCCATTTGTCTGAGCCCGCCACAAGGCAAAGAGATTAACAGAAACTTTGATTCCTACAGAATTTCGTGTTGTGTCTAAAATGGGAGTGACAGGCTGGCAGTATTTTGATGATAAATTCTCAGATCTTTTTGCCTACAGAAAGAATAGGTTTCCCCCATCCATCAAATCTAATAAAAGATGAGATGTCACCCAGCTGAACGGAGGGCTGGATCCAGCCCGGGGAGGACTGTTGTGGGTGGTCAGAAATGTACTAGAGGCAACGCAGGTGAAAATCCATGATCATCATCACCATCATCAGCAGCATTGTTATCATTGCCACCACCATCATCATCATCACTGCCACCACCATAACTATTATCATCATCACTATCACCATTGTCATTGCCACCATCACCATCAGCATCACCATCACCATCGTTGTCATCATTGTCACTGCCATCACCATCATCATCATCATCATCATCATCACTGTCACCATCACCATCATCATCATCGTCACCACCATCACCATCATCATTACCATTGACATCATCATCACCATCATCATCACCACCATCATCACCATCAGCACCATCATAATCGTCACCATCATTGCCATCATCATCATCATTAGTTTAGTTATTTAAGATCCAGCCATGTGCTAAGCACTTTAAATGCATTGTCTTAGTTTTCTCAACTTTAAAATGAGGGTGATACCCATTATCGCCCCATAGGTTGTGGAGAGGTTTGAATGAGGTAGTAAAGGCAAAGCAGAGAGGAGAGGATCTGGGACGCAGAGTGCACACCATATGCCAGATGTACTTGTTATTTTGTTTAATTCTTACAAAAATCTTAAGTGCTTGGTATTATTATCATTCCCATTTTAAAATTGGAGAAAACAAATTGAGAGGCAGTGAAATGACAAGATTTCCCCAAGAACAAAGAGATAGTGAGGAGAGAGTCCAGGTTCAAAACCAGGTATTTCAGTAGAGATCAAACTTCAGTGCTCAACACTCAGCCTTTCATCATTCCTGTGATGCTGCTCCAGTTGTTATTGTTGTTGGTGCCATTTTGGGGATAAAGAAGCCAGAGCTTGGAGAGGTTAATGAATGTTCACAGACAGAAGACTTCGTCGAAGGGGTCCCAGTCTTGCTTGATTCCTAAGCCCCACTCCCAGCCTCTACAGCAAACACCAAACCCACAGGGCATTGACAGAAACTGCCTTGTGTCACGAATCCCTTTGACACCTCCATTCAACGAAAACAGAATTCAATGTCAGTGTTGTTGTTGTTGTTAGGTGCCATCGAGTCAGTTCCAACTCGTAACAACCCTAGGTACAACAGAACAAAGTACTGCCTGGTCCTGCACTGTCCTCACAATAATTCAAAGGCATCAATTCTTCTTCAGTCTTGCTTATTCATCATCCAGCTTTTGCATGTATATGAGACGATTGAAAATACCGTGGCTTGAGTAAGGCTCACCTTGGTGTTCAAAGTGACACCTTTGCTTTTTAACACTTTAAAGAGGCCTTTTGCAGCAGATCTGCCTGATACAATAAATCATTTGACTTCTTGACACAACATTGCTTGCTGAAAGAGAGGAGGACTTGAAGCACTTACTGATAAAGATCAAAGACCACAGCCTTCAGTATGGATTATGCCTCAACATAAAGAAAACAAAAATCCTCACAACTGGACCGATAAACTGTATCAAGATAAATGGAGAAAAGATTGAAGTTGTCAAGGATTTTATTTTACTTGGGTCCAGAGTCACCACCCATGGAAGCAGCAGTCAATGTCAGTAGATGGCCACAAATCAGGAGATTTACTCAATGTGGTGATAATTACATGCTCAACTAATTCCAAAAGGATCAAAGACAAAAGCTACAATAGCCAGGGAGGCCCCGAGGCCGCCCGTCCCCTTCAGAAAGAGAAACCAGTTCAGCTGTATCTGGTGTGTCTCCAGGGAAATCTCGAGAAACAGACCCAACACTGATCCACTGCTTTTGGGGCACGGAGCTCAGTGCTTACTGCTGGAGACGAGCAGATGAATGCTCCTCAGCCTTGCCTTCAAGGGGCCCCCGCAGGGAAGGGCAGCAGACCAGAAGAGGCTTCCTTAGCCAGAGCATAGGGTGTCTGCCAGCTGCATAAGCCTGGAGCGCAGCCCGTCAGAGGGTCAGCAGGTCACCAGCCTGGTCACCACCCTGAGCCCAGAAGGACTGTGGAAGAACAGGGGCCAGGGAAGGTGCTCCGGGGAGAGCCTGGTGGGCAAGTTCCAGAGATAAGGAAGAACTTGGTGGGCAAGGCCCAGAGGTGAGGGAGAGCCTGGTGAGCAAGGCCCAGAGGTGAAGAAGAGCCTGGTGGGCAAGGCCCAGAGGCGAAGAAGTCCAGCATACTATCAGTGGCCAGAGCGATGAGCACAAGAGAGTGGATCCCAGTGGGAGACAAGGATGCAAGAGGAGGGTGTTTCATCTGCCAAGGCTGCCACTGCCAGGAAAGGGCCAGTCCTGAGACAATGGGGAGAGGTGACGGCCCTCCACTCACAGGGTCAGGCTGGGCTGCCAGCACACAGGCACTGTAATGATGTCACCACAGAGGGGCAGGGGAGAGCCCCAGGGTAGCCAGGACAAACAGAAGGCCAGCCCTTCCCTGGGCAGCAGTCCTCAGTCAGCACCCATTTAATTGCACTGAAAAAAATTAAATGGTACCCAACTCCTTGGACCCCCAGCCCAGCACTCTCTCCAGCTCACTCCGCTTCTAACTGTCCCTGGAGAGCCTGGCAGAGCATGAAAGTGCACGGTGGTTAGAAATAATCAGTAGATACAAATAATCAGTAGATAAAGCAGAGACATCATCCACATTACTCTCTGCCAGGGAAGCCAAACCCAGGCAGGAAGGGAGGGTATGGGGGTTTGCATTGTGAAGGTCAGGGCCCAGGGCAGCAAGAGACAGATTGGATCGCTTGTGAAACAAAACAGAGTCACCAAGCCATCCCTCCCTGCAAGGGTCTGGTCTTCACAGTTTCTGGAGCCACCACAGGTGGCAGCCCCCACCACTGGCGTCGCTGGCAGTCACAAGGACCCCAGATGGTGGCCACGTCTCCACATGCAGAGATAGACTGTGGGATACATACCAGCCCCGGGATGTCTCTCTTCTGTGGCGGAGCCCTGCCCACTGTGCAGATGAGAACTACTGTTTGCCTGCAGGGCCTGAGGCTGATGGCACCTTCCAGAAATTTCTACCTTGGCATTTCTTGCCGAACATTTTCACAGTCTTGGACGGAAACACAGGGTACTTGTTTGTCAAATTTATAGGGGACAGAAACTTGGGAGGCAGAGCTAGTAAGATGATGGCAGATCAAGATGCTTAAATATTTCAACAGAATGAAATTAACAAGCTCGCAAGTGAATCATAGACTCCCAGCACTGTGGGCATTTCAAGATCATCTTGTTCAAATCACTGATTTAAAAAAAAAATAAGCTCAGAGAGTTTCCATGATCTGACTGAGGTTTTGCAGCAAGACACCCTCACCTGCCCTCACCTGCCCTCACCTGCGAGGATCAGTGGCACCTTACACCCAACCTACTTCAGTCGGTTTCTTCTCCGGGGCAGGTGCTCTCTCAGATGGCAGCATCTTCTTTACCTATGATGGCGCCACCATGGTTCCCAGTCTACCAGCACCGATTCCACTCAGCTCTTCTCCCTCCTCTCCTCTCACTTTCTGTGTTCAGGCACTGGTCAAATCCAAGTCTTCTATTTCCACAGATTATGATTGTGTGACTGGGAACATAACCAAAGACCACCACGCAAACCCCCTGGTACTGAAACCTTGCTGCACCATGTGTTTCACCCCTGAAACACCTATCACAGGTGTGGTTTATGTGTGTGTGGCTGGAATCAATGCCCCACTAGAGTGTAAGCTCCCACTGGGGAGGGAGTCCCCCTTGTTTGGGTCACAGCCTCCTTTATGCCTAGTGGAGCGCACAGCAAGTTGTGACACACAGACACAAGGAAAGGACGGGAAGCAGGGAGGGAGGGGAGAGAGGGAGGATGGAAGAAAGGGGAGAAAGAGGAAAGAGAGAGAGGGAAGAAGATACTTGGTGAGAGTCAGAGGCCGCTCTGGGGATTAATGTGGATTGTCTCTTTGAATCCTTACAGCACCTCCTGTGTGGGTACTTATCACCCATGTGAGGAAATGGAGGTACCTAGCTTTCCCACACTTTCCCAGATCGTGAGTTGATCTCTGGTCCACCGGGCTCCACAGCCCAAGCTTCCACTTATCTGGGTGACATGGATGATCCAATTGGGTATCAATATTTGAGTGAATGGCCTGTTGCATCAGACGTGCTGAGAAATAAACCTGCCGTAAAAGAGGTGAGCAGAAAGGCTTCCCTCTTCAGGATGCCTCTCTCTCCCTCTCCATCATAGACTGGGCAATAAAAAGCTGCTTACCTTCAGGTACTTTCCTTTGACCTCGCACAGGCAGCTGTTTGCAAGTTGTAACTTTCTGAGCCAGGGCAACTGTCCTGACCTGAAGGCTGCTCAGTGGAGAGAACCAGGTGGGGAAGAGGCGTGGGAGAGGTGGCCTCCAGGCATTGGCCTGAAGCCTCTTCAGCCCAGAGGAACTCATTGAAGTTTGTTGTCCGTAAAAGGAAGGTCATTCCTGGGGTTGGTGTGCAGCCAGGGTCTAGTGCATGTTACCTGGTGATCTGCTGCCCTCTGCACGTGGGCAAAACCGGAAAGCCCTGCCTTGATAGATCTACTGACGCGTGGAGAGATGTACACACATGGGCACACGTGTGCATACATGTGCACACACGCGCAAGCACACACATCACTGACAGCTCAGCTGAACCAGCTCAGTGGTAGTCAGAGGGAGGAGGGGAGGCAGCATAACAACTGGCGTGGGGTGCAGAATGGGGCAGTAGGACCCTGCACAGGGAGGGCCAACTGCAATGTCTCCAAAAAGGTCTTCCAAAAAAAGGCAGGGTGCGTGCTGTTCCAGGGGTGAAGAGGTCCCAGGACTGTGGTCTCCCGATTTGGGGAACATCTGCCACGGGTGGAAGGTAGGACACGAGCAAGCCCCTTTCCACCTATACATTTGGCCTGGAAAATTTCCAGAAGCAGTGCACCAGCTTCCTGTGGTATCATTGAGGCAGTGGAACCATTGCCCAGTGAGAGGCTCCCCACCCACACAGCACGGTGTGTGGGTACCTAGTTAGCATGCCCTTGGGGAGGCTTTGACTTGAGCTCCTTTAACTAAAAGTATTAGTAATTACTTTCTGTTAAAGGTACGGAAATCATTTAGCCTCAAGAATATCAAAAATAGACTTAGCTGTTTTGCATTTGCTTTTGACCAGTTCTAGTGGAACTGAGAGCCTAGCAGTTTGGAAGTCATCCAGTGGTCTGGAACAAGATGTTCTGTTGAATAAGATGTAATAGGATATCATCGGTGAACTTACAACTTTCCTATTAATCTTATTTCAAGTTACAACAGTGTAAGCCTTGTTGTAAAACCTCTATTTTTAACTAATGGAAATTTATTACAAAGAGATCCTAATTGTACCATTTAGAATATGATACAATTGCAAACCCACTGGTAAGTTTCATTTTTCAAAATTCCACATGATCACCTATGAAGCAAAGAATGAAAATTCTCCCAAAATAGTTGGTCTATAAATAAAATTCCCTAGTGGGCTGAGCAAACAATTTTTCCTTGTGCATTTTGTATTAGGTTGGATTAATCTATATTACAACCCCTGTGAGTGAAAAGCCCTTGTTAAACATAGAATATTATGATTCTTGGCACATCCTAAAAAAGGTAACTAATTCATTTCCACAATGCCCTAGACAGGGACAACAAGTGACTATTCTTCTTTGGTGCATTTCTCTTTATGATTGCTGGTCTACCGTGAACTAAGTGATCATGGAGCATGAGGCTCACAGACTATGATCTAAAGGGTGACACTGATAAGAGAGGAGATTCACACCACCAGTTTTGAATAGCCACAGTGCTGGTGCTGGACAGGTGTGGTGCCATCTGGGCCAGGGAGGAGGCAGCGCCAAGTGAGGGGGCCAGAGTGGTCACTGCAGGTCGTGTCCATGAGGACAGGAATTACTCTGGGCAGACCTGCTCCCAGGCAGGGCCAGGTCAGGGAAGGAGGAAAAGCCAGGCTTGAGACTAACTGTATCTGCATGTGGGCCAAATGTTTTCTTCCAGCAGCAAAGATTTAAGTTCTTTAGAAGGGGATATCCAGATGCTTCTAGAATAGTGTAGAAGCATAAAGAAGTCTATCAAATGGCCAGTTCAATAAAATAATGCAAGGCAGAATTGGTGGTTAATAAAGGTATGCCTCTCCCTTCCCTTGTAGAACAGGGGGAGCCCCCAGGTGAGGGGGGAAATGCAGGGAGCATCTAGCTGCAGTGGAGCCTGCCTGCCCAGTCCCTGCCTCCAAGCCCACTCTGGGCCCCACCTGTGTCTGCTCCTGTGCTGCTTACTGTGTCTTGGGCCTTGGCTTGGTGCCACCTCTGTGCTGAGGAAGGGAAGCTTCTCCAGGCTCCCTCTCCTCTGTTCTCCATGCAGATTGCCCAGGAAGAGTCCAAGTCTCCCTTTGTGTCACTAAATCTCCCTTTGAGTCAGGTGCACCCAGTGTCTGTAGTTGTCCATAACTGTCTTCCATGCATTTTTCCAAAATGAGTGTTCCTCTAAAAAAACAGTAACCAGGTGTGTGCTCCCATGATGTGTTCACATGAAAAGGCATGCCCTTGGCCTCTCCTTGATGGTGCATCTAGGCAACAAGGTCGTGAGCATGGCTTACATCCCAGTGAACCCAGGAACACGGGTGCAATTCCGCTCACAGGCATGCCCATCCTCTTCTGTGCTGGAGAACAGGCAATGTGGTCAGGGCTTTTGTCTCAAACTCTGGCCACAAATTAACAAAATGGTTTGCATCCCAAGAGAATTTCCACAGTACCTCAAGGAAAGTTCCATTTTAAAAATCCCTGCCTTTGCTGGGTCAACTTTACCCGGCTTTAAAAGGGCTCAAAGAAACATTGCTCCCTAGAGAGCTACCTGGAGGATTTTAAAGGTTGAGTCTCCAAGAGTTTGTTAACTCTCTGTGTTTGTGTCCTCTCAGGACTGAAGGTCACCAGAGTTCAGAGCCAGAGGAGGCGGAGAGGGAGGATGGAACCACCAAGACGCCTCCACCCCAGATCCTCCTGCCCCTGGAAGAAAGGGTGACACATTTCCGTGACATGCTCCTGGAGAGAGGGGTAAGGGCACCACGCAGGCAACATGGGGCATGAGAATAAAGAATGCTCTCCTCCAAGAGGGTCAGAGAATAACTACCTGCCGCCGGTGAAAGAACCTTCTTTTTTTCTCCTTACTGAGTCCTTATAATCAAGCTGAGAGAAACTTAGGTACCAGATGATCTGAGGCCAAAGGGGGTGAACACCATGTAAAGGAGTCCTGCTGCTTCTCCTAAAGGAGACTAGGGGAGTTCTGAAGGGCCTGGTGGTGTTGGGCACAGCTGTCTTCATGTGTGGAGCTGTGAGCGGTAAGCATGAGCCTGTCTGCTTAGAAGGGATGGCGAAGGGATCACAAAGCAGTAGGACCCCCCTGTGTCGATACTGTTTCTGCTGGAGTCAGACCAGGTCACAGTATAAAACCCAAACACACAACCAGTTGCTACTGAGTCACCTCTAAGTCCTGGTGCCTCCATGTGCGTCAAAGCACAGCTACGCTCCACCGAGCTTTCCGTGGCTAATCTTTCAAAAGTAGATCACAGGCCTTTCTTCTGAAGGGCCTCCGGGTGGACTCGAACCTCCAGCCTTTTGGTTAGCAACCAAGCGTGTTAACTGGTTGCATCACACAGAGACTTCTTAGGTTAAGCTATACATGCCTCAAAGAAGCATCTTACCCCAGGAGGGAGTTATGCGCTGATAAATTAATTCAACTATTTTCTTCATAAATTAGGATATCTTAATGGCAGTTCATTTATGGGTCTCGTTTTGAATTCAGGGGTAAATTTATAATCATATCTCCTTCCAGAGAGTTTTATTCCCTGCCTTGGCTTTTGAGTGTAAGATGAGCAGATACAATATTTTAGCCCATTTGGATTTCTTCACAAAATGAAAAGGAATGCAGAGGTTGTAATGGGGCCCTACGTGAGATGGTAGTTATACTGAACACTTTAAATGGCCTTGTGAACTCAAAAGCAAATTCTCTCACAGTCATCACCCCACCCCAGGCTGTCTCCTGGTCCCTGCCCTGCCCAGTAGAGTACAGCTGAGGACAGAGACATGGAAGGCACAAAGAAGAGAGCCAGGGAGGAGTTGCCGGAGGAGACCGAAGCACACCCGGGGAGTCGAGCGTAACTCACTCAGAACTGAGGTTGCAGCCCAGACCTATGTTGGGCTTGGCTCAACCCCCCTCCATGGGAGGTGCTCTTCTGTTGCACTGTGAATTTTAACACATGCCTCTGTTCATGTCTTTAGCCATTCGCTCAGAAATAAGACATACTCCCTGGCCTCAAGGAACTAGAAGGAAAAATAGACTTGTAAACTCAAAACTACTGTGCAATGTGTTGAGCTAAATCAACATACACGCCAAGTAACACGGAAGTACAAAAAGGGAGTGACACTCACACACTCACCACACACATGCATGCAGGCACACTCACATATACATGTACACATTCATACACTCACACACATGAATGGTCCCTGATATGGATGGGTGACATTTTTTCAAAAAACATGATTTTAAAATCTTTATCTATTTGTTAAAATTTTATTTTAAAAACCAACTGTATCCCCAACACTTCCCTACCCCACTTTCATCCTTTTCCAAGCCCTAGAGCTGATATCATTACAGAAGTACTGTAGCACGGAGCGTCCTGTGGTATAGTCTGCATCTGGCCTGCTCTCCACCAAGCCTGTTGAAGACAAGTGACATCATAGGTGGGAAAGGGTCGTTGAGTGCAATGACTTCTTCATTTTCCTTTTCTCCAGCTTTGAGCTAGCTTTCATCCCCACTCTGCTCAGCCTTTCCACTTCAAACTTCAAAGACATGCAAACAAAATCCATGTGAACATCCACGCTAAGTACCATGCCAGAAAGGTGAAGAACCAAGAACAACGAGGGCGGTGTGTGTTCCTGCTCTTGCCTATGCAGGCCCTTCTTCTTCATACACTGCAGAAATGAGTCTGCTGTTCACACTGCCATCCTCTGAATGTTGAAGGAGACTTTGAACTCTGCATTTACTCCACATAAACACTGTCATCATAAACCAATGGGGTAGCTCATTCTGTTGCAGGCAGATTGGTCTTATGGTCTCCAGTGCCCCTACCCAATCTCACCACCATGCAATGCATAGAGTGTCACAGGTGGGCTACCACCCCTCATCTCACCCACCCTCCTTCTACTCTTGACAGGGGGATCCCCTTCCCTGGGAGGCCTTCTCCATGCCCACCCTGATGCCCCTGCCCCCACTGCTATATGACACCTCACGTCTGCTGTCATGTCACTTGCCACATTGCTGAAGTTAACTTGGGAGATCACAAGCTCTTGGGAGGTCAGAACTTTCAGACCCCCCTTTGGATACCATGAACTTGGTAAGGAGAGACTATTCAAAAGGACTTGCAGGAGGGCGGTGGGGAGGAAGGGGATATTGCAATGAGGGGTTGGAGGAACTGTTGAAATAGGGAGAACGCTCTAAGTTCTGCAAGCATCTCAAGTGTTAGACCAGAAGGTTTTTCTTTTATGTTGTTGTTTTTGTTAGGTGCTGGAGAGTCAGTTCCAACTCATAGCCACACTATGTACAACAGAGCAAAACACTGCCTGGTCCTTCACCATCTTCACAATCATTGTTATGCTTGATCCCATTGTTGCAGCTACTGTGTCAATCCATCTTGTTGAGGATCTATCTCTTTTTCACTGACCCTCCACTTTACCGAGCCTGGTGTCCTTCTCCAGGCACTGATCCCTCCTGATAACATGTCCAAAGTATGTCACCATTCTCTCTTCTAAGGAGCATTCTGGCTGTACTTCTTCCAAGGTATATTTGTTCTTATGGCAGTCCATGGTATATTCAATATTGTTCAACAACACCATAATTCAAAGGTGTCAAGTCTTCTTCAGTCTTCCTTATTCATTGTCCAGCTTTTGCATGCCTATGAGGTGGTTGAAAACACCATGGGTTGGGTCAGGCGCACCTTAGTCTTCAAGGTGACATCTTTGCTTTTTAACGTCTTGAAGAGGTCTTTTGCAGCAGAATTGCCCAATGCAATGTGTGCTTTGATTTCTTGACTGCTTTGATGGGAGGAGTAAACCGAGTTAGGAAAAACAGGGTATTGGACAGTGAGAAGAAAGGGGAGAGTTTAGATATGGCGCTTTGCTCAGTTGTGGGATTGGAGTGCAGGGCCTTAGCCTCTACCACGTGCACCTCCTCTGACCACGAGAGCATCACAGAAATACACGGGATCTTTAGTTTCTAAATACCCCTAACCTGTCTCTTCAGAGTGGATCCCTGAACAGCAGACCTGACTCATCTTCCCTGAGACATGAAAGCCTTATTAACATCGAGAAATACAAGCAAAAATTCATTTCATTTTATTAACATCTAAGTTGTCCAGCTGTTTGTTTTGGAAGCCAACCAGGCCCACTTTATGGACATGGCATTAAGCCAGAGTGCATGGGGTATTAGTGCTGCTTGGGAGACTGCCCTTCCTTCTCAAAACCAGGACTGCAGGGAGCTCAATTTATATACGGCCACATGAATTTACCCAAATGGCAGTGGTTGATAGATTTTACTAGTGAGATTTTTGTTGCATGCCTGCCTTGTTGGGGGTGGGTGATTTGATTCAGCCTATGAGTCACAGACTCATACGTGAGGGTTGGCAAAAACAACATGGGGGTGTGAAGCACCAGGCTTGGTGTTCCATCTTTACCCTGTGAGAGAAGGACCAGGGCTAACCCCAAGCCAGAGGAAGGGTCAGAGGAAGGAGCCCATCCAGTTCTTTAACAGAAAAGGTCAGCCTGAATTCCTGGTGAGGGCGGTACAGCAACGCCACCGTTTATGGCATTCTGACTTCATAAAACACGCCAGCAGGTCTTATAAATGGCTGGAGCTCATTAAAAGTTTGATAGCTAACCCATTAGATTTCTAGTTGCTTAGAAAATGAGGCCAAGGAGAGTCAGCTTTTCATGGACCCAGTGATTAATACTATGTTTTATCACATTTGTTCACTTCTTCGGTCCAGGAATTCAAGTGCTTGTGGAACAATGAAGCTGGGTCCCAGGGATTTCTAGTAATTTAAAAGGGCATGCTCTAGAGTGTTCAATGGGCTCTGTGATTTGGGGGAGGGCAATGGTTTTGTGTCTTTGTGACATGTACATGATGGTTCAACAGAAGTTTTAGTTTAGTTTTGCTTTGTTTTACTATTACAAATCACATATCCTTTTAAACTTCAGTCTATAAGGGGCAAGGTTAATTGAATAACAGATGATTAATTTAACCCTGCCTATTTAGATAAATGCATTAGAGATATTTTACTTAGAACGGCCTCCTGCTCTAAAGCATCCCTTGGAAGTTGGTTGGGTTTAACCCGGGGCCAGAAAAGTAAAAGTTCTCTTGAGAGCTCACATTTTGATTCAGAGGCTCCAGGGGATACTCCTGGTGTCATCTCGGAGGTCCTCTGTGGTGACATTGACCAGCTTCCTGGCAGTGGTCAGCCTCGGGAGACTGGCCAGTACTGTGGCCTGTTACATAGGAGAGCCTCCTGGGAGCTTTGATCCACATCTGTATAAGAATGAGAAATTCATAGACCTCACACTCTGTCAACTGTTCACCCTGACCCTGTCCAAGCCTAGATGCCCCGAAGACTGCCCCCTCCAATCCCCTGCTCCGTACCCCATCTCCCACAATCCCTAACGATGCCAGTTCTACTTGAACCGGGTTTCACTCTGGGAAATTACCAACCCCTGAGAGCAGAAGTCAGTGGGCTCAGCCAGTGGCCTGCTTCAGGTGGCCCATAGAAACTCCCCCATGGCTGAGTCTCCATCACCTCCATCTGCCCTGGGTCTCAGTGCCACTCAGAGCCCCATACCCATGTCCCCTGCCTCCCTCCACTCAGGTAAGAAGAGACTTCTGCCTCACTCTGCTGGGACCATCAGTGAATTCCCCCGAGTCCAGGTTGGGAAAGACAGTGGAGATGGCAGGAAGAGGAGTGGGCCAGCAGCCCACCAGCCTGCAGAAGGTGCTAAGGCGAGGTACCTGCCATGATGGAGAGGGTCTCAGGCATGAGGGGACCATCAATGAGGAGAGGACAAGGAGGAGGAGGAAGATGCCCCCAGCCCAGCCCAACACCATCCATCAAGAGGACGAGCCTTTCTGCACACACCTTTGTGAACTCTCCTTGTCTGCTTGTCTTATTCTTGTGTTTTTAACATAACAGAACATAGCAGTACATAGAGTTTTGTTTGTCTACACTAATTGTTATGGATTGAATTGTGCCCCAAAGAGATATGTTCAAGGTCACCTGTGAACGTGACTTTGGCCTGGTGAAGGAATGTAGGGAAGGGAAGAGGAAGGAAAGCACAGATTGACTGCCATGGACTGAATGGTGTCCCCAGATGTGTGATTAAGTCCTCACCCTGCACCTGTGAGTATGATCATGTTTGGAAATAGGGGCTTTGAAGACATTACCAGTTAGGGTAACATATGGCCTCACTGGAGTGGGGTGGTCCTGATCCTATATGCTTGGTGACCTCATAAAAGAGGGGAATAGACACAGAAACAGAGACACAGACGGAGTGAAGATGGCCATGAAGATAGAGGAGAAGAGGGGAGTTATGGCGCCAAGGAACCCAAGGATCACCAGCTGTCACCAGAAGCTGGAAAGAGGCAGGAACAGATTCTCCCTCAGAGCCTCAGAAGGAACCCACACAGCCGATACCCTGGTCTTGGGCCCCCAGCCTCCAGAAGATAAAGACAACACATTTGTGTTCTTATAAGCCACGCAGTTTGTAGTACTTTGTTATAGCCACCCAGGAGACTAAGACACTAATAAATACTATGAGGGACACCGAGATAAACAACCACCTCTTCCCATCATGTACCTGTGAAGGTGAACGAGTGTAACTGGTTGCTCCTCCCTGTGAGGCTTTGACTTTTACGAACCCAAAAGGAACAACCCCTCTCAATGATTAACACTCCCTGCTCTGAACTCAACACCACCGTTTAAAGTACTGAAGAAGCCAGGGTACAACCACTTATTGACATGGTTAGGTTCCAAAGACCAGATCATTATGTGAAAATGGGCATTATGTGAAAATGGGCATTATGCAAAAATGGAGGATGACCACATCAGATCACAAAATGGAGGATGACTACATCATTACTGTAACTGCTAAATTACATCATTACATAACTGCCAAACCACTGAGAGTCATGGCGCAGCCAAGCTTATACATAACCTTAACCATCACAGCCAGCGTTACTCTCGCCTTGCACCATTACCACCAGATGTCCGTCGTTAACGCATAAAATAGTCAGATAGATTTTTTACTATTGTCATAAATTTGAAATGTCATATAATGAGATAGTTGGTAAGTGAGGAGTAGGTGTATATACATTTTGGCAATCAAATTTGGGCAAAAAAAATTAGCTTATGGAGTAACTGTGTTAGTGTTGGAGGTAAGAACTGGGCCCATAATGGAGACCTGGTGAAAACCCAGCTCAGCATGGCTGACGGGAGACAGTTCTTGCTCTCTGGGGACAGCGATAGAGCACAGGCATGTAGCAACGATGCATGAAGGTGCATGAGGATGGATGGATGCAGACAGACAGACACACCCATCCTGTTCCCTGCAGGTCCATGTGGAGCAGTGCATGGTTGGGTCTGCCCCGACCTGGCTCTAGCGGCCTGCCTGTTCAGCATTAATTGAAGGACGAAGGGGGCATGGGTTGCTCCCAAGAGCAAGGCCTCTTTGAGGTAGGAGAATTCCTCCCCCAGTTCGAGATCTGGCAAGGGCAACCCTCAGACAGGCCTCATCTTTTGTCTCTGGCCATTTGGGTCCCAGCCTCTCCTGTGAGCTGAGGATTTGAAAAGTACTCGAATAGCCTTTGATGTCAGAATAAACAGACAGCACTCTGCCTGCTTTTATGCCCTCTGCTCCCAGAAATGCCCACCCTGCTTGGTGGGTAACCACCTCAGTGGTGGTGACACCCTGCTTCCAGCACTGGAGGACTCACGTTAGCTCAGCATTCAGCGATACCTGAGTGTTTCAGAGCACTCTCCTTAAACCAAATCTGCTCTTCTCTGAAGTGGCACAGTCCCCAGGAACCCCAGAACTGAAGTGGGAACCATGTTATTTGGTTTTGGGTTATAAGTGGCTCCCACCCTTCGGTGATGGTTACCCTTTGTGCACAAGGTGGTTGTCACCTCCCGGTGGACGGTGCTGCGATGTTTTCAGTGGAGGTGGTTCTCTCCCATTAGACTGAGAGGACTACCCTTGGGCCTGGGACATGCTTTGGGGGGTCTTCCTGGCTACAGAGTCTACTCCACCAGGTGGCTATGCTCAGGAAGGTGGCCCTTGGGGGGCAGCCTGAAGCTCCACTCAGCCAGGGAAGCATCAAAGCTGGGAGGCAAGCAGGAGGCAAACCACAAGGGCCCTGGGGCTCGCTGGACGGTTGACCAGTTTGAGGGCCTAGGAAAGGGAATTCCTGGGTGTGTGGGCTGTGAATTGAGGGAATTTGGCTCTGGAGGAAGGAGGAGCCGTTGGGAGGTGTTGCGCTAGTTCAGGCATGAGAGGACCATCATCACTACTGTGATGATGAGGTTGACATTTTGCTACTTGTCCTGGAAAAGCACTTCTTTGTTTTCAAAACAAGGTTGTCTTCATTGGGAGGCCATGGAAAACTGCTCTCAAAGGAAGGGCCTTGCTGTGTCTCCACAGAGAGGCTTCCGGTTGTCCTCTTGAGGTGGCGGTTCCCCCTGCCTGCCATCTCCCCTGCAGGGACGTGACCCAGAACGTGCAGGCCAGCAGCCACAGCTGGGGCTCTGACCTGCCTAGGTCATACTGCTGCTGACACTTTACAGTTTACTGGGACATCTCTCAGGGACCTGGAAGCAGACCTGACTCACTACAGCCTGGGCCTTTACCCTCAGGGTCTGCTCTGCTCTCTCTGGGCCTTTGCTCTCAGCACCAGCTCGGTGTCTTCACCTGTGGAAATGGAGGGGCATAGAGAGGAGCGCACAGGCTGAGCCCACAGGGTAACTAACACCCACAGGCTAATTTGCCACAGGCTAACGCCCACAGGCTAATGCCGAATCAAAGAGGGGCTGGGCCAGCTCTCCCTGGAGAGGAGGGTGCTCACGGAAGCACGGGGCTGAACAGGGAAGACAGGTGTGATGCTGGTGCAGCCCATGACACCCCACTGACCCTGTGCTCGTGGTCCCCACAGTGTGGGGTGACAGCCACACAGGGGGTTAAACACAGAATGCGCACAAGGCTCCCGTGATTCTCATCCTGCTTAGCTGGCTGTTAGCATGACTGTTAGCATGCTGCTAGGAAACGTAAGACAGCCTGTTTTGCATTAGGAGTCCCTGGCGATGCAAACAGTCAACATGCTTGGCTGGCAACCAAAACGCTGGTGTTTCAAGTCTACCCAGAGGTACCTCAGAAGAAAGGTCTGGTGATCTGCTTCTGAAAACTCAGCCGTTGAAAACTCACTAGAGCACAGTTCTACTCTGACACAGCTGTCTTTTTTTTTTTTTGGTTTTGTATTGTAGTTATTGAGCATATGACTTACCTTGCCTTCCAGAAAGATTGTAAATTCCTTTGGAGGCAAGGATTATCTTACTAATTTTTTAAAATTAATTTTATTATACGTGTACCAAAACCAGTTGCTGGCAAGTCAATTCCAACTCATGGAGACCCGTGTGTTTCAGGGTAGTCTTGCTCCATAGGGTTTATTCTCAGCCAGCTGGTGCAGTTAGTCACGTGAAGTCAATTCTTCATCGCCCCCTGCCCTCCCTGCACAGCTGGGCCTTCCAGGGTGCTCACAGGTCCGTACCGGGTGGACAGCTGCCCTTTTCATTGACCTGCACTGGGGCTGGCCACAGCTGCTCTCTTAGCAGCTCCAAATGCTCATGTGGTCAGGTGATTCCACCAGAGAACAGTGGACTCATCTGACTGGACACTTTCCTGGATCTCCATTCCTCGCCCAGACCCTGGGGGTAACAGCATGTGACCTCGCTCTCAGTCAGTTGAAGAAGACCCCTTGCTGGAGCCTGGTCTTCTCAGCCAAAAAAGACAAGTCAGCCATGGATGACTAAAGGGCTTTCATTCTGATTACTGAAGATAGAAATTGTCAATAAAAAAAAAAAAAAAATCCTGTCTGATTTGATGTAGCCAGATAAAGCACGTGTTTCTTCAAATAGTACTTCTACCAGGAGTATCCTAACCTGTTCAGAAGCAAGAATGTTAATGGGGTTTTGATTTTGCCTTGGCCAGTTAGCATCCCCTCCCCCACCCCACCACCTCCTCACTACCCCTCCCCCATGACCAAGAATTCCATCCCTGCCCAGGCCGAGTGGCCTTCCAAAAATGCACACTCAGCCTTTTCCTTCTTCACATTGCTCTTAAGGTAACACCCCTAAAGATGCCTTGGACACCTGCACATCTGCTCTGACATCTCTTCTGCCTCTTCCTCCTGGCCCCTCCACAGGCTCTTTCATCCCCAACAACCATGCTCAACCCTTTCAGTCCTTCACAACCCCAAATTCAAGAGTCCCAGAGCCTCCACTCACGGAGAGCCCCTCCTGGAGCATGCTTCCAGTTCTTCGTGAGCCATGTTCCAAAATTCATCCCATGGCCAGCTCTCTGGAAACCTCTCCAGGCTGATGTAGATGCCCCTCCCCCAAGACCCCGCAGCTACTGGCATCGCTGGAAGGGCACGGGTGCCCTCTCAGGAGCCCCTTAGTTCACAAATCTGCCTTCCTAGACTGTGCACTTCCTGATGCCGTGCCCCTTCATTTACTTTCTCTGAATCCCCAGCCTCCAGCATGGGGCCAAAGGCATAGACCATATTTCATCAATGGTTGTAAATGGCTTAAATATTCCCTTGGCCTTTCAGCTGAGAGAGTCTAGGAGCACCACATCCCACTAACAATGAGCACACCCCACCCCAGATCTTGGTTTCTAATACCATTCTCCATAAAAGAGGACCAGGGCTCCTTGGAGAAATGACTGAATCTAGAGCTAGGGCAGGAAAAATGCAAGATGAGCCTGGAGCATTGTGTAGTACCAGAAAGTAAGGACGTGCTCAAAGAACAAAATGATGGGGGTTTGTCAGAGGGGCCAACAGAGAGAGCTCTCAATGGCCAGAACTGGAACAATTTGCACAACAATACGAATAAAAAAAGTATTAAAGTAAATATCCTGGAGTCCATACTGATACAAATAAATGATTGAATAAATAAATAAATGTGGAAGAAAGGGCAAATCTCCCATCCAGAAGAACTGCAAATAACTTATGTAACTACTCTACCCTCGAGGAGGGGTATATAACTCCTACCCTCTAAGTGTGAGCTGAGCATATTGACTTCATTCCAAGGAATGCAGTACAGAAAAAGGGAGGGGGTCACTTCACAGGGAGGAGTCTGACAGACTCTACCTCAGCCAGGTGATCCAGGTGACCATCCACAGTGATAAGTCCTGTTGCTGGTCTATAACCTTGATATGATGTGAGGAGAAGGGCTCTTCACCCTGTGGTCCTGCTCCCCAAACCGATAACCCCAGGGTAGAAAAAACATGAGACCTTGAGAAAAAAACATCAGACCAACCCCATCTGAGGGACCTGTCCTCCTCAAAACTGTCAAGAGGATCAAAGATAAGAACAGTCTGATAGACTGTCAGAGCTAAGAGAATCAAGGAGGCATGAGGACTAAATGTTTTGTGGTGTCCTGGGTGGGATCCTGGAACAGAAAAGGGACGTTAGGTAAAAATAAGGAAATCTGAATAAAGTATGGACTTCAGTAAATATTAATTCATCAGTATTGGTTCATTAGTTATGACAAGTAAACCCTGTTAATGTAGGATGTTAGCAATATGGGAAACTGACTTTGTGGTATGTAGTAATTCTGTGTGATATCTTTGAGGGTTTTTTTTTTTTAAGTCTAAAACTATTGTAAAAGAAAATACTTTGTTTTGATAAAACACCTAAACAGAGTTTAAGTTCGTTGATTAAAAATCAGCTAAAATTATGCTAAGCCAGCCTATTTTTAAGACACTGCCCTCTGCAATAGACTGTTGGGTTCCAAGAAATTTTATAAATGTCATTTCTCCTTCAAGATGTGACATTCGGGAAGGCCCCACCTCCACAGATACAATTGGGACTTCAGATCAGAGGTACATGGACCTGGAAGATACTCAAAGAAGAAATAGTGTCATGTCTAGAAATTAAATTTCCTAATGCTCTAAATATTGATTTTCTTAGAGAGCTTGACATGTCTAACACTTCTGTACACACTGCATAACTGAGTCCGTTGTGCCTTAATGCTGTTTGTACCATTGATCATTTCATTGAATCTCCAGGCTCAGCACGAGATGCTAAAAGCGACTCTGTTGAATATCTTTCTTCAGGTGTCAGCGTTTTCTACCTGGGAGAAAGAATTACACAAAATTGTGTTTGACCCACGGTATCTCCTGCTAAACTCAGAGGAACGAAAACAGGTAACACTGCAGCAGAGTGAAATGCCTAACTGTAGACATGGCGTTGAAATGGCTCCTCATCCTGAGATCATGATAACCTTTTCATTGCTGATGAACATATCCTGCCACTTTCCGTGTCCTTAGGGGATGGGGGCTATAGAGTTAGGCCTCTGGCTTGTGAGTCCTAACAGTTACAGGTACAGAGGAAGGCTGCCCCGATTACTGTTCTTATCTAGCCCTCTAGTCATGGTCCCATAGACAAATACTTACGATTCTCTGAGTTGTGACAAACCGCACTTAGGACCATCTGGGGTTTTTTTTGTACATCTCAGCACTGGGGTACTGGGTCATTGTTAGTAATATGTATGTATTTATTAAACTGTATCCATAAGTTTATATGTTTCCAACCCCCAAAGACAAAGGTCAGATTTATAAAGATACTGATAATAAAAGGCAAGAATAATGAAAACTAAAAAAAAAGAGGTATTCAACTTACTGCAGAACTGACTTAGGGCAGAGTCCTTGGAACAGAACCCCATCGTAAGTGGAAGACTACCTGTACACATTTTGGGAGCATTAACCACATTCTGAATGGCCATGTTGAAAATACATAAGGTCTTATAATAACAGTGAAATGGAACAGTCTAAATAACATTACAGCAAAACTGAAGGATGGAATTTCTAGTAAGTAGGTCCTGAGCAAACAAGGAATGGATCAGAGGTGGCTTGCCTGGAGGCCATTTTACAGAGCGTCTTGGTGAGGGTCTGCCCTGGGCAGTTTACAAATGAGGACACTGAGCCAAATACTGTCTCCCAGATGGAGGGACAGACAGAGGGCAAGCTCTGTTGTCTGGAGAGGGACCTGAGGTGCCGTGATGGTGTAGCTTGCACAGCCTCTATCTGTCCAGTCTGGGATCTGAGGGTCCATGAAGCACACACGAGAAAGACCCTCTGACAAATTCTGGAAGATCCAGATTCTTCCTGTCTGGTTCCTGTTCCAATCAGATCCCATGTGTGAAGTGGCGTCTTCACCCCTTTGTCCTCTGGGTGCAGAAGTGATACATATGGAAAGTGGTTCATCAGTGGCTAAAATGAAAACAGCAGAATCCTAGGAGTTATTTCAGAGAGGAGGGGTTCCTTCACTGCATGCTACATAGTATCCATCTGAGGACCCCTGGTGGTACAGTGCTTAAGCACTCAGCTGCTAACTGAAAGGTTGGCAGTTCAAACCCACCCAGCGACTCTGCAGGAGAAAGACCTGGTGATCTGCTTCTGTAAAGATTACAGCCTAGGAAACCCTATGGGGCAGTTCTACTCTGTGACATGGGATTGCGGAGTAGGAACTGACTAAATGGCACACAACAACAAGCCTAATAAAGCCTCAGACTAAACCCAACCCAACCCAACCCATTGCTGTCGAGTCGATTCTGACTCATAGTGACCCCATAGAACAGAGTAGAACTGCCCCATAGAGTTTCTAAGGAGCACCTGATGGATTTGAACTGCCAGCCTCATGGTTAAGATTTACAAACTGGCTAGTATCGAATACCAAGGAGAAGATACATAGATTGGGCTTGCGTTGGCATCTGTGTTGTCATCAAAATGGTTCTCTCTCTATTTAGCTGATGACTTGGAGGCCATTAGCCCTGTTAAAGGAGTTTTAAGAAGACCCCCTCAGTCCCCCCCAAAAAGCCCAGTTTATGGTTTGATCTTCTGTGAGTTCCTGCTTGATGCTGAAGTGACACCTGTGTGTCCCAGGTACTGAGAATGACTGGGACACAAGATGCTCAGTGTGCTTGCTCTGTTGAAGTGGTTCAATGCAGGACACAGCCTCTGACCTCCGAGCATCTGGTGGACATGGTGTCCTGCACAAGATGCTCAATGTGCTTGCTCTGTTGAATTGATTCAATGCAGGGCATGCCCCCTGCCCTCTGAGCACCTGGTGGACATGGTGTCCCCACAAGATGCATCCAAGGAAGCAGGGTGAGTGGGTGTGGTCAGAGGGGTCAGGTGCTGACCATGACCAGTCCCGCACTCACCTGGCTGCACTTCCACAGATAAATCATAGAGTGGAGCATCAACTCCCACTCACAATGCTGTTCCAGGAAAGCCTGCAAATATTCCCATGAAATCATTCTACTGTGTGGATCATAACAAACTATGGATAACATTACGAAGAATGGGAATTCCAGAACACTTAACTGTGCTCATAAGGAACCTTTACATAGATCAAGAGGCAGTTGTTGGGACAGAACAAGGGGATACTGATTGGCTTAAAGTCAGGAAAGGTGTGCGTCAGGGTTGTATTCTTTCACCACACCTGTTCAATCTGTATGCTGAGCAAATAATACGAGGAGCTGGACTATATAAAGAAGAACCGGGCATCAGGATTGGAGGAAGACTCATTAACAATCTGCATTATGCAGATGACACAACCTTGCTTGCTGAAAATGAAGAGGGCTCAAAGCACTTACTAATGAAGATCAAAGACCACAGCCTTCAGTACGGATTGGACCTCAACATAAAGAAAACAAAAATCCTCGCAACTGGACCAGTGAGCAATATCATGATAAATGGAGAAAAGATTGAAGTTGTCAAGGATTTCATTTTACTTGGATCCACAATCAACAGCCATGGAAGCAGCAGTCAAGAAATCAAAAGACGCACTGCACTGGGTAAATCTGCTGCAAAGGACCTCTTCAAAGTGTTGAAGAGCAAAGACGTCACTCTGAAGACTAAGGTGCGCCTGACCCAAGCCATGGTAATTTCAATCGCATCATATGCATGCGAAAGCTGGACAATGAATAAGGAAGACCGAGGAAGGGTTGACGCCTTTGAATTGTGGTGTTGGCGAAGAATATTGAATATACCATGGACTGCCAAAAGAACTAACAAATTTGTCTTAGAAGAAGTACAGCCAGAATGCTCCTTAGAGGCAAGGATGGTGAGACTGCGTCTTACATACTTTGGACGTGTTGTCAGGAGGGATCAGTCCCTGGAGAAGGACATCATGCTTGGCAGAGTACAGGGTCAGCGGAGAAGAGGAAGACCGTCCAACGAAGTGGATTGACATGGTGGCTGCAACAGTGGGCTCAAGCATAACAACGATTGTAAGGATGGCGCAGGACGGGGCAGTGACGATTGTAAGGATGGCGCAGGACCGGGCGGTGTTTCGTTCTGTTGTGTATGGGGTCACTATGAGTCGGAACCGACTCGACGGCACCTAACAACAATATCACCCACAAGGAACGGCCAGGCTTCTCTCAATATACTGCAACCTAGGTCGCAGAAGGGCTCATAAGGAAGAGATGGAAGTAGTCTTCACTCACTGTCAGCTGATCCACCTCGACATCCAGAGAACACCTGAGTTAGACGCCTGCCCTTGAAAGAGAACCACCATTACCAGCAGTTGGTGACAAGTTGGCTCCAATCCATGGTGACCCCATGTGTGTCTGAGCAGAAATGTGCTCCAGAGGGTTTTCAGTGGCTGATTTTTTGGAAGTAGAACACGAGGCCTTTCTTCTGAGGCACCTATGGGTGGCCTTGAACCTCCAATCTTTAGGTTAGCAGCTGAGATCCTTAACTGACTGCACCACCCAGGGACTCCTTGTAAGAAAAACCCAACCAAATCAAAGGAGAAAGGTTGCAGCTTACATAAGGAAGGTTACTGAAGCTACGCTGATAAAAGAAACACTGTTCGGGCCCCATTCAAAAAACACGGCCCTGTTTATGTATAAATGGAGTTAGCAAGCTCGGAACACAGAACCTATACGGGACCTGCTATCACTTAGTATGTTCCTAGGAAAAGCTAACGTTTATGGTATAAAAATTTCAGCCATCCCTCTACCAGGGGATCGCAAAGGAGAGATGAATGAGCTTAAGCAGAGAGTAGGGGTCACAGGGGTGCTAATCAGATCTGTTTCCATGGGAGCAAACAGTGTTTCATTTTATTATATCAGAACATGTCATAATGAGATCATGCCCAATGGTATCTTTTTATAAAGTCATATCATGTCCTACTTTGGAGAAAGCTAGTGTAATTTGTTGAACAGGAAAAGAAAAGAAAAAAACTATTACATTCAATTATAACTGCATAGATAAAGCAACAGAGCAATGGGAAAGAGAGAAAAATATGATTACATGCACGAACGGTTCCAGGCAGAAATGTAAGTAGATATTTCTTGAAAACTCCGACCCTACAGCAAGCAGGGTTTCAATCAAGATTTAAAATTAATAGAGCAAAACTGTGAGTGTTGATGGAGCCATCAGCTTTTTTTTGTTGTTGGTTTTTTTTTTTAATAACTTTTATTAAGCTTCAAGTGAACGTTTACAAATCCAATCAGTCTGTCACATATAAGTTTACATACATCTCACTCCCTACTCCCACATGCTCTCCGCCTCTTGAGTCAGCCCTTTCAGTCTCTCCTTTCTTTACAATTTAGCCGGCTTCCCTCTCTCTCTATCCTCCCATCCCCTCTCCAGACAAGAGTTGCCAACACAATCTCAAGTGTCCACCTGATATAATTAGCTCACTCTTCATCAGCGTCTCTCTCCCACCCGCTGACCAGTCCCTTTCATGTCTGATGAGTTGTCTTCCGGGATGGTTCCTGTCCTGTGCCAACAGAAGGTCTGGGGAGCATGGCCGCCGGGATTCCTCAAGTCTCAGTCAGACCATTAAGTTTGGTCTTTTTATGAGAATTTGGGGTCTGTATCCCACTGATCTCCTGTTCCCTCAGGGGTCCTCTGCTGTGCTCCCTGTCAGGGCAGTCATCGATTGTGGCCGGGCACCAACTAGTTCTTCTGGTCTCAGGATGATGTAGGTCTCTGGTTCATGTGGCCCTTTCTGTCTCTTGGGCTCTTAGTTGTCGTGTGGCCTTGGTGTTCTTCATTCTCCTTTGCTCCAGGTGCGTTGAGACCAATTGCTGCATCTTAGATGGCCACTTGTTAGCATTTAAGACCCCAGACGCCTTATTTCAAAGTGGGATGCAGAATGATTTCATGATAGAATTATTTTGCCAATTGACTTAGAAGTCCCCGCAAACCATGTTCCCCAGACCCCCACCCTTGCTCCGCTGACCTTTGAAGCATTCATTTTATCCCGGAAACTTCTTTACTTTTGGTCCAGTCCAATTGAGCTGACCTTCCATGTATTGAGTGTTGTCTTTCCCTTCACCTGAAGCAGTTCTTATCTACTGATTAATCAATAAAAAACCCTCTCCCACCCTCCCTCCCTCCCCCCCTCGTAACCACAAAAGTATGTGTTCTTCTCAGGTTTACTATTACTCAAGATCTTATAATAGTGGTCTTATACAATATTTGTCCTTTTGCCTCTGACTAATTTCGCTCAGCATAATGCCTTCCAGGTTCCTCCATGTTATGAAATGTTTCAGAGATTCGTCACTGTTCTTTATCGATGCGTAGTATTCCCTTGTGTGAATATACCACAATTTATTTACCCATTCATCCGTTGATGGACACCTTGGTTGCTTCCAACTTTTTGCTATTGTAAACAGAGCTGCAATAAACATGAGTGTGCATGTATCTGTTTGTATGAAGGCTCTTGTATCTCTAGGGTATATTCCGAGGAGTGGGATTTCTGGGTTGTATGGTAGTTCTATTTCTAACTGTTTAAGATAACGCCAGATAGATTTCCAAAGTGGTTGTACCATTTTACATTCCCACCAGCAGTGTATGAGAGTTCCAATCTCTCCACAGCCTCTCCAACATTTATTATTTTGTGTTTTTTGGATTAATGCCAGCCTTGCTGGTGTGAGATGGAATCTCATCGTAGTTTTAATTTGCATTTCTCTAATGGCTAATGATCGAGAGCATTTTCTCATGTATCTGTTGGCTGCCTGAATATCTTCTTTAGTGAAATGTGTGTTCATATCCTTTGCCCACTTCTTGATTGGGTTGTTTGTCTTTTTGTGGTTGAGTTTTGACAGAATCATGTAGATTGTGGAGATCAGGCGCTGGTCGGAGATGTCATAGCTGAAAATTCTTTCCCAGTCTGTAGGTGGTCTTTTTACTCTTTTGGAGAAGTCTTTAGATGAGCATAGGTGTTTGATTTTTAGGAGCTCCCAGTTATCGGGTTTCTCTTCATCATTTTTGGTAATGTTTTGTATTCTGTTTATGCCTTGTATTAGGGCTCCTAGGGTTGTCCCAATTTTTTCTGCCATGATCTTTATCGTTTTAGTCTTTATGTTTAGGTCTTTGATCCACTTGGAGTTAGTTTTTGTGCATGGTGTGAGGTATGGGTCCTGTTTCATTTTTTTGCAAATGGATATCCAGTTATGCCAGCACCATTTGTTAAAAAGGCTATCTTTTCCCCAATTAATTGACACTGGTCCTTTGTCAAATATCAGCTGCTCATACGTGGATGGATCTATGTCTGGGTTCTCAATTCTGTTCCATTGGTCTATGTGTCTGTTGTTGTACCAATACAGGCTGTTTTGACTACTGTGGCCGTATAATAGGTTCTGAAGTCGGGTAAGGTGAGGCCTCCCACTTTTTTCTTCTGTTTCAGTAGTGCTTTGCTTATCCGGGGCTTCTTTCCCTTCCATATGAAATTGGTGATTTGTTTCTCTATCCCCTTAAAATATGACATTGGAATTGGGATCGGAAGTGCGTTAAATGTATAGATGGCTTTTGGTAGAATAGACATTTTTACTATGTTAAGTCTTCCTATCCATGAGCAGGGTATGTTTTTCCACTTAAGTATGTCCTTTTGAATTTCTTGTAGTACAGCTTTGTAGTTTTCTTTGTATAGGTCTTTTACATTCTTGGTAAGATTTATTCGTAAGTATCTTATCTTCTTGGGGGCTACTGTGAATGGTATTGATTTGGTGATTTCCTCTTTGGTGTTCTTTTTGTTGATGTAGAGGAATCCAAGTGATTTTTGTATGTTTATTTTATAACCTGAGACTCTGCCAAACTCTTCTATTAGTTTCAGTAGTTTTCTGGAGGATTCCTTAGGGTTTTCTGTGTATATAATCATGTCATCTGCAAATAGTGATAACTTTACTTCTTCCTTGCCAATCCAGATACCTTTTATTTCTTTGTCTAGCCTAATTGCCCTGGCTAAGACTTCCAACACGATGTTGAATAAGAGCGGTGATAAAGGGCATCCTTGTCTGGTTCCCGTTCTCAAGGGAAATGCTTTCAGGTTCTCTCCATTTAGAGTGATATTGGCTGTTGGCTTTGCATAGATGCCCTTTATTATGTTGAGGAATTTTCCTTCAATTCCTATTTTGGTAAGAGTTTTTATCATGAATGGGTGTTGGACTTTGTCAAATGCCTTTTCTGCATCAATTGATAAGATCATGTGGTTTTTGTCTTTTGTTTTATTTATGTGATGGATTACATTAATGGTTTTTCTGATATTAAACCAGCCTTGCATAAAAAAAACCAGCCTTGCATACCTGGTATAAATCCCACTTGATCAGGGTGAATTATTTTTTTGATGTGTTGTTGGATTCTATTGGCTAGAATTTTGTTGAGGATTTTTGCATCAATGTTCATGAGGGATATAGATCTATAATTTTCTTTTTTTGTAATGTCTTTACCTGGTTTTGGTATCAGGGAGATGGTGGCTTCATAGAATGAGTTGGGTAGTATTCCGTCATTTTCTATGCTTTGGAATACCTTTAGTAGTAGTGGTGTTAACTCTTCTCTGAAAGTTTGGTAGAACTCTGCAGTGAAGCCGTCCGGGCCAGGGCTTTTTTTTGTTGGGAGTTTTTTGATTACCGTTTCAATCTCTTTTTTTGTTATGGGTCTATTTAGTTGTTCTACTTCTGAATGTGCTAGTTTAGGTAGGTAGTGTTTTTCCAGGAATTCATCCATTTCTTCTAGGTTTTCAAATTTGTTAGAGTACAATTTTTCGTAGTAATCTGAAATGATTCTTTTAATTTCATTTGGTTCTGTTGTGATGTGGTCCTTCTCGTTTCTTATTCGGGTTATTTGTTTCCTTTCCTGTATTTCTTTAGTCAGTCTAGCCAATGGTTTATCAATTTTGTTAATTTTTTCAAAGAACCAGCTTTTGCCTTTGTTAATTCTTTCAATTGTTTTTCTGTTCTCTAATTCATTTAGTTCAGCTCTAATTTTTATTATTTGTTTTCTTCTGGTGGCTGATGGGTTCTTTTGTTGCTCATTTTCTATTTGTTCAAGTTGTCAGGACAGTTCTCTGATTTTGGCTCTTTCTTCTTTTTGTATGTGTGCGTGCATTTATCGATATAAATTGGCCTCTGAGCACTGCTTTTGCTGTGTCCCAGAGGTTTTGATAGGAAGTATTTTCATTCTCGTTGCTTTCTATGAATTTCCTTATTCCCTCCTTGATGTCTTCTATAACCCAGTCTTTTTTCAGGAGGGTATTGTTCAGTTTCCAAGTATTTGATTTCTTTTCCCTAGTTTTTCTGTTATTGATCTCTCGTTTTATTGCCTTGTGGTCTGAGAAGATGCTTTGTAATATTTCGATGTTTTGGACTCTGCAAAGGTTTGTTTTATGACCTAATATGTGGTCTATTCTAGAGAATGTTCCATGTGCGCTGGAAAAAAAAGTATATTTTGCAGCAGTTGGGTGGAGAGTTCTGTATAAGTCAATGAGCTCAAGTTGGTTGATTGTTGTAATTAGATCTTCCGTGTCTCTATTGAGCTTCTTACTGGATGTCCTGTCCTTCTCCGAAAGTGGTGTGTTGAAGTCTCCTAGTATAATTGTGGAGGTGTCTATCTCGCTTTTCAATTCTGTTAAAATTTGATTTATGTATCTTGCAGCCCTGTCATTGGGTGCATAAATATTTAATATGGTTATGTCTTCCTGATCAATTGTCCCTTTTATCATTATGTAGTGTCCTTCTTTATCCTTTGTGGTGGATTTAAGTCTAAAGTCTATTTTGTCAGAAATTAATATTGCTACTCCTCTTCTTTTTTGCTTATTGTTTGCTTGATATACTTTTTTCCATCCTTTGAGTTTTAGTTTGTTTGTGTCTCTAAGTCTAAGGTGTGTCTCTTGTAGGCAGCATATAGATGGATCGTGTTTCTTTATCCAGTCTGTGACTCTCTGTCTCTTTATTGGTGCATTTAGTCCATTTACATTCAGGGTAATTATAGATAAATAAGTTTTTAGTGCTCTCATTTTGATGCCTTTTTATGTGTGTTGTTGACAATTTCATTTTTCCACATACTTTTTTGTGCTGAGGCGTTTTTCTTAGTAAATTGTGAGATCCTCATTTTCATAGTGCTTAACTTTATGTTAGTTGAGTCGTTACGTTTTTCTTGGTTTTTATCTTGAGTTATAGAGTTGTTATACCTTTTTGTGGTTACCTTATTATTTACACCTATTTTTCTAAGTAAAAACCTAACTTGTATTGTTCTATATCTCCTTGTATCACTCTCCATATGGCAGTTCATTGCCTCCTGTATTTAGTCCCTCTTTTTGATTATTGTGATCTTTTACCTATTGACTTCCATGATTCCCTGTTACGTGTATTTTTTTTTTAATTAATCTTAATTTGTTTGTTTTTTTGATTTCCCTATTTGAGTTGATATCTGGACGTTCTGTTTTGTGACCTTGTGTTGTGCTGATATCTGATATTATTGGTTCTCTGACCGAACAATATCCTTTAGTATTTCTTGTAGCTTTGGTTTGGTTTTTGTAAATTCTCTAAACTTGTGTTTGTCTGTAAATATCTTAATTTCGCCTTCATATTTCAGAGAGAGTTTTGCTGGATATATGATTCTTGGCTGGCAGTTTTTCTCCTTCAGTGTTCTGTATATGTCGTCCCATTCCCTTCTTGCCTGCATGGTTTCTGCTGAGTAGTCAGAACATATTCTTATTGATTCTCCCTTGAAGGAAGCCTTTCTTTTCTCCCTGGCTGCTTTTAAAATTTTCTGTTTATCTTTGGTTTTGGTGAGTTTGATGATAATATGTCTCGGTGTTTTTCTTTTTGTATCAATCTTAAATGGGGTTCGATGAGCATCTTGGATAGATATCCTTTCGTCTTTCATGATGTCAGGGAAGTTTTCTGTCAGGAGTTCTTCAACTATTTTCTCTGTGTTTTCTGTCCCCCCTCCCTGTTCTGGGACTCCAATCACCCGCAGGTTATCCTTCTTGATAGAGTCCCACATAATTCTTAGGGTTTCTTCATTTTTTTTAATTCTTTTATCTGATTTTTTTTCAGCTATGTTGGTGTTGATTCCCTGGTCCTCCAGGTGTCCCAGTCTGCATTCTAATTGCTCGAGTCTGCTCCTCTGACTTCCTAGTGCGTTGTGTAATTCTGTAATTTTATTGTTACTCTTTTGGATTTCTACATGTTGTCTCTCTATGGATTCTTGCAACTTATTAATTTTTCCAGTATGTTCTTGAATAATCTTTTTGAGTTCTTCAACAGTTTTATCGGTGTGTTCCTTGGCTTTTTCTGCAGTTATCCTAATTACATTTATGATATCATTAAGCATTCTGTAAATTAGTTTTTTATATTCTGTATCTGATAATTCCAGGATTGTATCTTCATTTGGGAAAGATTTTGATTCTTTTGTTTGGGGGGTTGGAGAAGCTGTCATGGTCTGCTTCTTTAAGTGGTTTGATATGGATTGTTGTCTCCGAGCCATCACTGGGAAACTAGTTTTTCCAGAAAATCCGCTAAAAAAAAAAATGCAGTCAGATCCCTATCAGAGTTCTCCGTCTGGCTCAGGCTATTCAGATGTTAATGAAGCCACCTGCGTCTAGTCCAAATCCCTGCGGGACGGTTCCCCAGCTCAGACGCTGCTCTTTCTGCTCCAAGACCAGTCACTGCCTCCTGGGGACTTCTCCTACCGGCTGCGTCCCACACCGCCCGTGGAACCGGCTGGTCCCCCTCCCCGGGGTTAGTTCAGGGGGGTGGAGCAGCTCTCTGTGCTTGTGCCGTACCTGACTGGTACGCTGACTCCAGGCTCTGGAAACAATCGCTGCTTCCCCGTATTAGTTCGTTCTCCGTCTCTAAATCTGTGTTTGTTGTTCAGGGTTCGTAGATTGTTATGTATGTGATCGATTCACTTATTTTTCCGTGTCTTTGTTGTAAGAGGGATCCGAGGTAGCGTCTGCCTAGTCCGCCATCTTGGCCCCGCCCGCCGCCATCAGCTTTTATTTGGATAATAACCCTGCACTCACCTCTTTTATGAGTTTCAATTATAAGACAACTTGAGAGCTCGCATTAGTATTTGCCTTGAAGGTGAAGAAAGCTGATCATATTCTTACTTAAATATATATATGCATACATTCTTAATTTAAGTCATATTCGTTAATATTTCATTTTGCTGCTGGGTCTTCGGGAGGTGAGTAGCATTTTGTATTTGTAATCTGGTAAAGGTTCACCATTACTGAAACAGAGTAAGAAATAATAAGACGGAGCCTAAAGAGAGCCACTTATAAAAAGGTGAATTGCTGAGGCTTTGATCTGCCCTCTCTTCCTCTCCCATCCTAGCGAGGCTAGAGACCTGCTGAGTTCACAGTGCCCAGGCCACGTTACAACAGCTCTGCAATGGCCACTGACTGGGCTGGTGTAGAACTACTATTTATTGACCCGATGGCATCATAGGTGGAACTTTTATTGTTCTATTTATGTATGTTTACATCCATTTTAAATTATCTCTAGGTTTTCATTTTAATGTTCTTTAAGTTTGGAGAGCCTTAGGAAAGAAACAACCTCCCCCTCATACACACTTTGGGTTTATAAACTATAACTGACAAACTTCCTGGCACTGGAGCAATGGGAGCCCCTGAGCTGACAAAGAGAAGGGTCCTTCTATGAACTATTGCAAAGAGGGGTTTGTTACGTCGGCTGCCAGCTTCCAGGAGGAAATGTCCTGGAGCCTTGAATGGATTCACCTACCAGCAAATCTCCATACCCTTGATGCTCAGGAACAGAGCTTCACTGCCTGGGTTGGCTTTCAAACAGATTTTACTGTAAACTGGGGAGAGTAGTGTGCCCAGGCCAGCCTTCTGCCAGTCGTGTCTACATTGAGGGTCTTTATAAGCTTCCAGGGAGCCCCAGGCCACCCTCAGAAAGACCTCCCCCTTGTCCCCAGTAAGCCCTCAACTGTGACCAGGTTCCCACCAGGCTTTTCTGGACACGAGAGTGGGGGATCAGAGACCTTTGCTTCAGTCCCTTTTCACAAGTTAGCATCAATTTTGGAAAATCAAATGCTGGTGACATTGGCGCAGGAAGAGGATAGAGCACGTTAAGGATTGTGATGTGTTCCTGGTGCTGTGGCAGCGTTGTGAGGTTGGTGAGGCAATGAGTGTTGCGAACGCTTCCCACTAGGTGTTAAAACGGGACATGCTGCTGCACTTAGAGCTAGGATTTCCTACCTCTCAGTTGCTTCACATGCCAACCGAGGGTGCCAGACCATTCCTGATTGACCTACTGATTGACCTTGAAGCGTGCTGCTGTGGGGAGAAACATACCGGGTTTACTGACTTGGACCACTTGGCCCCACGAATCACATCACAATCGAAGGGCTAGTGATTGTGGCATTAGCAGCTGTGAAGGCAAGAAGAGGCTTATCTCCAGTCTCGCTTGTCTCGTACTGTGTTTGGAACATAAGATTTCATTTCAGACAGGCAATTTTGTAATACTTTTCTTTTGTGTGTGCATTTTAAGGTATTTGAACAGTTTGTAAAGACAAGAATAAAAGAAGAATACAAGGAAAAGAAAAATAAATTGCTGCTAGCCAAAGAAGAATTCAAAAAACTTCTAGAGGAATCTAAAGTGTCTCCCAGGTATGGAGAAAGAAATATAGCAGGTGGTTTCCAGGTACAGAATTTTACTAATTACCATCAGAGAACTTTAAAAAAAAAAAATTTTAATTGCATTTTAGGTGAACGTTTACAACTCAAGGTAATTTCTCATATGAAATTTATACACATATCCTTATGTGACACTAGTGACACAATCCCTATAATGTGAGAGCACACTTCCCCTTTCCACCCCAACCAGCCCCTGTCCCTTTCTGCCTTCTCACCCTGCCTCTGGACAGGAGCTGCCCATTTGATATCTTGAGAAATTTAAAGCCTCTTTCTGCTAAACCATGTAACCCAACATTCCGGAGATGTCACAAGTGTGGTTTTTAAAGACCTGACAGAGAGAGGAGCCTGCTTTCTCCGTTATTGTGCTGTCAGCTCCTGGACTTCCATCCCCCTCAAATAAGTGCTATTTGTTCATCAAATGCCCACAACCACGCTTTTCCTGCCTTATGTGGTTTTCAAAATGTCACAGCCCTGACTTCTTGACCTAAATGGCGAATCAACAGGTGTCCCCTCGTGAGATGGCATCTAATTTCCGATCTAATGATCAGGAGGTAAACAGGCAAAGCATACAACAAACAATAAGAGCACAATAAACCCTCCAGTGCCCTCGGCTCTAGAGGTTCGGGCCAGAATGTAACAGGAGGATCTTACAAACTGGGGCATTTTGAACAGAGTAAGCTGGGTTGCCAAAACTTACCTAAAATAATATGGCGTAATTTTTGTGACTTAAAGCAAACTAATAAGAAAATAAGTGATATAAATTGGGAAAATGCAAATGCTTTACTGTTTTGTAAAATTAGCTTTAATAGGCTGTTTTTAAATAATGAAAATGTACTGCTTTTAGAATTATAAAACTATAGCTTTTTTGAGTATAAAAATGATTTAGTTTAACATATTTTCATATTACACTGGGGCATGCAACGTTATTTTTAACATGAACATTAATTGGTACATTTTAATGGAGATGTGAGCTTCCGTATTTTGCTTGTTAATCCACTTGGTCAATAATTTGATCGCTTAGGGCTGGTTACATAGTCCTCATAAGACTTCTCCAACTATTCTAAGGAGACTTACTTTCCAAAAGGGGAAAAAATAGCATGAATTATCCCCATCAGGAAAAGTTAATCTAGAAGAGTAACGTGGGTCAAACCGTTTGTTGTTGTCATTAGGTGCCATCAAGTCAGTTCTGACTCATAGTGACCCTATGTACAACAGAACAAAACACTGCCCAGTCCTGTGCCACCCTCACAATCGTTGCTATGTTTAAGTCCATTGTTGCAGCCACTGTGTCAATCCACCTCTTTGAGGGTCTTCCTGTCTTTCACTGACCCTCCAGTTTACCAAGCAGGATGTCCTTCTCCAGGGACTAGTCCCTCCAGATAACATGTCCAAAGTATGTGAGACAAAGTTTCGATATCTGAGGAGCATTTGCACATTGTGGTTTTCTGTGGCTGAAGCAGGCAGTCATGGCAGGAGGCTGGTTCTAGCCATGGTCTAGCTCTGTCCACCACAGGATGACCGATTGTGGGGACAGAGAGTTTAAACTTTCTTCTCAGGGACACTTCTTTGCAGTGTCTAGAGGATGTCTGCACCCAGCCCCTAAATGAAAATGTGTAGAATCTGACCCAGGCAGGTGTAGGAAAAAGAAGCCCTTGCTGGTTCAGATCATCTTACTTTTCACATGCCACTCAGTGGTAGAAACACAAACGAGTAGTTTTTAGCTGTCTCACTCAGAACTATTGCTAAACCATGGAAGGAAGGAGGAAAGGAAGGAAGGGGAGAAGGGAGGGAGAGAGGGAGGAGGGAAGGAAGGAGAGAAAGAAGGAGGGAGAGAAAAAAAGAAGGAAGGAAGGAAGGAGGGAGGGAAGAAAGAGAAAAGCAGAAGGAGGTGTTTTTCCTCAGAGAAGTGCAAGAAGACAGCACAGTGCAGAGAGTGAACAGGGAAATGGCAGAGGTTCCCAAGGAAAGAGCAAGACTAATTGCTCAATGACAACTGTGAAGATGAGTCTACTAATTATTCTGCTTGTTTTCTAACAGCCTTGTCAGTATAATCTTGGTGTTCGTGTATAAAAAAAGAATGGTTAAGTTCTAATCATTTAAAACATAATTAAAGGTCCAGAGTGAAATATAAAATTCTTTGAAAATAGAAATAGACAGAATAATAAGAACGCACCAGACGAAGAATTTCCACTGAACAGCTTTCCGTGCCCTCTGGGGCCGTGCCCTCCTCCATGTCAGCCTCTGGCTTCTAGAGGAGGCGGGCCAGAAGGAACCAGAAACTTGTCTGTCGCTGAAATCATTGGTCACATATGCACACACCAGATCCTCGGACCTGGCTGCTCTGTGACTGTCACTATTCCTGGCTTGAAGTTCACACCTGAGAGAAGGGAAATTGGAGGGGGATCTGGTGCTTGCAAAGGTTCCATTCATCACTGCAAAGGAGCGTCCACTCTTTGTGCTCTGAGTTGCCCCATCTGCAGAGAATGGCCTGGCTGGACTGGCCTGGCCTCATGTGAGTTTTCTTACAAGGGACTTCTGTCCCAGCAGTGATGGGTTCATTCACTCAGTGTTTGTGTGCTGACTACATGCCAGCACTAGGCTAGACTTTCAGAACCTTCAGTGGAGAACAAACCAGATAATGGTGCTCCCACTCATGTGGGGAAGAAGGAGTTAGTTGAGCAAAATTACACAAAACCAGTGCTGTCGAGTCAATTCCAACTCATAGCGACCCTATAGGACAGGGTAGAATTGCCCCATAGAGTTTCCAAGGAGCATCTGGCGGATTTGGACTGCTGACCCTTTGGTTAGCAGCCGTAGCACTTAACCACTACGCCACCAGGGTTTCCCAAAATTACACAATGAAGGTTTAATGAGATTACCACTGTGACAAGGGTTGTGAAAGAGACATACCTAGCTCTCTGAGGTCAGGGGAGTTTCCCTAAAGAAGGCATGCTTGAAGTGCTGAGTATGCACTACTGGTGAAGAAATATATGGGAAGGATGTGCCAGACAGAGGGAACCACATATGCAAAGACCAGTGACAGACCAGAGCATGGTGAGAGCAAGGGGATGAAGAAGACTTCATCGGCTAGAGAAGGGATAGAGTGATGGGGGCTTGGAATGAGGTAAGGCTGAAGAGGAGGTGAGGACAAGGTCACCTCCAAAGGTTGACCAGATATAGAGATAAAGGGGATCTGCAGATTGAGTCAGGGCCTTGGTGGATCCCAGTGGGAGTTAACATACAGCGCAGGGCGAAGGTGCTGGAGGAGGTGTCCATAGCCCAGAGCTGCTAGCTTCAGACCCCAGACCTGCCCACGTGCCTCATCTTTCCCTGCACCCAACAGCTTAGTTGGTGGAAGGACTTTGTGCATCTCAGCCCACGCTGATGTGCAACATGCAGAGAAACCAGGACTACTCTCAGGGAACCTGTCTTAGGAACATCTTTGTTTTTCAGGACTACATTCAAGGAATTTGCTGAGAAGTATGGCCGGGATCAGAGGTTTCGACTTGTTCCGAAAAGGAAGGACCAGGAGCATTTTTTCAACCAATTCATACAGATTCTTAAGAAACGAGACAAGGAGAACAGACTAAGACTACGGAAAATGAGATGAGTGTGTGACCGATGCAATAAGACACGTAGGCCAATGCTAAGAGTGCCAGGTGGAGAAGGAGCACACAGAATAGGGGGAATGTGAGCTTGGGCGACACCTTGGACCCAAGTACTGCCACCTGGCCGGGCACTCTGCAGGCACCAAGGGTTAGCTCTCAGAGGATTAATGTTTCATATTGAAGCTCTCTCTTTTGTACAACGTTCAGAGTTTGATGCATTTCTAATTGCCATGATATGTCAGTCCCTTAATTGTTTTAATTATGCAAATTACTTGTAATATATACAAATTATAAATCCACGGCAGGTTTGTAATTAAGCAGAAACCGACACCGTCTATAACAATCTCGAGGTGTTTTCATCATGTACACCGATTACCTGAGCCTTCTCTGAAATCTTTGTGAGTCACATCTGTTCTTCAGGAGTTCTCTGGTGTTGAGGAGTTCCTTGCTCACCTGTCCTTGGCCTCAGTCTAGTTTTCTGAATAGTAGTAATAGGGTGTTCATCATCAATCATAGTGACAACTGTGAACATCTCGACACATGGGCCACAGATCACATGCGTGTTTCTAAGGGCGATTGCCTCATTCCTGAGTGGGTGTCCAGACGTGGAGAAGGGAGCCCCACTGTTTGTTGGGGGTTCTAATTAAAATGAATTATTTTGTACAAAGTCATCATATTAATATTTGTGTTATTTTTATTGTATGCCCAGGGTTTGCATGAGATTTTTCTCATCATCTTTGTATAAAGAAAATTTTTAATTTTTTTTAATTAATAAATATTTTAAACCGATGTGTTTTTGTGGCTGAGATTCCCCACACAATCTTAAGCAGGGAAATTGTATTTAAGATATTCTTTATTTGGAAAGATTCAGAAAGAAAATACCATTGCAGATAAGAGCTGAGTAAGTGATACAGAATGTCGTGTTTGGCAAGGTAGAGGGCCAGGAAAAACAAGAGGACCCTCACTGAGATGAAGTGACACATGGCCACAGCAATGGACTCAAACGTGCCATGATCATTGAGATAGTGCAGGATTGGGTATCATTTCATTCCGTTATACCTAAAATGGCCTTGATTTGGAGCTGACTAGGCAGCAGTTAACAACAGCAATAGTCCTAGAATGAAACAATGTTTGATAAAAGTTTTGTTAATTAATTGTATTCTTTAAATATTGAACATCCATTTATTTATTTCAAGATTGATGGAGTCTCTATTCAGGTGCAATGTCTTTGTCCTCTAGTAACACAGTGACAACCTTCTCACCTTCTTTCTCCTTAATTAATCAATCCCCAAAATAGTGCTTTTGCCACACATATTACAATGAGACTGGGAAAGTTAGTATTTACTCTTCATTGGGATATATCCTGGTCTCAATAATAAAACAAAAACAAAAATTCTCACAACTGGACCAATAAACAACAACCTGATAAACAGAGAAAAGTTTGAAGTTGTCAAGGATTTCATTTTACTTGGATCCACAACCAACACCCAAGGAAGCAGCAGTCAAGAAATCAAAAGACGCGTTGCATTGGGCAAACCTGCTGC
The DNA here is from genome assembly GCF_024166365.1 of Elephas maximus indicus. Taxonomy (NCBI): domain Eukaryota; kingdom Metazoa; phylum Chordata; class Mammalia; order Proboscidea; family Elephantidae; genus Elephas; species Elephas maximus. Next base: position 80,858,032 of record NC_064834.1, on the reverse strand, counting down.
AAAAGCTCTCTTTAAAGGGTTGAAAAGCAAAAATGTCACCTTGAGGATTAAGGTGCACCTGACCCAAGCCATAGTGTTTTCAGTTGCCTCATACGCAGGCAAAAGCTGAACAATGAATAAGGAAGGCGAAAGAAGAATCGATGTCTTTGGATTGTGGTGTTGGCGAAAAATATTGAATATACCATGGACTGCCAAAAGAACGAACAAATGTGTCTTGGAAGAAGTACAACCGGAATGCTCCTTAAGAAGCAGGGATGGTGAGACTACATTTCATATACTTTGGACATGTTATCAAGAGGGATCAGTCCCTGGAGAAGAACATCATCCTTGGTCAAGTACGGGGTCAGTGAAAAAGAGGAAAACCCTCAACAAGATGGATTGACACAGTGGCTGAAACAATGGGCTCAAGTATAACAATTGTGAGGATGGCGCAGGGCAGGGCAGTGTTTCGTTCTGTTGTGCATAGGGTCACTGTGAGTTGAAACCGACTCGACAGCACCTAACAACAACAAAACAACAGCAACATTTTTAATCAATCATCTCCATGTTGAGTTGCTTCCATGGGTTTCAGTGCCATTGCACAGTGCAAGCTGCTCCCCTTCTTGGCTGTCAGACTTGATGGTACTGGAAGTATCTAAGGTGATGCTGCGGGACCCAGACTCTGAAAAAGCAAGTTCCAATTCTGGATCAGTCAGGGTACAGTTGGGAAATAGAAAGCACGCTATAATTTGCACAGGGACACTTTAATGGAAAGAATTATTCAACATAACAGGAGATAGAAGTAATGAGAGTTGGGCTAGTAAGTGGAGATAACCCTAAAGAATATACAGATAACAGCTGCAGAGAACAGCTACAACCCTGGCGGTTGAGTGGAGCATCCAAGGAACACTCTTCCCTCACTTCCCTAAGACTGAGTGCAGACCTTGCTGGAGAGGACAGCACAAGGAAGGCTCAGTGAATGGCAGAGAAGTCACAGTGGTGCTGCACTGGTGGAACTTGCCAGAAATCCACACTCTAGGGTGCTGGGCAAGTGTTTCCCTAGAGGCACCTTCTACAGAAACACCCGGGAGATGCCGGAGTCAGTGTGAGGTCGATGCTGATGGTCATGCACTGCAGGAGCTGGGTGCTAGAGAAGCAGCTCAAGCTACAGGATCCAGGAATATGGACCTTCTGGTGACCCCTGGGGCTTTGTAGGAAAGTAATGCCCTTCTCCACTACTATTCACCCGAAAAGTCACTGTTGGTTTGGTCCTTGGCCTGGTAGAGACTGACACCACGACCATGGAATGCAAAGGGACTGCAAATAAATTGCCCATCATGAGCTGTTATCTAATCGACCCAACATAAAATTGGATTGGACATGCACAGCAACGTTTCATTTAAAATAAAATTGCCCATACAAGACTGAACCTGAGCAGCTCTGGAAAGCATAAATGAACTCCAAAAGATAATCTCATCTTCCTTTGGTGCCTCTCCTTCCACTCACATCTCTGTTCCAGGCTGAGCTCTTATCACCTGTTAATGGAGGAGGAAAAGTGCAGGCTTGGATTAACAGTCGAGCCTGTTGCTGTGCTGGCACTGGTTGCAGTAATCTGTGCTGCACTGCAGACCTACTCAGGAGCGGCCCTGAAGGGCACTGGTTGAAGAAAGTGCTCTCAGTAGATAGAATTGAAGGCTGTACAAAACAACAGTTCTATAAACTTTGTTGCCTACTCTGTGAGGGGAGAGATGGCCTGAAGTACGTATCTGCTACTGATTTATGTTGTTGTTGTTAGGCGCCATACAGTTGGTTCCAACTCATGGCAACCCATGCACAACAGAATGAAACACTACCCAGTCCTGCACCATCCTCACAATCATTGCTACGTTTGAGCCCATTGTTGCCACCACTTGTCAATCCCTCTCATTGAGGGTCTTCCTCTTTTTCATTAACCCTCTACTTTACCAAGCATGATGTCCTTCTCCAGGGACTGGTCCCTCCTGATAACATGTCCAAAGTACATGAGAAGAAGTCTCACCATCCTCGCTTCTAAGGGGCCTTCTGGCTGTACTTCTTCCAAGACAGACTTGTTCATTCTTCTGGCAGTTCATGGTATATTCGATAATTCTTCACCAACACCGTAATTCAGGGGCATCAGTTCTTCTTCAGTCTTCCATTATTCTTTGTCCAGCTTATGTTTTTGTTGTTGTTAGGTGCTGTCAAGTCAGTTCTGACTCATAGTGACCCCATGTACAACAGAACAAAATGCTGCCTAGTCCTGCGCCAACCTCACAGTTGTTATGCTTGAGCTCATTGTTGCAACCACTGTGTGAGTCCATCTCATTAAGGGTCTTCCTCTTTTTTGCTGACCCTCTACTTTACTGAGCATGTTGTCCTTCTCCAGGGACTAATCCCTCCTGATGACATGTCCAAAGTATGTGAGATGTAGTCTAGCCATCCTTGCTTCTAAGGAGCGTTCTGGTTGTACTTCTTCCAAGACAGATTTATTCATTCTTTTGGGAGTCCCTGATATATTCAATATTCTTTGCCAACACCACAATCCAAAGGCATCAATTCTCCTTTGGCTTTCCTTCTTCATGGTCCAGCTTTCACATACATAAGAGGCGACTGAAAATATCAAGCCTTGGGTCAGACACACCTTAGTCTTCAAGGCGATATTTTTGCTTTTTAACACTTTAAAGAGGTCTTTTGCAGCCAATTTGCCCAATGTAATGTCTTTTGTTTTCTTGACTTTGTTTTCTTGACTGACATTGATTGTGGATCCAAGTAAAATGAAATTTATGACAACTTCAATCTTTTCTCCATTTATCGTGATGTTGCTTATGGATCCAGTTGTGAAGATCTTTGTTTTCTTTATGTTGAGGTGTAACCCATACCGAAGGCTGTAGTCTTTGATCTTCATCAATAAGTGCTTCAAGTCCTCTTCACTTTCAGCAAGCAAGGTTGTGTCATCTGCATATCACAGGTTGTTAATGAGTCTTCCTCCAGTCCTGATGCCCTGTTCTTCTTCGTTTGTTCCAGCTTCTTGGATTATTTGCTCAGTATACAGTTTGACTCCATCCATGTCCTTAAGGTGGATTCTACTTTGAAGAGGCAGCTTTTCCCTGTCATCTTTTGAGTACCTTCCAACCTGAGAGATTCATCTTCTGGCACTCTATCAGACAATGTTCTGCTGCTATTCATAAGGTTTTCACTGGCTAATTATTTTCAGAAGTAGACCACCGGGTCCTTCTTCCTAGTCTGTCTTAGTCTGGAAGCTCAGCTGAAACCTGTTCGCCATGGGTGACCCTACTGGTATTTGAGTACTGGTGGCATCAGCAACATGCAAGCCCCCAAAGTACGACAAACTAACAGACACATGGGGGCTTTGTGCATATAAGGTGATTGAAAATACCATTGCTTGGATCAGGAGCATCTTAGTCCTCACAGTGACATCTTTGCTTTTTAACACTTTAAAAAGGTCTTTTACAGCATATTTTTCCAGTGATTTATAGGGTGGGGTTAATCAGGTAGCTAACTGATCAGGAACGTGGAAAGCACAAAATTGGTAGGTCAGTGATGAAGGAGTCTAGGGGAGAGGTGGAATGGGCACAGAGTGTCAAGGTGTTTATTCCCCATGAATGTGAGGGGATCCATTTCATAAAATATAAAGGGGGCATGATGAACAGCACTGTGGACAGTAGTCTGTCTCTTTCCCTTGCAGCCCTGATCCTTGCTCAATGAACCAACATGCAAAGTGGTCATGATGGCAGGGATGAAGGGTACGCATGGGTTGATAGCATTGCTCATCAAGCCTGGTCTGCCTACTGCTGCAAAGGGCCAGCGTTGAGTTCCCATTGTGGCACCTTTTCCAGGCTGATCACATTGAAGCCCTCTCATAATTGATGGGTCAACAATTTCTCCCAACAGAAATACATGTCCCAGGTGCACATTTGCCTTTCCTAGCTGAAATGCTTCTGCCATTATGACAACCCATATTTTAATGAAAAGACTGATCCATTACTATGGTTTCCCATATAAAGTCTCCTTCAACCAAGAAATTCATTTCAAGGGGAAGTAGTTGCAACCATGGCCTCTTACCCCACCCAATTCAATGGTTTCACCAAGTGCCCTGTCACCCAGAAGCACCCCTCTTAGCACTTAGCACTGATCAGAGGGAACGTGCAACAACTCCATAAAGCCAGGACCACTACAGACATGGCTTCTGAAACAAAGCAAAACAACAGTGCAGGGTTGACAGAGCATAAAAGGAACAGGGTGTGATTAATTAAGTTACGATGATCATCTTAGAACTCATGACACTCTCTGGAAATAGGGACTGGAGGAGCTATGTTTAAAAATTAATCATTTCTCCCCCTTCATTGTCCCTTATTATCTCATATGGTTGGTGACTCCTACTTTGAGTTGCAGGTGGTAACTGTCTGAATTAACCTCACTTCCCAACAAGGTGACTGGATTATCTCCTGTGTTGGGAGCACAGGTTTTGTCTTCACCAACAACAGCAAATACTTCGAAAGGCCAAAGGGCTGGGCTGTGCTCAGTCTTCTCTGTGTGCCCCTCAACATCTACTCTCCAATATTGCCTACCCTGCCCTGTGGCCCCGGGCTTTCAACAGCCTGCAATTCCTAGGCTTCCTTCAGGCTTTTGGTTGGGTTTTGTCAATGAGGGACATCATCAGGGAATTTGATGGAGGGAGGACAGAGAGTTTGGGGTGTTTATCCTCCCGCCTCCCACACTGCTAGACCTCCATTGACAATGGCTGCTTTCTCCTACCCAAGACCTTAGGCAACCAATCCTACAGTTATAGCTCACCTGGCTTTGGGAATGGCCCCCTTTCCTGGTCCTTCAGGCCCATGGCCAGACATGGTTCCCTGCTATGACTAGTCCCGGGTACGTTGTTGTCCCTTGGTTTCCGTTAATACTGCTCAGAGGCTTATGATGATGTCTCTGCCAAGCTGTCCTCAGTCACGCCTACTGAGTGGACTACCTGCTTCCTGTCAGCACTGTAATGGATACAATCACTGTCATCATCATCACCATCATCACACTCAAACAGTAGTCACTGAATGCTCAGAATTATACCAGGAACGGTATCAGCCAGAGCACGTAGGAGATAGCACGAGTTTAGCCTTTGTCCTGAATGACGTGGGAGAAACACGTAATCTTACAAATGCACAGGCATCTGTTGTTTTGTAGGAAAACTTCCACACATTATTGCTTTCCATCCAGATGTTTGGTAACTTACATTTCAGTTCACACAATCATGATTATGAATCTAATAAAAATGAAATTATTTAAAATTGTATAGATAAAGATAGATATCATTGCATGTATATCTGCTTCTGGTTCCTATCTATATCTATCCATCTACCTATCTACCTACCTACTATCTACCTACCTACCTACGTACTCATCTATCTATCATCTATCTAGCTATATATTTATCTATCATCTATCTGTTTTTGCATCAATCAACATGATTTTGCGATGAAACATCAGCTCACACGTAAACAGTAAATCCTCAGGCAGAAAATGAGCTTTAAAAATTGACTTATAGCTGTATGTGGGCTAGATTTCAAATATTGGTTGCTTTGGGGGCTGCCGAAGTAACTAACATTTTTAGTTTTTCTATACATATTCTTAAAAATTTAAGAATTACAGAAGCCCAATTGACTATCTGAGATTTCATTTTAATTATAATTTCTTTTAATATTCGCATGCTTCATTTTCATTTTAACTGTTGTTTGCATAATATTGGTTAACTCAATAGTAACCTCTCAGCTGGATCCCAAGTAAAACTGAGCAGGAAACTGAAGACAGTATCAGGCAGTTAACACTCACTGCAAGCAAAGGATAAACTAGAGTGTTGAAAGGGGAGATGGATGACACTCTCACTGGCCTTTGGATCAAAACATTTCTTTGATGCTCCAGAGATCAACAGCTTCACAGCCTGGCCTGTGGTCTGGGTCTCACCCTCAACCCCAACCTCCAGAACGTTGGGCCTTTGATAATCCTCCCTGTTTCCTCTCTCCCCCATGTCTCCCAGCCCCTAAGCATGTCTCTGGGCTGTGCCCAGGGACAGATTATCCAATAAGCAAGGGGCACCAGGTTGTCCAAAGCAAAGACCCATACATACCGGGCAGACAGGACACGAGGCAAAGCAAGAGCCACAGTGCAAGGGAACAGGCAGAGCATTAAATGAAATTTATAAATTGTGTGTACAATAACAATTATATGTTCCTTTTCATTTTGGAATGATCAGGTATAACTTCATATTCAGTTCTCTCTCATCAGTCACATAAAGACATGCCAGTGGCACCATAATCGTGTGACTCATGACATATCTGGTCCTGTGCAAAGTGAACCAAAATGCATCTTCAGATTGAGCACACACTTGTATTTGTATCATGCTCTTCGCAATCTCTCTTGCTTTTGTTGGGCATCAGCAGTAGTCCAATGAGCTGTGAAGATGCAGCGACAAAGGATGGAAAGTGGATGCACAATATTTTAAGTATTATTTCAAGAAGAGAAAACATTCACGGAGATCTGCGAAGGGCCAGCCAACAAACATTGCATGACAAACTAATGAAATTATTTCCAACTGCCTGGTAAATACTATCTCTTTTTACTATGAAGAAAAAAATTACGTGTTCCAAATCAATTTTTTTTTGCTTACTAATTTTCAAATATAAATTTTTGTGTTAATGCCCAAATTTGAATATAGATTTTATTTGATAAATTTTATTTATTTTAAATTATTCAAATTTATGTGCTACAGTAGAATCAGATTTAAAAAGTGACATAATTTTATGTCCAGGTAAAATGAAATGGCAAAAACTAAGTGGAATGCAAAAACCAAAGCTTGCAGAAGATAAAAAGAAAAGCATTTGTGATACATGATTCCAAAATTAACTTTTTAAAACATAATGAATCAGAAGACATTTCTTCTATTGAACACTTGGGTTTAATGGGCACAAATTGTTGTACTAGTACAGCTAGCACTATTACTAATAGCAATACGAATATAACAAAGTTTGCTCCACATTCTGCTTCCGTTCCTTGCTGTAGTAAAAAATATATATATTAATAATGGTGTAGAAAGTGAAATCATTTTAGAATCTGAAATTGTTGCATCTTCAGAGCCCATAAATAACAGAAACACAGATCCTGCTTTGTGGAATTTTTTTCTAATGACGTAAATTATTGGATTGAAAGAGAACCAAGTGATTGTCAACATCACAGTGGACCATTTGAAAATTTATGGATGGTGAACATACAAGGTTGTGAAGCCAGAATATATTTCTAGGGTGCAAATCTAATGGTGAAAATTAGAAGAGGGAGTGGCTACTGTATTCTCCATCAGTCAGTGCTATTGATTTGTATTGCAAACTATTCAGTCCTAAGTCATTCGATTCTCAACTCGCTATGGATGGAATTAGCTATTGGCCCAACTAGAATATGATTGATAAACGTGAAAACAATTCAATCCGCAGAGATTTTGTTTTATCATATTTTAAATCAAAGACATGGTTTTGGCTTAACTCATGAACTGGAAACACAAATTAATGAAGAACTTCAGTATTGGAAAGCCGTTTTGCAAAGCGTTTTTGCTGCCTTAATAGTCGCTGAACGTGGACTATCTTTTTAAGGAAGAAATGAAATGTTTGGGTCCCCACAAAATGGAATTTTGGGGGGGTTACTTGAAATTATTGCTCATTTGGATCCATTTTTAGCAGATCATATCTCAAAATATGGCAACACAGGGAAGGGCAATCCAACATACATGTCTAAAACTACGTGTGAAGAATTAATAAGCTTAAAAATGATAAAGCTCAATCAGCTATCTTCAGTGAAGTAAGTATAACTTGCTATTTCAGTTTGTCTGCAGATCCCCTCCTGGTCTTTCTCATACAGATCAGCTAAGTATTGTTTTAAGATATGTATCTCCAACAGATGGAAAACCTGGTGAGGGATTTATCACATTTACTAGCTTTAAAAGTCATACCGATGAAGAAATTGCAAATCAAGTACTTCATGGTTTATGTGAAGTTTTGAAATTTGATTTTTCTAAGTGCAGAGGCTAGCCCTATGACAGTGCTGCCAATATGTCAGGGCATTATAAAGGCATGCAACAAAAAAATTAGAACTAGTGAATATGCCATTTTTACATCATATGCCGCCTGTTCACATAATCTCGTAGGACATAGCACACTAGATTGTTGTCCAGAAGAGGTTTTTTTTTTCTACTGCTCAGTTACTCTACACTTTGTTTGCCATGTCTACTCGCCAATGGGCACTTCTTAAGACATGTTCAGGTGATGATCGAGTATTAAAGCATCTCTCTAATACAGGCTGAGAGGCACATGCTGTAGCAAAGAGTGCAATCCTGGAATTGTATGCTCAGATTCTAGACGTCTTAGAAAATATTGCTGAAGACCAGACACAAAAAGGAGATGCTAAAAAAGAAGCTGAAAACATTGCCAACAAAATGCAAACACTAGAATATATATTTATGTTGGCTATTTGGAATAAAATATTGCAGAATTTTCATCATACGAGTCAAGCTCTCCAAGATTCAAAAGTAAATTTGAAAACATGTACAGATCTCTACCACTCGTTAAAAGAGTATTTACATAACTTAAGAGAAGATTTTGAAAATTTTGAAAAAACATCAAAACAAAAACTGCCAAATACTAATTGCCAAGCAGTTCACTGTCACAGAAGCATTAGAAAGAAAGAAGTGCTCCAGGCGTACTGAGTGCCAGAGATCAATATCTCATAGCCACATACTACGCCGTCATTAACGCACTTGAAACTTGCCTGGAAAGAAGGGCAGAAGTGTATGAAGTTCTTTAAAATAGGTTTTCCTTCTAACCGATGTGGATACACCTGGTGAAGAATGCATGCAGGCATCCAAGAAATTAGTGCAGGCTCATCCCGACGACTTCAATACAAACCTTCACGGAGAAGTCCAAACAGTTCCATTCTTACATGAGGATTAAGTTTACAGGTACAGGGAAGACAAATTTTAGTCATGTAGGCATATCTGATTCCATAATAGAAGATATAATACAATGTATATTTCCCAATTTGAAATTGCTTTAAGTGTATTCCTAACTTTAATGATCAGAAACTGCACAATAGAGCGCTCATTTTCATCCCTAAAGAGACTCAAAAACCGTGGTGTACCAAAACGATCCAAGAAAAACTCAGTTCATTATCCTTATTGTGTATGGAAGTAGATATTTTTCAATAGCTTAATTGTGACAATATCATTGAAGAATTTGTAAGAACAAACAATAGAAGGGAATATTTTTAATTATAATATGTTAGGGATGAAAGATCTGTCTAAAAGTAAAATATAGTAATTTGTTGCAATATTTATTTCTGATCATTAGACTTTTATGACGTTTTCATTTGTTCATTTATAATTATAGCATTTATTATGAAACAAGCATCAAGATGGAAGTATGAGCCATTTAAAGCAAAATTGGTGAGAGTCAATATTTCGTTGTGGGAGATCAACAGAATTTTACATTGATTGTTGAAACAATTAAGTTCATGACTCATTTTCTTTGTTGTAGAATATGTGGCGTATTCTTGTAGAAAATGTGGTGTATAGTAAAAATCTTAGTATCCTGTATCCCTAAAAATTTTATAGTCCAATTGATCTCATTCTGCTAAAATGGTGTATGCCAATTTTATGTTCAATTGCTAATATTATAGTCACATTTAACAAGAAGTTACATCATCGATAGCTAACACACATGCACACACACACATATGTACACACACACATATGTATATGTATACATATAACTCACATATCTCATTTGAGTGTGTCAGTAAGCAGAGGAGGGACCACCACAGATTATAGTGTTTAGGGCCCTCACATGCCTTAATACAGCCCTGGCTGTGCCGCTTCACCCAGCACCCCTGCCTTAGACACGCCCACATGTCTGCACCCCTGGGTCTTGGGTCTTGGCTTACAAGGTCCCTCTGGCCTCCAAACCCCTTGTCTCTCTCTTGGATGACAGTTTCCAACTCGTTATTGAAGATGCCAAAGGTGTAACCTTCCCGTCTGTTACAGCTTCTTGCTGAGAGGCAAGCGCCCCTCAGAGAGCTCAACCCCTTTGAACTCTCTCAGCATGTCTCCCGCCTGTACAGGGAGGGTCTTCAAAAGGTTGGAGAGGAGGCCATGGCATCAAGCCTTACTGGCCTTGAGCCAACAGTGATCAGAATGGGGTCTTATGGAATGTCTGCTGACTTGAATATGAACAGTAGGCCACAATGAAGTCACGTCCTACTGATTGCTATGGGCAGTTACGATAAATTTCCTAACTTCCATGTGCTGTGTTTATTTTATTCCCAAATGTTTATTGACTTTGATCTTTATTTTTTTGTTGTTGGTACTTCACTCAAATGTTCTCCTTCAAACAACCCATGAACGATAGTAAGATAAAACTTACTCATTTCCCTTTTTTCCCAAATGCTGAAGTTTTGCATTGTTTATGTTTTTTCCATAAGGTAGTTAAAATGTGAACCAGGTTAAAGGCATCTAACTAGTCATGAAAACACTCTCAGGTTTATGAACAATACCTTTGCTGAGACTCGTAGGTGTGAAAGAATGCTTATGGAATATCATTTTTACAAAACCACTGGACTCTGCTTTAGAGATAATAATAAGACAGGGCGGGTGATGGATGGTCCCACATGAGAAAAGAAAGAGGCAGCCCTGGAAGGGAGTGAGGATGATGTGGGGAAAACAGCTCCCAGGGTGGACTGGGGACATAGGACAGACAGGGATTTAGAAGGCTACTCAGGTGGCAGTGTTGGAGACAGAAGAATGCCTAAAAAGAATGTCAGGGAGTTTTATAGTGTGATACGACCTCTTCTTACTTCCACTTTGTTTTCCAAGAAACAATCTTAAAAAACTGCACTATACTTTAAAAAAAAAAAAAAAAAAACTATCATCCTCATTGGGGAAAGTAGGAGACATGCAGATGGTAGCTTCCAGGATGTGCGCGAGCTTTCTCCCACGCAGAGGGCTGAGTGATAATTGAAATATGGAAGTTGGTTAGGGGCTTCTCTTAAGTCTTCCCAATGTATGTCCATCAAGAGTAAGATAATGTATTTAAATTATTCCACTCATTCATTTGGTTGATAAGTATTTATGGAACTCCTTTGATACGGCAGGTACGGTCATCAGCAAGTAGGAGCTTTGATGGTGCAGTGGTTAAGAATTTAGCTGTTAACCATGAGGTCAGCAGTTCGAATCTACCAGCTGCTCCTTGGAAACTCTATGGGGTGGTTCTGCTCTGTCCTATAGGGTCTCTATAAGTCAGAATCAACTCGAAGGCAACGGGTTTGTGTTTTGGTTTTGGTTATCAACAAATATAGAGAATGCTACAGGAAACCAAACAGACATGGGCCCCTGCCCTTAGGGAACTTAAGATTCATTCTGGCAGGAAAAGAGGTGAGAAAAGGCAGACAAATAATTGTCATGATTCAATTTGCAGTGAGTGCTTTCAAAGAAATAAGTGACTGGGACAGAGGACAGTGAGAATGCAGGCTGGGGCAGGGGTGGAGTGGGGAGGTGGATCCTCACCCTGAGGAGAGATCTGCGCTGAGACAGATGCAGGAAGGGGGGCAGGTAGGGCACATCCTGGAGGACTGCGCAGGGCCATGTGCAGTACGCAGTGTGCAGTGTGCTGTGTGCAATGTGCTATGGGCTTTCCGCTATGTGCTGTGTCCTGTGTGCAGTGTTCTTTCTGCTGTGTGCCTGTGTGCAGTGTGTAGTGTGCTGTGTGCCATAGGCTGTGTGCTGGGTGCAGTGTGCTGTGTGCAGTGTGTTGTGTACAGTGTGCTGTAGGCGTGCAGTGTGCTTTGTACACTGTGCTGTATACAGAGTGCTATGTACAGTGTGCTGTGTGCTTTGTACACTGTGCTGTGTACAGTGTAGAGTGTGCAGTGTGCTGTGTGCAGTGTGCTGTGTGCTGAGGAATCTTCACCCTGTGGGGAAATCTAAGCTGAGACAGATGCAGGAAAGGGGGCAGGTGGGCAATATCCAGGAGGACTTCAGGGCCTGGGCCCGAGGCAAAGGCTAGGATGTGAGCACTCAGAGTCTGCAGGATGGCTTGCTGCTCTGGAGGCTGTCTGGAGGGTGAATCTCTGAACCCCTGCTGGGGAATTTTCTCTTCTCTCCATCATGCCATGAAGACAGTCATACCTAACATACCTTATGTCAACCAACTTGCTTGCATCTCAGAGAAAATGGTATCTGGGCTTTTACCTACTGCCCAGTAATAAGTCTCCCAAACAACAGAAACCTGGAAGAAACTTCTGTGATCAGACACGCTTGCAGGGAGGTAAGTGAGCCTATGACCCCCTTGGGGTCCTTAGGGTAGCTCTGATCAGCCAGGGCCCCTGTATGGCTCTGCTGAGGGCTGATCCACTGGTAGAGTCAGAAGGCCTGGGCTGGTGATTCCTCTGGTCTCTGCTTTAGTCTCCCCACCTGTGTAGTGGGTAGGCCAGTCGTTCTGCCTCCTAGAGTGGTGGTAGTGTTCAGTGGAAGAGTGTCCAGGATTCTGTGTATGCCCAGTGTGCTTACAGCTGGCACATCCCTCATTTTCAGCTCCAGCCTCCTCCAAGGCAGAAAAGAGTACAGGCCAGTGGAGGGACTGCCCATAGCTCTACAGAGGTGCATCCCCAAGGACACTCGCAGTTGCTTAAGCAGGTACCCACCCAGGGGAGTTGATATGCTAGAATGTGGCCCTCGACTTGACAGGTGGGCTTGGGCTATTAAGTCACTTCCCTTACATGAGTGGCTGATTCTTTGTGATGTGCCCCATCTGGGCTCATCACACCTAGAGCTAATGCACAGTCCTGTCTTTTCCTTCCAATGAAGAATATCACTGTCCTGGGAACCAGGTTGCCGGCACTGGTTCGGTGGTGGCACTGTCTTCCTAGAGGCACATCGTTTTGGAAAGACAGTGTGTCCAGAGGCTCTTTGGCACACACAGGCCCACAGTAGAGAGAACACCTGACCTTTTGTTAGTTGCATGTTTAGTCACTAAGGGAAGCTAGCCTGACATATTTATTTCTATAATAACCAGTTGCTGTTGCTATCCAATGGATTTCTATTCATGGCAACCCCATGTGTGTTAGAGTAGAACTATGCTTCATAGGGCTTTCAATGGTTAATTTTTTGGAAGTAGATCACTAGAGCTTTCTTCTAAAAGTGCCTCAGGGTGAACTCAAACTGCCAGCCTTCAGGTTAGCAGCCAACAATTTCTATGATAAAAAAAAAAAAAAGAAAGGGCATTTTCCATGAGCCCATGGTCCTCAGCCCCCACGTGTCTGTCAGTTTCTTGTACTGTGGGGGCTTCTGTGTTGCTGTGATGCTGGAAGCTATGCCACTCGTATTCAGATACCAGCAGGGTCACCCAAGGAGGACAGGTTTCAGCTGAGCTTCCAGACTAAGACAGACTAGGAAGAAGGACCCAGCAGTCTACTTCTGAAAAGCATTAGCCAGTGAAAACCTTATGAATAGCAGCGGAACATTGTCTGATATAGTGCTGGAAGATGAGCCCCTCAAGTTGGAAAGCACTCAAAAGATGACTGGGGAAGAGCTGCCTCTTCAAAGTAGAGTCGACCTTAATGATGTGGATGGAGCAAAGCTTTCGGGACCTTCATTTGCTGATGTGGCACGACTCAAAATGAGAGAAAACAGCTGCAAACATCCATTAATAATTGGAACCTGGAATGGATGAAGTATGAATCTAGGAAAATTGGAAATCATCAAAAATGAAATGGAATGCATAAACATCAATATCCTAGGCATTAGTGAGCTGAAATGCACTGGTAATGGCCATTTTGAATCGGACAATCATATAGTCTACTATGCTGGGAATGACAACTTGAAGAGGAATGGTGTTGCATTCATTGTCAAAAAGAACGTTTCAAGATCTATCCTGAAGTACAACGCTGTCAGTGATAGGATAATATCCATACGCCTACAAGGAAGACCAGTTAATACAAGTACTGTTCAAATTTACGCACCAACCACTAGGGCCAAAGATGAAGAAATACAAGATTTTTATCAGCTGCTGCAGTCTGAAATTGATCAAACATGCAATCAAGAGGCATTGATAATTACTGGTGATTTTAATCATAAAAGTTGGAAACAAAGGAGAAGGATCAGTAGTTGGAAAATATGGCCTTGGTGATAGAAACAATGCCAGAGATTGAATGATAGAATTTTGCAAGACCAACTACTTCTTCATTGCAAATTTCTTTCACCAACATAAACAGCGACTATACACGTGGACCTCGCCAGATGGAACACACAGAAATCAAATTGACTGCATCTGTGGAAAGAGACGATGGAAAAGCTTGATATCATCAGTCAGAACAAGGCCAGGGGCCAACTGTGGAACAGACCATCAATTGCTCATATGCAAGTTCAAGCTGAAACTGAAGAAAATCAGAGCAAGTCCACGAGAGCCAAAATATGACCTTGAGTATATCCCACCTGAACTTAGAGACCATCTCAAGAATAGATTTGATGCATTGAACGCTAGTGACTGCAGACCAGACGAGTTGTGGAATGACATCAAGGACATCATCCATGAAGAAAGCAAGAGGTCACTGAAAAGACAGGAAAGAAAGAAAAGACCAAGACGGATGTCAGAAGAGACTCTGAAACTTGCTCTTGAGCATTGAGCAGCTAAAGCAAAAGGAGGAATTGATGAAGTAAAAGAACTGAATAGAAGATTTCAAAGGGTGGCTTGAGAAGACAAAGTAAAGTATTATAATGACATGTGCAAAGAGCTGGAGATGGAAAACCAAAAGGGAAGAACACGCTCGGCGTTTCTCAAGCTGAAAGAACTGAAGGAAAAAATCAAGCCTCAAGTTGCACTAGTGAAGAATTCCATGGGGAAAATATTAAACGATGCAGGAAGCATCAAAAGAAGATGGAAGGAATACACAGAGTCATTATACCAAAAATAATTAGTCGATATTCAACCATTTCAAGAGGTGGCATATGATCAGGAACCAATGGTACTGAAGGAAGAAGTCCAAGCTGCTCTGAAAGCACTGGCAAAAAACAAGGCTCCAGGAATTGATGGAATATCAGTTGAGATGTTTCAACAAACGGATGCAGCACTGGAGGTGCTCACTCATCTATGCCAAGAAATATGGAAGACAGCTTCCTTGCCAACTGACTGGAAGAGATCCATATTTATGCCTATTCCCAAGAAAGGTGATCCAACCCAATGTGGAAATTATACTACAATATTATTAATATCATACACAAGCAAAATTTTGCTGAAGATCATTCAAAAACGGCTGCAGCAGTATATCAACAGGGAACTCCGAGAAATTCGGGCTGGTTTCAGAAGAGGACGTGGAACCAGGGATATCATTGCTGATGTCAGATGGATTCTGGCTGAAAGCAGAGAATACCAGAAGGATGTTTACCTGTGTTTTATTGACTATGCAAAGGCATTCGACTGTATGGATCATAACGAACTATGGATAACACTGTGAAAAATGGGAATTCCAGAGCACTTAACTGTGCTCATGAGAAACCTTTACATAGATCAAGAGGCAGTTGTTCAGACAGAACAAGGGGATACTGATTTGTTTAGAGTCAGGAAGGGTATGCGTTAAGGTTGTATTCTTTCACCATACCTATTTAATCTGTATGCTGAACAAATAATATGAGAAGCTGGACTTTATGGAGAAGGATGGGGCATCAGGATTGGAGGAAGACTCATTAACAACCTGTGTTATGCAGATGACACACCTTGCTTCCTGAAAGTGAAGAGGACTTGAACCCCTTACTAATGAACATCAAAGGCCACAGCCTTCAGTATGGATTACACCTCAACATAAAGAAAACAAAAATCCTCACAACTGAACCAATGAGCAACATCGTGATAAAAAAAAAAAAGATTGAAGTTGTCAAGGATTTCATTTTACTTGGATCCACAATCAACAGCCATGGAAGCAGCAGTCAAGAAATCAAAAGACGCGTTGCATTGGGTAAACCTGCTGCAAAGGACCTCTTCAAAGTGTTGAAGAGCAAAGATGTCACCCTGAAGACTAAGGTGTGCCTGATCCAAGCCATGGTATTTTCAATCACTTCATATGCATATGAAAGCTGGACAATGAATAAGGAAGACTGAAGAAGAGTTGATGCCTTCGAATTGTGGTGTTGGCAAAGAATATTGAATATACCATGGACTGTCAAAAGAACGAACAAATCTGTCTTGGAAGAAGTGCGGCCAGAATGCTCCTTAGAGGCAAGGATGGCAAGACTGCGTCTTACGTACTTTGGACATGTTGTCAGGCGGGATCAGTCTCTGGAGAAGGACATCATGCTTGGCAGAGTACAGGGTCAGTGGAAAAGAGGAAGACCCTCAATGAGGTGGATTGACACAGTGGCTGCAACAATGAGCTCAAGCATAACAACGATTGTAAGGATGGCTCAGGACTGGGCAGTGTTTCGTTTCTGTTGTTCATAGGGGTCCTTATGAGTGGGAACTGATTCGATGGCACCTAACAACAACAACAACAATGGTCCTCAAAACTAATTGGCCAAATTTCTTCCTTGAATGATAGTTCCATAAGCACTGTCAATCTTTGCCCACTTTCTCTCCCAATTCTCCAAACCTGACCCTTTCCCATTCTCACAGGCACATCTCTCTTAGAAGTATGAACACCTTCTATCAGATTTGAGCCAAAATTACAAGTCACCAACATTTCCTCAGCAGTGACTTTGAATATCTCACCTCTGCTCCATTATATATAAGTTAATTTCATATTTAGTTTGAGGAGCAGTCATGAGCAATGTATAAGTGGCCCAGGGCCGCCATAACAAGGACCAGAAATTTATTGTCTCACGGTTCTGGAGGTCAGAAGTCTGAAAGCTAGGTGAAGGCAGGGCCATGGTCCATCTGAAGTCTCTAGGAGAGGAAATTTCTATGTCTCTTCTAGCTTTTGGTGGCCCCAGACATTCCTTGGTTTGTGGCTGCATCACTCAATCTCTGCCTCTATCTCCACATGGCCGTCTTCCCTCTGTGTGTCTCTCTCTCTGGCTGTATCTCTGTTTTCTCTTCTTATAGGACACCACTCATATTGGATTCGTGCCCACCCTCTTCCACTATGACTCATACTAACCTAATTACATCTGCAGAAATCCTATTTCCAAATAAGGTCATATCCACAGGGACTGGGGTTTAGAACTTTCGCATATCTTTTGCAGGGAAACAAATCAACCCACAATAAGGGGCATTGTCATATTTGGTCCCTGCCCTGCCTTCCGTCCTGTGAGTGTGGCTCTGATGGCTGGGATAATACTGCAGAGAATGCAAATGGGTGCCCCTGGATGGACTGGTTTCACAGGAGTTTGCAGGCCCAGCTGGAAGCTGCTCAGCTTAGCTCCATCCCTGATCTGACAAACCTCCACCCACTGCAGGGCTGTATGCAGAGCCAGTGAGTAGTGTGCTGGGCTTGTTACTCTGCACACAAGCACAGGGTTTTCCAAATGCAGTTTGTGTCGTGGTGGCAGAACACAGACAGGCAGCAATGAGGAGGCATCCTGGAATGAGAAATCATGTCTAGTCCCACCACCTCGCCCCAGTGCTCCCAGCCTGTCCCAACATCCATTTGCAAACCACAAATGAAAACAGCTGCTCTCCAGCTCTGGAGGCCCTGCTCGGCTCACACATAAAAGTTTGTAATCAAATGGCTTTGCCAGCTCATTTTCTTCAAAGCCCAGAGTCTACGTTTCACTCTGGGCACTCCTGGAATAGCTGTAAACAGAGAATGCAGAAATGACACTCTCCCCAGAAAATGAGTAACAGCTTCATCTCCATCTGCTCAAGTCGTCAGGCCACCCACCCAGCACGCAGAAAGAGAGGAGGTGGTAGCACCTTATTGCCATGGACTCACTCCCACTTCTGAAATCTAAACGGATGCTTCAGTATGGCCTGAACTACTAGGGGTTTATTCAGACTCCCAGAATTCCAGAGAGGAATTGGTAAGGGGGACAGAAGCAGGTGTTCACACACTAGCAATTTGGACCCAAACCAGAGGCCCTGTTGCCAAGTTCTTCAGATCCTAGATCTATTCCCAGGCTGGTAGGGTCTGATAAACCCACTTTGCCCAGAGAACGACAGAGAGGGCTTTGTTCCTAGAGGCTAGCTCCAGTATTTGCTCTCCCTGCCGCCCTCTCCAGCTCCTGGCAATCCTCCACTGTGAGTCCTCACTCCAGACAAGCCAGGGTTGTCTAAGGAGGCAGCAAACTGAAGGTCCCCTGAGAGTTGGCTGATGGGTATGAGAGGACCTTCTAAACACAACTGCTTGTGTCTGAAAGGTTTTAGTAATTGTCAAGAAAAACGTCCACTTGAGTTTGTGAACTGTTAAGAGCAGTGCTTGGGATTGAGCGGCCCCCAAAGCCCAACTGGGTCCCCGAGGCCGAGTCATCCTGAGAAGACTGAGCTTCTCCCGGCTCAGCCTCCACTGATATCAAAACTGGTGCACAGGCAAGCAGCCTGTGCCTTCTTCTGGCCCACAAACGTGGTTCCAACCCAGGCTCCCCAAGTTTCTTATCCCACCACTGTGTCCAGTGCAGCTGAGTCCTCCCCTGCAGGGTGTTGTAATGGTGAGTCTCGAATTGAGCTTGGGAGCAACCACACTGGCATCTCCCTGTGACCCCACCTTGCTGTGCACACTCTGTAAGCCCTCTGGAACGGGCGTTCTCTTGGGACCTTGTGTTGCGTGGATGGAGGTAATCGATATCCCAGCAGATAGAAGTCAGGGAAATGAAAACAAATGGGCTTATTGCTTCCTGGAGAGGACAAATTATTTTTCCATACTTTCAGAAAGATGCGTGGTGTTGGCTTCCATGGGTAATTTTGCATGATTCATCTTCGCAACCATCAGAGATGGTTCACTCCATTTTACTTCTTTAATTCTGCCAGCAGAGTCGTGAAACATGGGCTCCGCATATGCTTTTTATAATAAATAACCTCTTGGCAAATGTGTGGAGGCATGAATCATGTTTACGACCATTCCAACTTCTTCTGCTTCCCCCAGACTCACACTGAATAACAAAGTCAGAGAGCCACACTCGCACAGTTTTTTGGCTCGGCTAACAGAATTGAAACACTCTCTTTTAAACGCACTTGCAAACGCACTGTCTTCCCCACTTTATCTTTTAATGTAATGCACTGCCCTCAAAGATATGAAAAGAGGCATCCTAATTTAATCGTGCTTCTCAGCGCAGAAATCAGCATACCGTATTACGTGCCATTTCCCCGTGTGAGCTGTTCCTCTCTGCCATATCTGGTTGTCTGCTGTAGGATCGGGGCTCCCTTCAGGACAAGGGCAATGGAACATACTGTGCACAGCAAGCTGGCAACTGCCTGTCCTCTCTGTTCTGGGTCAGGGAGGGCTGCCTGTAGCACGTGTTCACAGCCACTAAATCGTGGCTCGATCACAGGACCAAGGCCATAATGGAAGGACATAAAAGAAGCCTACGAAACACTCAGAATTTTTAGGCTTTATATAGGATATAAAAGAAATATTTATTACAGTTCCACACATAATAAATATTTCTTACCATATGCATCATCACTTTGCAACCTACACCATATTTTAGAAATGGAAATGGCCCATAAAGGCCCCAAATACTCCGCAATGAATTTATCAATGTAGCCCCACGCCTTGGAGGCAGAATGAAGTTGGCTCTGCCCCCCTGGCACCCTTCAGTGTTTCAGCTCAGCAGTAAATTATTCCTCTTGCTGATCCTTCGACCCGCTTTCCTTCAGCCATAACTCTGGTGGCTGAGCCATTTCCCCAGAAAGTAGGACAGCAGAGCCTGGATAGAGACAGCAAAGTTTCCTCCCTAGGCTTCTCTGCCACCACTCCCCTTCTGGCAGGACAACCGAGTCACATAGGGCATCTGAGCTCAGCAGACACCGAGCATCTACCAAGTGCCAGAACCTGGTCTGTTTGGGGGACAGAAATGGATCAGATGCAGCCCCTACCCTCCAAGAGCTCGTGGCTGGGTGGAGAGGGAAGTGAGAAAGTTGTCAGGTGATGTCGATTCTGACTCATAGCAACCCCACGTGACAGAGTAGAACTCCCCCATAGGGTTTTCTAGGCTGTTTGTTTTAATCTTTACAGAAACAGATCACCAGGTCTTTCTCCCACAGAGCCACTCAGTAGGTTTGAACCACCAACTTGTTAGTTAGCAGCCAAGCACTTAATCATTAAGCCACCACAGCTGTTTTTAGTGAGAAAGTGGATGGTCCTAATTCAGTAGGTTAAGGACTACAGTAGAGGGGTCTTTAATGCAGACTCTCTGCCAGGCTTCACTCAAGGGGTGGTAACTCGTAAAATCCTCACAAGGACCCATGAGGCAGTCAACATTATTGTCCCATTTTATATATGGGCAAACTGAGTCACAGAGAGGTAGTGAGTGCTTGGGCTGGGATCTGAGCCCAGGAAGGGAGGAATGAACCCATCCAAGACCCTGACTTGGACTTTTAGCCTCCCGAACTATGAGACAATAAATTTCAGTTCTGTAAAGCCACCCACTTGTGGGGTTTCTTTACAGCAGCACTGGGAAACTAAGACAGAGCCGGGCACGTTTCCATTCGGGGCTGCTGGATGAGAGTCAGAGTTGCTTAAACAGAGCTTGTGGGGCCAGGGAGAGCTGGTGATTAGCCAGGAAGTGTGGACAAGGCGCTTACACTCTAGGAACCTTGGTTTTCTCCCTGCCAAATAGTGGTGCCCATCTGATGGGAGGTGCGGGGTGAAAAAGGATCACATGGGCAAATGCAGACGCAGCAGCCTCTCCATCCATGCTCAGTGCACGAAAGGAAAGAGACTATTTCCCCTGGGGGTCAGCGTCATCCTGGAAGGGACTCTGGGTCTGGCTGCCCAGGAGTGGCAGGTACCGTGGGCCCATCCAGGTAGTAAGATGGGAGTGGGGTGAGGATGGGCCAGAAAGGAGAGAGAAACCCTGGGCCAGGCTGGAGCAGAGCAGACCAGCCCCACACCGTGACTGTTGCCTTTCATGGCCCCACAGAGGTATTAGGATAATCCAGTTTTCTTATTTTTCAGGCTGAGATAGGATGGAGAATATATAACCTGATTATGCACCATATAATGTATTAAGCCAGGAAGGTCTTAAAAGTAAAATATTTAAAAAGAACTATCTAGGAAGATAGTTAAAATTCCATTTAAATCCTTATTAAATAATGAAAATATCCTCAGGAAAAAAAATAAATCTCTTAACTCTGTGTTCACTTTCATGAGCAGCTATGTTTTTAGCCAAAGTCTAAAGACATGTTCACATGAAAATATTTGGATTTTAAAGTCCTTTTTCTGCCCCATGCTGAGTCAGCAGGCTGCGTACGACATGGGCTCCCGCAAAGGTCTCCAACCATGAGGTGGGTCAATGGCTGCAGGGTGAAGAGGGTGTCCAGGGCCTCAGGGGAGCCCAGAATTCTCTGCCCACCCCTCCCCCAACATTGTCACCTGATGTAGTCTCTGGTACTACCTGGGCCGATCTCTTCTCCTCTAGGGCCTCTGTTGAGGGTTTGGGTTTTGATTTCATCATTTCTGAGCTGCCTTCTCCTCTGAATTCTAGGATCCACGTGCCCAAGGAAGCCTCAACATTTTCACGCATATTTCATAAATCAACCAAATTCTCAGCAGTGTTGGCACCAAATAGAAGTTGTTGGGGTGGGATGATGGGGAGAGGAGAGTGGACCATCCTACCCCCTCCCAGACTCAGCATTAGATGACCTATGGGGCCTGGATTTGGAGGGTCCACACCTCAACAGCTTTTATGTTCCTCAACATGGGAGCTACCTAAGCTCAGAGAACCAGTCAGCTATGATGAACGGGGCAAGTAATCCACCACCTGGCCGAACAGCGGTGAAGGGCAGAGCTGAGCAGATGGATGACAGAGACCCAGGTGTGCAGAGACTTTGAAGGGGAGATGTGGAAGTTTGGCTAATGCACGTGGATCTACAACTCCTAACTGGCCAACCTCAGTGTGCACCAAAGGCCGGCTGAGAAGTTATTGTGTCCACTAAACCTTTATCCTTATCTGTTTCTGAACAACTCTCCAACTTACTCAAGTGAGATGTTGGCCTGGGTGAGTTAGGATCTTTAAAGTGTTCTATTATGGAATGTCTCAAGGATTAGGACTGGAGAGAGAAGCATCATGACCACCATATACCTGAGGCTTGCACCAGGAGCCACCAGACTTGGCCCTGCACCATTCCCCCAGTCCTAGACTTCAGTTTGCCACCATGGTTAGCACTCCAAGGCTGATTGCTGACAGGCAGGGACTCCTGAGAGTGAGTGCACACAACCCTCACTCAGCAGTGTCAACAGTCTCTCAGAGCCATCTTCACACTCTTGTAGGAGTCTCTCCATGGAGCAGAGATGCCCTGGTTCGACTCCCACTTGACCTCTGTGAGATGTTCCTTAAGAACCGACAGGGTCCATGGCTAAAACACCCCTACAAACATCCATTGGGCAGTTGGACCTCGGAAGTGCCTCTGAGGAGTAGCTCAGGGCTCAGGGGCTAGGCCCAGATTTCATTTTTGCTCAGATAAATCACAGTGTTAATTAACTTACTGCAAAGAGCAACGGGATGCCTTGATCACTAAGCTGAATTTGAATTCCATCCTAAGCTAAATTCTCTCCACCCCTGTGGATCAGCTGAAAACCAACACACTTGGTAGCTTTATCTCCACAGATTGACTGAGCCTACATTTCTTCTCATTTTCAATTTTGTTGATGCTGGTTTTTAGGTGTCCTGTACTATTATGCTGTGTAGAATGGTCGCCATTGAGGAAAAGTCCACTTGTGGCCCACAGCCTGGTTTGAGCTTGAAAAGACAAGAGTCAGCCACATGCAAACACTGCTCATCTGTGGGGGTACAGCCAGGAGCCTTCCTCCTTCCTCCTCATCAGGGGCTTTACTTCCCCACCCTTAACTCAAGGACAATCAGACTTTATTACTGTTTTCTTTTCTTTTTTTTAATTTTCATCGTGCTTTAAGTGAAAGTTTACAAATTAAGTGAGTCTATCACACAAAAACTTATATACACCTTGCTACATACTCCCAATTACTCTCCCTCCAAGGAGACAACCCATTCTCTCCCTCGACTCTCTCTTTTCGTGTCCTTTTCGCCAGCTTCTAATCCCCTCCACCCTCTCATCTCCCCTCCAGGCAGGAGATGCCAACATAGTCTCAAGTGTCCACCTGATCCAAGAAGCTCACTTCTCACCAAAATCCCTCTCCAACCCATTGTCCAGTCCAATCCATGTCTGAAGAGTTGGCTTCGGGAATGGTTCCTGTCCTGGGGCAACAAAAGGTCTAGGAGCATGAACACCAGGGTCCTTCTAGTCTCACTAGGACCATTAAATCTGGTCTTTTTATGAGAATTTGGGGTCTACATCCCACTGCTCTCCTGCTCCCTAAGGGGTTCTCTGTTATGTTCCCTGTCAGGGCAGTCATCAGTTGTAGCCGGGCACCACCTAGTTCTTCTGGTCTCAGGATGATGTAGTCTCTGGTTCACTTGACCCTTTCTGTCTCTTGGGCTTGTAATTACCTTGTGTCCTTGGTGTTTGTTCTTCATTCTCCTTTAATCCAGGTGGGTTGAAACCAGTTGGTGCATCATAGATGGTTGCTTGCTAGCATTTAAGACTCCAGACGCCACTCTTCAAAGTGGGATGCAGAATGTTTTCTTAATAGATTTTATTATGCCAATTGACTTAGATGTCCCCTGAAACCATGGTCCCCAAACCCCTGCCCCTGCTGCACTGGCCTTCGAAGCATTCAGTTTATTCAGGAAACTTCTTTGCTTTTGGTTTACTCCAGCTGTTCTGACGTCCCCTGTATTGTGTGTTGTCTTTCGCTTCACCTAAAGTAGTTCTAGTTAGTGAATAACCCTCTCCCGCCTTCTCTCCCTTCCCCTCTCTTAACCACAAAAGAATGTTTTCTTCAGTTTAAACTATTTCTCATGTTCTTATAATAGTGGTCTTATACAATATTTGTCCTTTTGCAACTAATTTCACTCCGCATAATGCCTTCCAGGTTCCTCCATGTTATGAAATGTTTCACAGATTCATCACTGTTCTTTACTGATGTGTAGTATTCCATTATGTGAATATACCATAATTTATTTGTCCATTCAATCCTTGATGGGCACCTTGGTTGCTTCCATCTTTTTGCTATTATAAACAGTGCTGCAGTAAACATGGGTGCACATGTATCTGTTCTTGTAAAGGCTGTTATTTCTCTAGGATGTGTTCCCAGGAGTGGGATTGCTGGATCATAAGGTAGTTCTATTTCTAGCTTTTTAAGGAAGCGCCAAATAGATTTCCAAAGTGGTTGTACCATTTGACATTCCCACCAGCAGTGTAGATGTGTTCCAATCTCTCCACAGCCTCTCCAACATTTATTCTTTTGTGTTTTTTGGATTAGTGGCAGCCTTGTGGGCGAGAGATGAAATCTCATTGTAGTTTTGATCTGCGTTTCTCTAATGGCTAATGATCATGAACATTTCTTCATATATCTGTTAGCTACCTGAATGTCTTCTTTAGTGAAGTGTCTATTCATATCTTTTCCATTTTTTAATTAGGTTATTTGTCTTTTTGTAGTTGAGTTTTTGCAGCATCATGTAGATTTTACACATCAGGCGATGCTTGCAAACGTCATAGCTAAAAACTTTTTCCCAGTCCATAGGTAGTCTTTTCACTCTTTTGGTGAAGTCTTTGGATGAGCATAAGTGTTTGATTTTTAGGAGCTCCCGGTTATCCAGTTTTTCTTCTGCATTCTTAATAATGTTTTGTATACTGTTCATGCCATGTATTAGGGCTCCTAACGTTGTCCCTATTTTTTATTCCATGATCTTTATTGTTTTAGATTTTATGTTTAGGTCTTTGATTCATTTTGAGTTAATTTTGTGCGTGGAGTGAGTTACGGGTCTTGTTTCATTTTTTTGCAGATAGATATCCAGTTATGCCAGCACCATTTGTTAAAAAGGCTGCCTTTTTCCCATTTTACTGTTTTGGGGCCTTTGTCAAATATCAGCTGCTCACATGTGGATGGATTTATGTCTGGATTCTCAATTCTGTTCCATTGGTCTATGTATCTGTGTTGTACCAGTACCAGACTGTTTTGACTACTGTGGCCGTATAATAGGTTCTAAAATCAGATAAAGTAAGGCCTCCCACTTTGTTCTTCTTTTTCAGTAATGCCTTATTTATCCGGGACTTCTTTCCCTTCCATATGAAGTTGGCGATTTGTTTCTCCAACTCATTAAAGAATGCCATTGGGATTTGGATTGGAATTGCATTAAATCTGTAGATGGCTTTTGGTAGAATAGACATTTTTATAATGTTAAGTCTTCCTATCCATGAGCAAGGCATGTTTTTCCACTTATGGAAGTCTCTTTTGGCTTCTTGCAGAAGTGTACTGTAGTTTTCTTCGTATAAGTTTTTTACATCTCTGGTAAGATTTATTCCTAAGTATTTTATGTTCTTGGGAGCTACTGTAAATGGCATTGATTTGGTGATTGCCTCTTCGATGTTCTTTTTGTTGGTGTAGAGGAATCCAACTGATTTTTGTATGTTTATCTTGTATCCCGATACTCTGCTGAACTCTTCCATTAGTTTCAGTAGTTTTCTGGAGGATTCCTTAGGGTTTTCTGTGTATAAGATCATGTCATCTGCAAATAGACATATTTTTACTTCTTCCTTGCCAATCTGGATGCTCTTTATTTCTTTATTTAGCCTAATTGCTCTGGCTAGGACTTCCAGCACAATGTTGAATAAGAGTGGTGAAAAGGGGCATCCTTCTCTGGTTCGCGATCTCAACGGGAATGTTTTCCGGCTCTCTCTGTTTAGGGTGATGTTTGCTGTTGGCTTTGTATAAATGCCCTTTATTATGTTGAAAAATTTTCCTTCTATTCCTATTTTGCTGAGAGTTTTTATCTTGAATGGGTGTTGAACATTGTCAAATGCCTTTTCTGTATCAATTGATAAAATAATGTGATTCTTGCCTTTCGTTTTATTTATGTGGTGGATTACGTTAATTGTTTTTCTAATGTTGAGCCATCCCTGAATACCTGGTATGAATCCCACTTGGTCATGGTGAATTATTTTTTTGATATGTTGTTGAATTCTATTGGCTAGAATTTTGTTGAGGATTTTTGCATCTACGTTCATGAGGGATATAGGTCTATAATTTTCTTTTCTTGTGGTGTCTTTACGTGGTTTTGCTATCAGGGATATGGTGGCTTCATAGAATGAGTTTGGGAGTATTCCGTCCTTTTCTATGCCCTAAAATACCTTTAGTAGTAGCAGTGTTAACTCTTCTCTGAAAGTTTCGTAGAACTCTGCAGTGAAGCCGTCCAGACCAAGGCTTTTTTTTTGTTGGGAGTTTTTTGATTACCTTTTCAATATCTTCTTTTGTTATGGGTCTATCTAGTTGTTCTACCTCTGTTTGTGTTAGTTTAGGTAGGTAGTGTGTTTCTTGGAATTCATCCATTTCTTCTAGGTTTTCAAATTTGTTAGAGTACAATTTCTCATACTAATCTGATATGATTCTTTTAATTTCACTTGAGTCTGTTATAATATCACCTGTCTCATTTCTTATTCAGGTTATTTGCTTCCTCTCCTGCTTTTTCTTTTTTCAGTTTGCCAGTGGTTTATCAATTTTATTGATTTTTGCAAAGAACCAGCTTTTGGTCTTGTTAATTCTCTCAATTATTTTTCTGTTGTCTATTACATTTAGTTCAGCTCTAATTTTTATTATTTGTTTTCTTCTGGTGCCTGTGGGTTTTCTTTGTTGCTCTCTTTCTATTTGTTCAAGTTGTAGGGATGTATCTCTGATTTTGGCCCTTTCTTCTTTTTGTATGTATTCATTTAGTGATATAAATTGGCCTCTGATCACTGCTTTTGCTGTGTCCCAAAGGTTCTGATAGGAAATGTCTTCATTCTCATTGGATTCTCTGAATTTCTTTGTTCCATTCTTAATGTCTTCTATAATGCAGTCTTTTTTGAGCAGGGTATTGTTCAGTTTCCAAGTGTTTGATTTCTTTTCCTGTTATTGATTTCCACTTTAATGGCCTTATGGTCAGAGAAGATGCTCTGTAATATTTCAATGTTTTGTATTTTGCTAAGGGTTTCTTCATGACCTAATATGTGGTCTATTCTACAGAGTGTTCCATGTACACTAGAAAAGAAAGTATAGTTGGTTGCTGTTGGGTGTAGTGCTCTGTATATGTGTACGAGGTCAAGTTGGTTGATTGTGACATTTAGATCTTCCGTGTCTTTATTGAGCTTCTTTCTGGATGTCCTGTCCTTTACTGAAAGTGGTGTGTTGAAGTCTCCTACTATTATTGTGGAGCTGTCTATCTCCCTTTTCAATGCTGATAGAGTTTGTTTTATGTATCTTGCAGCCCTGTCATTGGGTGCATAACTATTTAATATGGTTATATCTTCTTGGTGTATTGTCCCTTTGATCATTGTATAGTGTCCTTCCTTATCCTTTCTGATGGATTTAACTTTAAAGTCTATTTTGTCAGAAATTAATATTGCCACTCCTGCTCTTTTTTCATTGTTGTTTGCTTGATATATTTTTTCCATCCTTTGAGTTTTAGTTTGTGTCTCTAAGTCTAAGGTATGTCTCTTGTAGGCAGCATATAGATGGATCTTGTTTTCTAATCCATTCTGCCATTCTCTGTCTCTTTATTGGTGCATTTAGTTCATTGACATTCAGGGTAATTATGGATAGGTATGAATTTAGTGCTGTCATTTTGATGTTTTTTGGTGTGTGTTGACAGTTTCTTTTTCCCACTTGATTTTCTGTGCTGAGTAGATTATATATTGTCTTTTCCTCATATTTGTTGTTGTTGATTTTGTTTCTGCTGAGTCTGTATTTTTTTTCAATGAGTAGGACGATTTGTCTCCTTTGAAGTTGCCTTATTATTTACTCCTATTTTTCTAAATTTAAACCTAGCTTTTATTTCTTTGTATCGCCATATCTTCCTCTCCATATGGAAGATGTATGATTACATTTTTTAGTCCCTCTTTATTATTTTAAAGTTCTCTTCTTTTACATAGTTACATTGCTGTTACCCTGTTTGGAGTTTTTTTTTTTTTTTTTAATATACTCTTGCTTTGTTTTTTTGGATTTCCCTGTCTGGGTTGACTTCTGGTTGCTCTGCCCAGTGTTCTGGTCTTGGGTTGATACCTGATATTACAGATTTTCTAACCAAAGAACTCCCTTTAGTTTTTCTTGTAGTTTTTGTCTGGTTTTTACGAATTCCCTAAACTTCTGTTTATCTGGAAATGTCCTAATTTCACCTTCATATTTAAGAGACAGTTTCGCTGGATATATGATTCTTGGCAGGCAATTTTTTTCCTTCAATTTTTAAAATACGTCATCCCATTGTCTTCTTGCCTGCATAGTTTTCTGCCGAGTAGTCTGAGTTTATTCTTACTGGCTCTCCTTTGTAGGTGACTTTTCGTTTATCCCTTGCTGCTCTTATAATTGTCTCTTTATCTTTGGTTTTGGCAAGCTTGATTATAATATCTCTCGGTGACTTTCTTTTAACATTTACCTTATGTGGAGTTCCGTGAGCATCTTGGATAGATATCTTCTCATCTTTCACAATATCACGGAAGTTTTCTGCCAACAAATCTTCAACAGTTCTGTCTGTATTTTCTGTTATCCCTCCCTGTTCTGGTATTCCAATCATTCATAGGTTATTTCTCTTGATAGAGTCCCACGTAATTCTTAAGGTTTTTTCATTTTTTTTAATTCTTTTATCTGATTTTTCTTCAAATATATTAGTGCCAAGTGATTTATCTTAGAGTTCAGAAATTCTAGGCTCTACTTGCTCAGTTCTGCTCCTCTGACTTTCCACTGAGTTGTCTAATTCTGTAATTTTATTGTTAATCTTCTGAATTTCTGATTGCTGTCTGTCTATGGATTTTTCCAGCTTATTAAACTTTTCATTATGTACCTGAATAATCTTTCTAATTTCTTCAATTGCTTTATGTGTGTGTTCCTTGGCTTGTTCTGTGCATTGCCTCATTTCCTTCCTGATGTCTTGAAGGGTTCTATATATTAAGTTTTTGCATCCTGCCTCTGGTGATTCCAGGAATGCACTTTCACCTAGATTCTTTGTTTTGAGAGCCTGTTTAGGTGATCATGGTCTGTTTCTTTATGTGACTTGATATTGACTGTTGTCTCTGAACCATCTCTAAGTTATTGTATTAGTTTATCTTGCTTATTGTGTCATAGCTTCTTTCTATGTTTTGTTTTGGTATACCCCTATGGGTTGCTTTAGTGAGCTAGCTTGATTATTTTCACCTTTGGAGCTCTGACGTCCTATCCTCAGATGGCTACAGCTGTTATCTGGTATATCAGCCTCGGGGTCCATTCAGTTTTCTTGTATGAATTCAGCTCAAGTGTCCAGGTAGCTGATCATCAAGTGTGTGGTACAGGGTCTGTCCTACAGCCTTAGAGGGGCAGGGGTGATTGGCATATATACCAGTATCTGTTGGCAGCAGAGGGTCACACTCTGAACAAGGCAGGGGGCTGGGAATCGTCCCCCAGGTGTCCCTACTCCCTAGATTGTACAGGTGGGTGGTTTCTGCAGACGGACCATGGGCACCCAATGTTTTTGGTTGTAAGGACTGGGAGGTACCAGTAATCCTTGGACCCCTGTCACGGGTGTCTTAGTGACCTGAGTGGAGCTACCAGTCCCTAGGCCCCTAATGTGGGTAGGTGATGACCTTGTTTAATAGGCAATGTCAAACATCAAACACCCACCTCTCCACTGCACAGCTGAAACAGTTGGAATTTGCCAACAAGGGCCTATTCTCCTGAAATAGGCCCACACAGGTCCATACAGAGGGGAAAGGTGCTCAAAGTCCACAGACCATTTATGCCTGGACAGGAGCTGCTTCTGTCCTGAGCTCCCCTGGTAAGTGGAGCTGGCAAATTACCTATTCCCTGAAATGCAAATTTTTCCTTCTCTAAGGCTGGAAGGATGGCTCTAGGCACTCTACAGTGCCTGTCTCAGGCCCAGGGAATTCATCTGCTAAAGCTGGCTTGGGGGTGGGTGGGGGGCACGGTAAAATATACGCAAGTACTTAGCTTTTTCCAATAGCACCGTTCTTCTCAGGTTCTGGAGGTGTAAGTAGACTGTGTGGCTGGCTGCTTCTTCCTGAGGAAACTGTGGCCGAACCCTAGTACCAGCCTGCCTCCACCGCTCCGGGAATGGTGCCTATGGGTCCCCCATGATTCAGGTCTGGTAACTCCACTTCTGAACGGTCTCTTCCTCTCCCTGCACCTCATTTCATTTTCTAAGCTTGCCTTTGATGCTCAGGGCTCCTAGCTTTTCATAAATATACTCATTTCACTTGTTTTTTTTGGTCTTTGTTGTAAAGAGGGCTCGCTGGAAGCGTCTGTCTATTCAGCCATCTTGGCTTCGCCCTATTACCATTTTCTTGATCTGAGTAGCAGCTGCTCAAATCATAAGTCTGTGATAAAGTTCAAATAATAAAATCAGGACATCATTCGCTTCTTGAGAAAAGTTTATCAATAGCTTCATTTATTGCTCAAAATATTAAAGAATTGAAAGATGGTTTTGCCGGGGAAACACGTTGCGAACTCTTTTGGTTAGACTGAACCTGGGAACCCAGGAAAACAATGAAGGCTGGAAACCCCTGGACCCAAGCATTTGTATGTTTGGTTTGTTATTAACAGAACTTATTTTTTAGAGCAGTTTTAGGTTTACAGAACAATATCACAGAACGTACAGTTTCCATCTATCTCTTCCCCTTCACGGAGATCCTGCAGCTGGACCGCCTGTTCCCAGAGGGCTCCAGAGCACCATGCAAGGGGTCTCGAATACAAGATCAAGGCAATTCTGTCTTGGGGGGGAGTTGACTTCTCTTAGGCACTCTTGCCCATGGCCCTCTTCCAGGGATTTTTATTCTGCTTTTCACAAGTATCTGATTTCATTTACTCCATCTGGTCCACAAGTGGGCAGCTGCAGGGGAAGAAGCTGGACCAAGCTAGGCTATGGATGGATTGGGGCTGGGGTGGTTTGAGCTGAGTGTGGTCACCTGAATGAGGGACCAAGGTCATGATGCTCTGAGCTCTTAAGATCTGAAGGCACAGTTGCTGTAGGGGTGGGTTGCACAGTCTGAGCTACATGGGTTAAAACATAATAGACTGGCAAGAAACATGTAGGGAGCAAGGACTCACACTTCCGTGTGTGTGTATACACCCACATGCATGTGCATACAGGGAGAAGAGTCTCCTATGACGTATGATCTGTCTGCTCTTGTATCACCAGCCACTATGGCAGGACCTGCCATTTCCTCACAATGGGAAGAACAGACCCTGAGTGTGTGTCCATTCCATAGGAGACACACTGTGCCCTGCTTCTGCCCACCTGGAAGACACTTGTGCTGGATAATTTGGGGCACAGAAATGATTAAAGGCATAATCTCTTTTTGAAATATTAATTTTATTTTGCTATAAAACCTTTTTTAGTGGGCACGTAAGCGTATAGTTGTATAAATGGAACTTTGAGCGTGTAGATTAAGACAAGGCCATATTACAAACATATTTTCAGAGGAATATGGCTTCAGGAGGGGGAATGTTTTTGAAGAGCCTCTGACTGGTAGTTGAAGACTAGTCACAGGACCAGGGCAGGGAGGGCTTCCTGGCAGGTGACCTTGAGCATTTTTAAATATTCATATCCATGTGTTTACACTGAGCCTCTAACTCAAAGCCAACATCACAGGCTCTTGCACACCACCTGCCATTCCATGTTTGTATCTCCCTTCTCCCGCGTTCCCAGTAACATCAGCTAATGTGCTCTGTCCTACAACACACATGATGATTTCAGGATTGCAACATCACTACCACTCTGAACAATAATCCTAATTAAAATTAGGAGTTTTTTTTTAATTGTTATTCTCAGAATGTATCCCACCCAAGCTATTCAAAAGATATTAGAATTACTTTTCTGTGTGATTTTTTTACTATACATTTCGTGTACCCTTGGGTCCATGTGTTCCTGTTTAAATTCAATTTTATGTCTTGCTTTTTTCTTATCCTTTCCTAATTAATTTTAATTTCCAAATATTCACATAGTTCAAAATTAATATCATAAAACAGATTAACCAAAGAAGTCTTTCTCCTGTTCCTATGCCCCCCAACCACCCCACAGAGTTTATCCTTCCTGTGCTTCCTTGTAGAAAGAACAAGCCAAAGGGGGCATGCTTTGTAGGTTCCTGAATGGCACAAAGGGCTTGCACTAGACTATTAACCTAAAGGCTGGCGGTTTGAACCCACCCAGCAGCACTACAGAAGAAAGGCCTGGCAATCTGCTTCCATTAGGATTACAGCCAGGAAAAAGCTATGGGGCAGTTCTACTATGCGGCACATCAGGCTGCCATGAGTCAGAATGGACTGGACGGCAATGGGTTGGTTTTTTGGTTTTTAAGTCCTTTTTAAAGTACTGTTATCAATTTCTAGGTTTAGGGCTCTGCTGTCTGTTCTATGACCCCCTTTTCTTCCGTTTGGTGACCCAATGTTCCTAGAGCAGTGCTTGTGGGAAAGAACAGTTTAGAGAGTGACCGGAAGCTTGTCCACAAACCTCTGGTCCTGTGGAGGCCGCTCAGTCCCATGAGGGCCCAGAGGAGCGTGTACGACGCCATTTGGTGTCCGCCCATTTTGCCCAGTGCGGTTCAGTGCGGTTCCCTCTCGCCATCCACTGAAAGCCTCAAATGAAGGGCTCCCTTAGAGCCAGTGCTGACCCTGCCACGCTAACACCTCCTCCACTGGATGGTGCTTGTACCTCAGCTGTAAGGGGGCAGATGACTGTGCTTCTGTTTGTCAGGGCCCTGGGACTCACCTCTGAGCATTCCAGGGACCACTTGTGCTCATGACCCCCAAGATGACTGGCAACCAACTGTTCATTTACGGATTGTCATCAGGGACTAGACCTTCCAGAGAAAAACTGCTCCCAGCTGCCCAGGGCATCGCTTGCCATGGCAAACATGCTGGGGCCGAACCCACCATCAGGTGTGTTCTTGATGAGTGTGGGTGAGCACACGGGCCTCGGACTGGTCCTGGGGTTGTCCTGCAGCCGTAGTGCTTCCTTGTCAGTACTACATGCATGAGAACAGATGGAGCTCCCCCCTCGTGGCTGGGACTCCTGCTGGATAAGGGCCAAGAGAGCCATTTGTAACGTGAAGGCTGGCTTGTGCAAAGAGTGTGCCTCTTAGTTCAAGCAGGTACTTGAGACCAAACCTGCGGCTCCTGTCCGGAGGCAGGATGAGAAGGCAGGAAGGGACAGGAACTAGTTGAATGGACCCAAGAAACCCAGGATGGAAAGAGGGAGCGTGTTGTCACATTATAGGGATTACAACTAATGTCATATAACAATATGGGTATAAATTTTTCTCTGAGAAATTAACTTGAGCTATAAATTTTGACCTAAAGCACAAAAACAAAGAAAGACTGGCTTGTGTAAGGGCACCTGCTTCCTTCATTCACCAGGGTCTTGTTGAGTCCCTATCGGATGTCAGGAATTGGGGATTACAAACTGAACAACAATCATGGTCCCTGCCTCATGGGGTCTAAACGTCGAGTCTGATTTGACTTTTAATTGATTCCACACGAGGAAAGAGAACCACTCTCACTTATTTTGTTTTCTCTCAAAATGTTTTGCATTTAAAATTCTCAACAGAATTTGAATGATCACTGGTCAACCATGCATCTTCCCTTTGGGAACTAAATTATGGGTGAATACAGGATACACTCTGTCTCTTCTTCTTTTTTTTTTTTTTATAAACAACGATTTTTCTGTGTTTCTAACCAAAACTGGTTGCTGTCAAGTCGATTCCAACTTATGGCGACCCCGTGTGTAGAACTGTGCTCCATAGGGTTTTTAGTGGCTGATTTTTCAGAAATAGATCACCAGGCCTTTCTTCCGAGGTGCCTCTGGGTGGACTCAAACCTCCAGCGTTTCAGTTATCAGCAAAACTTGTTAACCATCTGCACCACCCAGGGTGTCTTCAAGTTTATCGTGCTCATGTGATTACTAGGGTGCATAAGGATGAGATGTGTGTTTCACTAATGTCTCCGTTAAAGAGTGTCCCAGTTTCTTAATGAGAAACCACACTTACAGCTTCCTTACCGATTAAAAAACCTGTTGTCATTGAGTCAATCCTGGCCCATAGCAACCCTGTAGGACACAGTAGAACTGCCCCACAAGGTTTCCAAGGAGTGGCTGGTAGATTTGAATTGCTTAACTTTTGGTTAGTAGCCATAGTTCTTAACCACTGCACCACCAGGGCTGCATAGAGGTTCCTTAGGGGGGCTAGTTCCTCATCTGCTTATATTCACTATTGTTACTTTCTCTATCAGAAAGTGACATTTCCTGGCCTTATCTCCAAATTCCAGGTGCATGCATACATTGCCTGGGTTAAGAGAGATGCAGTGCTCATGACCCTGGCCCTGCAGGTGGGAAAGATTGGTGCACCGTGAAGGAGGCATCACTCCAGGGTCTGTTTCCTGAGCCATTCCTGCACGCACAGCTCTGGGATCTGGGGGTGGCGGGGTGGGGGTGGAGAGCCTGCCCTGTAGCTGTGCTTTTCAAACTTGATTCCTTAGAATCCGAAACATGTTCTTATCAAGGAGGCATCCACTTAAACCCTGTGGCTCTGGAAGGCACAAGTCTGAAAGGTAAAGCCCCAGGGGAGTGAGGCCTGCTGTAGACAGAGAGGGTCACTCCGCCAGCAGTGGGCAGAGGGTTATCGGGCAGTGGGCGACAGCAGCAAGCCTTCTGCTGAGCATGATATAAGAGGTGTACTAGAGGTTCCCTAAGGTTCATCTGTCTCCAGTATTCCATTTCCACGTGTTTGAAAGTTGATTGTAAAAAAAGCGGTTGCGGTTACAAGGGGGGGAGAGGCTCACTTAGTTCTTAGATACCCATAGGAGGGTTGCTTGTTGTTTCGCGCCATCGAGTCGATTCCAAATCATAGTGACCCAATGACAGTTTCCTAGGAGTGGCTGGTGGATTCAAACTGCTGGCCTTTTAGTTAGCAGCCAAGCTTTTAACAACTGCATGACCAGGGCTCCACATTTACTAAATTAGAAGGTTTAAAATAAGAATGCTAGTCATTGCAGTTAGGGAAGAGTGGACCAATCTTGAGTTGGCTGCCTGTGCACACCTTTGTGAGAATTTGTCTCCTTGTCTTGGTGTCTGCTCCAAGGAAACATACCAACCACCAAAGACTCCTTTGCAAAGATGCTTATCCCGGTATTCTCCATCATAGTGAGAAAATGCAAAACCCTGAAGCCCAACAACAGGGGAATAATTAAATTGTGGTCTATCGTGCAATAGATAATTACATAGCCCTTTAAATACTTCTTGAAATTTTTCAATGACTTGTAGAATTTTTTACTATGCAATATTAAGTGAAAAAATCAGAATATGAAATTGCACACGCAGTCTAATCTCAATTATGTAAATGTATGTGCATAAGATGAGAAGAAAATGCACATGAATTTAACAGTGCTTACCCCTGGGTTACTCGTCATAGCTCTTTAGAAAATGTTTCTTCTTTATACTTTCACGTGAGAACTTATCCCTTTCCAAAAACAATCATAATGACAAAGAAAACCGATAAGAGTCATTTAAAATAAAGAGCTGAGCTGGGAAACTATCTGGCTTGAGCTTCCAAACCCTGAAGTGACCATGTAAATCATGGTGAGCTGCATCCTTCATCTGCCTCCCTGCAAAAATCAAGTATTTCTCTTCTGCTTGCTATTGACTAAAGGGTCGTCTCATTATACATCATTATACATTTATAGATCTTAATTTTTCAGCCCATTTTTCTCCTTTCTTGGTTTCCTGTTACTCCTTTTATTTTGTACTTATAGATCGAAACACAGTGTCTGCTTTATTTTCTCCTTAGAAATTAAAGGTATCTGCCACCGGGTAGATGCATCTTGTGGGGTCTTTAGGAGGACAGTTTGGGAGGGAAGGAGTAGCTCCCTTCCGTGGTGAACTTGCACCCAGGACCTCTGCTGGACTTGAGCTGTGAGCCTGGGGAGGCCAGGAGCCATAAGCGGCCATGTAATTCCCTGAGAGGAGTGATGCAAGTGGAGGACCCATCAGCAGCATCAGGGAGGAAGCGGGTCTGAGCAGAGCTTGCCCCGTAAGGTCAAGGAGGAGGGGCGGCCTTAGGGTCCAGATCTATTACCTCCAGTTGTGGGGCTGGGCCAGTGCCTGATGTTGCTAGCTGTTATTGAGTCAGTTCCAACAGACGGCAAGCCTGTGTGCCATAGAACATCTTTACAATCATTGTTATGCTTGAGTCCATTGTTGCAGCCACTATGTGCTTTGAGTGCCTTCCAACCTAGGGGCTCATCTTCCAGCACTATATCAGACAGTGTTCTGTTATGATCCATAGGGTTTTCATTGGCTTATTTTCTGAAAGCTATCAGGCCTTTCCTCCTAGTTTGTCTTAGTCTGGAAGCTCTTCTGAAACCTGTCCACCATGGTTGACCCTCTTGGTATTTGAAATACCAGTGACATAGCTTCCAGCATCACAGCAACATACAAGCCACCACAATGTGACAGACTGACAGACGGGTGGTGGGCTGGAAAGGAAGAAAAGTAGCTGCAGAAAAAAAATAATAATCTCGTCATCACTGGTTGGTGGCACATGGATGTGGGCCTTCCATTTTTGTGTGCTGGGCCAGTCTTTTTGTGTCTCATGGCCAAGATGTTCAGAAAATGGTGCTGCAGAATTTTCTACAATCAAGCCTGGTGCTTCTACAGTTCAGCCGGGAGTATGAGTCACCCAAGGCACAGCCACTTCAGTCATGCCTCAGAGAGTCAAGAAGTCATATTGCTTAATGAGCAAGAGGAGATTTTGCTGCACATTCAGAAACGTGTAATTGCAGCGCATTATTAGTTGGCAGTCATTCATCTCCGCCCCTCATTTTACAGTTGAGGAAATCAAAGCCCTTATCACACACATTCAAAGGAGGGAAATTATTACCCATCGTTAGAACTTTCCATTTCTGACATTTTATAGCTGGGTCCATTTTAAATAGAAACTAGCGCCTCCAACGTCTTGGAGAACTTCACGTGATCCAAGGTAAATGAGAAGGGAAGGACAGTGAGGTTAAGTGACACTTTTAATCAAAACATTCTGAGCTTCTGTGCAGAAATTCCCTCCAATCTCCAACCCACTGCCCTTCTGGCTTCTGAGGGCAGCAACATCATTGTCATCTTTCTTTTCACTATATCATACTTTACCAAAAACAAACAAACCCTCTGCAGTCAAGTCAATTCCGACTCACAGCAACCCCATAGGGTTTCCAGGGCTGTAAATCGCTACAGAAGACTGCCACATCTTTCTCCCCCGGAGTGGCTGGTGGTTTCAACTGCGGACATTTTGGTCAGGATTTGATTGCTTTAACCACTGCGCCACCAGGGCTACTTATGTAATATTCAGATGGCAAAGGAATTCTGCAAAGAATTCCTTTTGGGAAATAGAAAGGATAGGCTACAAAGTCTAAAAGTTGGGTGGTACTTCACTATTTCTTTTAAATCTCACACCTCTTTGAGATTCTGCTAAAAGCTATAACCTGCCTCTTCCTACACCTAGTAATTTGTGCACAACTGTGATCTATTGCATTAGAAACGAGTATCTTCAATACAGAGTGTGTTAAAGTTTGTAGAAAAATCTTTTAACTTTCATTTTTCTCATGCAAAAATTGATTCCCATTTCATGTAAAATAATTGATACAACTCTTAATTGGGCCAATTAAAAAAAAAAGAACTTTGATAATGCACAGAAGAAAGCTGATGAGAAGAAGTCTTCTGAAGCTGGACTTCAATGAGGAGCTGAAGGTGAGGGGAGTGTTTAGACTTGGCAACCTGCCAGTCTTTGACATTCGGTTGATGTTGACTTTCATTCTGATGGCGGCCAATGCTGGGAATGCTGTTTCCCAAAAATCGCCACCTGCAATAGACTTGGAGCCTCTAGAATTTGCTTTGTGAGCCAGGGGTCTACTTTTGTCAAAGAACAGCAAAGTTCTCTGAGTTAGTGTTTGTTCTTGAGTCAGTGAAGTCACCACTGGTATGAGCGCCGACCAGATGCCATGCCAGGAATGAAGGGCTGAGAAGCACACGCTTCAGCATGATGTTTCCTGAGCAAGTTAACCAACACATGAGCTCTGCGGCATTCGTAAGTACCCTCAGCTTCTTTTTCATTTTAATTAAACTGTTCATTTTGAGATAACCGTAGATTCATTGCAGTTCTAGGAAATAATGTAGAAAGATACCAAGTAGCCTTTACTTGGCTGTCGCTAGCGGTATCATCTTGTAAACCTATAGTACATGGGAGGGAGGGGATACAAGTGGGTTACTGCTTATGCATAAAGTTGAATTGGCAAAAGTTTTGTGATAGATATATTTACAACAGTAGCAAAAATAAAAGTAAAAAAAAAAAGAGCAGCTGCTGAGGCTGCTTATGTACAACCAAACACCTCATGGGATTTGGTTCTTCAGTTTGGAGGTTTAGGGTCATAGTTTCATGGGATATCTTAGTTGCCTGGCCTCGTATCCTATGTAGTGCTTCTGTTCTACCTCTAGTTTGTTGTATAGTGTCTGGGGTCTTAAAAGCTAGCAAGCAACCATCCATGGTACAGCAATCGTTCTCTATTCACCCGGAGCAACAGAGGAAGAAGGGGAGTCAGGAAAAGGAGGAGGAAATGGAATATGTGACTAATTGCCTCCATGAACAACTGCCTCCTTTGCCATGAGACCAGAAAAACTGGATAGTGTTGGACAACAATTACTGAATATTTTGATCAAAGATTCTATAGAAGAATCCTGATCAAAAGCAGGAAAATGCAAAACAGAATTTCTCTGGAATCATGGAGGCTGGATGAGCTCCTGAAATGATTGTCTGGAGATTATTTTTAAATCTTAAACCAAAAATATCCCCTGAAGTGTTCTCAAAACCAATGAATAATTTACCTTAACCAGTAAAGAATGTCTGCCTTGAACACTGTTGCTTTTTGAAGAACTATCTATATGGGATCAAATTGACAACAGCATCTTGAAAGACTAGACAAGAAATTTAGGGGGCAGTGTGTTTATGTTAATGGGAGAGGAACAATACTGAAAGAGAGGGTGAGAATGGCTGCCAACTTGAAGAATATAATCAATGTCACTGAATCGTACATATAGAAATTGTTGAATTGTTTTATGCTCTGCTGTGTATATTCTCAACAACAAAAATATAATAAATTTTTAAAACTTGTGGTGCAATATCACAACCAGGGTATTGATATTGATAGAGTTAAGACACAGAATATTTCCATCCCTAAAGGAGCCCATATGTTGCCCTTTTATAGCCATTTCTACCCTCCCACACTCACCCTATCCTTAAGCCCTGTCAACCAACTATAATTTTGCCATTTTAAGTATGTTATATAAAACGGAATCATACAGCATGTAACCTCTTAGGATTAACTCTCCCACCCCCACTCAGAATAATTCTCTGGAGATTTAGCCAAGTTTTTTGTGTGTATGAATGTTCCGTGCTTCTTCTTGCTGAGTAGTATTCAAGGCTACAGGTGCATCAATTTGTTGAATCCTTCATATGCGTTGTTTCTAGTTTTAGGCTGTTATTAATGAAAGTTATTACGGAGATTCATGCACAGTTTTTAGCGTGAATTTAAGTTTTTATTTCTCTATGTAGATGTCCAAGAGTGCAGTTGCTGGGTCATATGGTAATTGTATATTTAGGGCTCTCTTTATAATTATTTTTTAAGAACTGCAAACTCTCTTCCAGGGTAGCTGTACCATTATATATTCTAGCCAGCAGTGAGTGAGAGGTTCAGTTTCTCAATATCCTCATTGCCATTTTGAGTTCCCACTATCTTTTATTTTAGACATTCTGATAGTTGTGTAATGATATTTCATTGTACTTTTAATTTACACATCCCTAATCGTTTTTTTTTTTTTTAATGGGCAATGGGAGTCCTGGTGGTGCAGCAGTTAAGAGCTCAACCGCTAACCAAAAAGTTGGTAGTTCAAATCTTCAGCCACTCCTTGGAAACCCTATGGGGCAATTCTACCTTGTCCTTTAAGGTCACTATGAGTTGCAATCAACTCGACGGCAACAGTTTTGGTTTGGTTTGGTTTAATGGGTAATGATGTTGAAAATACTTGTACAAAATACCTACTTTTAAAGCCATATTAGACAGTGTTATAATTTAGAAAACTCAAGAGGGGAAGGACAGTATATTGTATTTACCTATATTTTTGCTTACAATATTCTTTTCTCTTTCCTGATATTTCAAAGTTCCTTCTTTAATTCTTTCTCTTTGGAGAACTTCCTTTAGCCATTCTTACAGAGTAGGTCCACTGGTAAGAAATTCTTATAGTTTTCTGTCACCAGTGGATGATTTTATTTTCTCTTCATTCCTGAAGGATATTTTCACTGGACATAGAATTCTGGGTTGACAGTTCTTTCAGTACTTGAAAAATGTTGGATTACTTCCTTCTGGCCTCTATAGTTTTGTTACTGCCGAGGGAACAGAAGCCTGTCTTGGGTCCTTGACTTTCTCTTGTAAGAATACACAGAGGAGACAATTTGGGGGTCCAGCTGTAGCAGGTTTATTTTACTTATGACAAGTAAAAGGAGTCAGCGGGGGCTTATGCCTCTCTAAAAGACTGACTCAGGGGAGGCAAGGCTAGGGCTTATATGGGTTTGGTGGGGATAATAGAGTAATGAATACTTAGTAGATTTCTTCCAAGAGGCAGTTACTTCTCAGGATGGCAGTGCATACTAAATTAGGTTGCACGCACATCTGGAATCCAAGTTGGAACCCAGTGATATTCAGGGTGGAGTCCTCTCAGCAGCCCTTGGCATCACTTATGGGATATAGTGCAAGCACACTGGTCTTCTACACCACACTGCCAATCTTCAGCTGGCTAAGGAAGGTTAAACAGTGGTCAAACTTTGTTCTTCTGTGCATGCGGAGCCTGTAAAGGGGAAAGGGACTAGAAAAACACTAAGAAGGAGATAGTAACTCATGGGTTGTTTCAACCTTAACTTATGTTGACAGCTTGTGCTTCCTGTTTACCCAACGTCTAGATAGTAATCTTTAACAGCTCTTTTTGTTCCACCAGCACAGTTAACCCTATCTGTCTCAGTTTCTGATGAGAAATCTGCTGTCATTCAAATTGTTTTTCACCTATAAGTAAAGTGTTCATTATCTCTCACTGCCTTCAAAATCTTTTCTTAGTTTTTGTTGTTGTTGTTGTTAGGTGCCATCGAGTCATTTCCAGCTCATAGTCACCCTATGCACAACAGAACAAAACACTGCCCGTTCCTGAGCCATCCTTACAGTTGTTATTATGCTTGAGCTCACTGTTGCAGCCACTGTGTCAATCCACCTCTTTGAGGGTCTTCCTCTTTTTTGCTGACCCTGTACTGTGCCAAGCACCATGTCCTTCTCCAGGGACTGATCCCTCCTGACATGTCCAAAGTATGTAAGATGCAGTCTCGCCATCCTTGGTTCTAAGGAGCATTCTGGTTGTACTTCGTCTAAGACAGATTTGTTCATTCCTTTGGCAGTCCATGGTATATTCAATATTCTTCAAAAGCGTCGATTCTTCTTCAGTTTTCCTTATTCATTGTCCAGCTTTCACATGCATATGATGTGATTGAAAATACCATGGCTTGGGTCAGGTGCACCTTAGTCTTCAAGGTGACATCTTTGCTCTTCAACACTTTAAAGAGGTCCTTTACAGCAGCTTTACCCAGTGCAATGTGTCT
Source organism: Elephas maximus indicus (assembly GCF_024166365.1). Lineage (NCBI taxonomy): Eukaryota > Metazoa > Chordata > Mammalia > Proboscidea > Elephantidae > Elephas > Elephas maximus. The sequence goes on along the minus strand of NC_064834.1, from coordinate 80,816,081 downwards.
TCTGATTTCTTGACTGCTGCTTCCATGGGTGTTGATTGTGGATCCAAGTAAAATGAAATCCTTGACAACTTCAATCTTTTCTCCGTTTATCATGATGTTGTCCATTGGTCCAGTTGTGAGGATTTTTGTTTTCTTTATGTTGAGGAGCAATCCATACTGAAGGCTGTGGTCTTTGATGTTCGTTAGTAAGTGGTTCAAGTCCTCTTCACTTTCAGCAAGCAAGGTTGTGTCATCTGCATAATGCAGATTGTTAATGAATCTTCCTCCAATCCTGATGCCCTATTCTTCTTCATATATCCTAGCTTCTCAGATTATTTGCTCAGCATACAGATTGAATAAAAATAGGTATGGTGAAAGAATACAACCCTGACGCACAACTTTTCTGAATTTAAACCAATCAGCATCCCCTTGTTCTGTCTGAACAACTGCCTCTTGATCTAGGTAAAGGTTTCTCATGAGCACAATTAAGTGTTCTGGAATTCCCATTCTTCGCAGTGTTATCCATAGTTTGTTATGATCCACACAGTCAAATGCCTTTGCATAGTCAATAAAACACGGGTAAACATTCTTCTGGTATTCTCTGCTTTCAGCCAGAATCCATCTGACATCAGCAATGATATCCCTGGTTCCATGTCCTCTTCTGAAACCAGCTTGAACTTCTGGCAGATCCCTGTCAATATACTTCTGTAGCCATTTTTGAATGGTCTTCAGCAAAATTTTGCTTGCATGGGATATCAATGAGAAGAAACAGCTGCAAATATCCATTAATAATCAGAGCCTGGAATGTAGGAAGTATGAATCTAGGAAAATTGGAAATTATCAAAAATGAAGTGGAATGCATAAACATTGATATCCTAGGCATTAGTGAGCTGAAATGGACTGGTATTGGCCATTTTGAATCAGATAATCACATAGTCTACTCTGCTGGGAATGACAACTTGAAGAGGAATGGTGTTGCATTCATCATCAAAAAGAATGTTTCAAGATCTATCCTGAAGTGCAGCTCTGTCAGTGATAGGATAATATCCATATGTATACAAGGAAGACCAGTTAATGAGGCTATTATTCAAATTTACACACCAACCACTAGGGCCAAAGATGAAGAAATAGAAGATTTTTATCAGCTGCTGCAGTCTGTAATTGATCAAACATGCAATCAAGAGGCATTGATAATTACTGGTGATTTTAATCATAAAAGTTGGAAACAAAGAAGAAGGATCAGTAGTTGGAAAATATGGCCTTGGTGATAGAAACAATGCCAGAGATTGAATGATAGAATTTTGCAAGACCAACTACTTCTTCATTGCAAATACTTTCTTTCACCAACATAAATGGTGACTATACACATGGACCTCGCCAGATGAAACACACAAGAAATCAAATTGACTACATGTGTGGAAAGAGATGATGGAAAAGCTCAATATCATCAGTCAGAACAAGGCCAGAGGCTGACTGTGGAACAGGCTATCAATTGCTCATATGCAAGTTCAAGCTGAAATTGAAGAAAATCAGAGCAAGTCCACGAGAGCCAAAATATGATCTTGAGTACATCCCACCTGAATTTAGAGACCACCACAAGAATAGATTTGACACATTGAACACTAGTGACTGAAGACCAGATGAGTTGTGGAATGACATCAAGGACATCATACATAAAAAAAGCAAGAGGTCATTGAAAACACAGGAAAGAAAGAAAAGACCAAGACGAATGTCAGAGGAGATTCTGAAACTTGCTCTCCAACATCGAGCATCTAAAGCAAAAGAAAGAATTGATGAAGTAAAAGAACCAAACAGAAGATTTCAAAGTTAGTTTTGGTGCATGGAGTGAGGTATGGGTCTTGTTTCATTTTTTTGCAGATGGATATCCAGTTATGCCAGCACCATTTTTTAAAGAGACTGCCTTTTCCCCCATTTAACTGTTTTGGGGCTTTTGTCAAATATCCACTGCTCATATGTGGATGGATTTATGTCTGGATTCTCAATTCTGTTGCACTGGTCCATGTGTCTGTTGTTGTACCAGTACCAGGCTGTTTTGATTACTGTGGCGGTATAATAGGTTCTAAAATCAGATAAAGTAAGGCCTCCCACTTTGTTCTTCTTTTTCAGTAATGCCTTATTTATCCGGGCCCTCTTTCCCTTCCATATGAAGTTGGTGATTTGTTTCTCCATCTCATTAAAGAATGCCATTGGGATTTGGATTGGAATTGCATTAAATCTATAGATCGCTTTTGGTAGAATAGACATTTTTATAATGTTAAGTTTTCCTATCCATGAGCAAGGTATGTTCTTCCACTTATGGAAGTCTCTTTTGGTTTCTTGCAGAAGTGTACTATAATTTTTTTTTTGTATAAGTCTTTTACATCTCTGGTAAGATTTATTCCTAAGTATTTTATGTTCTTGGGGGCTACTGTAAATGACATTCATTTGGTGATTTCCTCTTCGATGTTCTTTTTGTTGATGTAGAGGAATCCAACTGATTTTTGTATGTTTATCTTGTATCCCGATACTCTGCTGAACTCTTCTATCAGTTTCAGTAGTTTTCTGGAGGATTCCTTAGGGCTTTCTGTGTATAAGATCATGTCATCTGCAAATAGATATACTTTTACTTCTTTCTTACCAACCTGGATGCTCTTTATTTCTTTATCTAGCCTAATTGCTCTGGCTAGGACTTCCAGCAGAGTGGTGATAAAGGGCATCCTTTTCTGGTTCCTGATCTCATTGGGAATGTTTTCAGGCTCTCTCCATTTAGGGTGATGTTGGCTGTTGGTTTTCTATAAATGCCCTTTCTTATGTTGAAGAATATTCTTTCTATTCCTATTTTGCTGAGAGTTTTTATCATGAATGAGTTATGAACTTTGTCAAATGCCTTTTCTGCATCAATTGATAAAATCATGTGATTCTTGTCTTTTTTTTTTTTTAATTTATGTGGTAGATTACATTAATTGTTTTTCTAATGTTGTACCATCCCTGCATACCTGGTGTGAATCCCACTTCGTCATGGTGAATTATTTTTTTGATATGTTGTTGAATTCTATTGGCTAGAATTTTGTTGAGGATTTTTGCATCTACATTCATGAGGGATGTAAGTTTATAATTTTCTTTTCTTGTGGTGTCTTTACCTGGTTTTGGTATCAGGGATATGGTGGCTTCATAGAATGAGTTTGGGAGTATTCCATCCTTTTCTATGCTCTGAAATACCTTTAGTAGCAGTGGTGTTAACTCTTCTCTGAAAGTTTGGTAGAACTCTGCAGTGAAGCCCTCTGGACCAGGGCTTTTTTTTGTTGGGAGTTTTTTGATTACCTTTTCAATCTCTTCTTTTGTTATGGGTCTATCTAGTTGTTCTACCTCTGTTTGTGTTAGTTTAGGTAGCTAGTGTGTTTCTCAGAATTCATCCATTTCTTCTAGGTTTTCAAATTTGTTTGAGTATAGTTTTTCATAGTAATGTGATATGATTCGTTTAATTTCAGTTGGGTCTGTTGTAGTGATGTCCCTCTCATTTCTTATTGAGGTTATTTGCTTCCTCCCTTGATTTTCTTTTGTCAGTTTGGCCAGTGGTTTATCAATTTTGTTTATTTTTTTTCCAAAAAACCAGCTTTTGGTCTTATTAATTCTTTCAATTGTTTTTTCTCTTCTCTATTTCATTTAGTTCAGCTCTAATTTTTATTATTTGTTTTCTTCTGGTGCCTGTGGGTTTCTTTTTTTGCTCTCTTTCTATTTGTTCAAGTTGTAGGGATAATTCTTTGATTTTGGCCCTTTCTTCTTTTTGGATGTGTGCATTTAGTGATATAAATTGGCCTCTGAGCACCACTTTTGCTGTGTCCCAAAGGTTCTGATAGGAGGTGTTTTCATTCTCATTGAATTCTATGAATTTCTTTATTCCATCCTAAATGCCTTCTATAATCCAGTCTTTTTTGAGCAGGGTATTGTTCAGTTTGCAAGTGTTTGATTTCTTTTCCTGTAATTGATTTCCACTTTAATGGCCTTATGGTCAGAGAAGATGCTTTGTAATATTTCAATGTTTTGGATTCTGCTAAGGGTTGCTTCGTGACCTAATATGTGGTCTATTCTACAGAGCGTTCCATGTGCACTAGAAAAGAAAGTATAGCTGGTTGCTGTTGAGTGTAGTGCTCTGTATATGTGTACAAGGTCAAGTTGGTTGATTGTGACCTTTAGATCTTCTGTGTCTTTATTGAGCTTCTTTCTGGATGTCCTGTCCTTCACCAAAAGTGGTGTGGTGAAGTCTCCTACTATTATTGTGGAGCTGTCTATCTCCCTTTTCAATGCTGATAGAGTTTGTTTTATGTATCTTGCAGCCCTGTCATTGGGTGCATAACTATTTAATATGGTTATATCTTCTTGGTGTATTGTCCCTTTGATCATTATATAGTGTCCTTCCTTATCCTTTCTGATGGATTTAACTTTAAAGTCTATTTTGTCAGAAAGTAATATTGCCACTCCTGCTCTTTTTTGATTGTTCGCTTGATATATTTTTTCCATCCTTTGAGTTTTAGTTTGTTTGTGTCTCTAAGTCTAAGGTGTGTCTCTTGTAGGCAGCATATAGACGGATCATGTTTTTTAAGCCACTCTGCCACTCTCTGTCTCTTTATTGGTGCATTTAGTCCATTTACATAGTAATTATGGGTAGGTATGAATTTAGTGCTACCATTTTGATGTTTTTGTGTGTGTGTTGACAGTTTCTTTTTCCCACTTGATTTTCTGTGCTGAGTGATTATATATTGTCCTTTCCTCATATTTGTTGTTGTTGATTTTGTTTCTGCTGAGTCTGTATTTTTCCCTTGTATTTTATTTTGATGAGTAGGATAGTTTGTCTCCTTTGTGGTTACCCTATTACCTACCCCTATTTTTCTAAATTTAAACCTAACTTTTGTTTCTTTGTATTGCCGTATCTTCCTCTCCATATGGAAGATGTATGATTACGTTTCTTAGTCCCTCTTTATTATTTTAATGTTGTCTTCTTTTATATAATAACATCGTTGTTACCCTGTTTTGGGCTTTTTAATTTTTTTTTTAATATAACCTTGCTTTGCTTTTTTGGATTTCCCTGTCTCGTTGACTTCTGGTTGCTCTGCGCAGTGTTCCTGTCTTGGGTTGATACCTGATATTATTGATTTTCTAACCAAAGAACTCTCTTTTGTATTTCTCGTAGTTTTGGTTTGGTTTTTATGAGTTCCCCAAGCTTGCATTTATCTGGAAATGTCTTAATTTCACCTTCATATTTAAGAGACAGTTTTGCTGGATATATGATTCTTGGCAGGCAATTTTTTTCCTTCAATTTTTTAAATATGTCATCCCATTGCCTTCTTGCCTGCATGGTTTCTGCTGAGTAGTCCGAGTTTATTCTTATTGGCTCTCCTTTGTAGGTGACTTTTCGTTCATCCCTCTCTGCTCTTATAATTCTCTCTTTATCTTTGGTTTTGGAAAGTTTGATTATAATATGTCTTAGTGACTTTCTTTTGACATCTACCTTATTTGGAATTCGATGAGGATCTTGTGTAGATATCTTCTCATCTTTCACAATATCAGAGAAGTTTTCTGCCAACAAATCTTCAACAGTTCTCTCTGTATTTTCTGTTATCCCTCCCTGTTCTGGCACTCCAATCACTCATAGGTTATTTCTCTTGATAGAGTCCCACATGATTCTTAAGGTTCCTTCATTTTTTCTAAATTCTTTTATCTGACTTTTCTTCAAATATATTAGTGCTAAATGATCTGTGTTTGCGTTCAGAAATTCTAGCTTCTACTTGCTCAATTCTGCTCCTCTGCCTTTCTATTGAGTTGTCTAATTCTGTAATTTTATTGTTAATCTTCTGAATTTCTGATTGCTGTCTGCATATGGATTTTTCCAGCTTATTAAACTTTTCATTATGTTCCTGAATAATCTTTTCTTCAATTGCTTTATGTGTGTGTTCCTTGGCTTGTTCTGTGTATTGCTTCATTTCCTTCCTGATGTCTTGAAGGGTTCTGTATATTAAACTTTTGTATTCTGCATCTGGTAATTCCAGGAATGCACTTTCATCTAGAAGATCTCTGGATTCTTTGTTTTGAGAGCCTGTTGAGGTGATCATGGTCTGTTTCTTTATGTGACTTGATATTGACTGTTTGTTGTCTCTGAACCATCTCTAAGTTATTGTATTAGTTTATGTTTGCTTACTGTGCTGTAGCTGCTTGCTTTGTTTTGTTTTGGCATACCCCTATGGGTTGCTTGAGTGAGCTAGCTTGATTATTTTTGCCTTTGGAGCTCTGATGTCCTATCTCCAGCTGGCTAGGGCTGTTATCAGGTATATCAGTCTAGGAGTCCATTCAGTTTTCTTGTATGAATTCAGCTCAGGTTTCCAGGTAGCTGATCATAAGTGTGTGGTACAGGCTCTGTCCTACAGTCTTAGAGGGGCAAGGGTGATTGGCATATATACTGGAATCTGATTGCAGCAGGGGCCATGCTTTGAACAAGGCAGGGGGTAAGAACTGACCCCCAAGTGTCTCTGAGGAGAACGTGTCTGTGTTCCCTAGAGCAAGCTGGTGGGTGGGTTCTGCAGAGGGACCATGGACACCCAATGTTTTTGGTTGTAAGGACTGGGAGGTACCAGTTATCTTTGGACTCCTGTTGTGGGTGACTGGGCTAACTGAGTGGAGCTACCAGTCCTTGGGTCCCTGATGTGGGTAGGTGAGGACCTTGTTTAATAGACAAAGCAATGTCAAATGTCAAACACCCACGTCTCCACTGCAGAGCTGAAATGGTTGGAGTTTGCCAACAAGGGCTTATTCCCCCAATATAGGCCCACACAGGTCCATGCAGAAGGGAAAGGTGCTCAAGGTCCACGGATGGTTTATGTCTGGACAGGAGCCACTTCTGTCCTGAGCTCCCCCAGTTAATGGAGCTAGCAAATTATCTTTTCCCCCTGTTGCAAATTTTTTCCTTCCCCAAGCCCGGGAGGATGGCTCTAGGTGCTCACCAGAGTCTATCTCAGGCCCAGGGATTCAGCCACTGAAGCCAGCTTGGGGGTAGAGGGGTACGGTAAAATATACGCAAGTACTTAGCTTTTGCCAAGAGTGCCGCTCTCCTCAGGTTCCAGAGGTGTGATTAGGCTGTGCAGCTAGCTGCTTCTCCCTGAGGAAACTGCTGCTGAACGCTAGCACCAGCCCACCGCCACTGCTGCTGCTCTGGGAATGGTGCCTGAGGGTTCCCCGCGATTCAGGCCTGGTAACTCCTCTCCACTTCTGAACTGTGTCTTCCTTCCCCTCCCCCTCAGTTCATTTTCTAAGCTTGCCTTTGACGCTCAGGGCTCCCAACTTGCCACAAATATACTCGTTTCACTTGTTTTTTCTGGTCTTTGTTGTAAAGAGAGCTCGCTGGAAGTGTCTCTCTATTCTGCCATCTTGGCTCCACCTCTCCCAGATCTATCCTTAAAGAGAAATTTGGAGAATTTTTTGCCGAACTTTCACAAACAGAAATACCTTACAGGCAGCCTGGACCATGAGATGTACAAGCCTCTGTCACACAGAAACCTCTTCAGTTGCATTCAACATGGTGGCAGGAGGGATTTTAATCACATTGCTTACCTTACCCACATGTCAGCAAAATTCACCCAATGAGCTATGCCATCAACTACATCTTCCTTGTCAAGTTGTTGCCAGAGTGAACCCTTCCTTTTTTCCCCCAAAGCAAAGTTTATGTATCAAGTTCAAGCAAGCACTTATGAACATAGTCTCCAAAAAGCACAAGGATTTCTATAGAGAAAAATCTTATATTCTCCTTCCATTCGTTGATAAAAATCTCTTGAAAGCAGTAATTCAAGACTGCTTCTTATGAATTTGATAAATTCCATGGTAGTAGACAAGATATTTTCCAGATTATTGGCAGTCTGTGAGATAAACTGATACCAAACAAGAGGAAACACGATGGAGAGTGGAGCTTCCTTTACCTCAAAGCAAGAAAGCCAGGCTAGTCAACAGGCATTAGAGGTGTTGTCTTTGTGTATTGAATACTGAAAATTTTCTTATTGTCAAAGTGACTTTTGGCAAAGAAACTTCCCACAATTTCAAAGGTGCGTAAGTCTTTTGAAGTTTAAAAAAAAGCAATAGAAGAAGACAGAACACATGGGAATTTTACTGTGGTGTTGTAATATGGACCTGTCTCTGGCTGCGCCAGGAGGACTGGTAGACTCATCTGATGAAGGGAGACCCACACTGGAATCTCAGATGAAACATCGGTAGTTCTGGAAACACTACACCATCACAAAGAAAGTGCTTCACTTACCTTCCTCTGCTCCAAGCCACAGATTGTTGTTTCTCACCAGGACCCAGGATTTTGTCATGTTTTCCCACTTATGGAGCCCTGGTGTCAGAGTGGTTAAGCATTGGGCTGCTAACCACAAGGTTGTCAGTTGTAATTCACCAGCTGCTCCTTGGAAGCCCTATAGGGCAGCTCTACTCTGTCCTCCGGGGTCACTATGAGCTGCAATCGACTCAACGGCAACAGGTTTTTTGGGTTTTTCCCACTTACAGGTACGTGGGTGGTGCAAACAATTAAGTGCTCAACTGCGAGCCAAAAGATTGGCTGTTTAGACAAACCTAGGAGCACCTCAGAAGACAAGGCCTGGGGATCTGCTCCCAAAAGCCTTGAAAACCCTATGGAGCATAGTTCTATTCTGCACACACAGGGTCACCATGACTTGGAATCGACTTGCAGGCAACCAACAACTACTTAGCATAGGAAAGACAGCCTGGAAGGATGCTTAAGACAAGAGTTTTGTCTTGGGGCAAATCTGAGTTTTGGTTATAGTCTTTCCAAAAAGAGCAATACTCCTTTGAAAGGGTCCATATTCTTCAGTGTATTTATGCAGTTGAACAGGATAGCTGCTTAATGCATTATCTGTCAATAACCGTATCAAAAGCACCATGCCTTTTGGTTCTCATTACACTCTGTGATGACAGTAAATGCAAAGAGCACTGTCACTTTGTTGTGATTTCCTTTCTTTCCTTACATCAATTACATTAAAAAGAGTGTAAAAGACAGCCAACAACAGTGGAAAAGCTGTTTTCTTTCATTCCTACCATTGGTCTTAAAGATTATAGAGGCTATAACAAACATCAATAGTAATGGCTATCTTACCTGATGGTGTACATTAGCATTCATGCTTAGAAATGACATCTATATTAATGAGATTACATGACATTGCAATTTCTAAAAATTACAAGTAAGATCTATGCACCCCCAGTAGACCTTGGGTAAAAAAAAGTCTTATTTTCCTGTTTGGAATGAAACTCATACATGAAGAAAAAACCTTTAAAATGGAACTCAAGTAAACTGGAGCCTCAGGAAAATGGCTTATTCATTTTCCTTCAAAAGCAAAGGTTGTAAATAGAGAGAAGCTGTGTCACTGAAGCTGGAACTTAGTGTTTTGCACTCAAAATGGTTTGACTGAAGGCTTAGGACAAAAATAAAAGAAATTCAGGAGGCACCTTGACAGACATTTCACATGTTAATTATAATCATCAAGGGTCATAAAGTTTGGAATTTCCTACCTTACCAGAAAGCCTCCAGCTTATATTTTTTATTCCACTTTCCATCCTAACAGAAAATAAGACTCTAAACTGCAATAAGTCTAGGGGATAAAAAAGAATATGCAGCCTTTCTGGACAAATTCTCCCCTCATTTGCATTTCTTATTGTGATGTGGTCACAGTGAAATAAAAATAGTAAACATGGCCATGTGACTCATAACCTTACCCATTATTTTATAGTAATGAGATCTGATTTACCTGTAGTTATGATGCTTAATAGCTATTTATTGATTTAAAACACTTGGAAAAAAAATACAATCTTTTGGTTCAAGTGAAACACTTTCTTTGTGATGGCATAGCGTTTCCAGAACTACCGATGTTTCCTCTAAGATTCCAATGTGGGTCTCCCTTCATCAGATGAGTCTACCAGTTCTCCTGGTGCAGCCAGAGACAGGTCCACATTACAACATCACAGTAAAATTCCCGTATGTTTTGTCTTCCTTCTCTTGCTTCTTTTTAAACTTCAAAAGACTTAAACACCTTTGAAATTGTGGGAAGTTTCTTTGCCAAAAGTAACTTCAACAATAAGAAAATTTTCAGTATTCAATACACAATAATGGATTCTGCTATATCCTTTAGCAGAATTTTCTATATGAAATTCTGTTTTGGTGTTTTAAACACAGGTCTGTGTGAATGCAGAGCCCTGGCGGCTCAGAGATTAAGACAGTGGCTGCTAACCAGAAGTTCTGCAGTTCTAATCTACAAGCTGCTCCTTGAAAACCCTATGTGGCAGTTCTGCTCTGTCCTGTAGGGTCTCTATGAGTCAAAATCAACTCAATGGCAATGGGTATGTGTGATTGCTAGCCCTTTCCTTACTCTCAGCTGCACAAAGTGGTGTAACACTATCTCCTTCTACTGCATCTTGGGGACTATTCTCTCCTGAAGACTTCAGGAACACTGTCGTTAACACATATAAAATGTGTGTGTGTGTGTGTGTGTGTGTGTGTGTGTGTGTGTGTGTATAACTTGTGTTTTATAAGTTTAAGGAGAACTGAGAACTTTGTGGTAGAGAAGAAAACTCTCCAACTCTTTTAAAGGAAAATCAAAGAGGTTTATTGAAGCCCATATATCATTTGAATGAGGGAAACTTGAAAATCTCGGGTCAGAAGCTCAGGAACCTCAAAAGGAGGGGTACAAACCACCTCTACTTACAGTGCCTTATGAGGAGCTATAAGCTGCAAGCACAATGTTTCTGATCCCTTTACAGTGATTGAGGTCAGTCAAAGGTGAGACAAGGCAAAACATGACCTTAACATTACTGGCTAGGTTAATACAACTGTTGTTGTTGTTGTTGTTAGGTGCTGTCTAGTCGGCTCTGACTCGTAGCGACCCTATGTACAACAGATCGAAACACTGCCCGGTCCTGCACCATCCACACAACCATTGTTATGCTTGAGCCCATTATTGTGGTCACTGTGTTTGTCTCGCTGAGGGTCTTCCTCCTTTTCACTGACTCTCTACTTTGCCAAGAATGATGTCCCTCTCCAGGAACTGGTCTCTCCTGATAACACGTCCAAAGTCCATAAGACAAAGTCTCACCACCCTTGCTTCTAAAGAGCATTCTGGCTGTACTTCTTTCAAGACAAATTTGTTCGTTCTTCTGGCTGTTGTTGTTGTTGTTAGGTGCCATTGAGTCGGTTCCAACTCATAGCGACCCTATGCACAACAGAACGAAACACTGCCCGGTCCTGCGCCATCCTTACAATCGTTGATATGCTTGAGCTCATTGTTGCAGCCACTGTGTCAATCCACCTCGTTGAGGGTCTTCCTCTTTTCCACTGACCCTGTACTCTGCCAAGCATGATGTCCTTCTCCAGGGACTGATCCCTCCTGACAACATGTCCAAAGTATGTAAGACACAGTGTCACCACTGTTGCCTCTAAGGAGCATTCTGGCCGCACTTCTTCCAAGACAGATCTGTTTGTTCTTTTGGTAGTCCATGGTATATTCAATATTCTTTGCTAACACCACAATTCGAAGGCATCAACTCTTCTCCGGTCTTCCTTATTCATTGTCCAGCTTTCACATGCATACAATGTGATTGAAAATACCACGGCTTGGGTCAGGCGCACCTTAGTCTTCAGGGTGACATATTTACTCTTCGACACTTTGAAGAGGTCTTTTGCAGCAGACTTTCCCAATGCAATGCGTCTTTTGATTTCTTGACTGTTGCTTCCATGGGTGTTGATTGTGGATCCAAGTAAAATGAAATCCTTGACAACTTCAATCTTTTTTTTTTATCATGATGTTGCTCATTGGTCCAGTTGTGAGGATTTTTGTTTTCTTTATGTGGAGGTGTAATCCATACTGAAGGCTGTGGTCTTTGATCTTCATCAGTAAGTACTTCAAGTCCTCTTCACATTCAGCAAGCAACTCTTCTGGCAGTCCATGGTATATTCAATATTCTCCACCAATACCATGATTCAAAGGCATCAATTCTTCTTCAGTATTCCTTATTCATTGTCCAACTTTAGCACGCATATGAGGCTATTGAAAATACCATGGCTTGGGTCAGGAGTGTCTTAGTCCTCAAAGTTACATCTTTGCTTTTTTTTTTTTTTTTTTAACAAGGAGAAACTTATTTCCTCTCAGTAAGATAGGCTAAAAGTCCAAATTCAGGGCATGGGCGCCACGGAAAGGCTCTCTCTCTCTGTCGCCTCTGGAGGAAAGTCCTTGTTCTCAATCTTTCCCTGGTTGAGGAGCTTCTCAGGTGCAGAGAGCCCGGGTCCAAAGGACACGCTCTGTTCCCAGTGCTGCTTTCTTGGTGGTATGAGGTCCCCCCTCTCTGCTCGCTTCCCTTTCCTTTTTATCTTTTTTTTTTTTTCAAGTTGATTCCAACTCTTTTTATTTTAAAATAATTTTTATTGTGCTTTAGGTGAAAGTTTACAAATCAAGTCGGTCTCTCACATACAAACTTATATACATCTAACTACATACTCCTATTTACTCTACCCCTAATGAGTCAGCCCTCTCCCTTCTTCCAGTCTCTCCTTTCACGACCATTTTGCCAGTTTCTAACCCCCTCTACCCTCCCCTCCAGACAGGAGATGCCAACGCAGTCTCAAGTGTCCACATGGTGCAAGTAGCTCACTCCTCATCAGCATCTCTCTCCAACCCATTGTCCAGTCCAATCCATGTCTGACGAGTTGGCTTCAGGAATGGTTCCTGTCCTGGGCCAACAGAAGATTTGGGGACCCTGACCACAAGGGTCATTCTAGTCTCAGTCAGACCATTAAGTCTGGTCTTTTTATGAGAATCTGGGGTCTGCATCCCACTGCTCTCGTGTTCCCTCAGTGGTTCTCTGTTGTATTCCCTGTCAGGGCAGTCATCGGTTGTGGCTGGGCACCGTCTAGTTCTTCTGGTCTCAGGGATGTAGTCTCTAGTTCACGTAGCCCCTTCTGTCTCTTGGGGTCATAATTACCTTGTGAGCTTGGTGTTCTTCATTCTCCTTTGATCCAGGTGGGTTGAGACTCATTGATGCATCTTAGATGGCCACTTGCTAGCGTTTAAGACCCCAGACACCACACTTAAAAGTGGGATGCAGAAAGTACTCTTAATAGACTTTATTTTGCCAATTGACTTAGATGTCCCCTGAAGCCATAGTCCCCAAACCTCTGCTGCTGCTTCGCTGACCTTCGAAGCATTCAGTTTATTCAGGAAACTTCTTTGCTTTTGGTTTAGTCCAATTGTGCTGACCTCCCCTGTACTGTGTGCTGTCTTTCCCTTTACCTGAAGTAGTTCTTATCTACTATCTAATTACTGAATGCCCCTCTCCCACCCTCCCTCCCTCCCCCCAGTGTAACCACAAAAGAATGTTTTCTTCTCAGTTTAAACTATTTGTCAATTTCTTATAATAGTGGTCTTATACAATATTTGTCCTTTTGCAACTGACTAATTTTACTTAGCATAATGCCTTCCAGGTTCCTCCATGTTATAAAATGTTTCACAGATTCCTCACTGTTCTTTATCGATGCATAGTATTCCATTGTGTGAATATACCATAATTTATTTATCCGTTCATCTATTGATGGGCACCGTGGTTTCTTCCATGTTTTTGCTATTGTAAACAGTGCTGCAATAAACATGGGTGTGCATATATCTGTTTGTGTAATGGCTCTTCTTTCTCTAAGATGTATCCTGGGGAGTGGGATTGTTGGATCGTATGGTAGTTCTATTTCTAGCTTTTGCAGGAAGCGCCAAATCGATTTCCAAAGTGATTGTACCATTTGACATTGCCACCAGCAGTGTATAAGTGTTCTAATCTCTCCACGTCCTCTCCAACATTTATCATTTTGTGTTTTTTGGATTAATGTCAGCCTTGTTGGAGTGAAATGGAATCTCACTGTAGTTTTATTTGCATTTCTCTAATGGCTAATGATCTAGAGCATTTCCTCATGTATCTGTTAACCACCTGAATGTCTTCTTTAGTGAAGTGCCTGTTCATATACTTTGCCAAGTTTTAATTGGGTTGTTCGTCTTTTTGTCGTTGAGTTTTAGCAGAATCATGTAGCTTTTGGAGATCAGGTGCTGGTCGGAGATGTCGTAGCTGAATATTTTTTCCCAGTCTGTGGGTGGTCTTTTTACTGTCTTGGTGAAGTCTTTAGATGAGCATAGGTGTTTAATTTTTAGGAGCTCCCAGTTATCTGGTTTCTCTTCATCATTTTTAGTAATGTTTTATATTGTGTTTATGCTTTGCATCAGGGCTCCTACTGTTGTCCCTATTTTGTCTGCCATGATCTTTATCATTTTAGACTTTATGTTTAGATCTTTGATACATTTGGAGTTAGTTTTTGTGCATGGAGTGAGGTAGGGGTCCTGCTTCATTTTTTTGCAGATGGATATCCAGTTATGCCAGCACCATTTGTTAAAAAGACTATCTTTTCCCCATTTAACTGACAGTGGGCCTTTGTCAAATATCAACTGCTCATATGTGGTTGGATTTATATCTGAGTTCCCAATTCTGTTCCATTCGTCTGTGTGTCTGTTGTTGTACCAGTACCAGGCTGTTTTGACTACTGTGGATGTATAATATGTTTTAAAATCAGGTAGAGTGAAGCCTCCCACCTTCTTCTTCTTTTTCAGTAATGCTTTACTTATCCGGGGCTTCTTTCCCTTCCATATGAAGTTGGCGATTTGTTTCTCAATCACATTAAAAAATGTAGTTGGAATTTGGATTGGAAGTGTATTGTATATATAGATGGCTTTTGGCAGAATAGACATTTTTATAATGTTAAGTCTTCCTATCCATGAGCAAGGTATATTTTTCCACTTATGTAGTTCCCTTTTAATTTCTTGCAGTAGTATCCCGTAGTTTTCTTTGTATAGGTCTTTTACATCTTTGGTAAGATTTATTCCTAAGTATTTTATCTTCTTGGGGGCTACCGTGAATGGTATTGATTTGGTGATTTCCTCTTCAATGTTCTTTTTGTTGATGTAGAGGAATCCAACTGATTTTTCTATGTTTATCTTGTAACCTGAAACTCTGCTGAACTCTTCTGTAAGTTTCAGTAGTTTTCTGGAGGATTCCTTAGGGTTTTCTGTGTATAAGATCATGTCATCTGCAAATAGAGATACTTTTACTTCTTCCTTGCCAATCTGGATGCTCTTTATTTCTTTGTCTAGCCTAATTGCTCTGGTTAGGACTTCCAGCACAATGTTGAATAAGAGTGGTGATAAAGGGCATCCTTGTCTGGTTCCCATTCTCAAGGGAAATGCTTTCAGGCTCTCTCCATTTAGGATGATATTGGCTGTTGGCTTTGTATAAATGCCCTTTATTGTGTTGAAGAATTTTCCTCCTATTCCTATTTTGATGAGAGTTTTTATCATGAATGAATGTTGAACTTTGTCAAATGCCTTTCCTGCATCAATTGATAAGATCATGTGGTTTTTGTCTTTTGTTTTATTTATATGGTGGATTACATTAATTGTTTTTCTGATATTGAACCAACCTTGCATACCTGGTATAAATCCCATGTGGTCATGGTGAATTATTTTTTTGATATGTTGTTGAATTCTATTGGCTAGAATTTTGTTGAGAATTTTTGCATCTATGTTCATGAGGGATATAGGTCTGTAATTTTCTTTTTTTGTGGTGTCTTTACCTGGATTTGGTGTCAGGGATATGCTGGCTTCATAGAATGAGTTAGGCAGTACTCCATCCTTTTCTATGCTTTGAAATACCTTTAGTAGTAGTGGCTTTAACTCTTCTCTGAAAGTTTGGTAGAACTCTGCAGTGAAGCCGTCTGGACCAGGGCTTTTTTTTTGTTGGGAGTTTTTCGATTACCTTTTCAATCTCTTTTTTTGTTATGGGTCTATTTAAGTTGTTCTACCGCTGATTGTGTTAGTTTAGGTAGGCAGTATGTTTCTAGGAATTCATCCATTTCTTCTAGGTTTTCAAATTTGTTAGAGTGCAATTTTTCATAGTAACCTGATATGATTCTTTTAATTTCAGTTGGGTCTGTTGTGATATGGCCCATCTCTTTTCTTATTCGGGTTATTTGTTTCCCTTCCTGTATTTCTTTAGTCAGTCTGGCCAATGGTTTATCAATTTTGTTGATTTTTTCAAAGTGCCAGCTTTTCGCTTTCTTAATTCTTTCAATTGTTTTTTCTCTTCTCTAATTCATTTAATTCTGCTCTAATTTTTATTATTTGTTTTCTTCTGGTGCCTGATGGATTCTTTCATTGCTCGCTTTCTTTTTGTTCAAGTTGTAGGGACAGCTCTCTGATTTTGGCTCTTCTTTTTGTATGTGTGCATTTATATAAATTGACATCTGAGCACTGCTTTCGCTGTGTCCCAGAGGTTTTCATAGGAAGTGTTTTCAATCTCATTGCATTCTATGAATTTCTTTATTCCCCCCTTAATGTCTTCTGCAATCCAGTCTTTTTTCAGCAGGGTATTGTTCAGTTTCCAAGTATTTCATTTCTTTTCCCTGATTTTTCTGTTATTGATTTCTACTTTTATGGCCTTATGGTCTGAGAAGATGCTTTGTAATATTTCGATGTTTTAGATTCTGCAAAGGTTTGTTTTATGACCTAATATGTGATCTGTTCTGGAGAATGTTCCACGTGCACTAGAAAAAAAAAGTATAGTTTGCAGCTGTTGGGTGGAGTGTTCTGTATAAGTCTATGAGGTCAAGTTGGTTGATTGTAGCAATTAGATCTTCCATGTCTCTATTGAGGTTCTTACTGGAGGTCCTATCCTTCACAGAAAGTGGTGTGTTGAAGTCTCCTACTATAATTGTAGAGGTCTCTATCTCACTTTTCAATTCCATTAAAGTTTGTTTTATGTATCTTGCAGCCCTGTCATTGGGTGCAGAAATATTTAATATGGTTATATCTTCCTGGTGAATTGTCCCTTTAATCACTATGTAGTGTCCTTCTTTATCCTTTGTGGTGGATTTCACTTTAAAGTCTCTTTTTTTCAGAAATTAGTATTGCCCCTCCTACTGTTTTTTGATTGTTGTTTGCTTGATATGTTTTTTTCCATCCTTTGAGTTTTAGTTAGTGCCTCTAAGTTTAAGGTGTGTCTCTTGTAGGTGGCATATAGATGGACCATGTTTTTTTATCCAGTCTGAGACTCTCTCTCTCTTTACTGGTGCATTTAGTCCATTTACATTCAGCGTTATTATAGATGAGTTTAATGCTGCAATTTTGATGCCTTTTTTGTGTGTTGTTGACAATTTCATTTTTCCATTTTATTTTTTTGTGCTGAGAAGTTTTTTTTTGTAAATTGTGTGTTCCTCATTTTCATAGTAGTAGAATTTATTTTTGCTGAGTAGTTATGTTTATCTTGGTTTTTATTTTGAAGAATGGAATTATTAGACCTCTGTGGTTATGTTAATATTCACCCCTGTTTTTCTAAGTAAAAACCTAACTCGTATCGTCCTATATCGCCTTGTTTTTCTCTCCATACGGAAGATCTATTCCTCGTGTATTTAGTCCCTCTTTTTTCATTATTGTAATCTTATACATAATGACTTCAATGATTCCCTGTTTTGATCATTTTTCTTTTTTCAATTAATCTTATTTTGTTTATGTGATTTCTCTATTTGAGTTGATATCAGGATGTTCTGTTCTGTGACCTTGTGTTGTGTTGATATCTGATATTATTGATTTTCTAACCAAAGAATTTCCTTTAGTAAGTCTTGTAGATTTGGTTCGGTTTTTGCACATTCTGTAAGCTTGTGTTTATCTGTAAATGTCTTAATTTCACCTTCATAGTTGAGAGAGAGTTTTGCTGGATATATGATCCTCGGCTGACAGTTTTTCTCCTTCAGTGCTCTCTATATGTTATCCCATTGTCTTCTTGACTGCATGGTTTCTGCTGAGTAGTCTGAAATTATTCTTATTGACTCTCCTTTGTAGGTGACTTTTTGTTTATCCCTGGCTGCTTTTAAAATTTTCTCTTTATCTTTGGTTTTGGCAAGTTTGATGATAATATGCCTTGGTGATTTTCTTTTGGGATCTATCTGGTATGGTGTTCGATGAGCATCTTGGATAGATATCCTTTCATCTTTCATGATGCCAGGGAAGTTTTCTGCCAACAGATCTTCAACTATTCTCTCTGTGTTTTCTTTTATCCCTCCCTGTTCTGGAACTCCAATCGCATTCAAGTTATTCTCGATAGATCACACATGATTCTTAGGGTTTCTTCATTTTTTTTAATTCTTTTATCTGATTTTCCTTCTTTTTTTTTTTTTATATTGGTGTCAATGGCCTTATCCTCTAACTCCCCCACTCTGCATTCCAATTCCTCGGTTCTGCTCCTCTGACTTCCTATCGAGTTGTCTAATTCTGTAATTTTACTGTTAATCTTTTGGATTTCTGAATGTTGTCTCTCTATGGATTCTTGCAGCTTATTAATTTTTCCACTATGCTCTTGAATAATCTTTTTGATTCCTTGGCTTTTTCTGTAGATTGCCTTATTTCATTTCTGAGGTCATCCCTGATGTCTTGAAAAAAAATTCTGTATATTAGTTTTTTATATTCTATATCTGGCAATTCCAGGATTGTATCTTTATTTGGGAAAGATTTTGATTCTTTAATTTGGGGGTTTGTAGAAGCAATCACAGTCTGCTTCTTTATGTGATTTGATATCAACTGCTGTCTCCGAGCCATCTGTAAGGTATTGTAATGATTTATTTTATATTTGCTCACTGATTCTTATCTTCTTGTTTTGTTTTGTTTCAATATACCCAGATGGGCTACAAGATTGTGCTATCTTGATTGCTGTAGCCTTTGAATCACTTATGTCATATTACCAGCTGGTTTGAGCTGTTACCAGATATATGAGCCTATGAGTCCATTCACTATTCTTGAATAGAATCAGCTTAGGTGTGCTGATTGTGGGTCACCTAGTGTGTGGTGTAGCCTGTCACCTATTAACTTAGAGGAGCAGTGGTGATGGTTGTATTCACCAGATTCTAATAGTGGCAGGGAGTCACACTCTGAGGACGGCAGGATGTTGACAGTCTTCCCCCACAAGCCAGTGAGGTAAGAGTGTCTCTATTCCCAGAGCACTTTGGTGAGTGGGCTCTGCTGCTGTACCTTAGGCACCCAATGCTTGTACCTCTAAAGAGTGGTAGGCGTCACTATCCTCAGACCCCTTTGGCAGGTGGCTAGGTGGTGTGGGTGGAGCTTCAGCCCTCAGTTCCCTGCTGTGGATCATTGAGGGCTCTGTTTAATAGGTAGAGAGGTATCAGACCTCCAAAACTTGTCTTTCCACAGCTTCGCTAAAACAATTACAGTCAGATCTCTATCAGAATTGCCTTTACATTATAATAGCCACCTGGTTTCTTGTAGAGATGAAAGTCAGAGACCGTGGATCTCTTTTTCTTGGCTGGAGCTGGTTGTGTATTATTCCAGTTTAGGGAAGTCAGGGAAGGATTTTTCTCTCCCAGATTGTTAATTGCTGCTTCTCTCAGGCCAGGAGAATGGGTTAGGAAAAAAAAAAAACCCACAGAGCACTTCACTCCCTGGCCCAGGAAATTCCAATGTTAATGAAGCCGCCTGGGGCAGGGAGGGGAGAGCTCAGATAGATAGCAGAGAGTAGCGCAGCAATATAGACAAAGTTACTTATCTTGTTTGGTGAAGACTCTTTTATCTGAGATTCCAGAGGGGCGTGTAGCCTGCGTGCACTGGCTGTGTCAAGATTGCCCCTGAGGGTCAGTTTTGCGTCCCGTGCTTGTGCCTGCATCCTATGCTTGTGCCATCTCAGGAAGACGTGATCAGTTCCTCCCCTCCTAGTGCAAAGCCCAGTGCCAAAGTTTTCTGGCTGGGATGGTGCACTCCAGGCTCCAAAGCCAGTCGCTGCTTCCCCGTGATTTCTCCCGTCAGCTGTGTCAGTGTGCAGCTTTCGTGCGCTGGCTGGGTTTCCAGCCAAGGTTACTCCAGGGGTTTAGGGCTGCGTCCCGTGCTTGGACCATCTCAGGAAGCCATGATCAGCTTCTCAGCGCTTAGTCCAAAGCCCAGCACCAAGGTTTTCTGACTGGGACACTGGCTTCAGGCTCCGAAAACAGTCACTGCTTCCCCGTGGGTTCTTGTTCTCCTGTCAGCCGCGTCAATGTGCAGCCTGCTTGCGCTGGCTGAGTATCTGCCGAGGTTACTCCAGGGGGTTATGGGTTAGGGCTGCGTCCCGTGGTTGCCCCATCTCAGTAAGCCTCAATCAGCCCAACCACTCTGGCACCAGGGAACCACGAGGGCTCAAGGCTGTGGTGTGGGATGCTGGTTCCAGAAGCAGACACAGCTTCACCATGCAGCTTTTCACTCACCTGTCACTCAGTTCAACTCCTTAGTTCTGTGTTTGATGGTCAGGGTTAGTAGACTGTCATGTATGTGATCGACTCACTTGTTTTTCCGAGTCTTTGTTGCAAGAAGGATCTGTGGTAGCTTCTACCTAGTCAGCCATCTTGGCCCTGCCTCCTGTAATCTTTGTTTTCAAGAGGTTTTTTTTGCAAAGGATTTGCCCAATACATCATTTGATTTCTTGACTGCTGCTTTCATGGACATTATGTGTGGATCCACATAAAATGAAAGTATACATGGATTAGCTAAAAGATATAATTACAAGACGTGTGTGCACGGAGGATGGTCTCATGACCAATCGTAAACAATGACATGATGGATACTTTTGTCACAACCAGTAACATGATGTTTGAGAACAGGTTATTAAGCATTACCTCTCCAGAGCACAAGATCTTCTGGGAAGAATTAACGCAAAGAGTTTGCTAAGGTTTAGTAACAGATTTACAGTCTTAGCCTAACCACAAAACCTTGGTAATAGGGTTGATTTCTAAGCAACAGGATTTTAAATGTGTTAAAAGTTATATTCAAGTATTGCATTAGTTCAGTCTTTTTTTTTTTTTTTAGGTTAGAAGTCTCTTGATTTTTTATATCCCAAATCAGCTTAATAATTCTCTATTTACTCAAAATGGCAGTAAACAAGAAATCAATTTTCTATATGTTTTGAATAACTAATGCTTTGTTATTTTTGTTTTATAATAGAGCAGCTTGGATACAATGTGCTCAGTGACAGCAGAGCCCTGGGTCTAGGTGACATCTCAGGCCGATCTCTCTGGAACAGTAAGTATTAATAAGAGTTGCCATGTCAAGCCCATGAATGCCATTCACTCAATGATCACTCAGCAATGAATAACATGGGGCCTATGAGAATCCTTGGAACACATGAAATGTACCAACCCTTCACAAACTTCTCATTCTTTTTGGTAATTAATGCCCATGTTTAAAACACGTAGAGAGTGAGTAGAAAGATAATTTAAGATGATGGGATTCAGTTAACCATTGGGGCAGGATCTGATCCCAGATGGTCTGAGCGAAACCCACAATCTTACCCGGTGAGCAAGCAATGATGAGTCCTTGCAGATGCTTGAACAGAGGACTGTGCTGAGTGACGTCTTAGACACGTGTGGTTACTGAGCTCTTGAAATGGGCAGTCCAGATAGAGATATGCTGTGAGTATGAAATGTACACTGGAATAAATAGGAAAGGAGCAGAATGTAAATACCTCACCAATCCTTTTTATATTGATTACATGTTGTAATGATAATATTTTGGTAAATTGAGTTAAAGAAAATGTTATTAAAGTTAATTTTAGCTTTTTTTTTTTTACTTTTTCAATATGGTTGTTAGGGAAAATATATACATATATATAGGAGCCCTGGTGGAGCAGTGGTTAAGTGATATGGCTGCTAACCAAAAGGTATCCAGTTCAAATCCGCCATAGGACATGTTATTAGGAGTGACCAGTCCCTGAGGAAAGACACCATGCCTGGTAAATAGAGGGTCAGAAAAAAAGGGGAAGACCCTCAAGGAGATGAATTGAATCAGTGGCTGCATCAATGGGCTCAGACATAGCAGTGAGTGTGAGGATGGCACATATATATATATATGGCTTGCACGATTGCTTCACAAATACAATTGTACTGTATTGTATGTGTTTTTACTGTTTGATTTCCACTGTCCAACAAAGTGCTGTTTTAGGAGAATTAGACTAGGAGATGGTTCCCAAGAAGAACCCCGGGAAGAACAGAGACCAGGTGCCCAGAGAGCACAGGACAGCGCCCATAGGGTTCTCTTTGGACTAAGTTATCCAAGAATAAGGAATGAGTAATTGGAAAATATTGCCATGGTGCCAATCATCATTTCCTCTGCGCCTGCTGGGCCCATTGGCAAGTGCCCCTCCTGTTGACAGCCCTGCAGATTAACTCAGTGGGGGGCAGCCTGGGGAGGAGGTGGCTCATTATAGTGTTTGTGATGCTAAGGGAATTACAACGCTGACTATCTGGGGGGCAGGCGGGTGGGAGGCTTTTTTCATCATTTCAGTGAGAAAAGAGGCAGTTTTTACAATGGAGCGGATGAAAAACTAACTCTTGAAAAGGAGAAAAAAAACCAAGCCCTTTGCAGTTGAGTAGATTCCAACTCATAATGAATGGCCCTATGGGACAGAGTAGAACTGCCCCATAGGGTTTCCAAGGAGTGGCTGGTGAACATGAACTGTCAAACTTTGGGCTAGCAGCCAAAGCCTAACCAGGGCACCACCAGGGCTCCATGGAGAGAATTTACCTTTAACTTAAAGGGCTCTGATTTTGCTATAAATCAGGATTGAGTTTGTTGTCCAGCAAATGGAGGCAGGGAGTCTGTGGAAAAAGTTACAGCAGCCTTTGCCATGTATTGACTGGCTTCCCAGCCGACGTCATCACCACGTCCACAGTGTTTTTGGGAACACTTGGCTTCTGATCTTTACTGATGAATGGGTCAGACCTAAAGTGCTGATCCCTTTGCATGTGTTGGGAGCACCCAGCAGACTGGCTCTGCACTTTGGGGTGCACCCCATGCTTTCCCTATTCTGCTGAGACTTCAAAGCCTGCAGCTCTTGGTCAAAGTTCTAGACCTTGGTGCTTTGGAGGGGTTATGGGGGGTAGCCTGAGCAGTTTCTGACTTGGGGTGTATAAGAATGTCTCTGCGTGCTTCAGGCACTGTCCACTGCTGCTGTGGCTGAAATTGGAAGCGGGACGAGAGGATGTGACTTGGGCACCAAAAGCACCTCCCATGATCCTTCCCTGCTCCTCCAAGGTCAGAGAAGAAAAGAGAATGTTCATTGCTGTTCCCAGATTACGCTCCATCTTCTCTCACACAACAAGGAGCAGGATAACAGGAATGGTGGTTTTCCTTTGAATTCCACATTCCCTTTTTTGTGTGAAAAGCTCTACCCTTCTCATCTGCTGTCTACCCTGTCCCTGTTCATCTGGGACGCCTTGGCATTTGACCAATGTGCTTCTTCTTGGCCATAGTTTTGACCTTTACCGGGGGTGACCTATGACTCTGTAAATGAGCCATCCAGGTGTCTGACCTCTAGTTCCTGGTCTCATCTCCAGTTCACCTCTTCTGTACTCCTGTAGCCCAGCTTCATCTTAGAACAGTGGCATCTCTGAAATCTTAACCTAAAATAAGCCCTTCGCTTGCCGCATTATCCCATCACTCTAGATATGCATGTCCGTGTTCCCACCACGTCTTTGGACCCAATGAAGTCCAGCCACCCTCTGTCCCTCTGCTGTTTGATGGTCTACCCGATCCTCCATGTCTAGACCCACGGCTTTATCTGAGCCATGGGTCCTTCCTGGGCTATCACATCACCTGCCAGACACTGCTGGAAAAGAAAAAAAAAGGAAAAAGGGTAAATAATCTTAAAAGAAAGATAATAAAATTACAACTATAAGTTAGGTACAAAGGTGCACATTGATAATGACAAAAGAAATCACAACAAATTACAAATCTAAAAGCAATGACACATACCACAAACTTTACAAGAACCCAAAATAGCACCATCTGTGTTTCAGCTGTCTGACACCCCTCTATAATCCTTTTATTTTTACTACATTTTTGGCTTCATAGTCTTCAATATATCTTCATTTGACATGGCTTTTTAATACCTTCTTCTATGTAGAATGGAAAAACGAGCCAGACTTTCCTCTAACATGGTGTATCAAACCTTTTTTTTTTTTTTAACAACTTAGGGATTTTTTTTTTTTTTTTTAGGGATGCCACATACATTTTTAGGATGGTCGTCAAGCTTAGAAAGTCTCTCAGTTTTCTCTTACACATAAGGATGATCCAAAACCGACCGTATAGGACAGAGTGGAACTGCCCCATAGGGTTTCCAAGGAGCAGCTGGTGGATTTGAATGGCTGACCTTTTGGTTAGCAGCTAATCTCTTAACCACTGTGCCACCAGGGTTCCACAAGGATGATACTCAGGACATTTAACGTTTTACGCAGTGACTAATCTTCAGTACTCTTTGAGCTGTCAGCCCTTGTTAACCGGTTTCTCATTGATAGCCTCGTGTGGTGTGATGTATTATGAGTTTTATGTTATCTTCATTGATGCAAATAGTTCATGTCAAGTGAGCAGGGAATTTCGTATCTTCCTGGTGGGTTTATGTGAGATAGCGGCACACTGGAATGATGGTGTGCGAGATTTGATACGTGGAGCTTGTAGTGCTCCTCACTTTGTGGCCTGAAGAATAGAAGCCTTGAAAAATTCTATTGCATGCAATTTTCATCACAACCAATTTTTTATGCATATATTTCACTTCTTTAATTGTATCATATAGGCTGTGTTATGGAGTACAAAACTGACAAGAGAGAACTTCCCTTTTGACTAGGTGTCACTGAAAGCTGAATTCTCCTCTTTGCATTTTACCCATCTGCTAGCTGGGAAAACTTCCCCAGCTTCTTGCTTTGTACATATCCAACCTGAATCTCCTCCACCATCCAGGTGCCTCCAGTGCAGGGTGCTGTGAGCCACATGCCTGTTGCCAAGAACCCAACCCAAACAAGAGCCCTCCTCCCTCTCTCACGAGGTGTCAAAGGAAGGGTGAGTGACGTGTCCGCTGCATTTTGGTGGCTGTGGCTGAACCTGTCATAGGTTCATCATGAGACCTGGCAGGGGCTGCCTGCCTCCTCCAAGCTGAAGCCACACCTGGGACAGGCCTTTCCTTGGACCTGGTCATCTGGTGAGACCACGAGTCCCTCACCCAGCCATGGGCCTGCCACAGGTTGGTTCCCCAGACACTCTGTCCTCCTCTGACCCGGTGACTCCTCTCCTGTGGTCATGATTAATGCAGAAGTGCAGATCAGTGGTCAGAAGACACTCAGATGCCCTCACCCACCTGAGCGTGCCGACAATGCGAAGGAGAGTGCTAAGAACCTCTGCTTTCATTGCCACGGTGACTGCGTGTGTGTGTGTGCGCGTGAGAGAGGGAGAGAAAAGACAGTGTGCGTGTGTGTATGTGTGTGAGAGAGAAGAGACAGAGAGAGAAAAGAGACAGAGCGTGTGTGTAAGAGACAGTATATGTGTGACAGAGAAAGAGAGACTGAGAGGCAGGAAGAGAGAGGAGGAGAGAGAAGATGACACAGAGGGAGAGACCTTGTTGCTCCTCACCGGTGCCCCATGGAGCCTGGGTGTGCTGTGGCCTTCCTGAGGATGGGGAGGCAGGTGTTATTGTTTGGACTTCCTGCACTGGAGGTGCAGGCACACATCGCCCCAACCTGTGCTGCCCAGGGTGCCTGGGTACGAGGACAGCAGTGCCCAGGAGCCGTCTCTACGTGGCATGGCCATGAGAGGCTAAAGCCGCTTCCTGTTGACCCTGGCTCTCCCCGCCTGAGCAGCTCTGTTCCCTTGAGGTGAGCAAGCGTGTGGGGTCAGTCCTGCATCTTTCTGCAGATGTGCAGATGCGGGTGCCAGACATGGCTGACACGTGGCGTCTGCACCCAGACCAGGCCACAACAAGCAATGACAACCTGAGAGCCACCCAGGTCTGCCCACGAAGCTGGGGTCTCCCCAAGGCCACTGTGCCCCTGCACCCACAGATCCGACGTCAATCTTGGGCTGCACAATGGAGGTGAGCAGGGACATCGAGGGGTCCGCCAGCCCTGCTCCTGAAGACAGATCAGTGGCCAGTTGCTGCAGAGCTGACCCTGACTCATGCTGGCCCCACGTCCTCCCTGTGGACTAGGTGCTTCCTAGGAACTGCGCTCCCTAGGGCTTTTGATGGCTGATTTCCTCAGAAGAAGGTCACCAGGCCTTTCTTTGGAGGTACCTCTGGAGGGACTTGGACCTCCAACTTTCTGGTTAGCAGCCAAGCATGTTAACCATTTGCACCACCCAGGGACTGGACACACTGAGACAACGGTCTTTCTGAAACATCGTCACCCTCCCTCTGAGGGGTGGAGGTGGGTTCCTTCCCTGGGGAATCAGGGGGTGGGCGCGTGAGGAGGAAGCATTCTAACCTGGAATCCACTGCAGCTGTCAGGGCAGTGGGTCTTCCAGTAACTCTCCTCGGGTCCATTTTCCCTGAAACAGTGGGCGGCGAGACTCCTGGGGGCAGTACCTGGGGGGGGAGACTCTGCTAGAGCAGGTGGAGCCAGGCAGTGCAGGCGGACTCAGCAGGTGTTCAGTGCAGCAGGTGCAAGTGCACCCGGTTGCTGCCAGCTCCCCAGGGTAGAGCTGTCTCCGGGAGCCCACCTCCCACTTAGCCTCCCCCTGCCCTGCCCTGCCCTGCTTCTCCATCTCCATCTCCCCAGTCCCTCCCCGTAGTGCTTCACCAGGTCCTGAATCCCCACCTCGAGCAGGGCTTTTGGGGAACCTAAGGTTGCAGCTACACAGGTTTTGCAAACTCTGGTTTCAGGGCATTTCCTAAGCTGCATCTTAAGCACTCGAGGTTCTCACATCTCAATACTTGTATAAACCATCCAAATGCCAAGAAGGTGGACAGCCAAGTGATTAGCCCCGCCACCACGATGACTTCTGCAGACACCCTCACTCTGATCTTTCATACAGTCGCACTTCTGGGTCTAAAATTAGGTGCATGGGGCCTCGCTATGAACCTCTGACACCATTAGCATTCATATTCAAAAGGTATTTCCATTCAACCTGCAGAGTAACCTGAATTGCCCTGTGAAAGCAGGGTCTAAAGACAGCCATGCTGAGCTTGGCTCCTCGGGTACAGCCCCTGGGCAACTTGGTATCTGTGTGTGTGTGCATGTGTGTGTGTGTGTGTGAGAGAGAGAGAGAGACAGAGAGAGTGTGTGCGCGTATGTGTGTGAGTGTGGACGTGGAGTGATACCCAGAGGTGGAGGATGGAAAATAGACAAGTGACCATGTTTCAGGAGCTACAGAAAGACATGGCCAGGAGGGAGAGGCTCTCTTCTAGGGGCTTGCTCCACCCTGCCTTGTGTCCTGAGCTTGACTTTGAAGAGGGACAACTGAGGAATGGTAGGGGATCACGACCGTGACCTGTGTGCCACGGTGAAGCCCCCGCTCCCCAGCCAAAGAAAGTGATTTTATGAAGTGAGCCAGAGGGCTTAACACAAATACCCATAAAACCTGTAGGAGAGATATGTCAGTTTGGCAGATTCCAAATGCCTTTATTGACCTTTGGAATGAGAAGAGAGGTCACGAAAGTTTCCCTTGGCTTTAGGCCCTGTAGATGAAGTCACGGGGAGTTCTGGGCCCCTGACCCCACTAGCTCTTTTCTCTCCTGTTTCAAGCCTCCAAGAACCAGAGCTGCCTTTTGAACAGGATGATGACACAGCGATGGCACGCTTCGATGCACTCCATTAACTCCAAATGCAGATCACCCACACGTGAAATACAGAAAACAGGAGCCAGAGAAACATAGCTGGGGTCGAAAAGGATTTAAAACCATTTCTAAGTGTCAGAAACAGAACAGAAACAACTATGTGAAAGGGACAAGCTTTTAAAGATTCTAGAAGAATATTTAAGAGTGCATCTTTGATGCTGGGCTAGGAAAAGGTTTCTTAAACAAGGCATGCAACACAAAATCATAAAAGAAATGACTGACAAATTTGGTAACACAAAAGCTTTAAATTTTTGAGACTAGAATACACCACGAGCAAAATGAAAACACAGGCATGGATGGAGAAGGTATGTGCAATGCGTATGAGCAATGTCTGAGGCAGACAGAGGTCTATGCAGCAACGAGAAAAAGCCAAGGCCCAACAGACAAACAACCAGGTAGCTCACAGGCAAAAAACCACCAGGAGTCAAAAACAGGTGAAGTGGTTCTCCACCTCCCAGTCATCAGGAGAGTGCCTACTGAACTAAAAAGGAGTGGTGAAGTTCACAAAGGATTTAGTGGGTCAGAATCTGGTGAGGATCCTGGACGGAGGTGTGTAAGTTGCTCGGCCACGTTTTAGAGCAACTTAGTGAAAATTAGGAAGTTGAGGAGTCCCGGGTGGAGCAAATAGGTAACAGAGCTCTGTTGCTAACTGAAAGGTTGAAAGTTCAAGTTCACCCAGGGGTGACTTGGAAGAAATGCACGGTGAACTACTACTGAAAAATCAGGCATTGAGAGCCCTGTGAAGCATAGCTCTACTCTGACGCACACGGATGGAGTCAGAGTCAACTCGGCAGCGCCTGGTGAGTTTGTTAACGAAGTGGAAGACCCCCCCAGGTTGTATTCCTAAGCAAATACTCCGTAGGAGCTCTCCCACCTGTGCACATGGGGACAGGCCTCAGGGCCTGGGTCGCTGCATCGTTTTTGATGGTGAAAAACTGAAAACAGTGAATTTCCATGAACAGGAAAATGGAATAAATCATGGGGCATACACGATGCGATATGTGTACACTGAGCAGCTGGTAAGGTAAGCAATGTAAGCCACAAACGCCAGCGAGGACGAATTTCCGCCACAGAATGGGGGGCAACAAAAGCAAGTTGCAACGAGTAAGCATAATATTTGCATAAAATTTAAAGCATGCAAATTGTTTATGGCTTTATACATAAATCATAAGCCCCCCTGGACACATATGACACACATATGTTGTGCTGATTAGAACAGGCAGATGTATTTGAAGAAAACCGCTTTTCCCCAGGGCTGGCACAGAGCCCAGGCAAAACGCGGGGCACAGGACTGTAGGGTACAGGCTCTGTGCAGTCCCTGTTCACCCCTGGGTGCAGACAGGACGGTGTTTAAGCCTTAAACAAGCCAAAGATACTATGTCCAAACGTTGTCATTCACTGCCTTTCTCTTGGCCCCAACTCATGGC
This sequence comes from Elephas maximus indicus, assembly GCF_024166365.1. Classification (NCBI taxonomy): domain Eukaryota; kingdom Metazoa; phylum Chordata; class Mammalia; order Proboscidea; family Elephantidae; genus Elephas; species Elephas maximus. The sequence goes on along the minus strand of NC_064834.1, from coordinate 80,786,916 downwards.
GATCTCATGTACAACGGAAGGAAGTGCCGCCTGATCCTGCGCCATCCCGGCTGTGATCCACAGGGTTTTCATTGGCTGAGATCAGAAGCAGACCACCAGGCCTTTCCTCCTAGTCTGTCTCCATTGGGAAGCTCCACTGAGACCTGCTCAACATGCAAGCCTCTGTGGACAGACAGTGGTGGCTGTTCCTGAGGTACACTGGCCAGGTGTTGAACCCAAGTCTCCTGCATGGAAGGTGAGAATTCCACCACTGAGCCACCGTTGCCTCCATGCCCAAGTATTAAGATGTGTTAAAGCTGAGAATGTTTTCTCTATGATTTTTATGCTCCTGTGTTTGTTTGTAAAATGCTTCATAGCTTAATAATAAAAATTTAAATATGAGAGCCGTACTGTGGCAGTGGACCTGTCCCCCAAACCTGACACAGCTCCCAGTTGTGTTGCCCATCCAGCTCCTTTCACCGTCCTTGGGGATGGGGGCTGCCTAGGACCCCACATCTCAGCCTAGGATGGCAGTGCTGCCTGTCTCCCTGCGTGGAGAGTGTGGATCCCCGCCCCTCGCCCTGCCATACCGCCGACCTGGTGAGTCTCCCGCCCTGGCTCTGCAGATGCTCTTGGGGTCCTGACCCAAGTTCTGAGAGCCCCGTGAGGAGTCTTGGTGTGGTGTCTCCCATGTCCATGCTGCGCTGCCCGCTGGTTGGACCTGCTTGTGTGGTGTCCACCTGTGCACTGCTCCACATGGAGTCACATGGCTTGTGCAGTGACACTCCCAAGGGTGTCTGCCAACAGCTCCACCCACTGCCTGAGGAACCTCTTTTTAAGTGGGTGTATCTGGGGAGCAGGGAAAACCCAGGTCACCTGCATGCCCCCATTCTGCCACTGTCTCTCCAGCCTGATCGCATTTGAGAAGAGGCTCTCACCTGAGACCAGAACCCCCTCCCCATCCACCCCTGGAGTTTGCGGGGCATCCTTCCACTTCCCAGAAGAAACTCCTCACCTGGAAACCACAGGGTGTGCCCTGCAGATGGCTGCAGACATCTCCGGGAGTGACCAGAGACACTCTGTGAGGCTGGGAGGCTGACTGGACAGCCCGGCCCAGGCACCGCTGCTCCAGATGGAACACAGCTCTGGTGCTGTGGGTCAGGGTTCTGACCGCTCTTAGACCATGGCTGTGCTCTGTGCAGACAAATGGCACCAAGTGCATTATCCTTGTTCAGCAGAGACATGGGGGCAGGCTTGCAAGGTGGCCTCTATCTCCCTAGCACCTCCTCTCTGTCTTTTCCTTTTTCGCAGCTTCCGACTTCACGGTGGGTGAGGCTGTGTGATCTGATGCCCAGTAAGAGTGGAAACAGAGCCAGTATCATCACTTAGACCAAAACCAAACCAAACCATTGCCGTCCAGTATGTTTCGACTCACAGTGACCCTGTTGGACAGAGTAGAGCTGCCCCATAAGGTTTCCAAGGAATGGCTGGTGGATTTGAACTGCTGACCTTTATGGTTAGCAGCCGAGCTCTTAACTACTGCACCACCAGATCTCCTTACCACTTAGAAGAAAGAAGAAATATTACGTGTAACCATAGTGGCAAACACCTGTTTTTGTTGAATAAGAACTGAAGTTAAAATATTGGCCACACACCCCCCCCCCCGCCCCCACCCCGCCTGCATGCCTGCTTCCAGGGCTGGGACCCACGAGCAAAAAACCTGGGCACAAACAAGAGAAGCGAAGAAGCTCATTTTACCTCCTGCTGCCGTTCCAGCTCCGGCTGTCTGGCATCCACCACTGACATAAACCAGACTCAAAAGTAGCCCACGAGTGGCCTCCTTCTGACACCCATGGCCACTTCGCAGGTGTCATTGGCCAACTTCTGCCAAGTCCATCAGACATAGACTTCCTTCCTTCCCAAATGACCAAGTCATTTTTTAAGGAAAATTCTTTGGAAAGCGAAACAGAACATGGCTGTTGTTGTTAGGTGCCTTTGACCCAGTTCTGACTCACAGCAACTCTATGTACAATAGAAGGAAACACTGCTGGGTCCTGCACCATCCTCACAATTGTTGGCAGCATGGTGACATTTTAAAGCACAGCTGTGTGGTGGTTGTCCACACAGACATTTATGCTAAGGCACATGTGCCCTCCAGTCAATCAGCTTTCTCGGCAACCCAAGAGCTTGCTGGCCATATGGGTCAGCCCATGGCCAGCCGATGGTGTGGGCCCCCTGGTATCCACTGCAGACCTGCACAGGGCCCTGGGGAGAGGCCCCTGAGATAGATCACTGCTTTGCCAAACAATCACGAGTCTCATCTGATCTCTGAATTTTGGTTAAGTAGGTTCAGGCAGATGAAGCCATCTCTGAAGGAGCCAATGGAAGGTCAGCACCGTTTGCCGGAGCAAACGCTCATTCCTTAATTCCCAGCTTTGTTCGAGCACCTTCTTCCCCCACTCTACCTCCCGTCTCGCCCCACTTGCTGAGGCAATCCTGTCTGGAGCGGATCAGCGCCTCCACAGTTGCTGTTTTATTGCTGTGGGTGGGCGTTGCTCCATTATCTGCTATTAAGGCCTGCGCTCTTGACATTACACTAACGCGAGGTAGCAGCGTGGCTGGATTCCATACTTCTTAAATGACAGGGAGGGGACTCCGCGAGTGGTGAGACTGACAGCTTTGTGCCAAGTTAGAAAAACGATAGTATGCGTGTGAGGCATGCAGGCAGCCTAGCAGTGAGCTGGAACTGGCTCAAGGACTCCTTAAACCGAAAAAAAAAAAAAAAAAAAACAAGTTCCTGTGGAGTCAATTTCAAATCATGGTGACCCCACGTGTTACAGAGCAGAACTGTGCCCCACAGGATTCTCTTGACTGTAATCTTTATGGAAGTGGATCATCAGGCCTTTCTTCCCTGATGCCACTCGGTGGGTTTGGACCAACAACCTTTAGGTTAGCAGGCAGTGCAAACAGCTTGCACCACCCATGGGCCTTAAAGGCTCCTTAGCAGGGTGATCATGAAAAGAAGGCCGAGGAGCCCTATGTAAGGCAAAAACTGTGGGCTTGGGAGTCAGGACAGAGAAGGGGAGCTGAGAAGAGAAGATGGACTTGAGAGACTTTTCAGGAAGATGGGGGAGACTTGGGGACCACCCTTAGGGTTATGTGTAAACAAAACAAGGAGATCGGGACACCACCGTGTGGCCTCACACCGTGACGGGCAGTGCTGAGAGCAGGAAGGAGACCAAGGAAACAAAGGTCAAGGATGCTGATGACAAGAGGGAAAGGCAGCAGCAGGGGGTCCCTGAGTCACAGGCACACAGCTCTGAGCAGGGATGAGCCACAGGAAAGATTAAGAGCAAAGAGGAAGGACCAGGAACAAGAGGCTGTGAAACGCGGCAGCCATGATGGGCCAGGAACCGACCGTGGAGAACTGAACGACAGGGATCCGGATGGACAGTGTGGGCAGCAGTGCCCAGCACCGGGAGAGGGTCAACAACCAGGGGGAGCCAGGGAGCAATAGCTGATACGCAGAAAGGGTTTCGGTGATAGGAAAAAAGTGCTGGCTATGAAATACGCAGATTATTTTTATACCACAATACCTGTAAGGAGGGAAGAAATCAAATTCAAGGAGGCCTTTTAAGTGTGAGTGATTGCAAATACTAGGTGTTATTCCATCTAAGACCTCCAAGCACCGAAAGCAAGCCAAACCAGCTGCTGTCAAGTTGATTCCAACTCGTGGCAGCCCCATGCGTGTCAGAGTGTAACTGTGCTCCGTGTGGGTTTCAGTGGCTGAGTTTTCAGAAGCAATTGCCAGGCCTTTCTCTCTAGGTGCTTCTTGGTGGATTCGGTCTGCCAAATTTTTGGTTAATAGGTGAAGTGAGTTTACTGCTTGTACCCCCCAGGGACTCTAAGACCTCCTACACACTCTTTAATCACCCAAATAGACAAATGCCCCTCAGAGGCCTCTTCTCGGGGTAGGCAAGCTCAGTGCTCTACCATCTACCACCTACACCCTCGAGGCTGGGGCTGAGGGCACCGTCAGCCCAGCCCCTTCCAGGTGTGTCCTCACCCTCTGCAGGAATCAGAGGGGTGAAGATGTGGGCCTGAGAGAGGAGGTCTCCCCAGGTGAGTATGCAGGTGCATTACAGGGCAGGTGTGCACAGGGCTGTGCAGGGTTCTGACACAGGGAGAAGACTGTCCCCCGAGGCCAGCTCTCAGGGATGCATAGCTGTTATACATCCCACCACAGGTATCCCTGGCCCCCTATGCTGCAGCTGCCCACCTCCCTCATGGAAGGGGCTACAGAGGTGCGTGTCCTAGCACCCCGCCTTTGCCTTTCCTGGGCCCCAGTCCCAGGGCCAATGCCCCAAGATTTGCTGCCTTAGCACCCCAGAGCTGGCCAGCCTCAGTCCACCTGTCCTTCCAATGTCCCTGCTTGAGTCTGCTGGTGACAGTGGGTTCCCAGGGTCTTTGGAGGGCAGGCGTGCATGTGGGGACCTTGGGGACACAGTGCCTGGCTAGGGGGAGAGGACCTCCACACTGAGATGATTAGGCCTCTGCCTGCTTTCCTCTGGAGGCGGGGCTGCCTGGGAGCAACCTTGGCCTGTCCTGTTCCCACCCCCATCTCCTCGGTGTCTCACTGTCAGACACCTGCCCTGTAACGTGGGAAAAGGCTCCGTAACTCCTGAGGTGTCACCGTAAATGAGAATTAAACATTTCCTCCTGAGCCCTGGTTCCCAGCCTTCCTGCAAGGCCCTGGGAAGATAGCAGTAAGAGTGTGTTATCTCTTGAGTGATAAATACACGGCTGCCACTGTCTGCAAACTGACAAACCATCCTTCTGGCCCTTCTCTGAGCACAGGAGGTGCAGGTGGGGCCATGGCTGGGAAATAATAGAGGCTGACCTGTTTGCCTACTGCCGTGGTTGGCATTCATCTCCCAGGTCACGGCCGAGAACGGGGTGGCTCCGTGATGGACAGCGAGCTTCTTCACCGTCTGTCACCCTCTCAGAACTGCCCGATCACTGGGCCACCGGCATTAGCGATGGACAGTGCAGGTGAAGAGGGAGATCTGACCACCCCCCGGGGCCTGATCCAGCCCTTCCTGGGGATCATGCTAGAACTGGGCAAAGAGAGTGTGGCCCTGCAGTTGCAGACCCTCAGCTGTGGGCTTCTTTGCCCCCACAGCTGGGACTCCTATTTGTTCATTTTAATTGATAGTAACTTCTTGCAAATAAACCCTAATTAATAATCCAGGGACTGAAAAAAAAATTTTTTTAAGTAACAAAAACAAAATGTCAAGAAACAATCAGCTCTGAACCAGGAGGCAAGATTGTGAAATGTGGCCTCTTGCTGGGTTGGGACCCAGTGTCGTGAGTGGGTCATGGACCCAGACCTGCGGACGCTCCGCCTCATTTGACTCATTCTGGGTGGCCAGAGCACCAGGCTTTGTGCAAGGGGTGGTGAAACACAAACCAGAGAGGACTGGCAATAACCAACCTGTTCAGTAACTTGGTCTCCAAAGCACTTTCGTGGTCTTCATCTCATTTGAAGAGATGAAGTTTATCAACTGTGACCAGGCTTAAGGGAAATTCTGTAGAACTCAGAAAATGTAAGTGATTTCACGGCCTGTGACGCTAGATAAATATTTAATTTGGAAGTTGTTTTGCTGTAATTGTTTCTTCCATGGAGATTTGTTCTCCAAGCATGGTTGATGAAGGAGGGCTGGCCAGAACATACTGAGTGAGGTACAGACTTGATCCAGTTCAAGTCGGCAGTGTAGCTGGGCCAGGCTCTGAACAGTTCCTTTGCTATGCTGCAGTTGCAAGGCCTAAGCGGGAGACATCTGCCCTGTCCCGTCTGTCCCAAACTAAGGTCCCCACCTCGCACGACCCTGATCATCATTTGGAATCCCTTCAGTGTGAGTAATCCCAGCCAGAAGGTAATTTCTGTGCTGTGTGGCTTCTGCCACAGGAAAGCTGGCAGCTAAAGGGCCTTAGCTCAGCTCCTCCCCCAGGAGAGGCCCCACCTTGGCTGGTTGGACACTGCTCCCCTGGGCCATGGACCTAAGCTACCAACCTGAGGACATGAGGAAGAGCTGATGTTGGTCAGCGGGCGGTGGCTGCTAGTCAGCACCTCCCCTCCCCCACCCCGCCCCGTCAAGAGAGCACCTCAGGGGCCTGTGGTTCCTAATCCTGGTTCCCCAGCCTCTGGCAGATGCTTTGGGCTCCTGCATTTCCTGCCAGCAAAGTTATTTGGCTCAAACTAGTGACAGCTGATCTCTGTTCCTGAAATAAGACTCCTCACTGAGAACTCCTGGGCTCGGTGTTGGGGTCCTGCTGGCCCTACAGGCTTCAGGTAGTTTCAGCCAATCCCAGGGGTGATGCGCAAGTTATTCAGAGTCAGATGAGACAATAAACTCAGCTCCATGGTCAGAAATAACCCATTGCCACTGAGTCGATTCTGACTCACAATGACCCTATAGGACAGAGTAGAACTTCTCCACAGGGGTTTCAAGAATCAGCTGGTGGATTTGAGCTGCCAACCTTTGTTTTTTGATTAACAGCTGAGCTCTTAACCACCATACCACCAGTACTCTATGGTCAGAAATACTAGCATGAATATGAAAGGATAATTTATTTACTTACTATTTGTTAATTGGAGTAATACCTACTCATGATCTAATACCAAAAGTCAACTGGAAGGACTTTTATAATATTCACAGCACCAAAGTTTTCACCACTGGCTGATTATAGACAGGGCCCATTACTTCTTTTAATTTTTTTTTTTTATTGTGCTTTAAGTGAAAGTTCACAAATGAAGTCAGTCTCTCATACAAAAATTTATATACACCTAGCTATATACTCCTAATTGTTCTCCCCCTAATGAGACAGCACACTCCTTTCCTCCAGTCTCCCTTTTTGTGTTCATTTGGCCAGCTTCTGACCCCCTCTGCCCTCTCATCTCCCCTCCAGACAGGAGATGTCTACGTAGTCTCATGTGTCTACCCGATCCAAGAAGCTCACTCTTCTCATTTTCTATCCCATTGTCCAGTCCAATCCCTGTCTGAAGAGTTGGCCCTGGGAATGGTTCCTATCTTAGGCTAACAGAAGGTCTGGGGACCATGACCACTGGGGTGCCTCAAGCCTCAATCAGACCATTAAGTCTGGTCTTTTTACGAGAATTTGGGGTCTGTATCCCACTGCTCTCCTGCCCCCTCAGTGGTTCTCTGTTGTGTTCCCTATCAGGGGAGTCATCAGTGGTAGCTGGGTACCATCTAGTTCTTCTGGTCTCAGGCTGATGTAGTCTCTGGTTTATGTGGTCCTTTTCGTCTCATGGGCTCATAATTACCTTGTGTCTTTGCTGTTCTTCATTCTCCTTTGGTCCAGGTGAGTTGAGACCAACTGATGCATCTTAGATTGCCACCGGCTAGTATTTAAGACCCCAGACGGAGAGTGGTCATTACTTCTTAATTGTTCTTTTTTTCTTTTTTGTGGAAGGTGCATATTCTTTGTGCCTATTGCACTACACGTGACTACAGGGTTAGAAGCTCCTGAACACCATTCTTTATGCAGAGTGGTCCAGTGATCACTAGCTTTAACTAAGGCAGAGTGTATAAAGCCGCTACTTCACATCTGTAGCTAATGTTGCTACAGTAAGTTTATTTCAGTCTGGGTGCCCTGCTTTCTCTCTCTACAGACTCCCCTAGTGCAGCACCATTTAGCTGGTCTTGTTTTGTTGCCATCTTTTCAGACTTCTAATTCAAAAGCGTTGTCCATTAGTAGTTCAACCATCAAAAGCTCAACTTTGCCCCCTTGTTTAAAATCAGACCACTGTAGAAAATGCCTGAAAAAGCAACACTCTGTTATGAAAACAGTACTGAAAGAAAAGTTCATTTTGCTTTTGTTTTACTAACTTACTATTTGTTTTATTTACTTACCCGCTGGGTAATGGGAAAACTGGGTACCATATTTCTAGTTGTTCAGAACAACGATGAAAGGCAAGTGCTCATGATATTTGTACTACGGTAGGCAGTTATTCGTTAAAAAAAAAAAAGACTTTGGGAATGAAAGCATCATGTAAACATTGTCTTTTAACTGGAGAAATCAAATATCTCCACAGCTGCACACATGCCAGGAATCACAGTGAATTATGAAACACTAGAGTGGAGGCTTGCTTGGAAGTCCTTTGTGAGGAGATGAGGGGCGTGTGCTAATCTTCTGCACTTACCCGACGCCGATGCGTTCACCTCGTTGCTTGGCATGGGCATTGAGCAGAACTCCTGGCTCTTCCCATGTTCTAGGTGAGATGCACAGACTGGACCGGGGGGGCCCCACCCTCCATTGTGCACTGAGGCAGCTGGGTCAGGGGACCCTCAATGTCTACAACCACTGCACACAAGAGAGAGCAGCTCCCTGCCTCGATTTCCACCCCTAGTTTCTCCTCCTCAGGTGTCCAGGTTTTGAATTTCTGAAACGAATGTGTTTTCAAGTCACTCCTCAGCTTGGTGGTTTCCATGCTCTTTGGGATCCTCCCATAGAAGCAGTGTGAGACATTTTAGATAAATGATTTTGTCCCATCTTTTCAAGCTATCTTATCCCCCACTGGACTGAACAATAGAACCAGAATTCCAGCAGGACAGGTTTCCTTGATGTCTCCCAAGTACATCAAAAGTCTCAGTTCACCGCGGGGCCAAGATGGCGGACTAGGTGGACACTACCTCGGATCCCTCTTGCAACAAAGACTCGGAAAAACAAGTGAATCTATCACATACATAACAATCTACAAACTCTGAACAACAAACACAGACTTAGAGACAGAGAACGAACAAATACGGGCAGACAGTGATCGTTTTCAGAACTAAGAGCCAGCGTACCAGGCAGGTGACCTTCGGAGCCTGGGCTGGGGCAGAGCCCAGGGGGGCAGACGGCACAGACAAGGGGCCTAGCCCTACCCCCCCGAACCCATCCCGGGAGGAAGTCTAGCTGGTTGGCGCAGGCTGCGTAGTGGCGCAGCTGGTGGGAGAAACACCCGGGAGGCAGTGACAGATCTTGGAGCGGGGAGAGCAGCGTCCCAGGCGGGGAGCCGGCCCACCGGGAGTTTGGCGGGAGGCGGGTGAGGCGCGAGAGTGGTGATCACCTATATTTCCCTAAAGCGACCCCGGGGGGGGGCGCCCAGACGTTCGTGAGGGCCACGTCCACCCAGTTCTTCAGAGCGGTGCGGCGCACCGGAGGGAGAAATCCCCGGAAGTGACTGGTCTTGGAGCGGGGAGAGCAGCGTCCCAGCCGGGGAGCCGGCCCGCTGGGATCTTGGCGAGAGCGGGCAGGGTGTGAGCGCATTCCCCTGAATAGACCCCGGGGGCGGGCCCAGCTATTCGTGAGGGCCACGCCCACTCGGTTTGCGCGAGCGGTGCGGCGCACCGGAAGGAGAAATCCCCGGGAGGAAGTGACAGATCTTGGAGCGGGGAGAGTAGCGTCCCAGCTGGGGAGCTGTCCTGCCGGGATTCTGGCAGACGGGGGCGGAGTGTGAACGCGGGGATCAGCTCTATATCCTGTGGTGCTACACTCCTAGCCCTCTGATCCCTCCCCCACCCTCCCCAGGCGGCTCCATTAACATCCGAATACCCTGAGCCAGAAGGAGAATTCAGATAAGGATCTGACTGCATTTTTTTTTAGCTGATTACCTGGAAAATCTAGTTTCCCAGTGATGGCTCGGAGACAGCAGTCCATATCAAACCACATAAAGAAACAGACCATGACAGCTTCTCCAACCCCCCAAACAAAAGAATCAAAATCTTTCCCAAATGAAGATACAATCCTGGAATTATCAGATACAGAATATAAAAAAATAATTTACAGAATGCTTAACGATATCACAAATGAAATTAGGATAACTGCAGAAAAAGCCAAGGAACACACTGATAAAACTGTTGAAGAACTCAAAAAAGTTATTCAAGAACATAGTGGAAAAATTAATAAGTTGCAAGAATCCATAGAGAGACAGCATGTAGAAATCCAAAAGATTAACAATAAAATTACAGAATTTGACAACGCAATAGAAAGTCAGAGGAGCAGACTCGAGTAATTAGAATGTAGACTGGGACTTCTGGAGGACCAGGGAATCAACTCCAACATAGCTGGAAAAAAATCAGATAAAAGAATTTAAAAAAATTAAGAAACCCTAAGAATCATGTGGGACTCTATCAAGAAGGATAACTTGTGAGTGACTGGAGTCCCAGAACAGAGAGGGGGGACAGAAAACACAGAGAAAATAGTTGAAGAACTCCTGACACAAAACTTCCCTGACATCATGAAAGACGAAAGGATATCTATCCAAGATGCTCATCGAACCCCATTTAAGATTGATCCAAAAAGAAAAACACCAAGACATATTATCATCAAACTTGCCAAAACCAAAGACAAACAGAAAATTTTAAAAGCAGCCAGGGAGAAAAGAAAGGTTTCCTTCAAGGGAGAATCAATAAGAATAAGTTCAGACTACTCAGCAGAAACCATGCAAGCAAGAAGGGAATGGGACGACGTATACAGAGCACTGAAGGAGAAAAACTGCCAGCCAAGAATCATATATCCAGCAAAACTCCCTCTGAAATATGAAGGAGAAATTAAGATATTTACAGATAAACACAAGTTTAAAGAATTTGCAAAAACTAAACCAAGACTGCAAGAAATGCTTAAGGAGATTGTTTGGCCTGATGACCAATAATATCAGGTACCAGCACAATACAAGGTCACAAAACAGAACGTCCTGATATCAACGCAACTCAAATAGGGAAAGCACAAAAACAAACAAATTAAGACTAATTCTAAAAAATAAATAAATAAACAAAATAATACACATAACAGGAAATCATGGAAATCAATAGATAAACCATCACAATAATCACAAAGAGGGACTAAATATAGGAGGCATTGAACTGCCAGATGGAGAGTGATACAAGGCGATATAGAACAATACAAGTTAGGTTTTTACTTAGAAAAATAGGGGTAAATAATAAGGTAACCACAAAAAGGAATATCAATTCCGTAACTCAAGAAAAACGTAACGACTCAACAAACATAAAGTTAAACATTATGAAAATCTCACAATCTACTAAGAAAAAAGTCTCAGCACAAAAAAGTATGTGGAAAAACGAAAAGGCCAACAACACACATGAAAAGGCATCAAAATGACAGCACTAAAAACTTATTTATCTATAATTACGCTGAATGTAAATGGACTAAATGCACCAATAAAGAGACAGAGAGTCACGGACTGGATAAAGAAACACGATCCATCTATATGCTGCCTACAAGAGACACACCTTAGACTTAGAGACACAAACAAACTAAAACTCAAAGGATGGAAAAAAATATATCAAGCAAATAATAAGCAAAAAAGGAGTAGCAATATTAATTTCTGACAAAATAGACTTTAGACTTAAATCCGCCACAAAGGATAAAGAAGGACACTATATAATGACAAAAGGGACAATTGATCAGGAAGATATAACCATATTAAATATTTACGCACCCAATGACAGGGCTGCAAGATACATAAATCAAATTTTAACAGAATTGAAAAACGAGATAGACACCTCCACATTTATAGTAGGGGACTTCAACACACCACTTTCGGAGAAGGACAGGACATCCAGTAAGAAGCTCAATAGAGACATGGAAGACCTACTTACAGCAATCAACCAACTTGACCTCATAGACTTATACAGAACTCTCCACCCAACTGCTGCAAAATATACTTTCTTTTCTAGTTCACATGGAACATTCTCTAGAATAGACCACATATTAGGTCACAAAACAAATCTTGGTAGAATCCAAAACATCGAAATATTCCAAAGCATCTTCTCAGACCACAAGGCAATGAAGCTAGAAATCAATAACAGAAAAACTAGGGAAAAGAAATCAAATACTTGGAAAATGAACAATACCCTCCTGAAAAAAGACTGGGTTATAGAAGACATCAAGGAGGGAATAAGGAAATTCATAGAATGCAACGAGAATGAAAATACTTCCTATCAAAACCTCTGGGACACAACAAAAGCAGTGCTCAGAGGCCAATTTATATCAATAAATGCACACATACAAAAAGAAGAAAGAGCCAAAATCAGAGAACTGTCCCGACAACTTGAACAAATAGAAAGTGAGCAACAAAAGAACCCATCAGGCACAAGAAGAAAACAAATAATAAAAATTAGAGCTGAACTAAATGAATTAGAGAACAGAAAAACAATTGAAAAAATTAACAAAGCCAAAAGCTGGTTCTTTGAAAAAAATAACAAAATTGATAAACCATTGGCTAGACTGACTAAAGAAAAACAGGAAAGGAAACAAATAACCCGAATAAGAAACGAGAAGGACCACATCACAACAGAGCCAAATGAAATTAAAAGAATCATTTCAGATTACTACATAAAATTGTACTCTAACAAATTTGAAAACCTAGAAGAAATGGATAAATTCTTAGAAAAATACTACCTACCTAAACTAACACATTCAGAAGTAGAAAAACTAAATAGACCCATAACAAAAAAGGAGATTGAAACGGTAATCAAAAAACTTCCAGCAAAAAAAAGTCCTGGCCCAGACGGCTTCACTGCAGAGTTCTACCAAACCTTCAGAGAAGACTTAACACCACTACTACTGAAGGTATTTCAAAGCAAAGAACAAGACGGAATACTACTCAACTCATTCTATGAAGCTACCATCTCCCTGATACCAAAACCAGGTAAAGACATTACAAAAAAAGAAAATTTTAGACCTATATCCCTCATGAACATTGATGCAAAAATCCTCAACAAAATTCTAGCCAATAGAATCCAACAACACATCAAAAAAATAATTCACCCTGATCAAGTGGGATTTATACCAGGTATGCAAGGCTGGTTTAATATCAGAAAAACCATTAATGTAATCCATCACATAAATAAAACAAAAGACAAAAACCACATGATCTTATCAATAGATGCAGAAAAGGCATTTGACAAAGTTCAACACCCATTTATGATAAAAACTCTTACCAAAATAGTAATTGAAGGAAAATTCCTCAACATAATAAAGGGCATCTATGCAAAGCCAACAGCCAATATCACTCTAAATGGAGAGAACCTGAAAGCATTTCCCCTGAGAACGGGAACCAGACAAGGATGCCCTTTATCACCACTCTTATTCAACATCGTACTTGAAGTCCTAGCCAGGGCAATTAGGCTAGACAAAGAAATAAAGGGTATCCAGATCAGCAAGGAGGAAGTAAAGCTATCACTATTTGCAGATGACATGATCGTATACATGGAAAACCCTAAGGAATCCTCCAGAAAACTACTGAAACTAATAGAAGAGTTTGGCAGAGTCTCAGGTTATAAAATAAACATACAAAAATCACTTGGATTCCTCTACATCAACAAAAAGAACACCGAAGAGGAAATAACCAAATCAATACCATTCACAGTAGCCCCCAAGAAGATAAAATACTTAGGAATAAATCTTAGCAAGGATGTCAAAGACCTGTACAAAGAAAACTATAAAACTCTGCTACAAGAAATTCAAAAGGACATACTTAAGTGGAAGAACATACCCTGCTCATGGATAGGAAGACTTAACATAGTAAAAATGTCTATTCTACCAAAAGCCATCTATACATATAATGCACTTCCAATCCAAATACCAATGTCATATTTTAAGGTGATAGAGAAACAAATCACTAATTTCATATGGAAGGGAAAGAACCCCCGGATAAGCAAAACATTACTGAAAAAGAAGAAGAAAATGGGAGGCCTCACTCTACCTGATTTCAGAACCTATTATACAGCCACAGTAGTCAAAACAGCCTGGTACTGGTACAACAACAGGCACATAGACCAATGGAACAGAATTGAGAACCCAGATATAAATCCTTCCATGTATGAGCAGCTGATATTTGACAAAGGCCCAGTGTCAGTCAATTGGGGAAATGATAGTCTTTTTAACAAATGGTGCTGGCATAACTGGATATCCATTTGCAAAAGAATGAAACAGGACCCATACCTCACACCATGCACAAAAACTAACTCCAAGTGGATCAAAGACCTAAACATAAAGACTAAAACGATAAAGATCATGGAAGAAAAAATAGGATCAACCCTAGGAGCCCTAACACAGGGCATAAACATAATACAAAACATTACCAAAAATGATGAAGAGAAACCAGATAACTGGGAGCTCCTAGAAATCAAACACCTATGCTCATCTAAAGACTTCACCAAAAGAGTAAAAAGACCACCTACAGACTGGGAAAGAATATTCAGCTATGACATCTCCGACCAGCGCCTGATCTCTAAAATCTACGTGATTCTGTCAAAACTCAACCACAAAAAGACAAACAACCCAATCAAGAAGTGGGCAAAGGATATGAACACACATTTCACTAAAGAAGATATTCAGGTAGCCAACAGATACATGAGAAAATGCTCCCGATCATTAGCCATTAGAGAAATGCAAATTAAAACTATGATGAGATTCCATCTCACAGCAACTAGACTGGCATTAATCCAAAAAACACAAAATAATAAATGTTGGAGAGGCTGCGGAGAGATTGGAACTCTCATACACTGCTGGTGGGATTGTAAAATGGTACAACCACTTTGGAAATCCATCTGGTGTTATCTTAAACAGTTAGAAATAGAACTACCATACAACCCAGAAATCCTGCTCCTCGGAATATACCCTAGAGATACAAGAGCCTTCACACAAACAGACATATGCACACCCATGTTTATTGCAGCTCTGTTTACAATAGCAAAAAGCTGGAAGCAACCAAGATGTCCGTCAACGGATGAATGGGTAAATAAATTGTGGTATATTCACACAATGGAATACTACGCATCGATAAAGAACAGTGACGAATCTCTGAAACATTTCATAACATGGAGGAATCTGGAAGGCATTATGCTGAGCGAAATGAGTCAGAGGCAAAAGGACAAATATTGTATAAGGCCACTATTATAAGATCTTGAGAAATAGAAAAAAACGGAGAAGAACACATACTTTTGTGGTTACAAAGGGGGGGGAGGGAGGGAGGGAGAGGGTTTTTTATTGATCAATCAGTAGATAAGAACTGCTTTGGGTGAAGGGAAAGACAACACACAATACAAGGAAGGTCAGCCTAATTGGACTGGACTAAAAGCAAAGAGGTTTCCAGGATAAAATGAAAGCTTCAAAGGTCAGCGGAGCAGGGGCTGGGGTCTGGGGAACATGGTTTGAGGAGACTTCTAAGTCAACGGGCAAAATAATTCTATTATGAAAACATTCTGCATCCCACTTTGAATTGTGGCACCTGGGGTCCTAAATGCCAACAAGCGGCCATCTAAGATACATCAATTGGTCTCAACCCACCTGGAGCAAAGGCAAAGGAAGAACACCAAGGCCACACGACAACTAAGAACCCAAGAGACAGAAAGGGCCACATGAACCAGAGACCTACATTATCCTGAGATCAGAAGAACTAGTTGGTGCCCTGCCACAATCTATGTCTGCCCTGCTAGGGAGCACAAGAGACAACTCCTGAGGGAACAGGAGGCCAATGGGATACAAAAACAGACCCCAAATTCTCATAAAAAGACCATACCTAATGATATGAATGCGACTAGAGGAATCCCAGAGACATTGCTCCCCAGAACTTCTGATGGCACAGGACAGGAACCATCCCCGAAGACAACTCATCAGGCATGAAAAGGACTGGTCAGCGGAGGGGAGAGAGATGCTGATGAAGAGTGAGCCAATTAAATTAGGTGGACACTAGAGAGTGTGTTGGCAACTCTTGACTGGAGGGGAGATGGGAAGATAGAGAGAGAGGGAAGATGGCAAAATTGGCACGAAACGAGAGACTGAAAGGGCTGACTCAATAGGGGGAGAGCAAGTGGGAGAAGGGAGTATGATGTATGTAAACCTACATGTGACAGACTGATTGGAATGGTAAATGTTCACTTGAAGCTTAATAAAAATTAATTAAAAAAAAAAGTCTCAGTTCACACTGTGCCTATCCTTTCCTTTCTCTGTAGTGTATCAAAATCCCACCTGTCCTTCTATCCCTGTCGTGGGGCTAAATACCACCTGTCCTTCTGGTCTCACATAGTTTCTGTATCTTCCCTGCTTCCTGCCAACCTCCGTAGAGCTTGCTGTTGGTGCCCAGTCCCTTTAGCACCTTCTCATATACGCCTTGGGTTAAAACTGACTCAAAGACTGCAGTGTATGTCTTCTAGTCCCAATGGGTAATGACCTGGATGTCAGAGACAGACAACCAGATAGATAGATAGAAAGAAATGGCTATAGATCTGTAAAACAGAAAAACCAAACCCATTGCTGTCAAGTCAGTTCGAACTGCTGATCTTTTGGTTAGCAGCTGAACTCTTCACCTCTGGGATACCAGGGCTCCATAGATGTATAGATATAGGTAATAGAAAAATTCTCTTAATCTTATGTATATGGGAGGTATCCAGGAAATGCCTATTGACTGAATAAGTTGAATAGTTCAATGCACATTTTCACAAAATTTATTTCCCAGCTTCTAAGCATACTGCTGAATTTTTCATAAATTTTCTTCTAATCTCATGCAATGCCAGATTACCCAGATGAAAATTTAAGGATATAAAAACCCATCATGGTTAAGTCAATTCCAACTCACAGCAATGCTATAGGCCAGACTAGAACTGCCCATAGGGTTTCCAAGCCTGTAAATCTTTGCAGAAGTAGGCGGCCACATCTTTCTCCCAAATTTAGGGATAGATATGAGGAAAAAAGTTCAGAAAATAATAAAACAACTGAAAAAAAAATTCACTAGCCCAAAAGGTTTTATAATTGTGCCAAAGCTCCTACCTTCCAGAAAGCCCTGCACTGCAGACATGGGGATCGTCCTGGGACCCATTCATCTGGTAGGACCTCATGGAAGATAATGGTCACATGGCAAAGAGACCAGATACTACTCAGAGCCAAGTGATGATTTGTCTGAGCAAAATTACTGAGCAGCATAAAAGAGTGATTAAAGTAAAATGCTTGGCTGGTTCAACTTCTGGACGTTGAAATGATCATAGTGAAAATTTTCAAAACAAACTGATTTATAAGTGTCACCTGATATTCAGAATTAAAATCTGCACATCCTTTTCCATTTATGTTATCTTACTTCACTTCATTTTATGTTATCTCCATTTTACAGAAAAGAATCTATTCTTGAATATGCAAAGTACTGATTGAATCTTGGCTGGTCAAAGGCCGCTTTAATTATCTAGTGCTGCTATGGCAGAAATACCACAAGTGGGTGACTTTAAAGAACAGAAATTTATTTTCTCACAGTTAGGAGGCTAGAAATCTAAATTCAGGGTGCCAGCTCCAAGGGAATGCTCTCTCTCTCTCTGTTGGCTATGGGAGAAGGTCCTTGTCTTAGCTTCTGTAACCCGGGCATTCTTTGGTTTCTTGACAACCTTCACATGGTATTTACCTTTCCCCTCACCTCCCATTTGTGCTTCTTGTCTGTGTGTCTGTGCCGCTCCTTATAACTCAGAAGTTAGGTTTAGGGTATACCCTACACTGATGGGCCTCATAAATATAACACAGACAACTCTATTCCCAAATAGGATCACATCCACGGGTATAAGGCATGAACATACACGCGAGGAAACATTTCACAGAAATCCATGCACATTTACAGCCTCTATGTGGCTGAATACCTCAAATCCAAAAATCACTCTGTATTCACATCATTCCATTTCCCTTCTCCCCCAAGCTAAGACTTTTTGAATCCTCCAGTTTCCAAATCACTTGTATTGGCAGCTTGATATATGAAGAAACAAATAATATTTCTAGGGAGAAAATTAGTTTTGAAAATAATTAAAGATGACTAGCTTCTAGTTGAATATAAAAGAAGTTTAGTTTCCCCAGGATGTCATCCCAAGGGCTGGACTTAGCACTTCTGAGTCTAGAAAACTGTGAAGACGAACGCTAATTACAGGACCCAAAAAAAAAAAAAAAGGCAGAGGAGATTCTTTTCAGCGTGGCTATTTATGATCTGTGAGAGATTATTATCACATCAAATCTTCTCTCCTTGTTCACTGCTGACAATTCTAATAGAATAAAGAAAGGAACAAGCTTGTCCTAGAAGTTCACAAACTCTTCGAATATAAAGCATACTCCATCCTCTGCAGCATTAATAACCAATGGGGAAGTGAAATCGAGGAATTGGGTTGGATATATTTTGGTGTGAGAGCAAGATGTTTTTGTCTAACAACTTAGAGACTGACAATGTGCTACAGAATAACTTGTAATCATTACCAATGTTTTAGAAATGCTATGAGAAAGAAAACCCAGGCATATTCTAAAGATGAGAAAAACAGCTTTGTCAGAGATGCTGAAGGCGTGATCAGATGGTGTGTGCCCTGTGATGGCAGCACCGCGCACAAGTGCTTGTGTTTCCTCCTGAGCACACACTGCAGCCCTCTCAGCCCCTTCCAGAGACATGACAAAAAGAAGCTCCTAGAAGACTGCTGATATTCCTCTTTACTCACAGATATTGGAGCGCAGCCTTCCCCCCAGCTTTAAAGGTGGAGGTCATTGTCTTGTCTGGAGTCTTCAAGACAACCTGCCACTTCGTTCTCCAAGGGGTTCTCAGTGAGACAGAGTACCCCATATGCGCACTGTCCTTCTGGATCTCTTCTGCAGTCTCAGCTGCTCTTACATCAAATGCATCTCTACCCCTTGCTCTTCTTTCATGGTGATCCTGGAAATTTAAACTTGGGTGCTGAGCGAGACTCAAGTTAATCAGCAGTTTTACCTTCTGTCTGAATGAAACAACAACAACCACAAATCAAACAAAAAAACCAAAACCCGTTGCCATCAAGTCTACTCCAACTCATAGTGACCCTACAGGACAGAGTAGAAGTGCCCCATACGGTTTCTAAGGAGCACCTGGTGGATTCGGACTGTTGACCTTTTGGTCAGCAGCCTTAGCTCTTAACCACTACGCCACCAGCGTTTCCAGAATGAAGCAAAAATCCTCCTTAAACACGTTAACTCTGATCGCACCTCCCAATTGATATGCCGTTGCTGTCCACTATTTGAATTCTATTTTAACACTAGATAGAAATCAAGCATTCCTATTATTTTCACATAGTCATTTTTATTAGATTTCTGATATTTGCCAAATTTTTTGCACAACATTCCTTATTACAATGCATCTCAGGTCTTCCGTCTAAGATCATGTTCCTCCACCTTGAAGTATATCTTAACATTCTGATGGGGGTAAAATCCGGAAATGTTTTTATCTCATTGTGGCTCTTAAAAAAAATAACGATATTGTGTCTAAAATTTTAAATTGAGACCTTTTTCTTTCTTAGCACTTTGAGGATATTTGCCATTGTCTCCTGAATTCCATTTTTGCTAATGTGAAATCTGCTGTCAGTCTTATTGCTATTCTTTTAAAGTTCGTCCTCTCTGGTTACTTTCAAGATCTCCTCTTTTCTTAATGTTCTTTGGTTTCATTAAGTTGCGACTTGGTGGGGATTTTTATTATTTTTTTAAGTTATCCTGATTTGAAAACACTTGTTAATCCCATGACTTCTTCCCAAGACACTGATGTCTTTAAATAATTTGGAGAAACTTTTAGCTATTATTTTCACTAATGTTGCTTCTTTTTCATTCTTTCAATTATTTCCTTCTGGATCTCTAATACATACTTGTTAGAATGTCTCACTCTGCTCTCTATGTCTTTTTACCTCTTTCCATACTTTCCATTTCTTTGTCCCCTGTGTACACTATGGGCAATTTCTGGACATCTATCAGTTCACAAAATTTTCTGGTCAGCTATTTGCATTTTACTATTTAACTTATCCTCTGAGTTTTTGTTAATTGTTGTATTTACTTATTTTTCAAATTTGCCCAGTCATTTTTGTATTTTTGAAGTTATTTATTCATAGATTTGATATTCTCCATTATTTTTACTACTTTAAATATATAAAACATGTTAAATTTTATTTATTTATTTATTTATTTGGATAATTCCAGTATCTGCAAGCATTGCAAATCCAATTCTCTGGCCTTTCATACTTGCTGGTTCTTAAACACCTGGTGTCTTCTTTCTCATGTGGTTTGTAACTTTTATTTTAATGCATTTTATTTTTTGATAAGCTTATGCCTGATGGAACTCTCTGTGTGAGAATTCTCAAAGGCCTGGGTTGAAGGTATATTCCTCCATGTAATTTGTTTCTGTTACTGATAGGCACTTGGGGACACCATTAGCCTTTACTATTTTAAATAAATTCTTAATTTGAGCTATAGAAACTATCCATGTAGTATCAATTTAGATCAACAACTTATGTGCCAGTAATACAGTGGTTGCTACTTTTCAGAGGAGATTCCACCCAGGGTGAGGTTTCTTGTAGTCCTTCTCTAACAGGGGATTTTTTTTTTTCTATTTAATTTCTTGTTGTTACTGTTGTTATTCAGTATGGATTATACCTCAACATAAAAAAAAAAAAAATCTTCACAACTGGACCAATAAGCAACATCATGGTAAATGGAGAAAATATTGTAGTTGTCAAGGATTTTGTTGTACTTGAATCCATAGTCAACACCCATGGAAGCAGCAGTCAAGAAATCAAATGACACATTGCATTAGGCAAATCTGCTGCAAAGACATCTTTAAAGGGTTGAAAACAAAGATATCACTTCGAGGACTAAGGTGCATTTGACCCAAGCCACATTTTCAGTCACCTCATATGCATGTGAAAGCTGGACAATGAATAAGGAAGACCAGAGAAGAATTGATGCCTTTGAACTATGGTGCTGGTGAAGAATATTGAATATACCACAGACTGCCAGAATAACAAACAAATCTGTCTTGGAAGAAGTACAGCCAGAGTGCTCCTTGGAACCGAGCTTGGCGAGATTTCATGTTGCGTACTTTGGATCAGTTCCTGGAGAAGGACACCATACTTGGTAAAGTAGAGGGTCAGGAAAAAAGAAGAAGACCCTTGATGAGATGGATCGACACAGTGGCTACAACAATGGGCTCAAATATAGCAACAATTTTGAGGATGGCACAGGACTGGGCAGTGTTTCCTTCTGTGGTACATAGGGTCACTATGAGTTGGAACCAACTCAACAGCACCTAACAGCAATGACATTGCTGTTGTGTGCTGTCCAGTCAATTTTGACTCATAGTGATCCTATAGGACAGAGCAGAACTAACCCTTAGGGTTTTCTAGGCTGCAAATCTCCAGGCCTTTCTTCTGCAGAGTTGCTGGTAGGTTAGCAGCCAAGTGTTTAACCATCACACCACCAGGACTCCCCATTTAATTTTTACTGGGAGCATAGTCTTATCAAACTCCTCCTCTGGGTGTGTTTTTGGTCTTGTCTCCTATCACCTGTGCCCAAAGTCACCAGGGTTGGCAGTTGTCATAAGGACCACTGGGGCATCAGGAGTCACTTTTTCTCTGGTTTTCTGCTTTCCCCAGGTGTGTCTCTGAGGATTTTCTCTTCTTCCTTGTGAATTCAGTGACGTGTACATAAAGATTTGCTTATTTATATTTTATCCAGCATGTTTAGTCACATTGAAATGGAAAGGCTGTTCAGAATCTCTAATCTGCAATATTACAGAAATAGAATGCCAGTCTGTGGTTCTCTTTGTTTAATCTGGACATTACAGAGCCTGAAAACCTCCTGTCATGCAGTTAGTGGGCCAGCCTCCCTGGCTGTGCGCTCCTTGGCCCTGGAATCATCCCTGTGATCTGCTAGCTGGTTTTCCAGATGGGAACCAAGACTCTCATCCAGAAACTCATCCATTCATTTCTTATTCGCCTCTGCACTCACCAGTGTGCACACAAAATGATGCCATAGCACCTGGTCTACAGGAAAACACAGACACACACCCATCATTGCCGTGTAGCTTTGTGATTGTGAAAAAGGCATGCAAGAGTGCTAGGAAAACAAAGAAAAACCACACCAAACAGCACGCTAACAAGGAACAACACTGTGCTGTCTCTTCATACCCAGGGATGAGGATAAATGGCTATAGGTCTTCTCAGTGGGGGCTTCACGCCTCACTGGTTCCATGATTAGACTTCCCCAGCCTGAGTCATCGACTCTTACACTGAGCAGGGAATGAGACCTTTACCTTGTCCCAGGGGCAAAATAGCATAGTGGTTAGGGCCACACACTCTTCAGTCAGACTGCGTTGGTTCAAATCCTAGCTCTGCGACTTACCAGTTGTGCGGAGTTAGGAAAGTTAGTCAACCACTTGGTTTCTGTATTGAATCTAAATATGCCCCCCACCTCCGCACCCCCAGATTCACTCAGCCTCCTCCGTGGTAGGAATCACAGAAGGTCCTGCATCCAAGCAGGATCCAACTCAACATATCCAGAGTCTGGCTGTCCCCATTCTATCCAGGCCCACATGAAGTGCTGTGCTCAGGGCATGGGCCCTTGGCTTCCACAGTGGGTGACTGGAGGGCTGAGAATGCAGATGTGTATGGGGGTTAACAGCCCATAGGGTGAACTTTGACCAGTGAAAAACGAGACAAAATAAAGGAGAAACAAACAACCAGCTCTGTTTATCATTGTTTGCCCATTTATGAACTTTATATATTCTTCTAGAATTATGTTTCATTTTTATTATTATCAACTTTTTAAAATGGTATTTGCCTCCATGTAACCTTTTGGTAACCTGGTGGTGCAAGGGCTAAGCACTTGCCTGCTAACCAAAAGGTTAGCGGTTCAAACCCACCTAGTAGTTCTTCAAGAGAAAGACCTGGCGATCTGCTCCCCTAAAGGTTACAGCCTAGGAAACTCTACGGAGCAGTACTACTGTGTCATATGGGTCACTGTGAGTCAGAATCAACTTGATGGCACCTAACAACAATAACAATAACCTTTTGAGACGTAAGTTTTCATTTATTATTATACCGCTAATATTAAGCCATATTGGGTTGTATCATTGCATTGGTTCATTTTGACTGCTGTGTAATACTTCTCTGCGTGCCTATACCACCGTTGATCCATCCGTTTTACTCCTGATGGTCATTTGGCTTATTTCCAGGTGTTTGCATTGTGAACAGTGCCACTGAGAACATACTAAAGCGCATCTCCTGT
The DNA here is from genome assembly GCF_024166365.1 of Elephas maximus indicus. Classification (NCBI taxonomy): domain Eukaryota; kingdom Metazoa; phylum Chordata; class Mammalia; order Proboscidea; family Elephantidae; genus Elephas; species Elephas maximus. The sequence continues at coordinate 80,763,819 of NC_064834.1, read as the reverse complement.
GGTTCACGTGCAGGAATTCCTCTCAGGGACTTACCTGCGGCGGAATGTCTGCGGAATAGCACTTACGAGTGTCCAATATTAGGAGACGTTAGGGGATGAAGTTACACTGTTTCCCAAAGTGATTGCACTAATTAATACCCAACCAGCAAAGGATAAGACATCTGTGGAGCCACCTTCTCTCCCACACCTGGCATTGCATTTTCCTGGTTTCACATGTTTATCAGCCAGGGAGACCATCCCATCCAGCAGTGGGGATGGGGCAGGGGACAGAGACATTCCTGAAGGGACACACCCTCTCTCCCTCACCTTGGAGACCAGACAATCCCAGTGACCTCCGTGGTGAACCTGAAGACACGGCAAACAAAGCAAACAAACAAGCAAAACGATTTCTGACGTGGCCCCGAGCCCTCTGTGAAATGGATATCTGCATAGGATTTTTGGACTAAGCCCTGTGTAAGGGTGAACATGCAAAAAAGAGCAAAATAGCACACGTCCTCAGGGGAATCCCAATCTAGTTCAAATTCTCCCTGCGTGTTTAAGCACTGCAGTCGTTCACAGGATTTGAAAAAACAAAAACATGCAGGCACCTGCTGCATGATCTGGAACTGATGTGGAAGCAGTGCAGATTCTAGCTCTGCCGTTCTGACACCCTGAGTGAACCTCAAAGCTAATCCCAGCCTCAGTTTCCCCTCTCTAAAGTGGTGGAATCTGCTCTTGCTGCATTCTGGGGCTGCTAAGAGGGCCTGAAAAGGTCAGGATAACAAAGTGCTTGTCACATGTAGCTCTAGAGTCCAACACGAGTTGTTTCTCTGATGTCAGATTAAGCAAGGTGGTTTGCAGGACACGGTTTACCAACGGTTTACACAGAGCTTTATAAACATGTGTCTGGATAAATGGAACGCACACAGTGAAGTGGAGTTGCTGCAGCCTTGCTCCGGAAGAGTTCCCCCAGCACCTGTGCATTCAGAGGTAAGCGGATGCCCCTCGGGCATGAGTGGTCCCCAGAACAGCTGTTCATCTCCTCCCTGCCTTGCCCAATCGTCTGACACAGGGAGAGGGTACCATGATGTCTGCAAGGCCAGCACAGGGCTCAGCCCCTCCTTCCTGAAGCAAAAATCTGCTTTCTCCCCTCCTGGCCAGCAGTACAAAACATACTCATAATAGCCATAAATATTGACTTAATTTTGCTTTATTCATTTATCACAAGAACTGTTGATTTAGCATGTTGTGGTGTGAGTCTGCGTGTGGTTTGTTTCCAGCACACATAAACCACTCCATATTTTAACACCTGGGGGTCAACATATAGGTAATTTAACATCATAACTAAATAACATATTGATTAATGCAAAGAAAACCACCTTTCTCAGAACAGTTTCTTATTTTATCTTGTATGGGTGGAACTGCCCATTAGACCCCAGCCAGTGGGTCCAGCAGGAACCACTGGGGAGGAGTATTGACAAATGGACCTTTTACCATGAATTTCCCACCACCAGCCTCAGGAATTCAAGAGGAATGATGGACACCCAGAATCCCTTTAGAAGTCCTCCGGGTCCACAAAGTGCTGAAAACTGGCCTCTTGGGTGAGAAAATAGGTCTATTGTCTTTATCTCTTTGTCCTCAAAACCAGCACCAAATTGATGTGATGAAATGGAGCACCGTTTCAAGAACTGAAATGAGAGCTCTGAGAAAATGCTATCTGCTGTTTCTGGGGTGTCATAAATAAACCAAAATTCACATTCTCCACTGCTTCTCAGGCAGACATGCATGCGAAGAAGAGGACTTTACCATATACCGCAGAGCATGTGGCTTCAAAGAACTCAAGTTTCTTCTCACAGTTCCGGGGAGCATGGGCAGGGCCGTGCTCTCTGTTGGCTCCAGGGGACGATACTCCTTGTCTCTTTCAGCTTCTGGTTTGTAGGAGCACCGTCACCCTCTGTCTTCCCTGGGTGTGACTCTGTTTCCCTGTCTTTCTCAGCTTTTACTAGACACTACTCAGAAGGGATTAGGGCCCACACTTCTCTCGCGTGACCTTGTTTAACTTAACTGATAACAAGAGACCCATACAAAAACCTGTTGCCATCAAGTCAATTCCAACTCATAGCGACCCTATAGGACAGAGCAGAACTACCCCCATAGGGTTTCCAAGGCTGTAAATCTCTAAGGGAGAAGATTGCCACATCCTTCTCCTGTGGAGAGATTGGTGGGTTCAAACCGTTGACCTTTTGGTTAGCAGCTGAGCTCTTAACCAATGTGCCACAAAGGCTCCTTGATAACAAGAGAATCACCCTATTTCCACATAAGGTCACATTCACAGGTACAGCGTTAGCACTTCAGCTTATTTTGGGGGGAGCAGAAAGGGGGAGAACAATGTAACCCATTCAGTCCCCCGGATTGCTCTAGATCCCTAATGAGGTCCCACCTAGCAGCTACTGGGGATGGAAGAAATCTGGACATTCCAGAAGAGAGGCTCCAGGTTCACTGAACATCAGAGGTGTGTCCTTCTCCTAGGCAGGTGCTCCAGGACGGCTTAGCTTTGAGGACTCCTGAGACAGGTCCACACTTGCTGTTCTACTCAAACACGTGGAATTTACTGAAAACACATGCAACTCGATGTGCTGCCTCCAAACTGGACTGCAAGGCCAGGTTATACTTTTGCACAAAGCCACGATGCAAGCGGCTACGGGGGGCTGGGCTGGCTGCAGAGGGAGCTTGGAAGCAGCACCCACTCCTATAAATCTCTGGGACTCAAACAGCTCAACAGGTAGGCTGTGTATTCCCACAAATGCTCTGACAGGACACCTCCAGCAGCTGCCTGAGTCTAACGAGTGGAAATCAGAATGCTTGCTTTCCTTTATCTCTTCCCCCACAGAGCCCTTAAGAAGAAGAAGAGAGGGCTTTGTATTCTAAATACTGAGCAGCTGCCTCAAGCAGGGCCCAGGGAGATGCAGATCTGAAACCTGAGAGGTAGTGGTATCTCTTTCCCCACAGAGGGGCCCTGCAGACCCCTCCAGGGATGTGTGGGATGCAGGAGCAGCTTGCTGTTGAAAGGGGGAAAAGGACACCTCCCATACCCCACCTGCACACACAAACACTTGCGGGCTGCTCTGATCTGCTAGACCCAGGAGCTTTGGTGATGCTGGAAGATTCCAGGAGGGACTGCTGCAGGCAGGTAGGAACCAGAGGCTTCCGAACCCTGAGTCAATTCATCAAGTCCTTTCAGCCTCAGTGATTTCAGGTCACCGAAGCTTGTCCTAAACAGGAGAGGCTGCAAGGTTATAATTCTCTCGGGGATATAAATTCCCAAGAGGGGAGCTCTCTGCTGTGTGTGGAATAGAGGAGAAATAGAGATGGCCCCCAGAGGCCAGGGGACAGTGGAACAAATGGATTCCTTTGGTGGAGCACAAGGTGGCTTTGCCCATTTAGAACCAAGCTTGCGTACCTGAGGAGTGGGGAGAGCAATGGGCCTCAGGCTTGGCTGAACCTGGAACCCCCTGGGGAGTGTTAAATCTCCCTCAGGACATACCCCAAACCAGCGACATCGGAAACCAGGCGTCAGCATCTTGTAAAGTCCCCCAGGTGAGAAACACTGGGTTAGGCTGGAGTTGCTGCTCGAAGCAGTCTGTCAACCAGGTGAGTGGGTGCATGAAAGAGGTGTCTCAAGGCGAAGACTCCCAGGGACCAAGGAAGAAGCAGAAGCTAAACAGTCTCACCGAGGGAAGCACCTCTGGGAAAGCTTCACCTCTGGGTACAGACCTGCCTGGCAGCACACAGGTGTTCTAACAGAAGTCCAGAGGTTGGCCGAGAATGGAGTTCCTAGGTGGCACAAACAGGTAACTGAAAGGCTCAACTACTGAAAGGCTGGAGGCTCAAACCCACCCAGAGAAGCCTGGGAAGAAGGAGCTGGCGATCTATTGCCAAACGATCACAGCCTTGGAAACCCTGTGGAGCAGTTCTGCTCTGCAGAAGTGGGGTCACCAGGTTTGGAGGTTGACCTGAAGGCAAACAGGTGTGGGTCTTTTTTTTTTTTTTTTTTTTGAGTCCAAGAACGGCATTGGGCGATCCCCAGAGTCAGCCAGACTTTGAGTAAAGGGCACAGTCCTCCTGGTGGCCAGGTCTGCCCAAGACTCAGACTCCAGTGCAAGGACTTGGGGTATGCTATGGATTGAACTGTGTCCCCCTAAAGTTACACTGGAGTCCTAACCCCTGTACTTGTGCCTGTGACCCTGCCTGGAAACAGGGGTTTTCTTCTGTTATGTTAGTGAGGTCATACAGGAGCAGGGTGGGTCCTAACCCAAAGGACTAATGTCCTTGTAAGAAGAGACTGCACAGAGACAGAGAGACAGATGGGGAAACAACACCATGTGACAAGGAAGTGACGCTGTAACTGCGGGCCGAGGAACACCCGGGTCTACCAGAAGCTGGGGAGACAAGAAGGGCCCTTCCCCTAGAGGCCTCAGAGAGGCACAGCCCCCAGGACTGTGAGGGAATACATGTCTGTTGGTATAAGCCACCCCCTGTATGGCAGTTTGTTACATCAGCTCCTGGAGACTAATAAAATGTCCTCACAACAGCGTCCTCTGGCTTATTAATTATTCCTCATCCTTTCATCTCCATGTCCTCACCTTAGAGCCTAAGAAAGGGCCGAATGCTTGAGCTACGCTTCATTGATTGACATTTCTACAGGGTCAAATCTGCTCTTTAGCACCACCACTATGGGTGTAAATTTTGCTATTCCATTTGTAATTCACAGCTTATCTGTATCTCTTGTTCTCTTTTCCTTTCAAATCAGTAGTTTTTGTCGTTAGTTGCCTTCAAAGTGATTCCGACTCATGGTGACCCCAAGTGACAGAGTGGAAATGCCCAGTAGTGTTTTCTGGGCTGTAATCTTCACAGGGGCAGATCTCCAGGCCTTTCTCCCACAGAGCCACTGGGTGGGTTCAAACCACCAACCTTTCCATTAGCAGCAGAGCGCTTAGCCATTGCACCAGTGGGCCTCCTTTCAAATCAGTAGCAGTCTCTTTTTTTTAGTTCTATTTTTGTTTCAAAGATCCCCCTTCTTTTTGCATCTAATGGAAGATGCCGTTTCCTGCTATTGTCTTTTGGTGCAGGTACTTCATGATTTTAAGAGGTCTGTTTAAGTTTGCAGGACACTGTTCCCTTTCTTGGGCTAAGGGTTTTTTTTTTTTTTTTTCTGGTGACTGGATTTATGTATCTTGTACTGTTTTTGTTTGCTTGCGAGTTTTAGTCTTTTTCAAATATGGAGCCGTTAGGCTAAGTATTAGCCAAGAGAGGATGAAGGAGCCCATCTTACCTTCATTCTCTGTTCATTTGCTCGCTGAATGAATGTGCTCTTTCAGATTACATCTGGATATTCACAAATCCCAGCCCAATGCCTAACCTCTAACTCAACACACATTCGTCTAGGGTAGCTTACAGAGCGAAAAAATCATCCACTCCCGTTCCATGCTGCGGACTGGGTTTCTGTCTGTATAGAGTTGATTTTATAAGACTGTCTCTGATATGCTATGGAAACGATCTTATCTCTTTTGAATTTGCTCACTTTAATTTGGGAACTTTACATGCCAGAATGCAAAGCTCTCCCCCAATCCAACATCCCTTACTTTTTTTCTGATTATTGCAAACTGTTACAAAATCAAGAGAAATATGGAGAAAATTAGAGGGGTGACGGGGAAATAAAAACTCAGGGGATGACTCCAAAGATGGATGTGAAGGGTCCCCACCAAATGTCCTCATTGGTGCAGACCTGGGCTTCCTGGATCGGAAGACTGACAGAGGCAAAGAGAAGTTTTAAGGTCCCTTTAATCATGTAGTTATGAAGACACATTCTGTATTCTGGCAATACGGCAGTCACAGCTTTCAGTATTTTTATTACCATTTTTTCTGACTTGGTCAAAACTGAGAGCCATATACAATTTAAAACCAGCTGGCAGCTTTATTTTCAAAGTGAGTTTTAGGTGAACATGTTATTAGTGGCCAGAATGGTTGCTTTTGTGAGCATCTGAATGGCACTGAGTGTTCAGCAAAGCCTGGTTTAGGAAAACACACTGGTGGTTGGTGTCTCATGAAATGAAGTGCTGCACTTTAAGGCGCATGAAGATCGGTGAGATATTTGACTCCTCCCACAGGCAAGGGCAGGGATTGAGATGGGGGAACACATTACTGAGTAAATGGGTGACCTACAGGGCTGCATGTGCCCCACCCAGGGAGAAGAAGAAGGGGTGCTGCCGCTCAGTAGATCTATGGCTGTGCCCAAGATGGGTGTGCAGCATCGGTTTTGCCTTTCACAGTGGATACCAGAGAACCATTGGACGTGGTGTCTCACAAGTCATGGTAGTGAACCACATGCCAACCAGCAGGTGGCAGGATGCCAGGGAGGTTCAGAAACTTAGCAGCCCAGAGGTGAGGGCACTGGGCCCTGAGGAAGGGTCTCTGTCCCATAGAGTGGTGTGCCTGGAGGCAGAAGCCAAGCTAAGTCTCTGACCAGGTTGGGACTATGTCAGAAACAGGGGGTAAAGCAGAGGGGTGTGGGGACACAGACTGAGAGGAATTCTAGCTGCAGAAGAAAGGGTGATGAGTGGAAATCTACTAGCTCATTAAACCAGTCCCTGTCACTGTTGAGTCCACTCTGACTCATGGTGACCCCATGTGTCTAGAGTAGAACTGTGTTCCATAGGGCTTTCATGGCTATGGCCTTTCAGAAGCAGATCACCAGGCCTTTCTTCCAAGGTGCCTCTGGGTGACTCAAACTACCAGCCTTTCCATTAGTAGTCCAATGCTTAACCATCTGTGCTACTCAGGGACTCCTACTAGCTTAGTAGGTAGCATGTATTAAAGACAGCAAGCTCAAATAATTGAGAGAATGGTCTCAGACACAGTTTGATTGAAACTCCAGGGAACTGTACAGAAATCTTACTGCAATCTTTCTGTGAATACAATAATTGCACTCTGATTTTAGTAACTCATAATTTGGCCACAGATGTTTTTTAAGGTGACAAGAGGAGGCAAATGATTAAGGCTATTGTAAAAGTCATGTTCAATTTCCAGCTTTTGCCTAGGTCTAAAATATGGCCTTTAAAACATTTCTTAAGTATCCAAAATCAGCTTACTTAACCAAATCTTTGGGGGGGGGGGGAAACTATTGGAAGTTAATGACAGAGTAGCTTGGTAAACTAGCTCTCATAGTTAACGATTGCAAACTCTAGACTGGATAACTATTTTTAAATATCACTCTTTGAAGGGACTGGAGAGAGACCATAAGGAAGTAGAACCTGGAGGGGAACCTATACTTGAAAACTACAATAGGTGAGATTTGCAAGTTTGTAGCCTTTTGACTGAGGGCACCTCACACTTTTCACCAGTTAGGGTGACAGAATATCATCTCAAGCCAGTAAGGCAGCAACTGGGGAGAAACTGTGGAGCTGTCAGAGTAGCCAGAAAGTTGGTGGGGAAATCTTGGCAAGGAGGGAGCCACAGATAGACACGAGCTCCCAAACTGTGTATAATTTCTAGCAAATCACTGACTTACCACTAAACTAAGTGTGCATGAGAAGGGGATGCAGAATGGAAAAACAAACAGGATTGAACATTAGAAAATGTGAGTTGAGATTTCATCTGGTTACCATCACAGAGGAAACAGAGATTGTGGTTTGATTCCAGGCAAAGAGTAATTGCTGTCTTCTAAAACAAAAATTACTCTTAGAGTAACATAAAAAAGCCCATGGTCTCTACAACCTATCATTCATAGTACTCAGTACACATCATAATAATACCATAACAAAAGGGAAATGTGACCCTTACTAAAGAAAGAAAAGTGGTCAATATAAAATAACCTTGAGAAGACCCAGATGTTTCAATTAGCAGATGATGGCTTTAAAGCATCTATTATGCTCACGGACTCAAAAGAAAATATACACACAATGCATAAACAGATAGAGACTCTCAGCAGAGGAATAGACAATATAAAAAAGAAACATGGAAATTTAAGAGCTGAAAAAGCACAAAAACTTAAATGAAAAATTCACAAGAAAGGCTTAACAACAAATTGGAGATAGGCAAAATGGGGGTGGGGAGTCAGCCAACTTGAAGATAGATCAATAGAAATGATCCAGTCTGAAAAACAAAGAGAAAGAAAACAGATGATTTTATTTTTTTAAAGAGTCTCAAAAAATCATGTGAAAATATCAGGCAGAGTAGCATATATATTACCAGAGTTCCAGAAGGAGAAAAGAGAGATAATGGGGCAAAAAATATTTGAAGAAATAATTGTCACAAACTCTAAAAGCTGGTGAAGAACAATGATTTACTGATCCATGAATATCAATAAATCCTAAGCAGGGTAAATACAAAGAAAACTATGCAGACGCAGGCACATCATGGTCAAACCGCTACACTCCAAAGATAAACAGAAAATCTTGAAAACAGCCAGAGGAAAGCAACACATCACATAAAAAGAAAACGTTGTTCAGATTAAGGTGGATTTCTCATCAGAAATAATAAAGAAGATTGGAGAAGACAGCCATCAGAAGACAATGGAATGACACCTTTAAGGCCCTAAAAGGAAAAAATGAAAATGTCAAAGCAGAATTCTATATCCAGTAAAGTGATCCTTGAAAAAAAAAACAGTGAAATAAAGACATTTAAGGCACATGAACATATATATATGACAACAAGAGCACAAAGGACAGTAAGCAGGTAAATGTAACTACAATGTTGCAAGTTTCTTGTATTTTCCATGAAGCAGTAAAATTTTAACCACTGTGATGAGATAGAGATGCATGTTATAATCTATAGAGGAACCATGGAACAATAACACACAGATATATAGCTAATAAGTCAATAGAGGAATTGAAATGGAATACTAAAGAAATACTAAATTAACTCATAAGAAGGCAGGGAAAGAGGAATAGTGGAACAAAAAAAATAGATGAGACAAAGGAAATTGGTATATGTAAATCTAATCATAACAATAATTACATTAACTATGAATAAGCTAAACACTTCAAATAAAAGGCAGAGATCATCATATTGGATTAAAAAGAAAAAAAAAATGAAAGAATAGAAAAAGCAAGACCCAACCATATGCTCTTAGCAAAATGCATGTTTTAAAAACAAAGAATTAGGATAAAAGCAAATGATAGAAATATATACTCTAGGAAAGCACTAATCACAAGGAAGCAGGAGTGGCTTTAAAAATATCATATAAAATAGATTTCAGAACAAGAAGTATAACTAAAGACAAAGAATATTTCAAAATAACAAAAGGATTAATATGTCGGGAAGACCTAACAATTATAAATGTACGTGTGCCTACTTACTGTTGTAGTTGTTGTTAGTTGCCATTGAATCAGCTCCAACTCATGGTGACCCCATGCACAACAGAAAGAAACATCGCCGGGTTCTACACAATCTTCATGATCATTGGTATGCTTGAGTCCATTGTTTCAGCCACTGGATTTTGAATACCTTCCAGTCTAGGGGGCTTATCTTTCAACGCTGTATCGGACAATATTCTGTTGTGATCCATAAGGTTTTCATTGACAAATTTTTGGAAGAAGGTCACCAGGTCTTTCTTCCTAGTCTTTCTTAGTCTGGAAGCTCCACTGGAACCTGTCCACCATGGGTGGCCCTGCTGGTATTTAAAATACCATTGGCATAGCATCCAGCATTATAGCTACACTCAAGCCACTGACAGACGTTGGGGGTGGGGGGGGGGAGGCATTGCCTAATAATACAGTTTCAAAATCTGACAGAGCTACACAGAGAAAAAATAAATCACAAAATGATGTTGCTGCTGTTGTTGTCGTTAGGTGCCATCGAGTCAGTTCTGACTCATAGAGACCCTATGCACAACAGAATGAAACACTGCCCGGTCCTGTGCCATCCTTAAAATCGTTGTTATGCTTGAGCTCATTGTTGCAGCCACCGTGTCAATCCACCTCATTGAGGGTCTTCCTCTTTTCTGCTGACCCTTTACTTTGCCAAGCATGATGTCCCTCTCCAGGGACTGATTCCTCCTGACAACATGTCCAAAGTATGTAAGACGGAGTCTTGTCATCCTTGCTTCTAAGGAGCATTCTGGCTGTACTTCTTCCAAGACAGATTTGTTCTTTCTTTTGGCAACCCATGATATATTCAATATTCTTCACCAACACCACAATTCAAAGGCGTCAATTCTTCTTGGTCCTCATATTCATTGTCCACCTTTCACATGGATATGATGCGATTGAAAATACCATGGCTTGGTTCAGGTGCACCTTAGTCCTCAAGGTAACATCTTTGCTCTTCAACACTTCGAAGAGGTCCTTTGCAGCAGATTTACCCAATGCAATTAGTCTTTTGATTTCTTTCTTTTTTTTTTTTATTTTTATTGTGCTTTAAGTGAAAGTTCACAAATCGAATCAGTCTCTCACACAAAAACTTACATACACCATGCTACATACTCCCAATTGCTCTCCCACTAATGAGACAGCCCACTCTCTCCCTCCACTCACTCTTTTCGTGTCAATTTCACCAGCTTTTAACCCCCTCTACCCTCTCATCTCTCCTCCAGGGAGGAGATGCCAATATTGTCTCAAGTGTCCACCTGATCCAACAAGCTCACTCCTCAGCAGCACCCCTCTCCAACCCACCGTCCACTCCAATCCCTGTCTGAAGGGTTGGCTTTGGGAATGGTTCCTGTCCTGGGCCAACACAAGGTCTGGGGGCCATGACCACAGGGGTCCTTCTAGTCTCAGTCAGACCATTAAGTCTGGTCTTTTTATGAGAATTTGGAGTCTGCATCCCACTGTTCTCATGTTCCCTCAGGGGTTCTCTGTTGTGTTCCCTGTCAGGGCAGTCATCTGTTATAGCTGGGCACCATCTAGTTCTTCTGGTCTCAGGCTGAGGTAGTCTCTGGTTTATGTGGCCCTTTCTGTCTCTTGGGCTCATAATTACCTTGTACCCTTGGTGTTCTTCATTCTCCTTTGATCCAAGTGGATTGACCAATTGATGCATCTTAGATGGCCGCTTGCTAGCATTTAAGACTCCAGACTCCACTCTCCTAAGTAGAATGTAGAATGTTTTCTCAATAGATTTTATTATGTCAATTGATTTTGATGTCCACCTAAACCATGGTCCCCAAACCCCCACCCCTGCTATGCTGGCCTTCGAAGCATTCAGTTTATTCAGGAAACTCCTTTGCTTTGGTTTAGTCCAGTTGTGCTGACCTCACCTGTATTGTGTGTTGTCTGTCCTGTCACCTAAAGTAGTTCTTATTTACTATCTAATTAGTGAATACGCCTCTACTGCCCTCCCTCCCTCCCCCCCTCTTAAGTGACAAAGAATATTTTCTTTGTTTAAACTATTCCTCGAGTTCTGATAATAGTGGTCTTATACAGTATTTGTCCTTTTGCAACTGACTAATTTCACTCAGCATAATACTTTCCAGATTCCTCCATGTTATGAAATGTTTCACAGATTCATCACTGTTCTTTATTGATGCGTAATATTCCATTGTGTGAATATACCATAATTTATTTACCCATTCATCCATTGATGGGCACCTTGGTTGCTTCCATCTTTTTGCTATTGTAAACAGAGCTGCAATAAACATGGGTGTGCATATATCTGTTCATGCAAAGGCTCTTATTTCTGTAGGATATATTCCAAGGAGTGGGGTGGCTGGATCAAGTGGTAGTTCTATTTCTAGCTTTTTAAGGAAGCGCCAAATAGATTTCCAAAGTGGTTGAACCATCTGACATTCCCACCAGCAGTGTAGAAGTGTTCCAATCTCTCCACAGCCTCTCCAACATTTATTCTTTTGTGTTTTTTGGATTAATGCCAGCCTTGTTGCTGTGAGATGAAATCTCATTGTAGTTTTGATTTGCATTTCTCTAGTGGCTAATGACTCTGAACATTTCCTCATGTATCTGTTAACTACCTGAATCTCTTCTTTAGTGAAGTGTCTATTCATATCTTTTGCCCATTTTTTAATTGGGTTATTTGTCTTTTTACAGTTGAGTTTTTACAGTATCATGTAGGTTTTAGAGATCAGGCGCTGATCAGAAATGTCATAGCTAAATACTTTTTCCCAGTCTGTAGGTAATCTTTCTACTCTTTTGGTGAAGTCTTTGGATGAGCATAGGTGTTTGATTTTTAGGAGCTCCCAGTTATCTAGTTTTCCTTCTGCATTGTTAGTAATGTTTTGTATATTGTTTTTGCTATGTATTAGGGCTCCTAACGTTGTCCCTATTTTTTCTTCCATGATCTTAATCATTTTAGATTTTATATTTAGGTCTTTGATCCATTTTAAGCTTGTTTTTGTGCATGGAGTGAGGTATGGATCTTGTTTCTTTTTTTTTGCAGATGGATATCCAGTTATGCCAGCACCATTTGTTAAAGACTGTCTTTTCCCCATTTAACTGTCTTGAGGCTTTTGTCAAATATCAACTGCTCATATGTGGATGGATTTATGTCTGGATTCTCCATTCTGTTCCATTGGTTTATGTGTCTGTCGTTGTACCAGTACCAGGCTGTTTTGACTACTGTGGCAGTATAATAAGTTCTCAAATCAGATAGAGTAAGGCCTCCCACTTTGTTTTTCTTTCTGGTAGTGCTTTACTTATCCATATGAAGTTGGTGATGTGTTTCTCTATCTCATTAAAGAATGTTGTTGGAATTTGGATTGGAATTGCATTAAATGTATAGTTCACTTTTGGTAGAATAGATATTTTTATAATGTTAAGTCTTCCTATCCATGAGCAAGGTATGTTTTTCCACATATGTAGGTCTCTTTTGGTTTCTTGCTGAAGTGTTTTTTAGTTTTCTTTGTATAAGTCTTTTACATGTCTGGTAAGATTTATTCCTAAGTATTTTTTTTTTTCTTTTCTTGGGGGCTACTGTAAATGGTATTGATTTGGTGATTTCCTCTTGGATGTTCTTTTTGTTGGTGTAGAGGAAGCCAACTGATTTTTCTATGTTTATCTTGTATCCCGATACTCTGTTGAACTCTTCTATTAGTTGCAGTAGTTTTCTTGAGGATTCCTTAGAGTTTTCAGTGTATAAGATCATGTCATCCGCAAATAGAGATAATTTTACTTCTTCGTTACCAATCTGGATGCCCTTTATTTCTTTATCTACCCTAATTGCTCTTCCTTGGACCTCCAGCACAATGTTGAATAAGAGTGGTGATAAAGGGCATCCTTGTCTGGTTCCCCGGTCTCAAGGGAAATCCTTTCAGGCTCTCTCCATACAGGATGATGTAGGCTATTGACTTTGTATAAATGCCCTTTACTGTGTTGAGGAATTTTCCTTCTATTCGTATTGTGCTGAGACATTTTATCATAAATGGGTGTTGAACTTTGTCAAATGCCGTTTCTGCATCAATTGATAAAATCATGTGATTCTTGTGTTTTGTTTTATTTATATGATGGATTTTATTAATTGTTTTTCTAATGTTGAACCATTCCTGCATACCTGGTATGAACCCAGTTGGCCATGGTGAATTATTTTTTTTGATATATTCTTGAATTCTACTGGCTAGAATTTTGTTGAGGATTTTTGCATCTAAGTTCATGAGGGATATAGATCTGTAATTTTCTTTTTTAGTGGTATCTTCACCTGGTTTTGGTATCAGGGATATGGCGGCTTCATAGAATGAGTTTGGTAGTATTCCATCCTTTTCTATGCTCTGAAATACCTTTAGTAGTAGTGGTGTTAGCTCTTCTCTGAAAGTTTGGTAAAACTCTTCAGTTAAGCTGTCCGGGCCAGGGTTTTTTTTTGTTGGGAATTTTTTTGATTACCCTTTTCAATCTCTTCTTTTGTTATGGGTCTGTTTAGTTGTTCTACCTCTGTGTTAGTTTAGGTAGATAGTGTGTTTCTAGGAATTCATCCATTTCTACTAGGTTTTCAAATTTGTTAGAGTACAATTTTTTATAGTAATCTGATATGATTCTTTTAATTTCAGTTGGGTCTGTTGTAATATCACCCATCTCATGTCTTATTCAGGCAATTTGCTTTCTCTCCTGTTTTTCTTTTGTCAGTTTGGCCAGTGGTTTATCAATTTTGCTGATTTTTTCAAAGAATCAGCTTTTGATCTTGTTAATTCTTTCACTTGTTTTTCTCTTTTCTATTTCCTTTAGTTCAGCTCTAATTTTTATTATTTGTTTTCTCTTGGAGCCTAATTTTTTTTTTTTTTCCTGCCGTCTTTCTATTTGTTAAAGTTGTAGGGGTAGTTCTTTGATTTTGGCCCTTTCTTCTTTTTGGTGTGTACATTTATTGATATAAATTAACCTGTGTGCACTGCTTTTGCCATGTCTCAGAGGTTCTGATAGGAAGTGTTTCCATTCTCATTGGATTCTCTGAATTTCTTTATTCCATTCTTAATGTCTTCTATAATCCAGCCTTTTTTGAGCAGGGTATCGTTCTGTTTCCAAGTGTTTGATTTCTTTTCCCATTATTGATTTCAACTTCTATGGCCTTATCATTTGAGAAGATGCTTCGTAACATTTCAATGTTTTGGATTCTGCTAAGGCTTGCTTTATGACCTAATATGTGGTCTATTCTAGAGAATGTTCCATGTGCACTAGAAAAGAAAGTATAGTTGGTTGCTCTTGGGTGGAGTGGTCTGTATATGTCTACGAGGTCAAGTTGGTTGTGGCATTTAGATCTTCTGTGTCTTTATCGAGCTTCTTTCTGGATTTCCCCTCCTTCACCGAAAGTGGTGTGTTGAAGTCTCCTGCTATTATTGTGGAGCTGTCTATCTTCCTTTTCAAAGCTGGTAGGGTTTGTTTATGTATCTTGCAGCCCTGTCATTGGGTGCATACATATTTAATATGGTTATATCTTCTTGGTGTATTGTCCCTTTAATCATTATATAGTGTCCTTCCTTATCCTTTTTGATGGATTTAACTTTAAAAGTCTATTTTGTCAGAAATTAATATTACCACTCCTGCTCTTTTTTTGATTGTTGCTTGCTTGATATATATTTTTTCCATCCTTTGAGTTTTAGTTTGTTTGTGTCTCTAAGTCTAAGGTGTGTCTTGTAGGCAGCCTATAGATGGATCTTGTTTTTTAATCCATTCTGCCACTCTGTCTCTTTGTTGGTGCGTTTAGTCCATGTACATTCAGCGTAATTATGGATAGGTATGAATTTAGTGCTATCATTTTGATGTCTTTTTTTGTGTGCTGACAGCTTCTTTTTCCCACTGACTTTTATGTGCTGAGTAGATTATCTTTATATACTGTCCTTTCCTCATATTTGTTGTTGTTGATTTTATTTCTGCTGAGTCTATTTTTTCTTGTATTTTATTTTGATGAGTAGGATAGTTTGTCTCCTTTGTGGTTACCTTATTATTTACCCATATTTTCCTAAATTTAAACCTAACTTTTGTTTCTTTGTATCGCCTTACCTTCCTCTCCGTATGGAAGATATATGACTACATTTCTTAGTCGGTCTTTATTGTTTTAATCTTGTCTTCTTTCACATAATAACATTACTGTTACCCTCTTTTGAGCATTTTTTTTTTTAATCTTGCTTTGTTTTTTTGATTTCACTGTCTGGGTTGACTTCTGGTTGCTCTGCCCAGTGTTCTAGTCCTGGGTTGATACCTGATATTATTGATTTTCTAACCAAAGAACTCCCTTCAGTATTTCTTGTAGTTTGGTTTGGTTTTTACAAATTCCCTAAATTTCTGTTTATCTGAAAATGTCATAATTTCACCTTCATATTTAAGAGACAGTCTTGCTGGATATATGATTTTTAGCAGGAAATTTTTTTCCTTCAATTTTTTTTTTTTTTTTTTTTTTTTTTTTTTATAATAACTTTTATTAAGCTTCAAGTGAACGTTTACAAATCCAATCAGTCTGTCACATATAAGTTTACATACATCTCACTCCCTACTCCCACTTACTCTCCCCGTCTTGAGTCAGCCCTTTCAGTCTCTCCTTTCTTGACAATTTTGCCGGCTTCCCTCTCTCTCTATCCTCCCATCCCCCCTACAGACAAGAGTTGCCAACACAATCTCAAGTGTACACCTGATATAATTAGCTCACTCTTCATCAGCGTCTCTCTCCCACCCGCTGACCTGTCCCTTTCATGTCTGATGAGTTGTCTTCAGGGATGGTTCCTGTCCTGTGTCAACAGAAGGTCTGGAGAGCATGGCCGCCGGGATTCCTCCAGTCTCAGTCAGACCATTAAGTTTGGTCTTCTTATGAGAATTTGGGGTCTGCATCCCACTGCTCTCCTGCTCCCTCAGGGGTCCTCTGCTGAGCTCCCTGTCAGGGCAGTCATCGATTGTGGCCGGGCACCAACTAGTTCTTCTGGTCTCAGGATGATGTAGGTCTCTTGTTCATGTGGCCCTTTCTGTCTCTTGGGCTCTTAGTTGTCATGTGGGCTTGGTGTTCTTCATTTTCCTTTGCTCCAGGTGGGTTGAGACCAATTGCTGCATCTTAGATGGCTGCTTGTTAGCATTTAAGACCCCAGACGCCACATTTCAAGGTGGGATGCAGAATGATTTCATAATAGAATTATTTTGCCAATTGACTTAGAAGTCCCCGCAAACCATGTTCCCCAGACCCCCGCGCTTGCTCCGCTGAGCTTTGAAGCATTCATTTTATCCCGGAAACTTCTTTGCTTTTGGTCCAGTCCAATTGAGCTGACCTTCCATGTATTGAGTGTTGTCTTTCCCTTCACCTAAAGCAGTTCTTATCTACTGATTAATCAATAGAAAAACCCTCTCCCACCCTCCCTCCCTCCCCCCCTCGTAACCACAAAAGTATGTGTTCTTCTCAGGTTTACTATTTCTCAAGATCTTATAATAGTGGTCTTATACAGTATTTGTCCTTTTGCCTCTGACTCATTTCGCTCAGCATAATGCCTTCCAGGTTCCTCCATGTTATGAAATGTTTCAGAGATTCGTCACTGTTCTTTATCGATGCGTAGTATTCCATTGTGTGAATATACCACAATTTATTTACCCATTCATCCGTTGATGGACACCTTGGTTGCTTCCAACTTTTTGCTATTGTAAACAGAGCTGCAATAAACATGGGTGTGCATATCTCTGTTTGTATGAAGGCTCTTGTATCTCTAGGGTATATTCCGAGGAGTGGGATTTCTGGGTTGTATGGTAGTTCTATTTCTAACTGTTTAAGATAACGCCAGATAGATTTCCAAAGTGGTTGTACCATTTTACATTCCCACCAGCAGTGTATGAGAGTTCCAATCTCTCCGCAGCCTCTCCAACATTTATTATTTTGTGTTTTTTGGATTAATGCCAGCCTTGCTGGTGTGAGATGGAATCTCATCGTAGTTTTAATTTGCATTTCTCTAATGGCTAATGATCGAGAGCATTTTCTCATGTATCTGTTGGCTGCCTGAATATCTTCTTTAGAGAAATGTGTGTTCATATCCTTTTCCCACTTCTTGATTGGGTTGTTTGTCTTTTTGTGGTTGAGTTTTGACAGAATCATGTAGATTTTAGAGATCAGGCGCTGGTCGGAGATGTCATAGCTGAAAATTCTTTCCCAATCTGTAGGTGGTCTTTTTACTCTTTTGGTGAAGTCTTTAGATGAGCATAGGTGTTTGATTTTTAGGAGCTCCCAGTTATCGGGTTTCTCTTCATCATTTTTGGTAATGTTTTGTATTCTGTTTATACCTTGTATTAGGGCTCCTAGGGTTGTCCCAATTTTTTCTTCCATGATCTTTATCGTTTTAGTCTTTATGTTTAGGTCTTTGATCCACTTGGAGTTAGTTTTTGTGCATGGTGTGAGGTATGGGTCCTGTTTCATTTTTTTGCAAATGGATATCCAGTTATGCCAGCACCATTTGTTAAAAAGGCTGTCTTTTCCCCAGTTAATTGACACTGGTCCTTTGTCAAATATCAGCTGCTCATACGTGGATGGATCTATGTCTGGGTTCTCAATTCTGTTCCATTGGTCTATGTGTCTGTTGTTGTACCAATACCAGGCTGTTTTGACTACTGTGGCTGTATAATAGGTTCTGAAGTCAGGTAAGGTGAGGCCTCCCACTTTCTTCTTCTTTTTCAGTAGTGCTTTGCTTATCCGGGGCTTCTTTCCCTTCCATATGAAATTGGTGATTTGTTTCTCTATCCCCTTAAAATATGACATTGGAATTTGGATCGGAAGTGCGTTAAATGTATAGATGGCTTTTGGTAGAATAGACATTTTTACTATGTTAAGTCTTCCTATCCATGAGCAAGGTATGTTTTTCCACTTAAGTATGTCCTTTTGAATTTCTTGTAGTAGAGCTTTGTAGTTTTCTTTGTATAGGTCTTTTACATCCTTGGTAAGATTTATTCCTAAGTATCTTATCTTCTTGGGGGCTACCGTGAATGGTATTGATTTGGTTATTTCCTCTTCGGTGTTCTTTTTGTTGATGTAGAGGAATCCAAGTGATTTTTGTATGTTTATTTTATAACCTGAGACTCTGCCAAACTCTTCTATTAGTTTCAGTAGTTTTCTGGAGGATTCCTTAGGGTTTTCTGTGTATATAATCATGTCATCTGCAAATAGTGATAACTTTACTTCTTCCTTGCCAATCCGGATACCTTTTATTTCTTTGTCTAGCCTGATTGCCCTGGCTAAGACTTCCAACACGATGTTGAATAAGAGCGGTGATAAAGGGCATCCTTGTCTGGTTCCCGTTCTCAAGGGAAATGCTTTCAGGTTCTCTCCATTTAGAGTGATATTGGCTGTTGGCTTTGCATAGATGCCCTTTATTATGTTGAGGAATTTTCCTTCAATTCCTATTTTGGTAAGAGTTTTTATCATAAATGGGTGTTGGACTTTGTCAAATGCCTTTTCTGCATCAATTGATAAGATCATGTGGTTTTTGTCTTTTGTTTTATTTATGTGATGGATTACATTAATGGTTTTTCTGATATTAAACCAGCCTTGCATACCTGGTATAAATCCCACTTGATCAGGGTGAATTATTTTTTTGATGTGTTGTTGGATTCTATTGGCTAGAATTTTGTTGAGGATTTTTGCATCAATGTTCATGAGGGATATAGGTCTATAATTTTCTTTTTTTGTAATGTCTTTACCTGGTTTTGGTATCAGGGAGATGGTGGCTTCATAGAATGAGTTGGGTAGTATTCCGTCATTTTCTATGCTTTGGAATACCTTTAGTAGTAGTGGTGTTAACTCTTCTCTGAAAATTTGGTAGAACTCTGCAGTGAAGCCGTCCGGGCCAGGACTTTTTTTTGTTGGGAGTTTTTTGATTACCGTTTCAATCTCTTTTTTTGTTATGGGTCTATTTAGTTGTTCTGCTTCTGAATGTGTTAGTTTAGGTAGGTAGTGTTTTTCAAGGAATTCATCCATTTCTTCTAGGTTTTCAAATTTGTTAGAGTACAATTTTTCATAATAATCTGAAATGATTCTTTTAATTTCATTTGGTTCTGTTGTGATGTGGTCCTTCTCATTTCTTATTCGGGTTATTTGTTTCCTTTCCTGTATTTCTTTAGTCAGTCTAGCCAATGGTTTATCAATTTTGTTAATTTTTTCAAAGAACCAGCTTTTGGCTTTGTTAATTCTTTCAATTGTTTTTCTGTTCTCTAATTCATTTAGTTCAGCTCTAATTTTTATTATTTGTTTTCTTCTGGTGCCTGATGGATTCTTTTGTTGCTCCCTTTCTATTTGTTCAAGTTGTAGGGACAGTTCTCTGATTTTGGCTCTTTCTTCTTTTTGTATGTGTGCATTTATTGATATA
This sequence comes from Elephas maximus indicus, assembly GCF_024166365.1. Lineage (NCBI taxonomy): Eukaryota > Metazoa > Chordata > Mammalia > Proboscidea > Elephantidae > Elephas > Elephas maximus. The sequence continues at coordinate 80,744,090 of NC_064834.1, read as the reverse complement.
AATTGGCCTCTGAGCACTGCTTTTGCTGTGTCCCAGAGGTTTTGATAGGAAGTATTTTCATTCTCGTTGCTTTCTATGAATTTCCTTATTCCCTCCTTGATGTCTTCTATAACCCAGTCTTTTTTCAGGAGGGTATTGTTCATTTTCCAAGTATTTGATTTCTTTTCCCTCGTTCTTCTGTTATTGATCTCTAGTTTTATTGCCTTGTGGTCTGAGAAGATGCTTTGTAATATTTCGATGTTTTGGACTCTGCAAAGGTTTGTTTTATGACCTAATATGTGGTCTATTCTAGAGAATGTTCCATGTGCGCTAGAAAAAAAAGTATATTTTGCAGCAGTTGGGTGGAGAGTTCTGTATAAGTCAATGAGGTCAAGTTGGTTGATTGTTGTAATTAGATCTTCCGTGTCTCTGTTGAGCTTCTTACTGGATGTCCTGTCCTTCTCCGAAAGGGGTGTGTTGAAGTCTCCTACTATAATTGTGGAGGTATCTATCTCGCTTTTCAGTTCTGTTAAAATTTGATTTATATATCTTGCAGCCCTGTCATTGGGTGCGTAAATATTTAATATGGTTATGTCTTCCTGATCAATTGTCCCTTTTATCATTATATAGTGTCCTTCTTTATCCTTTGTGGTGGATTTAAGTCTAAAGTCTATTTTGTCAGAAATTAATGTTGCTACTCCTCTTCTTTTTTGCTTATTGTTTGCTTGATATACTTTTTTCCATCCTTTGAGTTTTAGTTTGTTTGTGTCTCTAAGTCTAAGGTGTGTCTCTTGTAGGCAGCATATAGATGGATCGTGTTTCTTTATCCAGTCTGTGACTCTCTGTCTCTTTATTGGTGCATTTAGTCCATTTACATTCAGGGTAATTATAGATAAATAAGTTTTTAGTGCTGTCATTTTGATGCCTTTTTATGTGTGTTGTTGACAATTTCATTTTTCCACATACTTTTTTGTGCTGAGGCGTTTTTCTTAGTAAATTGTGAGATCCTCACTTTCATAGTGTTTGACTTTATGTTAGTTGAGTCGTTACGTTTTTCTTGGTTTTTGTCTTGAGTTATAGAGTTGTTATACCTTTTTGTGGTTACCTCATTATATACCCCTATTTTTCTAAGTAAAAACCTAACTTGTATTGTTCTATATCGCCTTGTATCACTCTCCATATGGCAGTTCAATGCCTCCTGTATTTAGTCCCTCTTTTTGATTATTGTGATCTTTTACCTATTGACTTCCATGATTCCCTGTTATGTGTATTTTTTTTTTAATTAATCTTAATTTGTTTGTTTTTGTGATTTCCCTATTTGAGTTGATATCAGGACGTTCTGTTTTGTGACCTTGTGTTGTGCTGTTATCTGATATTATTGGTTCTCTGACCAAACAATATCCTTTAGTATTTCTTGTAGCTTTGGTTTGGTTTTTGCAAATTCTCTAAACTTGTGTTTGTCTGTAAATATCTTAATTTCGCCTTCATATTTCAGAGAGAGTTTTGCTGGATATATGATCCTTGGTTGGCAGTTCTTCTCCTTCAGTGTTCTGTATATGTCGTCCCATTCCCTTCTTGCCTGCATGGTTTCTGCTGAGTAGTCAGAACATATTCTTATTGATTCTCCCTTGAAGGAAACCTTTCTTTTCTCCCTGGCTGCTTTTAAAATTTTCTGTTTATCTTTGGTTTTCGTGAGTTTGATGATAATATGTCTTGGTGTTTTTCTTTTTGGATCAATCTTAAATGGGGTTCGATGAGCATCTTGGATAGATATCCTTTCGTCTTTCATGATGTCAGGGAAGTTTTCTGTCAGAAGTTCTTCAACTATTTTCTCTGTGTTTTCTGTCCCCCCTCCCTGTTCTGGGACTCCAATCACCCGCAGGTTATCCTTCTTGATAGAGTCCCACATAATTCTTAGGGTTTCTTCATTTTTTTTAATTCTTTTATCTGATTTTTTTTCAGCTATGTTGGTGTTGATTCCCTGGTCCTCCAGATGTCCCAGTCTGCATTCTAATTGCTCGAGTCTGCTCCTCTGACTTCCTAGTGTGTTGTCTAATTCTGTGATTTTATTGTTAATCTTTTGGATTTCTACATGTTGTCTCTCTATGGATTCTTGCAACTTATTAATTTTTCCAGTATGTTCTTGAATAATCTTTTTGAGTTCTTCAACAGTTTTATCAGTGTGTTCCTTGGCTTTTTCTGCAGATATCCTAATTTCATTTGTGATATCATTAAGCATTCTGTAAATTAGTTTTTTATATTCTGTATCTGATAATTCCAAAATTGTATCTTCATTTGGGAAAGATTTTGATTCTTTTGTTTGGGGAGTTGGAGAAGCTGTCACGGTCTGCTTCTTTAAGTGGTTTGATATGGATTGTTGTCTCCGAGCCATCACTGGGAAACTAGTTTTTCCAGAAAATCCGCTAAAAAAAAACTGCAGTCAGATCCCTATCAGAGTTCTCCCTCTGGCTCAGGCTATTCAGATGTTAATGAAGCCGCCTGGGGAGGGTGGGGGAGGGAACAGAGAGATAGGAGAGTAGCGCCTCAGAATATAGCCAGAGTTGCTTGTCTTGCTTGGAATGACTCTTATATCTGAGATTCCCGCGGGCGCGTCGCCTATGTGTGCTGTCTGTGTGGAGATTGCCCCCGGGGGGTCTGGCCCGCTGGAGTCACGGTCAGATCCTCCGCTTCCAGCCCCACGCCCAGCGTCAAGGCTCCCCTACTGGGACGGTGCACTCTCGACTCCAAAATCAGTCGCTGCCTCCCGGGGACTTCCCGTCCCTCCAGCCGCGTGGCCGTGCCGCCCCCGTGAACCAGGTGGGCCCCCTCCCGGGGTTAGTTCAGATGGGTGGAGTAGCTCCCCGTGCTTGTGCCGCGACCGAGTGTCCCGGCTGGAACGCTGTTCTCCCCGCTCCAATACCAGTCGCTGCCTCCCGGGGACTTCTCCTACCGGCTGCGTCCCACGCCGCCCGCGCGACCCGGATGGTCACCTTCCCGGGGTTAGTTCAGGGGGTGGAGCAACTCTCCGTGTTTATGGCGTACCTGCGTGCAGTCCAAATCCCTGTGGGACGGTTCCCCGGCTCGGATGCTACTCTTTCTGCTCCAAGATCAGTCACTGCCTCCCGGGGACTTCTCCTAACGGCTGCGTCCCACGCCGCCCGTGGAACCGGCTAGTCCCCCTCCCGGGGTTAGTTCAGGGGGGTGGAGCAGGTCTCTGTGCTTGTGCCGTACCTGACTGGTATGCTGGCTCCAGGCTCTGGAAACAATCGCTGCTTCCCCGTATTAGTTCGTTCTCCGTCTCTAAATCTGTGTTTGTTGTTCAGGGTTCGTAGATTGTTATGTATGTGATCGATTCACTTGTTTTTCCGTGTCTTTGTTGTAAGAGGGATCCGAGGTAGCGTCTGCCTAGTCCGCCATCTTGGCTCCGCCTCCTCCTTCAATTTTTTAAATAAGTCATCCTGTTGCCTTTTTGCCTTCATAGTTTCTGCCGTGCTGTCCGAGTTTATTATTATTGGCTCTCCTTTGTAGGTGACTTTTTGTTTATCCCTCGCTGCTCTTATAATTCTCTGTTTATCTTTGGTTTTGGCAAGTTTGATTATAATATGTCTTGGTGACTTTCTTTTAAGATCTACCTTATGTGGAGTTCAATGAGCATCTTGGATATATATCTTCTCATCTTTCACGATATCAGGGAAGTTTTCTGCCAACAAATCTTCTACAATTCTCTCTATATTTTCTGTTATCCCTCCCTCTTCTGGTACTCCAATCACTCGTAGGTCATTTCTCTTGATAGAGTTCTACGTGATTCTTTTCTTTATTTTTTAAATTCTTTTATCTGATTTTTCTTCAAATGTATTAGTGCCAAGTGATTTATCTTTAAGTTCAGAAATTCTCCTTCCCCTTGCTCAATTCTGTTTCTCTGAGTTTCTATTGAGTTGTCTACTTCTGTAATTTTATTGTTAATCTGCTGAATTTCTGATTGTTGTCTGTCTATAGATTTTTCCAGCTTATTAAATTTTTTGTTATGTTCCTGAATAATCTTTTTAATTTCTTCAATTGCTTTATCTGTGTGTTCCTTGGCTTGTTCTGCATATTACCTCATTTCCTTCCTGGTGTCTTGAAGGTTTCTGTATATTAATCTTTTGTATTCTGGCTCTGGTAATTCAAGGAATGCACTTTCATCTAGAAGATCCCTGGGTTCTTTGTTTTGAGAGCCTGTTGAGGTGATCATGGTCTGTTTCTTTATGTCACTTGATATTTACTGTTGTCTCCGAGCCATCTAGAAGTTATTGTATTAGTTTATTTTATGTTTGCTTACTGTGTCGTAGCTTCTTGCTTTGTTTTGTTTTGATATGCCCAGGTGGGTTGCTTCAGTGGCCTAGCTTGATTATTTCTTTGGAGCTCTGACATCCTGTCCTCAGATAGCTAGAGCTGTTATCATATATATCATTCTAGGAGTCCATTTTGTTTTCTTGTATGAATTCAGCTCAGGTGTCCAGGTAGCTGATCATGAAGTGTGTGGTATGGGCTCTGTCCTACAGTCTTAGAGGGGCAGGGGTGATTGGTACAGGTACCGGTATCTGGTTGCAGCAGAGGGTCACTCTCTGAACAAGACAAGGAGCTGGCAATCATCCCCCAGGTGTCCCTGCTCCCTAGAGCATACAGGTGGGTGGGTTCTGAAGACGGACCATGGGCTCCCAATGTTTTTGGTTGTAAGGACTGGGAGGTACCAGTTATCCTTGGATCCCTGTCATGGGTGGCTAGGTGACCTGAGTGGAGCTACCAGTCCTTACGCCCCTGATGTGGGTAAGTGAGGACCTGTCTAATAGGGAAAGCAATGTCAAACATCAACACCCAACTCTCTGCTACACTGCTGAAACGGTTGGAGTCTGCCAACAAGGGCCTATTCTCCTAAAATAGGCCCACACAAGTCCATGCAGGGGGAAAAGGTACTCAAGCCCACGGACGGTTTATGCCTGGACAGGAGTCACTTCTGTCCTGAGCTTCCCAGGTTAGTGGAGCCAGCAAATTACCTATTCCCCCAATTGCAAATTTTTTCCTTCTCCAAGGCCAGGATGATGGCTCTAGATGTTCAACAGGACCTATCTCAAGCCCAGGGGAGTCAGCCACTGAAGCTGGCTTGGGGGTGTGGGGCGTGGGGGAAACAGTAAAATATACCCAAGTACTTAGCTTTTGCCTAGGGCGCCGTTCTTCTCTGGTTCCAGAGGTGTGAATAGACTGTATGGCTGGCTGCTTCTCCCTGAGGAAACTATGGCCCTACGCTAGTACCAGCTCACTGCCGCTCCCAGGAAGAGTGCCTGAGAGCTCCCCACGATTCAGGTCCGGTAAATCCTCTCCACTTCTGAACCGTCTCTTCCTCCCCTGCCCCTCAGTTCATTTTCTAAGCTTGCCTTTGATTCTCAGGACTTCTAGCTTATCATAAACATACTTGTTTCACTTGTTTTTTTCAGGTTTTTGTTGTAAGGAGTGCTCACTGGAAGCAGCTGTCTATTCCACCATCTTGGCTCTGCCTCACGTCTTTTGATTTTTTTACTGCTGCTTTCATGGCTATTGATTGTGGATCCAAGTAAAATGCAATCCTTGACAACTTCAATCTTTTCTCCATTTATCATGATGTTGCTTGTTGGTCCAGTTGTGAGGATTTTTGTTTACTTTATGTAGAGTTGCAATCCATACCAGAGGCTGTGATCTTTGATCTTCATTAGTAAGTGCTTCAAGTCCTTTTCACTTTTAGCAAGCAAGGTTGTGTCATCTGCATAATGCAGGTTGTTAATGAGTCTTCCTCCAATCCTGATGCCCCGTTCTTCTTCATGTAGTCCAGCTTCTTGGATTATTTGCTTAGCATACAGATTGAATAGGTACGGTGAAAGAATACAACTCTGGAGCACACTTTTCCTGACTTTAAACCAATCAGTATCCCCTTGTTCTGTCCCAACAACTGCCTCTTGATCTATGTCAAAGGTTCCTCATGAGCACAATTAAGTGTTCTGGAATTCGCATTCTTCGCCATGTTATCCATAATTTGTTATGATCCTTTGCATAGTCAATAAAACACAGATAAACACCCTTCTGGTATTCTCTGCTTTCAGCCAGGATCCATCTGACATCAGCAGTGATATCCCTGGTTCCACATCCTCTTCTGAAATCAACCTGAAGTTTTGGCAGTTCCCTGTCAATATACTTCTGCAGCCGCTTTTGAATGACCTTCAGCAAAATTTTGCTTGCGTGTGATATTAATGATATTGTTCTATAATTTCCACATTCAGTTGGACCACCTCTCTTGGGAATAGGCATAAATATGGATCTCTTCCAGTCAGGTGGCCAGAAAGCTGTCTTTCATATTTCTTGGCAGAGATGAGTGAGCACTTCCAGCGCTGCATCCGTTTGTTGAAACATATTGATTGATACTCCATCAATTCCCGGAGGCTTGTTTTTCTCCAGTGTCTTCAGAGTAGCTTGGACTTCTTCCTTCAGTACCATTGGTTCCTGATCATACGCTACCTCTTGAAATGGTTGGACATCGACTAATTCTTTTTGGTATAATGACTGTGTGTATTCCTTCCACCTTCTTTTGATGCTTCCTGCTTTGTTTAATATTTTCCCCATAGAGTCCTTCACTATTGCATCTCGAGAACTGAATTGTTTCTTCAGTTCTTTCAGCTTGAGAAATGCGGAGCACGTTCTTCTTTTTTGGTTTTCCATCTCCAGCTCTTTGCACATGTCATCATAATACTTTGTCTTCTTGAGCTGCCCTTTGAAATCTTCTTTTCAGTTCTTTTACTACATCAATTCTTCCTTTTGCTTTAGCTGCTCAATGTTTGACAGCAATTTCAGAGTCTCCTCTGACATCCATCTTGGTCTTTTCTTTTTTTCCTGTCTTTTCAATGATATGAGCTAAATAAATAAATAATTTTAGGCATTATAATGCACAAGACAACATCTGTTACAGTGACTGACACATAACTGGTGCTCCGTCAGCATTTATTTTGTTTCTTTCTTTACTTCTCATTAAACACAGCTGTTTCATTGTGCACTTTGAATGTCTCATGTGGTTCTGTGTGTGCTGTCTCTTTTTAGTCTCATGCAGGCCCTGTTTAAGGCATGTGAGGACAATAAGAACTCATAGTCTGTGGTGCCCACTCCTCTGCTTACTCATGCATTTGAACTGGATATGTGAGTTATATATATACCTGTATATGTGTGTGTGTGTTAGCTATCCGTGATGTAACTTCTTTTTAGATGAGACTGTAATATTAGTGACTGAATGAAAACGCAACATATGCCATTTTAGCAGAATGTGTTGAAATGGGTTATAAAATTTTTAGTGAGTGAACATAGCAAGTTAGATTTGACAGCCTACCCCCACCTCTTCTTTATTAGAAAGAAATTGTATAATCCCAAGAGACCCACCAAGATAAGCAGTTTCAGTTACAATGGAGGGGACCATAGGAGACAGATGTCAATGAAGGTATTGAAGTGGTAGGGGCCTCATAGCTTAAACAGCCTTGCACTTGGGCACCCTCATGATCCTGCATGAATTTTATTTCCAGCTGGCACATTCTCACACTGGAGCTGGTATCAGTTTCATTTAGTGCCCTGTCAGTTCCCTTCCACTGTGGCCTCATTTTTCCTTACGTCCTGTCTGCTTGACATCTATGCATCTTTTGTTTGGACAGCTGGTACCCCTGCTCTGCTGATGCCCTAAGCATGAGCTTACCTTGCTTATTGGCTAATCTGTCCCTGCCCCTATGCAGGCAGCACAGAGGTCCTATGAATGCAGTGCAGATGCTATGTGGCTGCACGCTTTATCAACAAGGGATCCAAGGCCAGAAATTTCACAGACTTACATAAAGTCACTTAGCTTGGAAGTGGAAGATTCAAACTAGAAGCCGTGCCGTGCCTCCCAACATCTAGTGCTCATTGCACTTGACTTTTAATATTCAAGGTTTATTTCCTTCCCAGGGAGCTTAATTCTGAGCCTTATAACCTGAAGTACATTATTTGATTTTTCAATATAATAACATATTCTACATTGCGATATGAGGTGGTACAAAGGAATATTAGTTTGTGATGAGAGCAGGGAAATTGTCTCATTTCTGGTGTTCTGCTCTTATTTTAAAATTTAACAAGTGCTATTTAAATGGAATACTGAAATCCTGGGGGTATTAATTATTGACTCGATTCATTTGGTTAGTTATTCATTCATTCATTGGAACAATGCAGATGCATTCTAAAGCTGGGCTGATCGTGTGTAATTGAACTTCAGGGAAGGTGATTCCTTAGCACGCCCTGTGCACGCATCACACATTCCAGAAGGCAGGCCTCCTCCTCTTTGCTTCCATCGTCCACAACACCTGCACTTACTTGGGTTCTCAGAGGAATGCCAACAGCTTCTCTTCCCACAGTCCCATCCCCACCCCACATCTGCTACTCTGTTGCTCATGGGCTCATCCTAGTCACCACACAACCTAAAAATACAGTCTCCAACCAGGCTTCAGGTGTCTCTCCAAGTTGAGTGTGTCTCCTAACCCTGTGGACAATGGCCACCTGCACAAAAACTTCCCTCCTTACTTCTCCTAGCCATCTTCAGGAATCAGTCGTTGTTGTTGTTGTTAGGTGCTGTCGAGTCGGTTCCGACTCATAGCGACCCCATGCACAGCAGAACGAAATGCTGCCCGGTCCTGAGCCATCTTTACAATCATTGTTATGCTTGAGCTTATTGTTGCAGCCACTGTGTCAATCCACCTCGTTGAGGGTCTTCCTCTTTTCCGCTGACCCTGTACTCTGCCAAGCATGATGTCCTTCTCCAGGGATTGATCCCTCCTGACGACATGTCCAAAGTATGTAAGACATAGTCTTGCCATCCTTGCCTCTAAGGAGCATCTGGCTGTGCTTCTCCTAAGACAGATTTGTTAGTTCTTTTGGCAGTCCAAGGTATATTCAATATTCTTCGCCAACACCACAATTCAAAGGCGTCAATTCTTCTTCGGTCTTTCTTATTCATTGTCCAGCTTTCACATGCATATGATGCGATTGAAAATACCACGGCTTGGGTCAGGTGCACCTTAGTCTTCAGGGTGAGATCTTTGCTCTTCAACACTTCGAAGAGGTCCTTTGCAGCAGATTTACCTAATGCAATGCATCTAGGAAGAAGGACCCAGCAGTCTACTTCTGAAAAGCATTAGCCAGTGAAAACCTTATGAATAGCAGAAATCAGAAAGGGTGGGAATTGTGGATTGAACAGAGGCCCACAGGGAGGGGTCCTGACCCCTGTAGCTGTTACTGTGACCTATCTGGAAATAGGGTATTTTCAGATGTAATTACATGTTTGGAGATGATATCATCCTGGATTTAGCTGATGTTGTTGTTAGCTGCTGTCAAACAAAATGAACGAAATGCTGCCCAGTCCTGGGCCACCCTAATAATCAGTTGTAGATGAGACTGTTGTGATCCATAGGATTCTCATTGGCTGGTTTTTGGAAGTAGATCATCAGACCTTTCTTCCTAGTCCTTCTTAGTCTGGAAGCTCCAGTGAAACCTGTTCAGCGTCACAGCAACTCGCAAGTGTCCACTGACAGATGGATGGTGGCAATGTGTAAGGTGCACTGGCCACGAATTGAACTCAGGTCTCCTGTATGGAAGGTGAGAATTCTACCATCAAACTCACGAATACCCCCATTTAGACTGGGCCCTAAGTCCAATGACTCCCATTCATATAAAAGAAAGGAGAGGGAGATTCGGACACAGACACACAGGGGAGAAGAAGGAGGAAGAGTTTAGAAAGATGTGTTAACAAGATGAGCAACACCAACAACTTCTGAGAACCCAAGTCAGTGCAAGCCTTGTGGACAATGGAAGCAACCTCCAGAAGCTAGGAAGAGGCAAGAAACAGAGACTCCCTCAGAGCCTCCAGAAGGAACCAACCCTGCTGACAACCTGATTTCAGACTTCCGGCCTCCAGAACTAAGAGACAATAAGTTTCTCCTGTTTTAGCCCCACAAAAACCAAAAAACCAAACCCATTGCTGTCGAGTCAATTCCAACTAAAAGTGACCGTATAGGACAGAGTAGAGCTGCTCCATAGGGTTTCCAAGGGCCGGCTGGTGGATTTGAGCTGACGACCTTTTGGTTAGAAGCTGTAGCTCTTAAACACTATGCCACCAGGGCTTCCTTAGGCCCCTAAAAAAAAAATAGGTGGTGGTAATTTCTTATGGCTGCCCAGGGATGGATTACCCAATATGCAAGTACGCACAGGCTTACTTGTGCTTATTTTCTAATCTGCAGTGCACAATTTCAATTATTTTTGTTTTTATGAAAAACAAGTGAAATTGTGCACTATAGATTAGTGAGCAAGCACAAGTAAGCCCATGCATACCATCTGCTGGGTTACCCGCCCCTGTGGACACCTCAGGAAGCTTACAAAGTTACCATCAGTCATGAGGGGTGGTAGGCTTCAGCCGACGAATCCCTGCAGGATACCTGCTTGGCTCTTGTGCCCCCATCCCCACAGACTGTCAGTGCCGTGTCACTCACCGCACCACCGACACTCAGTTTCTTTGTAGAAGTGGACACCCACTGCCCCCCAGCAGACCAGAAATGACAAGGTTGCCCCAACCTCTGTGCTCACCTGACATGCCCATGGAGGCTGGGATCAGTTGGGCCTGTGGTCCCGGGGGGCAGCATGCAGGCTTGGCCTGGTGTAGCCTTGTTGGAGGGTTTCCTCAAACCTACTTGCAGAGATCACCTGGTGTGGGGCCACTTACAGGAGAGGAACAGATACTGACCACGTCCTGGACTGATGCTGGCCTGGGCATTAGGGCCCTGAATCCAGTCCGGCTCTGTGACCAGCTTGCTGGGTCATGTTAGACAGGTCTCTTCATCTCTGGGAAATTCATCTCCTCGAATGTGAAATGAAGGGGTCAGGCTCCTCCAACTCTGGAGTGTGTGGTTCTGCTTCAGCCTTCGCTCACTGACCTGAGCAGCTCCTGACAGAACAAATGTTGTGGAAGACACTTGCAGAATCAATCAAAGCAGAAAATGTTTAGAAAGCATACACCATCCCCTAGTACTGAGTCCTCCTGGACAGCTGTGCAAGCTGTGCCGTGTGAGACCAGAATCTGAGCGTGGGCTGCTCTGCACCCTGCTTCACTGTGACCATCAGGAAGAGAACCACCCAGGCGTGTACCAGCCAGGAAAACCACAGGCAGCTAGGTGCTGTAGAACACGCTGTGAAAGCGGGTGCTGGCACTGTTCACGCAGACCTTCCCATCCAGGACGCTGGCTGAGGCTCCCTTCAAAGAGACAGAGCCCAGACTCAGGGGGACCTTCTGTGTGGGGAATGACTTGTGTCCCCATCATCTAAAGCAAATGGAGTTCAAAGGCTCATGGATCTCACAGTGTGTGGTGGGAGTTTAGGGGAAGCAGACAGTTGTGAAAGGCTTCATAGAGCGGGGGTATTTTGGGCAGGCTTCCAGGAAGCGAGGATGTCCTGATGGTGGAGCTCTGACCTGCTGTGGCCTGTCCTCCTCCCATTCCATCTCCAGCAGTGGTAGGGACACCCTAGGAGGCCACACTTCTAGGATGAGGTCACACCCATTGTTCCAGTTTCCATCATAGATGGTCCTGGCCTCAGTTCATCCTCTGTGGCCAAACACCAGAAAGCTGCTCTGACATTTTCAAAAGTGTCCTCTGAGCGATAGCATTGCCAGCTTTCTGAAGGTGCTGTAATGCATGTTGTAGTTATGTGCAGTTTACAGAATGTGTCCAGCTCTCTACTATCCAGGCCCAAGGCGGAATCAGAGTCTGCACTCTGGGAGTCATGAAGGCTTGAGACTTGCTTTGACCAAGGAGACAAGTAGAACTCACATGTGTCACCTCTGGGTGGAAATAGGGAAGCAAACAGCTCATTTGCTGTGTTCTCCACTTCCTGTCTGAACAATCAGGGAGCACCAGGGTAGGGCCCCCTCATCCTGAGTCCTTGAGCAAGAATGAGCTAGAGTTAACACTTCATCTGATCTCACGAGAACGAGGCATAGAGCTTTGCAGTCTTGTACCCATGAGGTGTCTGGATGGTTTGGGAGTGGCAGTGCCCCAGCCACGTGACTGATGCTTCAAGCATACTGATTCTTGAAGAGTAAACCCTGGGACACAAAGCCAGTTAGTTCCTTTATATGTTTGCCAACTCTGGTCAAGCTGCTGTGGACCAGGAGATTAACTTCTCAGATGTGATCAACAGACCAGGTGTTAAGTCAGAGCTTTGATTAGCTTGGATCTAGTTTGCATTTCTTGCTGTTCTAGTTGCTAGCAGTTCAGCTCCAACTCATGGCCATCCCATCTACAACAGAACAAAACACTGCCTGGTCCTGAGCCATCTTCATGGTTGTTGGTATGCTTGAGTCCATTGCTGTGATTATCGTGTAGTGTCTTCCAACCTGGAAACTCATTTTCCAGCCTTGTATCAGACAGTATTATGTCTTGATCCACAGGGTTTTCATTGACTCATTTTCAGAAGTAGATCACCAGGCCTTTCTTCCTAGTCTGTCTTAGTCTGGAAGCTCCATTGAAACCTGTCCACCATGGGTGACCCTGCTGGTATTTGAAATACCGGTGGTATGGCTTCCAGCATCACAGCAACATGCAAGCCACCACAGTACAACAAACTGACAGACGGGTAGTGGAGTTTGCCTTTAGAGGGAGTAAAATGTATCTTTCAATGCTTGTTGGAATGGGAATAAAGAAACACCTACCAGAATGTTGTAGAGCATAAATACCCTTTATGAGCCTTTTACAGGTCTGTTTCTAACACAGTCATATTTAGTAGGAAAGAACCCTCCTTGCCTGTTTAGAACAAGGAGAAGAGCAGCTTAACTCTAATGTCCACTATTAACAAGCTGGTTAAATCCAGGAACAGAATTGCCAAAGCTATAAAGCTGTTGGCTTGTGCCATCTGCACATCATTTTCCCACAAAACAGCTATGCTCTTACAGAACTGCCTCACAGAGATTCTGCCACCCAAGGGGTGGTGGGAGGCCAAGGTATCTTCGTTTGCTTTTTCCTTTCTCTCGATCAATTAAAATACCAAATATAAGATAGCTTGGGCATATTGTTCAAGCATGACCAAACCAAAACTGCCGTCGAGTCAATTCCAACTCGTGACTGTACACAACAGAGTAGAACTGCCCACAGGGTTTCTAAGGCTGTAAATCTTTACAGAAGCAGACCACCACATCTTTCTCCTGCAAAGTGGCTGGTGGTTTCAAACCGCCAACCTTTTGGTTAGCAGCTGAGCACTTCAACCACTGCGCCACCAGGGTTCCTTCAAGTATGACATATACTCCAAATTCACCTCCTCCCTAAATGCCAGCAGTGTCACTAAAAAGAAAGATATGGTAAGAGGATGGAATCCCCCATAGTTCGCCTGTTATTCTTACCCTCAAATCCACTGATCACTGAAGGGAAAGTAGACCACTTAGTTTTCTCATTGGCCCATCAGTGTTACTCAGCCCTCACGAGTATGGAGTCCCTGGCTGATGCATACGGTTCACGTGCAAGGCTGTTCACCAAAAGGTTGGAGGTTCAAGTCCACCCATATTACCTCAGAAGAAAGGCCTGCTGATCTACTTTCAAAAAAAAATCAGCCATTGGAAACCCTATGGAGCACAGTTCCACTCTGACACACATGGGGTCACCCTGAGTGGGAGTCAGCTCGACGTCCACTGGTGCTTTTTTGCACAAGTGCACTGAACCCACCCAAAGATGCTGCTCAGCTAGCTCCTGTCAAATGTGTGGTAATGGGTCATGTGATAGAAGGATCAGATCAAACCAGGCCCGGGGCCCCCTCTGCCTTTGCAGAGGGCAGAAGTCTTGGCTCTCCTATGGTTTTCTCTCTCTCTCCATGATATGCAACGAGGTAGAGGAATCCCCCTCTAAAGCTCAGATGTCACCTTGGCGCAAGCCTTCCTTTAGACTCGGCCAGTTGGTCGCAGAGAGCACGCGATGCCTCGCTGTGGCAGCCGGCACTCCTGGAGAGCCTCACTCTCAGGAGAGGCAGATTGCACAACAGGGGCCGGGAGAGGAGGAGGCATTTACCACACCTGTAGCTTTAACTTTAATGGCTCTGCCGAGGCCTCCCATTCTCATTTACACCAGGAACACCGGTCCCTTTATCCAAACACAGACCCTTTCTCACCAAGTGTTAGGATCCACCCTGGGCAGCTCTGTTCTGTACTAGAATATACCCTTTCGCTCTCTTTTTTCCAGGCATAATGGACTTAGTAGCAACTGCTCTTGACGTTCGAAGTATTCGTCTGTACATCCAGATGACGGGATCCTTACCCTCCTGTGCAAACTTTGAGTAGAACCATCTTCTTTTTGAGCCATCGCCTGCGGGGCCACATTAATAAAGTGCTGTTTTTAAAGACTTGAACTTCAACCTCGCTGTGGCGTCCATTTGCGAGTGGCACGTGGCTGATTGGGGCTTTTTTCTCCTTAAGGAGCTTTTGGTTCTGATTTTTTTTTTTTTTAACTGCAAAAATTCTCTGTTCACCGAAAGGATGTGATTCTGGGATTTCTCCCAAACTGGCAAAGCTTTTAAAGATAAAAATGCTGACAGGCCTGAATGAGCAGCTGGTCTTGGGATCACAGTGGATGAGATGGACAACGAGTTGGCGTTGGTATGTGCTGTGAAGAAACTTGGAGATGCTCTGCTGACCTGTTTACAAACCAGTGAAAGGACATAAAACCATCCCCAGAAAGCAGGTGGTCACTGGTATTTGATTTTAATGTGTCCAGAATTAATTGGCTTGTATATGTGTTGGCACTAAATCTTTTCTGGATGCTACAAGACACGGTGTTGAAAAATGACTCCCCAGTGTGCCTTCCGCGTACAGAAGGCAAATATTTGTGTATTCAGTGGATAACGCAGATGATAATCTGCTATTAGACTGCATATTCCAGTTCCATCTGCAAAGTTCAAAAGAAAACTATTTCCCAGTTACATGTTCAGCTGATTGCTCTTTGTTCTTATTGTTTCATAGCTGGGACTTCTGTGACAGTTCGCGGCTTGTTTACAAATGTTTTTAATTAAAGCCGAGAAAGGCTGAGAATCAGGTCTTTGGATAAACAGCTTGCCACTTAAAAGTATATTCCCCAAATGTTGGACAGGCCAGGCATCCTGTTGGTAAAGCCTATCCTCGGAGGGGTGGGAAAAGGAAGGATGGAGGAGAGAGAGGGGGCTGCAGGGTGGGAGGGAGGCAGGGAGGCAGAAAGGCAGGGCAGAAGAAGGGAGATCTCTGGGGCTTGGGGAGATGGGAGAGCTGTGCTCTCAGGAGCTAGGGGAGTGGTCCCTAAGCTCTCCGTGTGGACAAACAGGGGCCCTGTGCAATCTAGCACCGTTGTGACACAAATCCAGTCAGCACATGTTAGCAAGCCGGCCGCTTGTGTTCTCCAAATCTGCAACCTCAAAGCAATGGCTCTCTCCAGTCTCTGTGTGAGCCAGGGGCACTTGTTTACCAGCCACTTTGTGGTAAAAGTCTTGTTCTGGGTGTGGCTGGTCCAGATCCCAGCCAACACAATAAGGGGCTGCAAACATGTCCAGCAGTTCCTAGGGCCCCCAACTGTGTTGTCTCTCCTTTCTTGGTGGGGGGTGGCCCTGTGTCTGCCCCAGATCCCAGCCCTCCCCTGGAGGCAGCCTTTTCCAGCTGACCCTGCCCTCTCACCCCCATCATCTTGTCCACTCAACATGGGTCAGCTCTCCCTTCTCATGAGCTGAGGGGCCACTGTGTACTTAGGAGCAGCTCATGGCCCCACAGAACATTCTCCTAGATTGTCTGGGTTTCAGCTCATAGAAAAGTGGCCATATTCTGACCCTGAAGGGTGGAAGGGAGACTAGAAACACACAGGTGGAGGGAAAGGCAGGTTCAAAGAGACAGAGCGGCTGGGATCAGAGGGACCAGTGGGGCAGTGCCGTGAGCTTCCCGAGAGTTTTCATCACTTGTCTGTCCTATGGCACCAGCCACACAGCCAGTTCAGGGGCTCCCCTCACCCTGCCCTGCCTTGCTCCAGAACCTCTCATGGGACTCATGTCAAAGGGGCACCCAGGAGACCTATTCTTGGACCACTCTCTGTCCTTCCCTCCGACATTGGTTTCCCCTTGGCATGTCCCTCACACTTTTGACGGGAAGACAGTCCCAGGAGCGTGGTGAGTGCAGTGTAGACACAGCACGTCAGCGTCCTTTCTCCTGGAGGAGACTTTGGCTGTGATGGGTGGTGCATATAGCCTTACTGTGGACAGACGTGAACACCGGGCAGGATGGTCTTGTGGTGGACAGGCGTGGACATGTAGGAAGGAGAACTTGTTGTGGACAGACATGGACACACAGACAGGCACAGCATCAGGCAGCTGAAGTGTCTACTCAGCATGGCTTCAACGCCTCAGGCCTTTCATGTTTGGGGTACAATAGCCTAGACTGAGTGCTTTTTTCTGATTTCAAACTTACCGCAGATGTGTGTTATAAGCCTCAGGTGTTAGACGAATGTACAGTGAAGACTGTAGAGTATGAAAAGCCCCTTCCGAAAGTGCCAATATTTTTGTTAACATTTGATCCATATCCTTTCTCTCCACACACACAGACACACACAGACACACACACACAAAGCCCTACATTGTTCTTCTCTACAGTACTCTGCAATTTGCTTTGCACTTAGTCCTAAAAGCCCCATCCAGTGGGCCTGCCTCTTTGGGGGAGGAGTTTCAATTACCTATAGGATGCTAAAATGTCCCCATCTCCATGCCCAGGCCTCTCGCTCCCACATCGGCCATAAGATTCCTTGAGGCTGACCTGGGTCAGTGTCTTCGTGTGAGTGTCTCTCCAGGCAAAGGTGGAAGAAGTAGGGCTGGTCTATTGTTCAAGGCCATTGTGAGCATTAAGCGGAAGGAGTGCACCTATGTGTGCACCTGTGAGGGCACTGTGAGCCCACCTGTGAGCATACCTCTGAGCACATCTGTGCAAGCACCTGTGAGGGCACCTGTGAGCCCACCTGTGAGGGCACTGTGAGCCCAACTGTGAGGGCACTGTGAGCCCACCTGTGAAGATGCCTGTGAGCCCACCTGTGAGGACACCTATAAGCACACCTATGAGCCCACCCAAAAGCCCACTCAAGAGCCCACCTGTGAGTGCACCTGTGAGCCCACCTGTGAGTGAGCCTGTGAGACCACCAAGTCAGGGCCTCGAACATCTGATGCCATGGAAGCGTCCAAAGGCCGGAAGCCTCTGCCCTCCAGGAGCCTACTGGATGGTTCTGGCTTGTGTCCTTGAAAACTTGGAAGGTGGATCTGGCCTGGACAGCCCTTGGGAGCAACTATGACAAGGCCACGCCAGGGAGTCATGGAGCTGCCCCATGGCCTCAGATTGGGTATGCGAGGGCCCTGATGCAGATGAGGACGACAGAGGGCTGATACAGCACAGGGGGCAGAGGGTGGGAAGGCAGGCGGGTGTCTGGACAGACAGACAGACGGGGAAGCAGAGTACAGCCGAAGGTTAGTCTGATGGGCACCAGGCCAGGGGATGGAGACCCAGGAAGGACTGGGGACTTGGGTTTAAGACCCCCAGGGAACCCCGCAGCCTGCAGAGCCTGCCCTGGGTGCATTAGTGACATGAGGGATCAACTGGAGGTAGAAGGTCCTCCTTGCCACCACTGTGCCAGTTCAGTCAAGTCAGGGCTGAGGCCCTGCACAGCAGTGTGTCTGCCACCAGGCTGAACACAGGGACCAGCAAGGTACCATATTCACAGCATTTCCGGGCGTTTGGGCAATGCCGCCCATTGCTGGTGGAAATGGATCCCCGATGGGCATTGTTTTCATAGCAACGAGCATGTTTCTGCATGGAAACAAGGAAAGCTGGAAAAATTAAGAAAAGCACCACAAAGCACAGCCGCAGGAGCTCCTGCATGGACTGTATGCCCCTGCCCCCCTTAGCCCCAGATGAGGAGCCTCCATAGGCCACGCCCCTACCCCTGAGCCCCAGTGCTGGTCATGTGCGCCTCTACAGGTACCTCCATTCCTGCGGTCCTGTACCAGCAGGGCCCATTCCAGAACAATGCTCCTGCATCAGTTTCCCATAGTCCAGGTGCTTCCCCCTGAGGAACCCAGGAGCCCCACCAATAGCTCCTGGATTGCACAAGTCATTTCTGCAAGGAACACTCACAAAGGCTCTCATGTTGAGAGTTAGTCAGGAAAGCCGAGAAGCAGGGGAGGAAAGGAGGAGGGAGGGAGAGGAGGTAGGAGAAGAGTTGTCAGGCAGGACAGGA
This sequence comes from Elephas maximus indicus, assembly GCF_024166365.1. Taxonomy (NCBI): domain Eukaryota; kingdom Metazoa; phylum Chordata; class Mammalia; order Proboscidea; family Elephantidae; genus Elephas; species Elephas maximus. The sequence continues at coordinate 80,725,785 of NC_064834.1, read as the reverse complement.
AGGGCAGGCTGCACCAGCCCAGAGTAGCAGGAACGGCCACGTGGCTTTCTGGAGACTTGGACTTGGGACTGATTGCACAAAAGACTCATGTGTGGAGTGCCTTTGACTTCCTCAGTGTCTTTGCAGGTGCTCTCAGACTTGACTCCAATTACTTACCCTCCTTAGCTGCTTTGAGGTTAGAGCTGTAACTCATTCACACTGTAAATTGCTCGGAGTCCCTGGGTGGTGCAAAAGGTTTCATGCTTGGCTGCTAACCAAAAGGTTGGCAGCTTGAGTCCACCCAGAGGCTCCTCGGAAAACAGGCCTGGAGATCTACTTCTGAAAAATCAGCCATGGAAAACCCTGTGGATTCTAGCTCTACTCTGATCACAGAGGGTTGCCATGAGTCTGACTCAACTCCATGGCAACTGGGGTAACTGGCTTAGAGGTGACAAAGTGCTTCTTTGCCTTCTAACGTGCACACAGCAAGTGCTCAAAGTCTATGTCCAGAGCAGCTCTCTAGCGGTAGGAGATGGGGCATTGCTTAGCAGCGAGAAAGGATTGGGGCATTCCTACCCTAAGGCTTGGGGTCATCCATCACCAGTACTGCAGGAAGCTGGGGGCAGCCTTCTTGTCCTGGATTCTTGTATCCTGTCCTTGGTGGTGGTGGTGGGATCTTCCCATGATGGGGGCTTGAACAGGCCTGCCAATCCCAGGAGCCAACTGCTCCAACTCTGCTGGAAAGGAGGGTGTTGGGCACAAAGTTCACAGACACCTGGAGGCTCACAACCTTTGTCCCACAGGTGAAGGCATCTGACTCACTGCGTCCACCTGGCCTCACACAACTGGTGTCCGGAGACTCTACCCGATACCAGAAGCATCCTGACAGATCCCACCCCTCCGACAGGCAGGACATGTATGCTATGAGCAGAAAAGCTGGCATGTGCACAGAAAACCAAACCCGAGATTTAAAGGGGGCCTTATTACACCATCACTCACAATTCCCCGGCACTGTTCTGCCTAATCACTTACCAGGGAGGGAAAGGAGAGACTTGACTTTGCAAAAATCATGCCATAAGATTTTTTATTGAGCAATCTTCTGCTTCTCCAAATATCATAGGCCTGAAGACAGCTAAAAAGCAATGTTAGGGCACCACTGAAATAATAAATTGATTTTTTTATCCTGCTTGATTTCATACCCCTGTGAATCACATTTTCTCCCGGCACTCTGTAAATGAGGAAATATTATCACCCTTTTCCCCCAGCAGACTTCTCACACAGCCCACCCACCACTGGGATGACAGCTGGAGCTGTCTTATAAACCCCATCTCAAGGGTCCTCCACCCCCACTGCTGGGTCTGCCTGGGACATCCCTCCCCAGGTGAGACGCTTCAGCTAAGCATGCTGACAGTCTATCCACTGCTTTATAGAGACAAAGTGAGCCAATCGATCTGTGCTTTTTTTTTTTTTTTTTCACTTTTAATCCAGACACTTTACTAGGTGTAGGCCAACTGGCAGGTGAGAAACCAGGCCCAGATTTCTGGAAAAGGTAAGGAAAACAAAAGTTTAGGAGAGCACACATACTCAGCCCTGTGGTGGTATTGTTGGTGGGTGCCATCAAGTCCATTCCAACTCCTTGCAACCCCATGTGACAGAGTAGAACTGTCCCAAAGGGTTTCCTAGGCTGTGATCCTTATGGGAACAGACTGCCAGGCCTTTCTTTCTCCTGAGGAGTTGCTGGGTGGGTTTGAACCATGAACCTTTGGGTTAAGCAGCTGAACGCTTAACTGCTGTGCCACCAAGGCTCCTTGTGCATTGTCACAGCTGCAGAGCGCCTGTGTTAGAGGGTGGTGTGGCGGAAGCCCAGGGAAGGGGTCTGGGCAGCGCTCCCCAACGTGTTCCAATGCTGAGGAAGTAGACAGTGCCCCATGGCCGGGGGTGGAATACCCCGATGTCTCACGTGCTCTGACAATTTCTTTCACTCTGCTTCTCTGAGATTCTTCAAAATGTATTTATCAAGCTCTAGGCCCAGCAAGCTGACATGCAATTAAAGGTGTCAGAAATAATGGGCCTGGAATGAGGTCAATATTGAGCTCCTGTTTGGCAGGGGAGTGGGCAGGTGGACTCCCTCCACTACTGAGGCCAGGAATGGACACTCTCGATGAGGTAGATGGTATCCCCTCTGCAGAGTCAGTCCCAAACACCCCCAGGCAGGGCAGGGGGTACCTTCAGGAGGAGACTGGGAAGAAGGGTCTGCAGGCCCAGGGCAGCTATCACCACCAGGCACCCAGCCTCCACCCTGGCCCTACCTCTTGACTCCCAGCCCTCTAGGGTGATCCAATCCCACAAGTCGAAAATGGTGCATCCAACTTCCGGTTTCCAGTCCACATGCAAAAAGCTTAGAAATCATCGCTATTGCCTTCACAACAAGAAAAAGCTGAAAAACTGAAATCATCTCTTCTTTTAGATGCATCAGAGGATTGAGGTGACAGAGAAAACTGCTGCCCTGAAAACTGGAGATGCAGGGGGATGGAGGAAAGCCCAGCTTCCTGAGAGCAGTGTCACCACTGATGGACCCAGCACCTGCCAACTGACTGGTAACCTGGTCCTCACAGATTAACTGACTAGTTGGAGTTCCTGGGTGAGACAAACGGTTAATGTGCTCAGCTGCTAAGAAGAGGTTAGAGGTCTGAGTTCATCCAGAGGCCCCTCAGGAGAAAGTCCTAGCATCTTCTTCTGAAAAACCAGCCAGTGGGGACCCTGTGGAGCACCGTTCTCTGAAACATCTGGCTTCGCCAAGAGCTGGAACCGACATGATGGCAACTGGCTTGGTTTTGGTTTAAATGACTAATTGCTGGAGATTGAGGTGGACTAGCTTGAGAGAGAAAAACTCCTAGGGACCCAGTCTTAAGAGGCCCCCCAGACTCTGGTGAGTTTTACCCTCAGGAGCCCCACCAAGTTCTCACTGAGAAGATCAGGTAAACATCCCTATGCTTCCAGCAGGGGGAGGGGAAAGTAGCCATTCTGAAACACTGATGCACTCTGCTCTCTTAACCATGGTCTGCTCTCCCCTCCAGGGAGAAGGTCAGCAGAGCCTCCCATACAAGAGTCTATCAGGGCCAAACACAGCACCCGCACAGCTGGCCGACAGACTCATTGTCCTGAGCAGCTGCTTTGGCCACACACAGAGGATTACAAGGTAAATAAAGCTGGTAGACTCTGTCCTTGGGGCTTTGTGGTCTGGCGAGAAAACTGTCAGAGGGGGTGGGGGTCATGACAAAGTCACCTGAGGGCAGAATCTGGAGTAGGGAGAGGCAGGCAGGCCAAGTCAGGAATGGTCTTCCTAAGGACACCCAGTGGATGGGAGCACTCTGGCGTCCAGTGAGAGAGGAGGCATGGTCCAGGAGGCCAGCAAAGGCCCCCAAGGCCGGAGCAGGCTGCAGGGAGGTGTGCAGAGGTGGGGCCCACATGGGTGCAGCAAGGTAAGGAATGCTCCGGATTTTCTACTGGAAATCCATTGGCTCATCTTAAAACCAAACCAAGGCAAACCAGGTGCTATCAAGTGGATTGTGACTCACGGTGACACCAAGTGTGTCAGAGCAGAACCCCATAGGGTTTTCAGTGGCTGATTATTTGGAAGTAGATTGCCAGGTCTTTCTTTTGAGGTGACTCTGGGTGGACTTGAACCTTCAGACTTCCAGCTAGCAGCCCGGAGCATTTTAATGGTTTGCACCACCTAGGACCTCCCGGGGCATCTTAAGCAGGTGGTAACCTGGTCTGCAGCTTGCGTATCACTCTGGGAGCTGGGTGGAATCCCACGAAGGTGCTCAGAGCCTGCTGATCCTCTGAACTGATGTTTTCCTATGCAGGAAGCATATTCCCGCAGCTCCCAGTTGTGGGTCACTGTGAGAAGGAACACTTGTCTTTGGTCTGCCTCCAAGTGAGATTTTCACGTACACATAAAGGCAGAGAAAGACTGGCAACATGACAAAGTGGGCCGAGGTATGTGGAAAGCGAGCTGCAACGTGCCTCTGCTTTTCATTTCCGATAAAGAAAAAATATTGAACAATTCCTCTTTGCTGTGGATAAACTCCATATTCTAAATATAAAGAGTCATGAATCATTCAAATAGTCAGTGCCTGTGATAGGGCAGGACCATTCCAGGAGTGGGAGCTGAAGCCGGAAATAGGCAGACAAGGTCACTGCCGAGCTCACATTCTAGTTGGGGAAGACAGATAATGAACAGGTAACTAAATAAATACAATTTTAGGACAGTGGTAAATTCTATAAAATAAGCACAATATCTAGAAAGCAGGAGAATGGAGGCTTCATTATATAGACTTAAAACCAAAAAAAAAAAAAATTAAGTCTTAGGTCAAAAGCCCAACTGCATCTCTCCTTTCCACCATTACCCAACTCACAACATCCTCACCAACAGAAAATATCACCAGGTCCACCAGGTGTTACATAAAAGTCCTATCCAACCTTTAAAAAACCATCCAGTGCCGTCAAGTCGATTCCGACTCATATCGTGATGATTATGAGTAATCCAACCTTTAGGAACAAGATAATCCTTATCTTACATAAATAGAGCGATAGTCTTAGAAAAAAAAACAACAGAACATTCCTAAACAATTTTTAGGACTAAACCAAAAGCAAACCCACTGCCATGGAGTCAATTCTGACTCATAGCAATTCCACAGGGTTTCCAAGTCTGTAAATCTCTATGGAAACAGACTGCCACATCTTTCTTCCATAGAGGCACTGGTGGTTTTGAACCTCTGATCTTTCGGTTAGCAGTCAATGGCTTTAACCACTACTCCAAGAGTGGTAGAGCTAATATACTAAAAAGGGGCAAGACAAAAGAAGAGAAATTTTAGTCCAGTCTCACTTGTGAGAACAGAGGCAACGTTCTTGTAAAATATATCAGCAAACTCAATAGAGGAATGCACGTGGCAAAAAAACTACATTCTGTCCAAGCCTTCAACATCATCTTGAGGTCTTCAGAGATGAGGTGCCACCGGGTTTTTAAGTAAGGGGGAAGTTTTTCAATAGCTGCAGAAAAAGCATTTACTAAAAATTTATACTCATAAAAGAAAACTCAGCATATCAGAAAAGAAAGCATCTTGACTATGACAGACACAGAGGCGTGCCTCTGAGACTTCCTTACAAGGACAGAGTTGTTGCCCAGAAGCAGCAGATGACCTCCAACAATCATCCCTTTCTGGGCAAGCTTCAACAGTAGAGGCACTTCTTCCCAAGGTCAAGCCCTTCGGGGCTGCCTGCATCTGGTGACTGAGCAGGGAGGGGGTTAAAAAGGCCCAGCCATTTGGTTCAACACAGAACTGCTGCAGTGGGTAATCCCCATAAGGCTGGCCCAGCTTTGTTGAGCCTGCACTGAAACTCCCTCTGTCCAATCATCCCCTCTTCCTTTTATGGATATTGATCCCCAATAAGCACCCTTAAACAGTCTTAGCATCTGTTTCCAGAGAAGCCAAATAGTGACATTATACGTGATACATAAAAAAAAAAAAAAAAAAAAAACTCATTGTTCGTGATACATAAAAATCAAAACCAAGCTCATTGCCATTGTTACAGATTGAACTGTGTCCTCCCACAAAATGTGTCAACTTGGTTAGGCCATGATTCATGTATTGTGTGGTTGTCCTGCATCTGTGATTGGTGTAATTTTCCTATGTGTTGTAAATCCTAATCTCTGCCTGTGGTTAATGAGGCAAGATTAGATTATGTTAAAGAAGATTAGAGTGGGCTGTAGCACCCTCACTCAGGTCACATTCCCGATCCAATGTAAAGGGTGCTTCATTGGCGCGTGGCCTGTACCGCCCGTTATCTTACAAGAGATGAAATGGAAGAGAGCAGAGAGTTGGGGACCTCATACCACCAAGAAGCAAGAGCCAAATGTGAAAACTTTAAAACCTTTGCTAGAAATCTTCAAAGAATGCCATCATGACTCTGGGATAGGAATTTTTTTTTTTTTAATAAGGCACAAAGAGCAAAAACCTTTAAAAGGATTAATTTAATTCAATTAAAATTTTGAAAAATCTTGTATTGGAAGAAATGATTTTCAAAGGGAAAAGGCATGTAACAGACTGAGAGAAGATATTTGCAACAGATAGGAGAACAGAATTCAGAATAAATAATGTTTAAAAATTATTATTTTTTTAAATAAATCAACTCAACAGAAAAGCGAGCAAAGGACATGTACAGAAAATTAATGTGAAAGGAAATCCAAAGTTCCACACACATAAATAGATTCTTCATCTCACTAGCAATCAGAGAAAATAAAAGTAAAACAAAAAAGAAGTAGGCTGGATTCATATGGGAAAATTCTAAAAAGTGACTCTATCAAGTACAAGACTTAATAATTAAGATGGTAATACTCCCCAAATTGATCTACAGATTCAACTTATATACAAATATTTATAGTAGCATTACTTATAATAGCTCCAAAGTGGAAGCAACATAATTGTCCATCAGCTGATGACTGGATAAACAAATGTGGTATACACATAAAAGATTTTTCAGCAATAAAAAGAAATGAAGTATTGATAAAAATGCCACTAAATGAGAAAACCTTGAAAACATTAGGTCAACTGAAAGAAGCCAGTCACATAAGACCTCATATTGTATGGTTTCATTTATATGAAATGCCCGTAATAGGCAAATGTATAGAGATATCAGAAAGTAAATTAGAGGCTGCATAGGGCAAAAAAAAAAAAAAAAAAAAAAAAAAAATTCTATTTTTTTTTTTTAGGGCTAGAAGTAGAGGGAGTGGTGGTGGGAGGAATGGGAAGTGACCGTTCTCAAATTAGATTGTGATGATGGTTGCACAACTCTGTGAATACACTAAAAATCATTGACTCATATGCTTTAAATGTATAATACATGTGTGAATTATATTTCAAAGAAAACTGCTTTAAGAATTTAATAATGATTGAATAATCTGTAGTATAATAAACTTACTTAAAGTTGTAAACTTTAAGTGCATACTTACCTCCATAATAAGACTATGGTAGTAAAAAATCACACAAGCTTCTGATAGAACCCACCCCTGAGAGGTAAGTAATATGAGGACAGGCTTTAAGGAGGGTAAGGGGTTGGTTTAGCCTTATCTTTTTGTGTCTTAAAAGATTAAATATGGGTGTGGGGCCAAGATGGCTGACTAGGTAGACGCTACCTCGGATCCCTTTTGCAACAAAGACTCAGAAAAACAAGTGAATCGATCACATACATGACAATCTACAAACCCTGAACAACAAACACAGATTTAAAGAGTGACAGAGACGGAGAACGAACAACTACGGGGAAGCAGCGACTGTTTTTGGAGCCTGGAGCCAGCGTCCCAGTCAGGTAACCTTGGCACCGGGCTTAGGATTGGGCTCAGGGGAGCTGAACACAACATCTTGTGATGGCGCAAACACTGGGCGCAGCCCTATCTCCCTGAACTGACCCCGGGAGGGGGCCCAGGTGCTCCGCGCGGGCGGCGTGGAGACGCGGCTGGTGGGAGGAGAAGTCCTCGGGAGGCAGTGACTGGTTTTGGAGCCGGGAGCGCAGCATCCCAGCCGGGGAACCTTGGCGCCGGGCTTTGGACTGGGCACAGGGGAGCTGAACAAGGCATTCAGTCACGGCGCAAACACGGGGTGCAGCCCTACTCCCCTGAACTAACCCTGGGAGGGGGCCCAGCCAGTCCGCGGGGGCGGCGCGGTGACACAGCTGGCGGGACGAGAAGTCCCCGGGAGGCAGCGACTGATTTTGGAGTCAGGAGTGCAGCATCCCAGCAGGGGAACCTTGACGCTGGGCTTTGGACTGGCAGCAGAGGATCTGACCGCGGCTTCAGCGGGCCAGACCCTCGGGGACAATCTCCACACAGCCAGCACACATAGGCGACACGCCCCTCAGGAATCTCAGATAAAATAGTCATCCCAAGCAAGATAAACAACTTTGGCTATAATCTGGGGCGCTACTCTCCTGTTTTTCTGAACCCTCCCCTCCCCTTCCCAGGTGGCTTCATTAACATTGGAATTTCCTGAGCCAGAGGGAGAAAGGCTCCGGCTCCGCAGCGTCTTTGCTTTTCCTTTTTTTTTTTTGGTCTTTTCCTAACCCATTTTTCCGGCCTGTGAGAAGCAACCACAAAAAAACCAGGGACCAAAAATCCATCCCTAATTGGACTAAAAACACAGAACCAGCTCCAGCCAAGCATATATGATCCAAATCTCAGGCTTTCATCCTTACAGGGAACAAGGTGGCTGTTATAATGCAAAGGCAGTTCTGATAGGGATCTGACTGCATTTTTTTTTAGCGGATTTCCTGGAAAAACAAGTTTCCCAGGTCTGATATCTCTGTTTATTCAACAGAGCCCTCACTGACCCACAACAGGGAACTGAGGGCTGAAGCTCCCCCCAGACCACCTAGCCTCTTGCCTTAGGGGTTAAGGAGGGTGACACCTACCAGTCAGTAGAGGTACTTGCATTGGGAGCCTAAGGTACAGCTGCAGAGCCCTCCCACCAAGGTGCTATAGGAATAGAGACACACCTACCTCACTGACACTGGGGGGAAGCCTGTCAGCATCCTGCCCCTCCTGGAGTGTGAACCCCAGCTGCTAATAGAATCTGGTGCACACAACTATCACCACTACTTCTCAAGGTGGATAGGTGTTAGGGTGCAGCACACACTTGATGACCCAAAATCAGATTCTACTCAAGAATAGCGAATAGACTCAGGCAAATATATCTGGCAACAGCCCAAACCAGCTGGTAACAGGTCATAAGTAAGTCAAGGGCTACAACAAAAAAGACAGCACAATCTAGTAGCCCATCCATGTATATTGAAAGAAAACAAAATAAGATAAGACTCAGTGAGCAATTATAGAATAAATCACTACTGTATCTTAGTGATGGCTCGGAGACAGCAGTCCATATCAAATCACATAAAGAAGCAGACCATGACAGCTTCTACAACCCCCCAAATAAAAGAATCAAAATCTTTCCCAAATGAAGATACAATCCTGGAATTATCAGATACAGAATATAAAAAACCAATTTACAGAATGCTTCAAGACATCAGGGATGACCTCAGAAATGAAATAAGGCAAACTGCAGAAAAAGCCAAGGAACACATTGATAAAACAGTTGAAGAACTCAAAAAGATTATTCAAGAACATAGTGGAAAAATTAATAAGTTGCAAGAATCCATAGAGAGACAGCATGCAGAAATCCAAAAGATTAACAATAAAATTACAGAATTAGACAACACAATAGGAAGTCAGAGGAGCAGACTCGAGCAATTAGAATGCAGAGTGGGAAATCTGGAGGACCAGGGAATTAACACCAACATAGCTGAAAAAAAAAATCAGATAAAAGAATTAAAAAGAATGAAGAAACCCTAAGAATCATGTGGGACTCTATCAAGAAGGATAACTTGCATGTGATTGGCGTCCCAGAACAGGGAGGGAGGACAGAAAACACAGAGAAAATAGTTGAAGATCTCCTGACAGAAAACTTCCCTGACATCATGAAAGATGAAAGGATATCTATCCAAGATGCTCATCGAACCCCATTTAAGACTGATCCAAAAAGAAAAACACCAAGACATATTATCGTCAAACTTGCCAAAACCAAAGATAAAGAGAAAATTTTAAAAGCAGCCAGGGAGAAAAGAAAGGTCTCCTACAAAGGAGAATCAATAAGAATAAGTTCAGACTACTCAGAAGAAACCATGCAGGCAAGAAGGCAATGGGATGACATATACAGAGCACTGAAGGAGAAAAACTGCCAGCCAAGAATCATAAATCCAGCAAAACTCTCTCTGAAATATGAAGGTGAAATTAAGATATTTACAGATAAACACAAGCTTAGAGAATTTGCAAAAACCAAACCAAAGCTACAAGAAATACTAAAGGAAATTGGTCAGAAAACCAATAATATCAGATACCAGCACAACACAAGGTCATATAACAGAACATCCTGATATCAACTCAAATAGGGAAATCACAAAAACAAATTAAGATTAATTAAAAAAAAATGCTCATAACAGGGAATCATTGAAGTCAATATGTAAAAGATCACCATAATCAAAAAGAGGGACTAAATACAGGTGGCATAGAACTGCCATATGGAGAGGGATCCAAGGCGATATAGGACAATACAAGTTAGGTTTTCACTTAGAAAAATACGGGTAAATATTAAGGTAACCACAAAGAGGTATAACAACTCCATAACTCAAGATAAAAGCCAAGAAAAACGTAACGACTCAACAAACATAAAGTCAAATACTATGAAAATGAGGATCTCACAATTTACAAAGGAAAACGTCTCAGCACAAAAAAGTATGTGGAAAAATGAAATTGTCAACAACACACATAAAAAGGCATCAAAATGACAACACTAAACACTTACTTATCTATAATTACACTGAATGTAAATGGACTAAATGCACCAATAAAGAGACAGAGTCTCAGACTGGATAAAGAAACACGATCCGTCTATATGCCGCCTACAAGAGACACACCTTAGACTTAGAGACACAAACAAACTAAAGCTCAAAGGATGGAAAAAGATATCAAGCAAACAATAAGCAAAAAAGAAGAGGAGTAGCAATATTAATTTCTGACAAAATAGACTTTAGACTTAAATCTACCACAAAGGATAAAGAAGGACACCACATAATGATAAAAGGGACAATTCATCAGGAAGATATAACCATATTAAATATTTATGCACCCAATGACAGGGCTGCAAGATACATAAATCATATTTTAACAGAACTGAAAAGTGAGATAGACACCTCCACAATTACAGTAGGAGACTTCAACACACCACTTTCAGAGAAGGACAGGACATCCAGTAAGAAGCTCAACAGAGACACGGAAGACCTAATTACAACAATCAACCAACTTGACCTCATTGACTTATACAGAACTCTCCACCCAACTGCTGCAAAATATACTTTTTTTTCTAGCACACATGGAACATTTTCTAGAATAGACCACATATTAGGTCATAAAACAAACCTTTGCAGAATCCAAAACATCGAAATATTACAAAGCATCTTCTCAGACCACAAGGTAATAAAACTAGAAATCAATAACAGAAAAACTAGGGAAAAGAAATCAAATACTTGGAAAAGGAACAATACTCTCCTGAAAAAAGACTGGGTTGTAGAAGACATCAAGGAGGGAATAAGGAAATTCATAGAATGCAACGAGAATGAAAATACTTCCTATCAAAACCTCTGGGACACAGCAAAAGCAGTGCTCAGAGGCCAATTTATATCGATAAATGCACACATACAAAAAGAAGAAAGAGCCAAAATCAGAGAACTGTCCCGACAACTTGAACAAATAGAAACTGAGCAACAAAAGAATCCATCAGGCACCAGAAGAAAACAAATAATAAAAATTAGAGCTGAACTAAATGAATTAGAGAACAGAAAAACAATTGAAAGAATCAACAAAGCCAAAAGCTGGTTCTTTGAAAAAAATTAACAAAATTGATAAACCATTGGCTAGACTGACTAAAGAAATACAGTAAAGGAAACAAATAACCTGAATAAGAAACGAGAAGGGCCACATCACAACAGAGCCAACTGAAATTAAAAGAATCATATCAGATTGTTACGAAAAATTGTACTCTAACAAATTTGAAAACCTAGAAGAAATAGATGAATTCCTGGAAAAACACTACCTACCTAAACTAACACAATCAGAAGTAGAACAACTAAATAGACCCATAACAAAAAAAGAGATTGAAACGGTAATCAAAAAACTCCCAACAAAAAAAAGTCCTGGCCCGGATGGCTATACTGCAGAGTTCTACCAAACTTTCAGAGAAGAGATAACACCACTACTACTAAAGGTATTTCAAAGCATAGAAAATGACAGAATACTACCCAACTCATTCTTTGAAGCCACCATCTCCCTGATACCCAAACCAGGTAAAGACATCACAAAAAAAGAAAATTATAGACCTATATCCCTCATGAACATAAATGCAAAAATTCTCAACAAAATTCTAGCCAATAGAATTCAACAACATATCAAAAAAATAATTCACCACGACCAAGTGGGATTTATACCAGGTATGCAAGGCTGGTTTAATATTAGAAAAACCATTCATGTAATCCACCATATAAATAAAACAAACGACAAAAACCACATGATCTTATTAATTGATGCAGAAAAGGCATTTGACAAACTCCAACACCCATTTATGATAAAAACTCTCACCAAAATAGAAATTGAAGGAAAATTCCTCAACGTAATAAAGGGCATCTATGCAAAGCCAACAGCCAACATCACTCTAAATGGAGAGAGCCTAAAAGCATTTCCCTTGAGAACAGGAACGAGACAAGGATGCCCTTTATCACCGCTCTTATTCAACATCGTGCTAGAAGTCCTAGCCAGGGCAATTAGGCTAGACAAAGAAATAAAGGGCATCCGGATTAGCAAAGAGGAAGTAAAATTATCTCTATTTGCAGATGACATGATCTTATACTCAGAAAACCCCAAGGAATCCTCCAGAAAACTACTGAAACTAATAGAAGAGTTTGGCAGAGTCTCAGGTTATAAGATAAACATACAAAAATCACTTGGATTCCTCTACATCAACAAAAAGAACATCGAAGAGGAAATAACTAAATCAATACCATTCACAGTAGCCCCCAAGAAGATAAAATACTTAGGAATAAATCTTACCAAGGATATAAAAGGCCTATACAAAGAAAACTACAAAGCTCTACTACAAGAAATTAAAAAGGACATACTTAAGTGGAAAAACATACCTTGCTCATGGATAGGAAGACTTAACATAGTAAAAATGTCTATTCTACCAAAAGCCATCTATACATACAATGCACTTCCGATCCAAATTCCAATGTCATTTTTTATGGTGATAGAGAAACAAATCACCAACTTCATATGGAAGGGAAAGAAGCTTCGGATAAGCAAAGCATAACTGAAACAGAAGAAGAAAGTGGGAGGCCTCACTCTACCTGATTTCAGAACCTATTATACAGCCACAGTAGTCAAAACAGCCTGGTACTGGTACAACAACAGACACATAGACCAGTGGAACAGAATTGAGAACCCAGATATAAATCCATCCACGTATGAGCAGCTGATATTTGACAAAGGCCCAGTGTCAATTAATTGGGGAAAAGATAGCCTTTTTAACAAATGGTGCTGGCATAACTGGATATCCATTTGCAAAAAAATGAAACAGGACCCATACCTCACACCATGAACAAAAACTAACTCCAAGTGGATCAAAGACCTAAACATAAAGACTAAAACGATAAAGATCATGGAAGAAAAAATAGGGACAACCCTAGGAGCCCTAATACAAGGCATAAACAGAATACAAACATTACCAAAAATGACGAAGAGAAACCAGATAACTGGGAGCTCCTAAAAATCAAACACCTATGCTCATCTAAAGACTTCACCAAAAGAGTAAAAAGACCACCTACAGACTGGGAAAGAATTTTCAGCTATGACATCTCAGACCAGCGCCTGATCTCTAAAATCTACATGATTCTGTCAAAACTCAACCACAAAAAGACAAACAACCCAATCAAGAAGTGGGCAAAGGATATGAACACACACTTCACTAAAGAAGATATTCAGGCAGCTAACAGATACATGAGAAAATGCTCTCGATCATTAGCCATTAGAGAAACGCAAATTAAAAGTACGATGAGATCCCATTTCACTCCAACAAGGCTGGCATTAATCCAAAAAACACAGAATAATAAATGTTGGAGAGACTGCGGAGAGATTGGAACTCTTATACACTGCTGGTGGGAATGTAAAATGGTACAACCACTTTGGAAATCTATCTGGCGTTATCTTAAACTGTTAGAAATAGAACTACCATACAACCCAGAAATCCCACTCCTCGGAATATACCCTAGAGAAATAAGAGCCTTCACACAAACAGATATATGCACACCCATGTTTATTGCAGCTCTGTTTACAATAGCAAAAAGCTGGAAGCAACCAAGGTGTCCGTCAACGGATGAATGGTTAAATAAAGTGTGGTATATTCACACAATGGAATACTACGCATCGATAAAGAACAGTGAAGAATCTGTGAAACATTTCATAACATGGAGGAACCTGGAAGGCATTATGCTGAGTGAAATTAGTCAGTTGCAAAAGGACAAATATTTTATAAGACCACTATTATAAGATCTTGAGAAATAGTATAAACTGAGAAGAACACTTACTTTTGTGGTTATGAGGTGGGGAGGGAGGGAGGGTGGGAGAGGGTTTTTTACTGATTAATTAGTAGATAAGAACTGCTTTAGGTGAAGGGAAGGACAATACTCAATACACGGAAGGTCAGCTCAACTGGACTAGACCAAAAGCAAAGAAGTTTCCGGGATAAACTGAATGCTTCAAAGGTCAGCGGAGCAAGGGCGGGGGTTTGGGGACCATGGTTTAAGGGGACTTCTAAGTCAATTGGCAAAATAATTCTATTATGAAAACATTCTGCATCCCACTTTGAAATGTGGCGTCTGGGGTCTTAAATGCTAACAAGCGGCCGTCTAAGATGCATCAATTGGTCTCAACCCACCTGGATCAAAGGAGAATGAAGAACACCAAGGTCACACGACAACTAAGAGCCCAAGAGACACAAAGGGCCACATGAACCAGAGACCTACATCATCCTGAGACCAGAGGAACTAGTTGGTGCCTGGCCACAATCGATGACTGCCCTGACAGGGAGCACAACAGAGAACCCCTGAGGGAGCAGGAGATCAGTGGGATGCGGACCCCAAATTCTCATAAAAAGACCATACTTAATGGTCTGACTGAGACTAGAGGGATCCCGGCAGTCATGGTCCCCAAAACTTCTGTTGGCACAGGACAGGAACCATTCCCGAAGACAACTCATCAGACATGAAAGGGACTGGACAGTGGTTAGGAGAGAGATGCTGATGAAGAGTGAGCTAATTAGATCAGGTGGACACTTGAGACTGAGTTGGCATCTCCTGTCTGGAGGGGAGATAGGAGGGTAGAGAGGGTTAGAAACTGGCAAAATTGTCACGAAAGGAGAGACTGGAAGGGCTGACTCATTAGGGGGAGAGCAAGTGGCAGTACGGAGTAAGGTGTATATAAACTTATATGTGACAGTCTGACTTGATTTGTAAACGTTCACTTGAAGCTCAATAAAAGTTAATAAAAAACAAGATTAAATATGAACATTTGTTAACTTGTATGGTCATAGATGGAGGTAGATTTGTACTTTTATGTGTGTTGTATCATCCTATCTAGAAGCATAACTCCTCACTTCCCAGAACTCCTGGTCACCCTCTCCTACTGTAGTTCCTGCATTCTTCTTTTCACTTGACATTTGCATTTACTTATTTAATTACCACCCCACAACATGCATTGGAAGGCAAGCTCCAAGAGGCCAGGGCTTTCTGTCTCTTTTGTTCACTGCCATATCCCTGTGCTTAGGAAAATATCTGGCACATGAAATGTGCTCAGTGAATATTTGTTGAAATAATACATGAAATTTAAGAACATCAAAAATAAATCTGATAATATTTTATCACTCTCCTCCTCTGGATGATTTTAAGCAGAACTGAACTACTGATTCCTGGACTGTTGGGCAGAATTCACCAGTAAGAATATCTGTGTCTTTTTTTCTCTGCCAAGAACATTGTTTATTTTTACCTGGTCACCTCTGTGTTGTTGTGCTACACAAACTTCAAGGTTTTAAATGAATTTTTGTAGATATTTTGTGTGTGTGTGTTTGTGTGTGTCCTTAAGGGTGGTTTTTGTGCAAGGAAAAGACTGTTCTGATTTTTTATTGTTGTTTTAAAAGTCAACATTCAATCTATTAAAATGACAAACTCTAATACCTTAAAAGTTGAAAATTTTGTTCTAGGGCTAGTAAAATGTGGTAATAGCCAATTAAAAAGCCTGTGAATAATGTTTGGTCCCATTTAAAATTTAATTAAATGTCTTCAAGTATTTTTAGCTAAATTTATAAATTTAATGTGTTCAATTTCCTTTCCTTTTTAAGAACTACAGTTGCCTGACTTAGCAAACAAACCTTTCAAGTACTTACATAATGTTTATAAATCTAATAAATTAAATGTATAAACAGTAGGAAAAAAAGAATGTCTGTGTCAACATTCTTTGGTATTTTTCTTAATCTCTTTAATCACATGTGGACTCATAAGTACTTCTGTGAAATACTCTTTGAACCATTAAGGGTTAGACATGTATTTTGTTCAGGGTGAAAAATAACTATCTTTGTCTTCTTGTTTCAGAAATTTTAATGTGCACTTTTCATGAACATATCATACATGGTTAATTTCAATGATGAAAACTACCACCACGTGTTTAAGATATCAGATTTGTTTGATCAACTTTATTTTATCTAGAAATAAATGTATAAATTTAATACTGTCACTTTATATTTAGATAAGCATTTTATCAAAATTCTATTTGCACTGGTGTTTGAGTCCCTAAAGCTATTACAAATGTGGATGGGTAGGTACACTGACTTTCTCTGGTCAGCGTGTTACAGATGGTCCATAAGGCAGAAGCCCCTCTCACCAAATGGGAAGTGAACTGGTTACATTATGTGCATCATAATTGTGTCCATCTGTTCCTGCGTGTCCAATATGTGAAGCACATCTCTCCAACACACAAGCCAGCCAGTGCCTCATGACTCATCTTTGAAAACATGAAGTAGATGGGACTCAAGCCTTCCAAAAATGCACACCCATGGGCTAGGAGTCTGGAGAAAGTGTACTTTGTCATACGAAGAAATAATTTTGTGGGTAGATTGTGACCATACTTCACTAATTTTGTCTCCAATGACATTTTGGGGGAAAGTATACAAGTGAAGATCATGGCTTAAAATCTCTTTCTGAACAGCTGCATGCATATGGCTTAGTAAATTATTTTTATAGGGTGACTGTTTTATTCCACACCCCTTTCCATCATTCACACATGTCTCAGGTGAGGACCAAGTATCCATAAAATCCACTCTCTGTGTCTTAGTCAGAGCTCTGTAGAGAATTAAATAAAGATATAGATATGGATCATATATGTGTATCTAAGTATAAATAAATACATAGATAGAAAAAGAGAGGGAAATTTTAAAGAATTGACTCACATGATTATAGAGGCTGGTAAGTCTAAAATCCGTAGGTCAGGCAGCAGACTGGAGACTCCTGCAGGCTTGCTTCCCCAAATCCGTAGGTCAGACATTGGGAAAAGTAAAGAGTAAGAGCTTTCTGGCCAAATGTCTGTTTATAATCTGGAGGCAGAACACACCCTAGAGAAACTCCGTTTTTGCTCTTAGAGCCTTCACCTCATTCTTTGAGGCACACCCACATTATGGAGGCTCATTAGCTTTACTTTAGGCCAACTGATTTCATCACATGTAACTACTTCACAACTACAACTAGACTAGTGTTTGGCCAAACAACTGGGCACCAGAGCCTTGTCAAGTTGACATATACAATTAACCACTCCCTTGTTTCCCTGCTGTCTCCCTCCCTCACCCTTCACTCTGTACCGATTTAAGAAACTGTTGACTGAAGCCATGCTTTGATTTCCTTGTCACTTTAAAGTGTCACCAGTCAAGATGTGGCCTGAACTTCCTGGGCAGCGATCTGAAATGCATATGGGGCAGTTGTGGTAGTGGTGGGGCAGTCCTGGGAACGCACAAGGGACCTCTTTTCAGCCTCTGGTCTTGCTGAGGATGCTCCCTAGAGGCAGGATGCAACTTTGTGTACTAATCGAGTGGGGCATCCTCCCTGATGCTCCACCACTCCCATAGTGGTGCTGTACCAGGAACCCCTTCAACCTGAGTCTGCTGTGGAGATTCGGTGGAAAGACTTCCTCCACCCCCATCACTGTTGGGGTCCGTGGGAAGCCCTGGTCTGGTCGAACTAGCAGGTAGGGCCAATTTGCCAGGCATACACAGACCCTTAGATCCCGCCCCCCTCAGAAAGACCTCAGGGAGGGCAACTGTACAGTTTATCATTCAATACAGTATAGACGAAGGCTCAGAGAAAGCACCCTCTGACCTACCCGCCTTGTCTGCCCTGCTTAACCAGAGGGCACCGTGTCTCCCTATTGCTCTGTTTTGTCCATTGCCAAAATGCACTCTCCTGCAAGGAGTTGTGGTATTCATGATTCACAGGGTGGTCACAAAAGATCACAGCCAAGAAAATTCTGTAGGGCGGTTCTATGAATCAGAATCGACTAGACAGCACCTAACAACAACAACAACATTCTATTGGAAGTACTTTACATGTTCTCCTGTGGTTCTGACAGTGCAGTGCGTTGCGCCCTATCAGTAAACCCATTTTATAGGCAAAGGTTCCAGGGCTCAGGGAGAATAGATGACTTCCCAAGGCCACAACATAATGTCAGGAGGAGCCAGAATTCAACAGAGGCTGGGTGACCGAGACCATGCTTTCCTCTGTAGATGATTTTTTGTGCTTCTGTGAGCCTCTCTGTATGTTTCAGCTCTCAAAGTGTGGAACGAGCTCTGTCTCATGGCTTCACCATCATTAGGCTCAAAAGGTCTTTGATGTGCTTAGACATAACTGCAGATATTCTGTTTTTAAAGGCAAGTTTATTGTGAAGTAATTTACATAGATAAAATTCCCCCTTTGAAATGAAGAGTTTGCTGAGTTTGGACAAATGTGTACTATCATAGCCAGCACCTCAAACAAGATATAGAACTTCCCTGTCACTCCCAAATCACCCCCCCACCCCGTGGCAGTCCACATCCTTGTCCCAGCCCGCCACTGATGCCATTCATTTCTGCACTTATAGCTCTGCCTTGACCAGAAAGCCCTGTCAATGGCATCATACACTACATAGCCCTTGCTTCTTTCACTCAGCATGATGTCTGTGAGATTAAAACACACTGTAGCATGGGCCGCTGGTCCGTGTATTGCAGGGTAGTAGTCCACTGTGTGACTATACTATAATTTGTTGATGCATTCACCAGTTGATGGACATTTGTGCTGCTTCCAGTTTTTAGCTATTGTGAATAAAGCAGCTATAAGCATTTGCAGACAGGTCTTCATGTGAATTTTTTTTTTCCTTCTGGATAAATACGTAAGAGTGGGATGGATGGGTCATATGGTAAACGCATATGTATGTTTAGCAGTTTATCGAAGTACATTTTATCTAGCATAAAATTCAGCCATTATATGAGTACAATTAAATGACATTCTATTTAAATTTTTTGAGTTGTACAGCCGTCACCAATCCATGTTTATAACACTTCCACACACAGTATGCTCTCTTTGCATACTTGCAACTCAATGCCTATTCTCAGCCTTAGGCAAAGACTGGACTGTGTTCTGCCTCTATAAACATGCCTTTCCTGGACATTACTTATATAATGTGTTGCCTTTTATGTCAGGTTCATCCATGTTGTTTCATGTACCAGAACCCCCTTCTTTTTTATTGCTGAGTAGTGTTCTATCAGGTCCCTGGGTGGTGCAAACAGTTTGCACTGGACTACTAATCTGAACATTGGTGCTTCACACCTACTTTCTAACACACGGAGTTGCCATGAGTTGGAATCAATTTGACGGCAACAGGTTAGTGCTCCATGGGAGTCCTTGGGTGGTGCAAACAGTTATGTGCTCAGCTACTAACTGTAAGGTTGGAGGTTGGAGTCCATCCGGAGGTGCCTTGGAAGAAAGGGCTGGAAATCCATTCCCGAAAAGTCAGCCATTGAAAACCCCAGGGAGCACAGTTCTACTCTACACACACAGGTCCCTGTGAGTCAGAGTTGGCTTGGCAGTGAGTGGGTGGTAGAAGTGTTGCCTGGTTTGTAGGTGGCACATTCGAGTTATCAGTTTACACAGTTGATGGGCATTTTGATCGTGTCCAGTTTGGGGCTTTTTGGAATAATGCTGCTATGAACACTCACAAATACACCTTTATGTGGACACATGTTTTCATTTTACTTTGGTAGATGCCAAGAAAGGAATCATTGGGTTGTATGCTAAGTTTGTATTTAATTTGTGTGATTTGTCTTACTTATCTACAAACTCCATTTGGTGCAGCCAGAATCTATTGGGTTAGGTGGTAGAAGTAAGCATCCTAAATCTTCCAATATGTGTCCCTGGGGAAAAGTCCATTTAATATCTCTGGGAACCAGTCCCAATTCTGTCCCCTGAGACCAGAGTCCTCACAGGCTTCCTGGAGGAAGTCTGCCTCTTTGAGCAGTTGGCTGGGGCTTTGCTGGCCCCAGAGGGCCACAGAGAGGGGCTTGCCTGGAGCCGATGAGCATCCAGGAGCTTTGCAGGCACACCCAGGCAAGCCCACTCTGGTCCTTGGCCCCTGAAGGCTTTCAGCAGAGAAACCTGCTGGCAGCCCAGTGGCAGCCATTCGTGTAACGGCAATTACTGGGCAAAACAAGGGCACGACCAAACACTCTCCACCCTCTGCCTTGTTCTCTTTGCACACCTGGGCCACGGAGACACCAAAAATGGAGCAAGGTATTCCGCATAAAACGTATTTCCACATCACCCATCAGATTTTTCCAGTTGCTTGTAGAGGTGACTCTGACTTACAGTGACCTCATGTGGGTCAGAGTAGAACTGTGCTCCATGACGTTTTCCATTGCTGATATTTTGGAACTAGACCAATAGGACTTCCTTCTGAGACACCTCTGGGTGGACTTGAACCACAAACCTTCCAGTTAGCAGCTGAGCACCTTATCCATTTGCACCACCCAGGGACTCTGCCCAGCAGGGCAGATTTCAGCAAATAAGCTCCTTCTGAAAAGGGCAACTTTGCATGGAAATGGTTGGCTTTGTAGAGCCTCAGATGTAATTACACACCTATCTGATATACGTTGTACTCAAGTATCTGATCCTTTTATTCATAACGAGAGAGGGGACTCTAAAATGGAAGGGGAAGTGTGAAGGTTGGCCATGAGATCTTTGAAGAGCTATAGGGCAGTGTTCATCTCTTAAGAGAAAGATCACCCAAGCAACACTCTGTGGACATCTAGTATGAATGAGAATTAAAACTTTTGTTAACCATTGAGATATGGGGGCTGTTTATTAGTGCAATATAACCTACCTGTCCTGACTAAATCCAATATTATTGACAATAATATAAAACACCAAAAATTCAGCTTAACCAAAGAAATGAATCATCTTTTATGAAAAAATCATGGTGCTTTACTGAGGAGACATAAATAAATAGAAAAAGTGCCATGTTAATGGATAATAAGACTCAATACTGTAAAATCTGTGAAATCTTCTCAAATTGATCTAATTTTCCCATGCAATTCTAATCAAAATCTCAACAGTAGTTTTCATGGAACTTAATAAACTCAATCTCAAATTTATACAGAAAAGCAAAAAGCCAAGACTCTCCTGAAGAAAAACCAAGCACAGGAATGTGCTCAGCCAGAGAGCAACACTTCTGCACCACACGGTTGTAATAACTGAGACAACACGGAGTTGTGCAGAGAAGCAGGAATGTACCAGAGCAGACCCACACATCCACGGAGACTTGATGTGGGACACAGGTGGCAGAAGGAAGGACGGGGATGGGATTTTCCAAGAAATGGAGCCTGGGAAATGGATTGCACATATTAAGAAAAAAAAAAAAAATTGACTCTCTACTATTCTAGGAACTTACGTATTCTGATACTAGCTGTATTTTTTTACATTTCATTTTTAAATGATAACATTGAATAAAAAAAATTCTATGTTATCATTTAAAAATGAAACTATTGATAATATTTTATTTATGGATTTTTTTTTATAACTTTTATTAAGCTTCAAGTGAACGTTTACAAATCCAATCAGTCTGTCACATATAAGTTTACATACATCTCACTCCCTACTCCCACTTGCTGTCCCCCTCTTGAGTCAGCCCTTTCAGTCTCTCCTTTCTTGACAATTTAGCCGGCTTCCCTCTCTCTCTATCCTCCCATTCCCCCTCCAGACAAGAGTTGCCAACACACTCTCAAGTGTCCACCTGATATAATTAGTTCACTCTTCATCAGCATCTCTCTCCCCCCTCCGCTGACCAGTCCCTTTCATGTCTGATGAGTTGTCTTCGGGAATGGTTCCTGTCCTGTGCCAACAGAAGGTCTGGGGAGCATGGCCGCCGGGATTCCTCTAGTCTCAGTCAGACCATTAAGTTTGGTCTTTTTATGAGAATTTGGGGTCTGTATCCCACTGATCTCCTGCTCCCTCAGGGGTCCTCTGCTGTGCTCCCTGTCAGGGCAGTCATCGATTGTGGCCGGGCACCAACTAGTTCTTCTGGTCTCAGGATGATGTAGGTCTCTGGTTCATGTGGCCCTTTCTGTCTCTTGGGCTCTTAGTTGCCGTGTGGCCTTGGTGTTCTTCATTTTCCTTTGATCTAGGTGGGTTGAGACCAACTGAGACATCTTAGATGGCCGCTTGTTAGCATTTAAGACCCCAGACGACACATTTCAAAGTGGGATGCAGAATGATTTCATAATAGAATTATTTTGCCAATTGACTTAGAAGTCCCCGCAAACCATGTTCCCCAGACCCCCGCGCTTGCTCCGCTGACCTTTGAAGCATTCATTTTATCCCGGAAACTTCTTTGCTTTTGGTCCAGTCCAATTGAGCTGACCTTCCATGTATTGAGTGTTGTCTCTCCCTTCACCTAAAGCAGTTCTTATCTACTGATTAATCAATAAAAAACCCTCTCCCACCCTCCCTCCCTCCCCCCCTCGTAACCACAAAAGTATGTGTTCTTCTCAGGTTTACTATTTCTCAAGATCTTATAATAGTGGTCTTATACAATATTTGTCCTTTTGCCTCTGACTAATTTCACTCAGCATAATGCCTTCCAGGTTACTCCATGTTATGAAATGTTTCACAGATTCGTCACTGTTCTTTATAGATGCGTAGTATTCCCTTGTGTGAATATACCACAATTTATTTACCCATTCATCCGTTGATGGACACCTTGGTTGCTTCCAACTTTTTGCTATTGTATACAGAGCTGCAATAAACATGGGTGTGCATATATATGTTTGTATGAAGGCTCTTGTATCTCTAGGGTATATTCCCAGGAGTGGGATTTCTGAGTTGTATGGTAGTTCTATTTCTAACTGTTTAAGATAACACCAGATAGATTTCCAAAGTGGTTGTACCATTTTACATTCCCACCAGCAGTGTATGAGAGTTCCAATCTCTCCGCAGCCTCTCCAACATTTATTATTTTGTGTTTTTTGGATTAATGCCAGCCTTGTTGGTGTGAGATGGAATCTCATCGTAGTTTTAATTTGCATTTCTCTAATGGCTAATGATCGAGAGCATTTTCTCATGTATCTGTTGGCTGCCTGAATATCTTCTTTAGTGAAATGTGTGTTCATATCCTTTGCCCACTTCTTGATTGGGTTGTTTGTCTTTTTGTCGTTGAGTTTTGACAGAATCATGTAGATTTTAGAGATCAGGCGCTGGTCGGAGATGTCATAGGTGAAAATTCTTTCCCAATCTGTAGGTGATCTTTTTACTCTTTTGGTGAAGTCTTTAGATGAGCATAGGTGTTTGATTTTTAGGAGCTCCCAGTTATCGGGTTTCTCTTCATCATTTTTGGTAATGTTTTGTATTCTGTTTATGCCTTGTATTAGGGCTCCTAGGGTTGTCCCTATTTTTTCTTCCATGATCTTTATCGTTTTAGTCTTTATGTTTAGGTCTTTGATCCACTTGGAGTTAGTTTTTGTGCATGGTGTGAGGTATGGGTCCTGTTTCATTTTTTTGCAAATGGATATCCAGTTATGCCAGCACCATTTGTTAAAAAGGCTATCTTTTCCCCAATTAATTGACACTGGTCCTTTGTCAAATATCAGCTGCTCATACGTGGATGGATCTATGTCTGGGTTCTCAATTCTGTTCCATTGGTCTATGTGCCTGTTGTTGTACCAGTACCAGGCTGTTTTGACTACTGTGGCTGTATAATAGGTTCTGAAGTCAGGTAAAGTGAGGCCTCCCACTTTCTTCTTCTTTTTCAGTAGCGCTTTGCTTATCCAGGGCTTCTTTCCCTTCCATATGAAATTGGTGATTTGTTTCTCTATCCCCTTAAAATATGACATTGGTATTTGGATCGGAAGTGCGTTAAATGTATAGATGGCTTTTGGTAGAATAGACATTTTTACTATGTTAAGTCTTCCTATCCATGAGCAAGGTATGTTTTTCCACTTAAATATGTCCTTTTGAATTTCTTGTAGTAGAGCTTTGTAGTTTTCTTTGTATAGGTCTTTTACATCCTTGGTAAGATTTATTCCTAAGTATCTTATCTTCTTGGGGGCTACTGTGAATGGTATTGATTTAGTTATTTCCTCTTCGGTGTTCTTTTTGTTGATGTAGAGGAATCCAAGTGATTTTTGTATGTTTATTTTATAACCTGAGACTCTGCCAAACTCTTCTATTAGTTTCAGTAGTTTTCTGGAGGATTCCTTAGGGTTTTCTGTGTATAAGATCATGTCATCTGCAGATAGTGATAACTTTACTTCTTCCTTGCCAATCCGGATACCTTTTATTTCTTTGTCTAGCCTAATTGCCCTGGCTAGGACTTCCAGCACGATGTTGAATAAGAGTGGTGATAAAGGGCATCCTTGTCTGGTTCCCATTCTCAAGGGAAATGCTTTCAGGCTCTCTCCATTTAGAGTGATGTTGGCTGTTGGCTTTGCAAGATGCCCTTTATTATGTTGAGGAATTTTCCTTCAATTCCTATTTTGGTGAGAGTTTTTATCATAAATGGGTGTTGGACTTTGTCAAATGCCTTTTCTGCATCAATTGATAAGATCATGTGGTTTTTGTCTTTTGTTTTATTTATGTGATGGATTACATTAATGGTTTTTCTGATATTAAACCAGCCTTGCATACCTGGTATAAATCCCACTTGATCAGGGTGAATTATTTTTTTGATGTGTTGTTGGATTCTATTGGCTAGAATTTTGTTGAGGATTTTTGCATCAATGTTCATGAGGGATATAGGTCTATAATTTTCTTTTTTTGTAATGTCTTTACCTGGTTTTGGTATCAGGGAGATGGTGGCTTCATAGAATGAGTTGGGTAGTATTCCGTCATTTTCTATGTTTTGGAATACCTTCAGAAGTAGTGGTGTTAACTCTTCTCTGAAAGTTTGGTAGAACTCTGCAGTGAAGCCGTCCGGGCCAGGGCTTTTTTTCGTTGGGAGTTTTTTGATTACCGTTCAATCTCTTTTTTTGTTATGGGTCTATTTAGTTGTTCTACTTCTGAATGTGTTAGTTTAGGTAGGTAGTGTTTTTCCAGGAATTCATCCATTTCTTCTAGGTTTTCAAATTTGTTAGAGTACAATTTTTCATAATAATCTGAAATGATTCTTTTAATTTCATTTGGTTCTGTTGTGATGTGGTCCTTCTCGTTTCTTATTCGGGTTATTTGTTTCCTTTCCTGTATTTCTTTAGTCAGTCTAGCCAATGGTTTATCAATTTTGTTAATTTTTTCAAAGAACCAGCTTTTGGCTTTGTTAATTCTTTCAATTGTTTTTCTGTTCTCTAATTTTTTTTTTTTAATTTATTTAGTTCAGCTCTAATTTTTATTATTTGTTTTCTTCTGGTGCCTGATGGATTCTTTTCTTGCTCACTTTCTATTTGTTGAAGTTGTAGGGACAGTTCTCTGATTTTGGCTCTTTCTTCTTTTTGTATGTGTGCATTTATTGATATAAATTGGCCTCTGAGCACTGCTTTTGCTGTGTCCCAAAGGTTTTGATAGGAAGTATTTTCATTCTCGTTGCATTCTATGAATTTCCTTATTCCCTCCTTGATGTCTTCTATAACCCAGTCTTTTTTCAGGAGGGTATTGTTCATTTTCCAAGTATTTGATTTCTTTTCCCTAGTTTTTCTGTTATTGATTTCTAGTTTTATTGCCTTGTGGTCTGAGAAGATGCTTTGTAATATTTCGATGTTTTGGACTCTGCAAAGGTTTGTTTTATGACCTAATATGTGGTCTATTCTAGAGAATGTTCCATGTGCGCTAGAAAAGAAAGTATATTTTGCAGCAGTTGGGTGGAGAGTTCTGTATAAGTCAATGAGGTCAAGTTGGTTGATTGTTGTAATTAGATCTTCCGTGTCTCTATTGAGCTTCTTACTGGATGTCCTGTCCTTCTCCGAAAGTAGTGTGTTGAAGTCTCCTACTATAATTGTGGAGGTATCTATCTCACTTTTCAGTTCTGTTAAAATTTGATTTATGTATCTTGCAGCCCTGTCATTGGGTGCATAAATATTTAATATGGTTATGTCTTCCTGATCAATTGTCCCTTTTATCATTATATGGTGTCCTTCTTTATCCTTTGTGGTGGATTTAAGTCTAAAGTCTATTTTGTCAGAAATTAATATTGGTACTCCTCTTCTTTTTTGCTTATTGTTTGCTTGATATACTTTTTTCCATCCTTTGAGTTTTAGTTTGTTTGTGTCTCTAAGTCTAAGGTGTGTCTCTTGTAGGCAGCATATAGATGGATCGTGTTTCTTTATCCAGTCTGTGACTCTCTGTCTCTTTATTGGTGCATTTAGTCCATTTACATTCAGGGTAATTATAGATAAATAAGTTTTTAGTGCTGTCATTTTGATGCCTTTTTATGTGTGTTGTTGACAATTTCATTTTTCCGCATACTTTTTTGTGCTGAGGCGTTTTTCTTAGTAAATTGTGAGATCCTCATTTTCATAGCGTTTGACTTTATGCTAGTTGAGTCGTTACGTTTTTCTTGGCTTTTATCTTGAGTTATAGCGTTGTTATACCTTTTTGTGGTTACCTTATTTTTTACCCCTATTTTTCTAAGTAAAAACCTAACTTGTATTGTCCTATATCGCCTTGTATCACTCTCCATATGGCAGTTCAATGCCTACTGTATTTAGTCCCTCTTTTTGATTATTGTGATCTTTTACCTATTGACTTCCATGATTCATTGTTATGTGTATTTTTTTTTTAATTAATCTTTGTTTGTTTTTTGTGATTTCCTTATTTGAGTTGATATCAGGACGTTCTGTTTTGTGACCTTCTGTTGTGTTGATATCTGATATTATTGGTTCTCTGACCAAACAATATCCTTCAGTATTTCTTGTAGCTTTGGTTTGGTTTTTGCAAATTCTCTAAACTTGTGTTTGTCTGTAAATATCTTAATTTCGCCTTCATATTTCAGAGAGAGTTCTGCTGGATATATGATCCTTGGCTGGCAGTTTTTCTCCTTCAGTGTTCTGTATATGTCGTCCCATTCCCTTCTTGCCTGCATGGTTTCTGCTGAGTAGTCTGAACTTATTCTTATTGATTCTCCCTTGAAGGAAATCTTTCTTTTCTCCCTGGCTGCTTTTAAAATCTTCTGTTTATCTTTGGTTTTGGTGAGTTTGATGATAATATGTCTTGGTGTTTTTCTTTTTGGATCAATCTTAAATGGGGTTCAATAAGCATCTTGGATAGATATCCTTTCGTCTTTCATGATGTCAGGGAAGTTTTCTGTCAGGAGTTCTTCAACTATTTTCTCTGTGTTTTCTGTCCCCCCTCCATGTTCTCGGACTCCAGTCACTCACAAGTTATCCTTCTTGATAGAGTCCCACATGATTCTTAGGGTTTCTTCATTTTTTTTAATTCTTTTATCTGATTTTTTTTCAGCTATGTTGGTATTGATTCCCTGGTCCTCCAGACGTCCCAGTCTGCATTCTAATTGCTCGAGTCTGCTCCTCTGACTTCCTATTGCGTTGTGTAATTCTGTAATTTTATTGTTAATCTTTTGGATTTCTACATGTTGTCTCTCTATGGATTCTTGCAACTTATTAATTTTTCCACTATGTTCTTGAATAATTTTTTTGAGTTCTTCAACAGTTTTATCGGTGTGTTCCTTGGCTTTTTCTGCAGATATCCTAATTTCATTTGTGATATCTTTAAGCATTCTGTAAATTAGTTTTTTATATTCTGTATCTTATAATTCCAGGATTGTATCTTCATTTGGGAAAGATTTTGATTCTTTTGTTTGGGGGGTTGGAGAAGCTGTCATGGTCTGCTTCTTTAAGTGGTTTGATATGGATTGTTGTCTCCGAGCCATCACTGGGAAACTAGTTTTTCCAGAAAATCCGCTAAAAAAAAAAATGCAGTCAGATCCCTATCAGAGTTCTCCCTCTGGCTCAAGCTATTTGGATGTTAATGAAGCCGCCTGGGGAGGGTGGGGGAGGGAACAGAGAGATAGGAGAGTAGCACCTCAGAATATAGCCAGAGTTGCTTGTCTTGCTTGGAATGACTATTATATCCGAGATTCCCACAGGCGCGTCGCCTATGTGTGCTGGCTGTGTGGAGATTGCCCCTGGAGGGTCTGGCCCGCTGGAGTCACGGTCAGATCCTCCGCTTCCAGCCGCACACTCAGCGTCAAGGCTCCCCTACTGGGACGGTGCACTCTTGACTCCAAAATCAGTCGCTGCCTCCCGGGGACTTCTCGTCCCTCCAGCCGCGTGGCCATGCCGCCCCTGCGAACCAGTTGGGCCGCCTCCCGGGGTTAGTTCAGATGGGTGGAGCAGCTCCCCGTGCTTGTGCCGTGACCGAGTGTCCCGGCTGGGACGCTGATCTCCCCGCTCCAATACCAGTTGCTGCCTCCCGGGGACTTCTCCTATCGGCTGCGTCCCATGCCGCCCGCGCGACCCGGCTGGGCCCCTTTCCGGGGTTAGTTCAGGGGGGTGGAGCAGTTCTCTGTGTTTATGCCGTACCTGCGTCCAGTCCAAATCCCGGCGGGACAGTTGCCCGGCTGGGACACTGCTCTTCCTGCTCCGAGACCAGTCACTGCCTCCCAGGGACTTCTCCTACCGGCTGCGTCCCACACCGCCCGCGGAACCGGCTGGTCCCCCTCCCGGGGTTAGTTCATGGGGGTGGAGCAGCTCTCTGTGCTCGTGCCGTACCTGACTGGTGCGCTGGCTCCAGGCTCTGGAAACAATCGCTGCTTCCCTGTATTAGTTCGTTCTCCGTCTCTAAATCTGTGTTTGTTGTTCAGGGTTCGTAGATTGTTATGTATGTGATCGATTCACTTGTTTTTCCGTGTCTTTGTTGTAAGAGGGATCCGAGGTAGCGTCTGCCTAGTCCGCCATCTTGGCTTCTGGATTTTTTTTTTATATAGTAAAGGTAGCAATGGAATAATAATCATAAACTTCAAGATGGCAAAGGGACAAGGAAGAAGACATGATTAAGGAGGGTACTTGGTGGCTGCAACTGAATTTCTGTTCCTTAAGATAGACAATGGACTCATTGGTGCTAATTATATTGTTCCTTAGGCTTTAACATTTCAGGTGTATCTTCTTCAATGCATAAGGTATGTCAGAACAAAATTTTTTAAAGGAAAAATCACTAATACAGTCTTCTTACTTCAGGTAGTCCCTTTGGGTCCATTGCCTTTTCCTTCCGGGAGATAAAAGGAACAGTAAGAAAACAAAAACCTTCATTGGCGGAATTATGTAGTGGTTTGAAGTTTTGTTACCTTTTGATCCTTTAGGGGATTTTGAAAATAAATGGTAAAAGCTGAAGTATTGAGAATTATCTTCTGTAAAGCCGTAGTCTCATTTCTGAGATTTTTTTGACTCTGATTAGCTATTTCTTTCTGAGATTACCCAGAAAACCCAGTGCCGTCGAGTCAATTCCGACTCATAGCGACCCCATAGGACAGAGTAAAACTGCCTCCCATAAAGTTTCCAAGGAGTGCCTGGAGGATTCTAACTGCTGACCCTTTGGTTAGCAGCCATAGCACTTAACCACTATGCCACCAGGGTTTTCTTTCTGAGATTAGCTATTTAAAAAATTACTTTTGAATATGATTTAAATGAAAGTAAGCCAGCCTTCTATCATCAGTAGAGTGTCTGGCTTGGGCTCTGCAGACATGGGCCCCTGTCATCTCAGCTTGTCTATGATGTGAAATGCTTCATCATTGATGGCGCTGTAGATGGGGCTGGGTGGGGACATAAAACTCCTCTTCTGCACCTGTAGGGGTCTAGTCAGTCATTTAATGACTGACATTTGATTATCATCAACATCCAGCTGGAAATGAGCTAATTTATTGATGTACAAAGGAGATATTCATGGGAAGGAAGACATGGGCATGGCTTTCAAGGTCCAGAAGGATGCATATGAGACAAATGTAAATGAATCTCACAGTCCTTTTGTAGTTTAAAACAACAGCAATAAAAACCAAAAATAATTGAGCATCCCAGAGTACTGCTTAGGAGTCAGATGAGAGACAGGAGGCACTGACACGGATAGTCTGCATTACTGTTCCTGGTGCCTGTCAGTGGCACCTCAGTGATATGTCAAGGCAAGGGGTTCATTGAGAAGAGGAGTATTATGTAGGAGATATTTCAATCCAACAAAAATAATACTACCCTCATAGTTTACAGGGAATTTCATTAAACTCCGCCATTTTATCTCATCAGTAACTGCAAACCTGAAAGTTAAGCAGTGCACACATACCCAGGTAATTTTCCAGCAAATTCATTGAGCTGAGCTTGACCAGGCCACTAAATCTCTGGCTTCCGTGGTCAGCATCTTTCTGCCAGTGTCTCAGCTACCCCCCACGAGAACTTTGGGTCCCTCACCAGTGTGGCACATCTTGTGTCTTTGCACTGATACCTGCGAAAGAAGAATTGGATCAAGTAAATGAGAGGTGGTGGAGGGAGAAAAACCCAGGCCCAGCAGCATGGTTTACAGGGAGGGCATGTGTAGGTCAGCCTGCTGGAATCCCTGGGATGGAATGGTGTATTGGTTTTCCAGGCCTGCCATAACAAGTACCACAAGCCAGGGGGCTTAAAACAATACACATATTCTATGGCACAGTTCTGGAGGCTGGGAATGCAAAATCAAGGTGTCATCAGGACCATACTCCCTTTGAAGACCCTAGAGGAGGATCTTTCCTTGCCCAGGTTCTGGTAGTAGTTCCTGGCAATCCTTGGCTTTCCTTGGCTTGTAGATCACTCCAAACTCTGCCTTCGTTGTCAGATGGCCATCTTTCCTCTGTGTCTCTCTAACCCTGTGTCTCTTCTCTTTTCTTAAAGACACCACTCATATTGGCTTATAGTCCACCCTACTCCAGTATGACCTCTTGTCAACCTAACTGACAACATCTTCACAGGCTGTGTTTCCAAACCAAGTCACGTTCCAGGTAGTAGGGTTAGGGCTTCAACATAACTTTTTCGGGTACAGCTTTCAACCCATAATAGATGGGTAGCTGATGTAACAAGCTGTCTGATGGTGGGAAGCAGCAGTGGGAAAGTGGGACTCCCAGAACTATTTCCTTGATGTGAGCTGAGCTCCAAGGCCATCATCCAAGGAGCTCGGGAACCAAGGGAATGGTGCACCTCATCTGGAAGCCTTCCAGGACCAGGAGGTTTCTTCACCATCTGTGTCTTTTCTCCCAGCCATGAGGCTCCACAGCTCCATAGCCCCAAGGCTCTATGGCTCCATGGCCCCACAGCTCCACTGCCTCACAGCCCCACAGCCCCATGGCCATAGGCTCCATGATTCCATGGCCCCATGGTTCCATGGCCCCAGAGCTCCATAGCTCCACCGGTGCCCTCCCTGGGAAGCCTGGGAAGATACCCACATGCTGCTGCTAGTTGAAAAATGAGTTGAATTTGTTTTCTCCCAAACCCAACATGGGAAACATTTTCTGACGTTGTAGAACATACATAATTTCCTGCTGGTTTATTTCTATCTCCTTTGGGCCTGGCCAGCTTGGGGCAAGCAAAGATGTACCTATTCAAGTGACAAATATATCACAAATACTATGTAAAGCGCTGGCATTTTGCACATCCCAGAGCATCAAGTTGCATTTCTGAAGTAAATTCTGCCAGCATATCATTCTAGCTCTTTGTATTTATGCTGCACTTCTATTCCCAAAATGTGCCTGAATGTAGCGTCCTCCTTCATCCTCACGGGCTAATGTTTACAGATGCTAAGCAGGTATTAGCCAGGTAGGATAGATGGATAGTGATTGAGCTGGTGTATGGCCCTCTACCTCTCCATGTTTTTTTCCCTCTACCCTGCACTTCTCTGCTCCCGGCCTGGAGTTAGCAGGAGGAAGCTCAGAGGTGGTCCTCCTCACAAATTAGATTTGCTGCTGTTCTCTGTGAAGGTTTCACCCTCCTCACGGCACACTCCTGCTCCCCCACTGTCTCCTTCTCCAATCTTGCCTTCCCTCCCTCAGTCTCTGTGCAGGGTTCCTATCTTCTGCCTTGAGGAGATTTAGGGATTTTTCCCGGTGGCCTCCTGCAGGTGTCAAGCATACTTACTACCTAAGGCCATACCTTGCAGCCTCTTCTTGTTCCGTAAGAATGCCCAAGGCCCCCACCACCAACAAGCTACATGCAAAAGTGCTTTATACTACAAACCTTCAAATCTATGACCTGGACAGACTTTCACAAAATTGGGTGGAAGCTGGCACTAACCGTCCCCTCAAAGAAGCTGCTCTCTTGGGGATGGTAGGAGCCCTCCATGCCAGACCTGGCCCAGCTTCTGACACTGCACCTTCTGGTTTCTCTGGCACACTGGTGGGAGAAAAAGGATAAATACAAGTTCTCAAAGCAAACAAAGGAGGGCATCCTGGGCAGAGAGTTCAAAGTAAAGACTCCAAAGCAAGACATAGGGTGCTCAGCTGTGGAAAATGATTTCAATGTGGGCATGAAGTGGGTCATGGCAAAAGGTGAGACTGGAGTGGGTAAGTAGGTCAAGTGGGCTCTGTGGTTTGCAGAATGGTCTTTAGAGTCAGAGTAGCATTCGAATCACATATTGACTTTCTAATCCTCAGGCTCCTAACATGCAAACAGTAATATAATCAGCACCCATCTCACCAGGGGATTATGCAGATTAAACAAAATGATGTATCTCGTTATCTGCTCATTTTCAAAGTTGTCAACTATTGGGGTGACTACAGCGCTGTAGTCCATGTTAAGGAGTTTTGATTTTTCTTATTACAAGAGAATCTATTGGAGAACATGCCACAACCAGATTTATATTTTAGCATCATCATGGTGGTTACACTGTAGAGAACAGACTGAGGGAAACCTACTATAAAAGCTGTTGCAATGATCTGAAAAATAAGATCACATTTTGGAAAGGGAAGTGGCTGGGAGTGGAGAGATACTTGGGGTTTAACCAATCTGAGGAAATCAGGGTGGGAGAAGTAGGAAAAGATCACATCCAAGTTTGGGTCTTGCATAACTTGGTGGATGGTGGTACGAGTGCTTAGGAACATTAGGGGAGAAGATGAGGTGGGACAGTATCATTGAGGCAGAAACAGCTGTGGGGGTGAGGTGGGCAGGGACAAAGGGAGGAAATATGTAGAAAGGTCAATGCTTTTGTCTCTTTGGGTTTAAGGCTCTTGATGGACTGGACTGTCTAGGAGGACCTTCCAAGTGTATCACGGGCCATGAGCTTCATTCAGGAATGAGGCCTGACCTGCACACATTCAGCCAGCTTGCCCAAGCAGCCAAGGCTCTGCTCTAGACGGCAGTGACTGAGCTTACTGAGCTTGCTGAGCACAGGGACCACCGACTGTTTCGCAGAGGTGGGCTTGGGAACCAGCACTCACCACGAGCTTCTTTGCTGACTGTAACACTTCGATTCCATGTACAGCTCTTCTTGATCACTGTTAAAACCTCACTTCAAATCCACCACTGAAACCCTAGGAAAGCAGGACCAGTGGGTTCCTTGAGCCTTGTGTTCCCCTGAGAAGCATGACAGAGTGAATGTGTGTGTGAATATGTGTGCATGTGTAAGTATATGTTATACAAACTTACACATGCATATATATATGTATGACCATGTTATGTTGTTTTTAGGTGCTGTTGAGTTGGTTCTGACTCATAGCAACCCTATGTACAAAAGAACGAAACACTGCCCAGTTCTGCACCACCCTCACAATCATTGTTGCAGCCACCGTGTTAGTCCATCTTGTCCGTGGTCTTCCTCTTTTTTGTTGACCCTCTGCCTTACCAAGCATGATGTCCTTCTCCAGGGACTGGTCCCCCCTGAAAACATATCCAAATGACTTGTGCATGAACACATTGTACATCAAACCATATGAAACACGTATTAGAGTAATTGAGCATCTTCTTTCCCTAATTTAACTTCAGTATCAGCTGCAATCTCTGCTATTTGTTCCTGTCTCCCAGCATGACTGATTCATGTAACACCTTTTAGTGTAAACCCCAAATAACTTTACCGGAGTACACTACATCCATCTTTCCAAAGAAAATTACTGAGTGTTTATTTATTGTCAGCCTAGACAGGCCCATGCAATATCATCTCCAGAAAGTGCCCCAGGAAATAAGATGAGCCCTTGGTGGAGCTGTTATCCATCACGGGAGCCCCGGCTTTCTGATTCAGTGGGGGAGAAGCAGGTACTGGGGCTGGTGTGGCTGCTGTAGGTTCCTGTTAATGGACAGATGGGGGCTTTAATTCAAGGGGGAAACCCTTGCTTTTGGATGTCTAGCTCTTCCCTGGATTTATGGGTCTGGAAGGACTAATGTTTTGTGAAATAGTCATTGCTCTTATTATAGAAAACAGTCTATTTTTAAGAGCTGGGGAAGCTTTTTGAATACAAATCTTTTGACTGGTTTACTTAGGGGGGAGTATTTTTCACTTTGTGTTTTGGGGAGAACTGCAAAAATTGGGGGAAAATGTCTGTGGAGTATAGAGCCATTAAACTGAAGTTTTGATGAACAGCAGAGTCCAGGCGAGTGTTTAGCTGTGACGTTGAATTGCTAAGAGGTGGCTTCTGGGGAGAGGGCCAAGCCTGAAAAGTACATCAGGCAATGTGGACTACAGCCACCCAATAGCCTGGGCTGGTGTCTCTGAAAGTTGAGGTCCCTAAACACCCTCCAGGCTTCTACGCACTCCAGCCCTGTCACTTCTCCAGCCTCCCTTGCCCACCATCTCTGTCTCATCCTACTCCAGTCACTCTGACCTCCTGCTCTTTTTCAAGCCCACCAGGCTCGCTCCTGTTTTGTCCTTTGCTCTGGGCATCCACTCTGCCTGCTGCTCTCTCTTCGTATATATGTATTTGCTTGGTTAACTTTGTTAAAGCTTTAAAGGGTTCAATTTTTTTCTCAAGCCTCAACTTCTTGATGTGGTTTACCTTGATCACTTTATGCCCCAACTTAACTCCTTCCTATTCTGTTTTTCTTTTTCCCCTGCAGCATTTATCACCTCCTGTTGCTGTTGTGTGCCATCAAGTCGATTCCAACTCATAACAACCGTATATGGCGGAGTAGAAACCGTGGGGTTTCCTAGGCTGTAATCTTCACAGGAACGGATTTCCAGGTATTTTCTCCCACAGAGCTGCTGGTGGGGTCGCAGCCGAGTGCTTAACATTGTGCCACCAGGGCTCTTCTCATTGCCTTCTAGCATACTTTATAATTTGCATATTTAGGGTGTTTGTTGCTCATCTCTTGTCTTCTGATAGAGGGACAATCTCTTGAGGACTAGGATCTTTACCTGTTTAGTTCACTGATGGGTCTCAAAGGCTTGTAGCAGCTTTTGGCTCACAATTGTTGTTGTTGTCGGTTCTGACTCATAGTGACTGTATGTACAACAGAACAAAACATTGCCCAGTCCTGCACAATCCTCACAATCATTGTTATGTTTGAGCCCACCATTGCAGCCACTGTGTCACTCCATCTCATTGAAGGTCTTCCTCTTTTTCCCTGACCCTCTACTTTACCATCCATGATGTCCTTCTGCAGGGACTGATCCCTCCTGATAACAAGTCCAAAGTATGTGAGATGTAGTCTCTTTACCCTTGCTTCTAAGGAGCACCGTGGTGGTACTTCTTCCAAGACAGATTTGTTCGTTCTTTTGGCAGTCCATGGCATACTCAGTATTCTTTGCTAACACCATAATTAAAAGGCATTTTTTCTTCCTCGGTCTTCCTTATTCATTGTCCAGATTTCGCATGCACATAAGGTGATTGAAGACACCATGGCTTGGGTCAGGGGTGCCTTAGTCTTCAAGGTAACATCCTTGCTTTCTAACACTTTAAAGAGGTATTTTGCAGCAGATTTGCCCAATGCAATGTGTCATTTGATTTCTTGACTATTGTTTCCATGGGTGTTGATTGTGGATCCAAGTAAAATGAAATCTTTTGACAACTTCAGTCTTTTCTCTGTTTATCGTGTTGCTTATTGGTCCAGTTGTGAAGATCTTTTGTTTTCTTTATGCTGAGATGTAATCCATACTGAAGGTTGTGATCTTTGACCTTTAACAGTAAGTGCTTCAAGTTCTCTTCACTTTCAGCAAGCAAAGTTGCGTCATCTGCATATCCAAGGTTGTTAATGAATCTTCCTTCAATCACGATACTTGTTCTTCTTCATATAGTACAGCTTCTTGGATTATTGCTCAGCATACAGATTGAATAGGTATGGTGAAAGGGTACAACCCGGATGCACACCTTTCCTGACTTTAAACCAGGCAGTATCCCCTTGTTCTCTTTGAACAACTGCCTCTTGATCTATGTACAAGTTCCTCATGAACACAATTAAGTGTTCTGGAATTCCCATTCTTCAAAGTTTTATCCATAGTTTGTTATGATCCGCACAGTCAAATGCCTTTGCATAGTCAATAAAATACAGGTAAACATCTTTCTGGTATTCTCTGCTTTCAGCCAAGATCCTTCTGACATCAGCAATGATATCCCTGGTTCCATGTCCTCTTCTGAATCTGGTTTGGATTTCTGGCAGTTCCCCATCAGTGTACTGCTGCAGCCGTTTTGAATGATCTTCAGCACACAGATGACTCTTGATAAACAGTTGCTGGAGCAGTGCAGCCTGAACTGTGCTTAGATCCCAGTTTCAAAACACCTGCTGCATGAACTTGAGCAGGTTATTGAATCCCTCAGTGTCTTTGTCCTGATGTGGAATCATGCCTGAAGGAGTCGTTATGAAGACGAACAAGATACCATTTGTGAGGTGTAAGCCTGGTGTCTGGCATGGATTGAATACAGAAGGAAGCTGGTACACCTGTTCTGTAAGCTGTGGGATTCCCTTTACAAGGTGCATCTCCTTTAGAATGAGTCGTGACCACACCACTGGCTGTGTTGCCTCACATTCCACTGTGTGGAGGGGGATCAACCAACCTGTGTCTCCACGAACAGGGCATGTGCCCAGTGCTTTCCATGAATGATCTCATTAACCTGATAACAAAGTGGGTTCTGCTATGAGCTCCATGGCATGTATTAGGAAAGGGTCACAGAGCTACTAATTGAGCTGTCTTCTCCTCTAACCCATCCCATACATCTCCTGTTCAGCCTAAAGATGACCGTTGTCTGTCCTTTGCAGGGAGTATGTTTGCACATGAATTCCCATGTCCTATCTGATTTTTTTTTTTTCATCTGATTTATCTGATTTTGTGTTTAGGATAACCTCGTAAGAGTCAAATGGTGAAATGCTGGCATATGTTTTTGAATATATTTTAATACCTTTGATCAAACCCAAAACCAAACCCATTCCCGTCAAGTCAATTCCAACTCATAGCAACCCTATAGGACAGAGTAGAATTGTGCCATAGAGTTTCCAAAAAGTGCCTGGTGGATTCGAACTGCTGACCTTTTGTTAGCCACCAGAGCTCTTAACCACTATGCCACCAGGGTTTCCGTATCTTTGATACTAGTTGCCAAATTACCCTCCTAATTTTTTCCCACAATTTGTAGTCCCGTTAACAGAAAGTGAGAGTGTCCAATAAACAAAATTATTAAAGACCACATACTTTCCACGATTTATTGTCAGATATTTATTTTTAATTCCTAGCATTATAAATAAGACCATCATCTTGATAAATAATACATTTTCTCTTTTGAGAGTTTCTCTTCTCTTCAGATGGACCTTTTTCATCAAAAACTCATGATTCATATTTCAGTTCTATTCAATTACTTACTCCTTTATTCTTTCTCCAAATATTGACTGAGGACCCACAATGGGGGTTCCTTGTCAAGACAAAGCCCCAGATTGGTGGTTCTTCATATTTGAAATGAGGTCTGGCCTTTTCTGTGCCTGGAAGAGCCCTCGCCATCTGCCATGACTTACCTCAAAAGGTGCTGCCTTTGAAGAATGCTCCCCAGTTCCCCTGGACAGGGCAGAGACTCTTTACCCCAGACGCGTGTCTGCCCAGGGCTTGCAGACACAGAGAAGATTACTAGCTGCTGCCCTCCTGGATCATAGTTGAGAAGGCACTAGAGAAAAAGATAGATTTTCCGGATGGTCATGCAGGTGATGTGGATGTAGATTTACTTTGAATGTCACTGTTTCATTTTTACTGCTATTAATCACTTGACAACATTGGAATGAAGCATGAGCATTTCCTATAAAAAATGACAAGCTATTCAATGTTTTGGCACTGTTTTTGAGACCTTATCTTCAGCATCTCTGTGTTGTCTTTGGAAAATTGCATTGAGGTTATTTGCTAGTGAGATGAAGCTTCTTTTAGAAAGGAGCTCATTTTGTGACCTTTAGGTTGTCTTTAGGGGACATTGGTGACTCAGTGGTAGAATTCTTATATATATATTTTTTTTATCCAGGAAACCCAGGTTTGATTCTTAGCCAATGCACGTCATGTGCAGCTACCACCCTTCTGTCAATAGAGGCTTGTGTGTTGCTGTGATGCTGAACAGGCTTCGGTGGAGCTACCAGACTAAGACACACTAGGAAGAAAGGCCTGGCAATCTACTTCCAAAAGTCAGCCAGTGAAAGCCCTATGGGTCATAATGGTCCAATCCTATCATGCATGATGTTGCCATGGGTTAGGGAAATTTGACAGCACCAACAACAACGATGACAAAATTGTATTTAAAGTCTACACTGCCCTTGGATGTTAAAGCTACAGGGAGAGGCACCTCCAGTTGTGGCTGACTGCTGATGAGACGCAGGGAAGCCTAGAGCCAGCACACAACTTGCAGGTTGTATGCTTGTGTTTCCATCCTCACCCACAACACCACATCCATGTTGTCTCTGGCCAAAACTCTGGGCTTTTTCACCGTATAGAAGACGGCTGATGCATTTTATTCTGATCCTATTCTCCCTCTCTTTTGTTGATAAATCCGCTAGGTGATTTTGTTAGTGGTTTCTTGCTTTTCAAATACATCATGAAGATCACAAAGATTGCAAGGTACGATAAGACTGAAAACCATGTTCTATTTCTCTATATAAAGTCTCTGACCAGCCTTGCCTTTGCAAGAACAATTTAACTGTTTTCACGGTGACTGCTTATCTCAGCACCATTGACTTGTTAAATACACTGTAATTGTGTGTTGGCGAAAGCATTCTAAGATGTAATTTTCTTATCATGTACTTAAGCTGATCACCCAGCTCTCGTTACCCTGAGTGTCTCCTTTGTGAGGGGTGCAGCAGTTTCAGTAAAATGTCTTGTGCTGATCTCTAAGCTGAGGGTGGGGGATCTGTCCAGCACAATTCAGCACCTTATCCATCATTGTTATATATTTTTTCTAGCACCTGTATCTTAGCTTTCCCAGTTGGTGCATATTGACTTTCATGCGACATTCCAAAGTTGCTGAAATGAACCGTCATGGAGGTGGAAGAAGCCATGCCCCCAGATTATACGATAGAATCGTATGTGGTACACAACATCCTGTGTCATGGCCATGAGACATGGGAACAGGGAGAGAAGGGTTGCCGGGAGGAAGAGGAAGGTCTGTGTGGCTTTCTCCAGGGTCAGAACTGTTATAGCTCAGGGTAGGTTCCGTGACTGCCAGAGCCTCATGCCCAGCAGGTGAGAAAGCTGTGGCCCTGGGGAGGATGCCAGACTCTCTACTTAGTGGGTAGTCTGTGGACCGGCAGATCCACTATCACTGGGGAGCTTGGTAGAAAGTAGAATCTCAGGCCGCACCCCAGACTCACTGAACTAGAACTTGGGGGTTTAGCCAGCAACTCAGGTAGTGTTCATTGCAATTCAGGAAGCTCTGCTTCAGGGCAGCCGTTGTTAACTCTAAACTCTCGATGTGGGACAGAATGACATGTGGGCTCTTTTCAAATTCCCATGCTGGGCACACATCACAAAGGTTTGCTTTCTGTTGCTCAGCAGTGGGGACTGTCATGAGACTTTTAACAGTTCTATATGCAGCCGGAAACCCTGGCGGCGCAGTGGTTAAGAGCTCAGCTGCTAACCAAAAGGTCAGCAGTTCAAATACATCAGCCACTCCTTGGAAACACTATGGGGCAGTTTTGCTCTGTCCTATAGGGTTGCTAGGAGTTGGAATCAACTCAACAACAGCAAGTTTAGGCTTATATACAGCCAGGGGTGAGAACTTGAGGACGAGATAGTTTATAAATATCCCCTTGATTTCAATTCAGGTCAAACAATGATACCCAAACCAAGAAAAGTTGGGGCCATTGAATGACAACTCAGAATGCTCTGGAGAACATTGTAATATTAACTGCACCCTTAGGCCCAAGCGAGGGCAAAATTGAAAGTGAATCCTGGCATATTTAGGAGGCAGGGCGGAGGGATTTAATTTCTCAGTCTAATGTTGGTAAAATAAAACCAACAAATGGGACTCGTCCCCTCCCTAATGTTCCATCTTGCAGTGTGGATGAATTTAATGTCACAGTGTTTTCAAGCCCTAATAGGGTTTATAACTAGGATAAAATTTTGACATGAAATAAATTTTGATCCAAGTTTGGTTTTATTCAGAGGTTATAGCTGATAGTGCATTAAAGTGTCTGGAGT
The DNA here is from genome assembly GCF_024166365.1 of Elephas maximus indicus. Classification (NCBI taxonomy): domain Eukaryota; kingdom Metazoa; phylum Chordata; class Mammalia; order Proboscidea; family Elephantidae; genus Elephas; species Elephas maximus. Next base: position 80,685,057 of record NC_064834.1, on the reverse strand, counting down.
TACGTGACAAATAGATTCTGTGGATTTCCTCGGTTTATAGGTAGCTGTGTACTGCCTACGAAGACGGGGGTGATGCATCCCTGCAGGGGAGCCAGACGGCACTGTCTTCCACAAGCAGCCCTTGGGGTGTGGTGTGGGTTGGTCCCGAGGAGAAGTTGTCCTGTTACTTGGGGCACCATTTGTGACATTCTAGAAAGACCCCACATATTTGTTCATCCAAATTGGTGCTGCATCAATCCTCAGCATGAAGCAGGCCCTTGGGGAAATAGATGCTGGGCCAGCTCCCTGTCCTCGAAAGTCAGCGGCCTATTTGGTGCTACAAGCAGCGCCATTAAAGAGAAAGGTTAAAGTCAGCATTTTCGCAGATTGCTTTTGGAATCAAGCAACTGACAGCTCCTTAATCAGCAACCTCTTATTTTCCTAAGAACAAGCTCTATTTTTTTCCCCTAAAAATGAATTTGAATTTATGATTAGGTAATAGATCCAACAATATATTGCACTGGGCAAATCTACTGCAAAAGACCTCTTCAAAGTGTTAAAAATTCACTTCGGGGACTAAACTGTGCCTGATTCAAGCCATGGTGTTTTCAATAGTCTCGTATGCATACAAAAGCTGGACAATGATTAAGGAAGATCAAAGAAGAATTGACACCTTTGAGTTATGGTGTGGACAAAGAATATTGAATATTCCGTGGACTGCCAGAAGAACAAATAAATCTGTCTTGGAAGAAGTACAGCCAGAATGCTCCTTAGAAGGGAGGATGGTGAGACTTCATCTCACATAGTTTGGACATATCAGGAGGGACCTGGAGAAGGACATCATGCTTGGTAAAGTAAAAAAAAAAAAATGTTGCCTTCGAGACGATTCTGACTCATAGTGAGCCCTGGTGGTGCACTGGTTAAGCACTCAGCTGCTAACCGAAAGGTCAGTGGTTTGAATCTATAAGCATGCCCTGAGAAAGATGTGGCAATCTGCTTCTACAAAGATTACAACCTTGGAAACCCTGTGGGGCAGACCTACCCTGTCACGTGGGGTCACTATGAGTCAGAAATGACTCTGTGGCAATGAGTTTTATAGGTATTTATATTTGCTCTTAAGTTTATTCCTGAGAATTTAATCTTTTTCCTTGCTATTTTTTTTTTTTTTTGGTAATGGGGTTTTCTCTTCCATTATGTATTTTATGGCATATATGTTCCATTATTGTTTAATATATGAAGGCCTTTGATTCTGCACATTAACTTTATATCCTACTATATTAGCGAATTATAATATTGAGTTCATTTTATTATTGATTTTTTGTTTGTTCCGGGTATACTATCATGTTTTCTGAAGATATAAATGGTTTTACTTCTTTTCTCTAATAATTATGTTTTAAATTGTTTTCTCTTTCCTGATTGTGTTGGTTAATACCTCCAATATAATGTTAAATATATCTTACTGAAAACAGTAAGCCTCCTTACTTTTTTCTGATCTTGGTGAGATGCTTCTAGCAGTTCCTTATATGTTTGCGTTGAAGAAATATCCGTCTTCTTATATTTTTATGGAGTGTGTTATCAAGAATGAATGCATTTTGTCAAAGAACATTTTGATATCTATAGAGATAACCATATAATTTTTATCTTTAGATCTATTAATATGGACAATTATATTCATATATTTTCTAGTACTGAGCCATCATCTTATTACTGGAATAAATCCTAACTGGTCAAAATGTGGTTTGTTTTTTCCTTAATGGGGTGTTTGATTCTCTTTGCTAAGATTTTATAAAGTTTTACCTTCATATTCATGACATTGGTCTCTCATAATCTTTCTTGTGCTATTTTTACCAACTTTAACTAGGGTGATATATTGAATTTTCTTGTTATGAATGGTTTCTTTATCTTTACATGTCCTACAATTCCTTCTTTAGGAAGGTAGTCACTATGCTATTTGGTGTATAAAAAACCAAAAACCAAACCCATTGCTATCAAGAGAATTCCAACTCAGAGTGACTCTACAGGACAGAGTAGAGCCAGCCTTTTGGTTAGCAGCGAGATCTTAACCACTGTGCCATATATTCCTAACTGTCATATCTCCATTTTGCATAGTGGCTTTTACTATTATAAAATGTTCTTGGTGAGATTTAATTTTTGTCATGGATTGAATCGTGTCCCCCCCCAAAAATGTGGGTATCAGTTTGGCTGGGCCATGATTCCTGGTATAGTGTGATTTCCTATATGTTGTAAATCCTGCATCTATGATGTTAATGAGGGGGGTTGGGTGGCAGTTATGTTAGTGAGGTAGGACCCAACCTACAAGATTGGATTGTGTCTTGAGGCAATCTCTTGAGATACAAAAGAGAGAAGTAAGCAGAGAGACAGGGGGACCTCATAGTACCAAGAAAGCAGCACCGGGAGCAGAGTTCATCCTTTGGACTTGGGATCCCTGTGCCTGAGAAACTCCTTGACCAGGGGAAGATTGAGGACAAGGACCTTCCTCCAGAGCGGACAAGGACCTTCCTCCAGAGCCGACAGAGAGAGGAAGCCTTCCCCTGGAGGTGATGCCCTGAATTTGGACATTTAGCCAACTTTACTGTGAGAAAATAAACTTCTCTTTGTTAAAGCCATCCACTTGGTGGTCACAGGAGCACTAGATGACTAAGACAGTTTTAGAGGCCTGGATTCTATCATGTAAAATATCAGGACTTCAGCTTCTGCTTTTCTGTTTGTGTGTGTGTGTGAGTTTTAATTCTGTTTTGATTTTTGCATTTGCCTAATATACCTTTGCCTAGTTGTTTTTATTATTTTAGCATTTCTGAATTAATTGGAGTGTATCTTTTGGGTATTTTGTGTGAGAGCCAACTTGAAAATCTTATTCATTAGGTAGGCTATAGAGACCTATTTATATTTGTTAAAACAACTGTCATGTTTGGTCTCAACTCTGAAACATTAATGTTAATTTATGTATTTAAATTACTTATTTTAATTTAAATAAATGTTATTTGATGACACATTTACAGAGTTTCATTCCATATATACTGTTTTCTTTGTTCATTTAAACATATTTATTTTGATATTTAGGAAAGTGTGTACTGTTATCCTTTGATGACCTTTATATTTATACCCTTCCTGTTGCCCATAACCCCCATTTGCCTTAGATGGGTCCCCACTATTTGTTTGGTTGGCTTTAAAAGTGATAGATACCCTTTGGCTTTCACTTCTTACACTGCAACAACAAATGAGCTTAGTTTTTGTTCCTCTTTTCCCTCATTTTTATTTGTATTATTTTTATTTTTCTTTCAGAACACAAAATAATTACATAGTATTATTTTACCATTGTCCCTATTTTATAATCTTTGCAGATGTAATCAAGTTAAGATGATGTCACCTGGATTAGAGTGGGCCCTAAAGCCAGTAACACTGCTGTCCTTATAAGAAGTAGGGAATGTGACACAAAGACTCACAAAAAGTCCATGTGATGATGGAGGTAGAAACTGGGGAGATGTATTTACAAGCCAAGGAACACCAAGGGTCGCCAACAACCATCAGAAGTTATAAAGAGATAAGGAAGGATTATACTTTAGAGCCTTCGGAGAAAGCGTGGCCCCCGCCAACAACTTAGTTTTGGACTTCTACCTTCCAGAACCGTGAGAGAACAAATTTCTGCTGTTTTAAACTACCCAGTTTGTGGTGATTTGTTACAGCAGCCCCAGGGTATTAGTTACACGAAATCCTTTTGCAGAAGTTTCCTTAGGATCATGGATTGAACTGTGTCTCCCAAATATATCTGTCAATTTGGGTATGTCATGATTCCTAGTATTGTATGATTGTCTACCATTTTGCCATCTGATGTGATTTCTCTATGTGTTGTAAATCCTATCACTAAGATGTAATGAGATGGGTTAGTGGCAGTTATATTGATGAGATCTACAAGATTAGATAGTGTCGTAAAACCAATCTCTTTTGAGATATAAAAGACATAAGCGAGTAGAGAGACAGGGGAACCTCATACCACCACAAAAGCAGTGTCGGGAGCACAGCATGCCCTTTGGACCTGAGGTTCCTCTGCTGAGATGCTCCCAGGCCAAAGGAAAACTGACAACAAGGACCATCCTCCAGAGCCAACAGAGAGAGAAAGCCTTTCCCTGGAGCCCTGAATTTGAACTTCTAGCCTACTGGACTATGAGAGAATAAACTTCTCTTTGTTAAAGCCATGCACTTGCGGTACTTTTGTTATAGCAGCACTAGATGACGAAGACACCTAGTTATTTACTTTTCTCGTCTTTCTTTCACCGTTCCTCCCTTCCTTCCTTTTCTTTTCTTCCTTCCTTCCTCTTTCTCTCCTCCTTCTTTCCTTTCTTCCTTCTTTTCTTTCTTTTAATACCAGAACACTTATTGCACAACTAAGCATTTAATTCCTTAAGATGAACTGGATGTTGCAACATCTGTCCTCTTGAGTTTACGGACTGTTCCTTCACAGAATCCGTACCTCAATCTGAGATATACAATTTTTAGGTGTTTCATCTAAAATCTGGTACAAGTGGTAGTTCTCCTTTTAGCTTTGGCATTTGAGGTATACTTTCTCTCGTGCTTGTTGGGGTAGCCACATTTGCCACAGGACGACTTCTGAAGGTGGTAGGCTTTAGAGCCACAGTGGTGGCACAGGAGGTGTGTCTTATTATGACGTTTTCCAAATGATGATGTTCCCTTTGTCATCTCACTTCTGTGGCCAAGACCAAAAATCTTCCCAATTCATTTTTGATTAGTAGAGCCCTTCCTCTGTTAGATTCTTCAACAAGGATTGGTGAGAATTTTATTCCTTAAGTTCTAGCTTGTTTATAACTGGTTCTATAAGGCTTGGTATCTGAAGTAAGGTTTGGCTGGATAGAACATCCTTGGCTCACATTTCCTTTCAGAGAAGTTCTTGAACATGCTGTTCTACTGTGTTTTCTTGCTGCCAAGAGCTCTGATGCCATCTGATTATTTTTCCTTTTAAGTTTCTTGGTCTTACTGGTTGAACAGACACAAGAAACCTGGGGTGGACAGGGAGAGTGTGCTGTCACATTGTGGGGATTGCAACTAATGTCACGTAACAGTATGTGTATAAATTTTTGTATGAGAAATTAACTTGCGCTGTAAACTTTCACTTAAAGCACACACACACACACACACACACACACACACAAAGATTCTTGGTCTTCTTGTCCAGAGGTTCTGAGAAGTTTTTGTTTTTCCTATGTCCATTTCATTTTATCCTTAAGGTCTAGTAGATTTACTAAAACATCCTTTAGAGATGACTTTGCCATGTCAATTTTCTCAAGTACGAAGTAGCCATTTAAAAAGGCCATATTTTATTTCAGTAAGCTTTCTTTGAATTATAGCTTTAAATATTAACTGTGTTGCATTTATTTTATCATCTTTAGGGACACCAATTAGACATATGTTGTGTCTTTTGCTTATCTTTATTTCTATCACATTTTTAAACTATTTTCATTTGTTTTCTTAGCTATTTTCAAAATTTTACTTACTATTCCTCATTGTATTTTCAGTCAGATATATCTTCTCTTGGACATTTTGTGACTTAGGCTCTATTTTTTAGGAGTATCTTATCATTGCCTCAATATTATTCCCAAGTTAAATCAAATCTCATTTCTTATATTTCTGTTTTTTTGTCCATTTCTGCCCTGAGTGTTTGAAATTCTGATTCAAGATGTTTTTCATATCTGCAAATGCTTATTTAGAAGTAACTAATTCAGGTTAGATATTGTGTTATAATTTTATTCTGCTATGTGTGTTTTGAGTTGGAGGAGATTCACTTTAATAGATATTGTCTGCTCTTTTTTATTTACTTTGAAATGTTGTTTTTCCTGAACCAGCAATTATGAGTGATTATACCTAGGCAAGGATGAGGACTCTGAGTGCCACATTAGGTTTTGTGGTCAAAGAGCACCTGATTCTGTAGGTATAATGAGGCACAATTTCTTTAATCTATGGTGTCTCTTTTTTTTGGAGGAGTAGTATTTTTGTATTCTCTGATTTTTTTTCTATCACTTGCTTGTTTCGTCCCTTCATTAGCAAACCTCATTACCCTATTACTTCATTACCTGACTACCTCATTATCTCATTTCGCCTCACCAACATCTCCTCTGCCTGAGTCACCCCTCCTTTCCTGAGAAGTGGTGCTTCCCAAGCTTGAGGCTTCTGTTCCACACATTTTCAAGCCCCTTTCTTTGAATTTCTCAGTATCAGTTGCCCTAACCTGTCAAATATCATCCTTATTCTCAATATTTCTCCACTCAGATGGGGCTTTCTTTTTCTGGTGATGATTTTATCCATGCTCCCAGACACCTGCCCACCTCTCTTAATTCCTGTGCACTTGCTTAACTATTTCAGTGTGGGCTTTGGGCTGTGGAGCTCCTAGTGTTCTGTCATTAATTCTGTTGTGAGCTTGGAGCTGAGTGATTTCATTAGTTCTCCATGTTGAGCTATGATGGATTTTGGAGTGTGAGTGGAGAAAATCAGATGTAAGCATCTGCTATTTTTGTAACAAGAATGCTTCTTTTTCTTTTTACGTTTCTTTTCTATAGAGTTATGTTCATAATACATATGAAATTATGTGTATATGTGCTTTTTTTCTACTTTACACCGTACCAAGCATTTTTTTCCTATTACTATACTTTGTAAAAATGTTTTTAATGGCTTTATAACATTTCAGTGGATTTAACTATTTATTCATTTATTTAACTGTTCCTCTATGACTGGATTGATAGAATTTTTTTTTTCAAGAATTATTTCCTAGATTTCTGATAGTGCAATTAATCAATAAAACTGTATAAAATGTTTTAATTTTCTTTGTACAATTCTTCACTGTGTTAATTTAGCTAATCTGAAACTACATTTCCCAGAACTCCCTCTGTGGCTCATTCAGGGGTAGGATTGGCTACAAGAGGAATTTGCATGATATTTGGAAGGCAGAAGTGAAGCAGCAGCTGTTTTTAGGTTCTGACAGCTAAGGTAGGGTGCCAGGCACTGTGACACTTGAGTACGTTGCTGTTGGCCTGTTGGATCACCTCTCTGACCTGGGCAGCCACCAGCCTGCAGCTTCTCCAGCTCCTCCGGCTCCTATTCTATCCTCTCCTTCAGCTCCTCTGAGTTCTGGACAGGTGTGTGTGCACCTTCCTGGCAAAGGGCACCTGCTTTTCCTCCAGGTCATAGCACCATTGAGATTGAAGTGGTGAAAAGCAGATGGGTGGGTCCAGATTCCATAAAGTTTCCAGCATGTCCTTGTAGATTCCAGTTTGTCTTATGGATTCTAGTTCATCCTTGCTTTCTCCCATTTCACATCCAGATTTCCTTCCCAACCACTGGCCTGCACAGAGTCTCCATCTGTGTCCACACTCTGGAAGGTCTAATTTTAATAATGAATCTCTTGTTCTATTTTCTCCTAGTAGCTGTACTTCTAGGATCAAATCTTGACTGCTACAACTGCACGAATCTAAGGTATCGCTATGAGGGGCTCTAAATCACAAATTCAGGCAAACCACAGTCACGAGGGCTACAGGAGTCATGAGTGATCGCTGTCTGACACATGGCTGCAATTTGGATGATATTCATTATGAACCTTGGGTGTTTTCCTTCAACATCCATTGTAAGTGTTTGAGGCCAGGCACTATGTCTGCTTGGTCTCCATCCCAAGTCCAGTTTCTAGTGTAATGCCCAATATATGATGCTGTTTTAAGTTACCATCAAGTTGACTCCCACTCATGGTGACCCCACGTAGAACAGAACAAAATGTTGCCTGGTCCTGTGCTATCTTCATGATCTTTAGTACGTTTCTGCTATGCCTAACCTATAGTAGCCAGTACATTAAAATTCATTGACTTTTCTGTGAGAAATTCAGCTATTAGACTCTTTGGCTTAACTTCCCTATTCTTGCCCCAGAGGTACTCTGAGGCCCATAGGGTCTTCTTCATCTGCTGTGAACTGAATGGAGGACTGTGTCATAACCTAGAAGTTTCTGAATTATAGTGAAACTATTCCATGTCTTGTCCCAACAGTAACTGATGCAGCAACAGACGTGGGTGGGTGGGGTGGATAATACATCTAGTGCAGTAAGTGGAAAACAAAATATTTATTCCAAAGTTTTTTTAAAGTGTCATTCCTGTTTGCAAATGTGCCACAAACATATGCCAATGGAGTGTGCCTCTGGCACAAAGAATGCAAGTGAACAGAGATATTTTAATTTGAGCTACAGTGTGCATCTTGTCTGACAGTTTTATGATGGGTCTCATGGCTTCCATATGCTGTGGGTGATGACTAAGCTGTTTACCTTCATCCCCAACATGGGAAGCAAGGCAGTGGGGCAAGGGAGAGAGGAAGGGGGAAGGGTGTGGGTATAGACTATGCCAGTCCCTGAGCCGAGTGGTTTGTATTTCACTTTAGTTAATACAGAAACTCCAAGGGAGAAGCATTATCCTTATTTTGCACATAAAAAAACAGACTCAGAAAGGATAAGAAGCTTGCTCAAGTTCACACAGCTTGTGATTTGCAGAGCTGAGATTTTACCTCAGGTCTGTTGAACGGAAGGTGGATGGATGTCTTAGGCTGGGTTTTCCAGAGAAACAAAACCAGTAAAGTGTATAAATATGTATATGTAGAGAGAGAGATTTCTACCAAGGAAATGGCTCACGCAGTTGTAGAGGCTGGAACATCCCAAGTCCATGGGTTAGGCTTCTTCTGATGCACGTAGCCACAGGGGCTGGTGAACCCAAGACTGGCAGGTAGGAGAGCAGGGTTCTTGTTCACAGCAGATCCCATCATGGAGGTGATCACATAATATCAATTCTCATTATGAGAGTTATCACACCATCATATGACTATCAAATCACTGAGGATCACGGCCCAGCCAAGTTGACATACAAGTGGATGAGGTAGGAAAAGTTACAGTGCATTTAGTGATGGTATTTCTGTAATTTCCTTCTCCACGGACACCTTGTTACAATAGTCTGAAGAGAAGAGAACTTAGAAGATGTCCCCAGCAGGCATTGTCCCTAAAGCCTCCCGTGGACCTCCAGATAAGGGAAGTAAGCAGGCTCATCTCTGCATCGGCTTTCCAGGGCAGGGGTTGGAGAAGAAAGGAGGGTACCCTTGATATTACAGCCCATACAGCATCGGACAGTGTGGGATTTGCACGAGACAGACATGAGGGTTGAGTCCTGGCTCCACTACTTACTGTGGGGTCTTAGGTCACCTTAGGACCTTGGAGGTCAGCTTCCTCCCTGCAAAGTGGAACGTTCCCCACAAGGCATCACTGGAGGTAAGCTGTCAGTGGGCAGCACAATGCAGTGTTCAATGAGCATCAGCCACTTCACCTTCCACACCAGGTGTCCCAGGCAGCTATGAGCACTCAGGCCCTCAGCAGATCTTTTCAGAGCAACCAGCGAGAACGCTGCATCCTCGGAGGGAAGCCTGCTCCCAAGGGTCACAATCATTCCACATCTTTGTGGACTGACTGCCCAAGAACCATTTCCGGACCATCAAGCTGAGATTAAAGATGTGGTCCACCCATCCTCAGAGCCTCCAGCACAGCCCTTATGATGGATGTCCTTGAACCAAATCTCAGAGAAATGCCATTTCCACGACAAATTTAGTTATTTTTCTTCTTTTTCTGACCCAATATTCTTATCTTTCTGCCATACACACTGAAAAGTTTCAGGATAAATTTCCTCTCAAATTATTGCTGTACTTTTATCTCAGAAACCTGGTAGCATCTCCTCTTTTGTTTATTTTTAGAATATTAAGGGTTCTTACCCTGGGGTGAAGATTTCAGAAAATTCATGAGCCCCTGAAAATATATGCAGCACTCTGTGTGTGTGTTAGTGTATATGTATATGTGTGTATATGTGTGTGTGTGTACATATATGTGTGCAAGAGTGTGTTTATGTGTAAGTATGTGTATGTATATGTGTGTGCATGTGTGCATGAGTGTACATGTGTATCTGTGTGAGTTTATGTGTGAGTGTGTGTGTATGTGTGTATGTGTGTTTGAAAATGTGCATACTTGTGAGTGTGTATATACATGTATATATGTGTTTGAGTGTGTATGTGTGTGTGTATGTTTTTCTGTGTGGGACAGATTCACAGCTTTCACCAGATTTTCAAGGCAAAGGCTCTCTATTAAGAATACCCCAACTGTATTATTTCGTTGGAGCCCTGGTGGTGTAGTAGTTAAGAGCGTGGCTGCTAATCAAGAGGTCAGCGGTTTGAATCTACCAGCTGCTCCTTGGAAGCCCTATGGGGCAATTTTACCCAGTCTTATAGTGTTGCTATGGGTCAGAATTGACAACAACAGGTTTGGTTAAGGTATTATTTTGTTAGTTTTAACACCTTAGAGTTCACTTGGATGTAAGCAAGGAAGAAAGCTAAATAGATCAATAACAAGAAAGGCATCTTGTATTTTGGTCTTAGTTATTCCACCAAAGGCAGAAAAGTTTGCTCTGTGTCCTTAGGCAGAGTTGTTTGGTGAAGCGAGCTAAGTCAGCAGCTCTCAAAGTGTGATCTCCACTCTGCAGCATTGGCGTCAACTGGGAACTTGTTAAACAGTTCATCGCCCGTTTTGATTCATGGCTACCCCATGTGTGCCAGAGCAGAACTGTGCTCCATAGAGTTTTCAGTGGCTGTGATCTTTTGGTAGTAGATTGCCAAACCTTTCTTCCAAGGTACCTCTGGGTGGACTCCAACCTTTCAGTTAGCAGTTGAGCATTTGCACCACCCAGGATCCAAGAACTTGCTAAAAAAGCTAACCCTGAATCAGGAACCCAAGGGTGGAATCGGCAACCTATGTTTTTGCAAGCCCTCCATTTGGTTCCAGTGCTTGTCCAAGTTGAAGAATGACTGCTGGAGGTTAAGACAAAGGTGGAGGCAGAGCCGTGGTTCCCGTCTCGTCCTCCAAGGGGACACAAGAGGGGAAGAGAGAGGCTCTGTATCCGCTCTCGAAGCCTGCGCAGAGCTCAGGGTTCATCTCGGTGATCACATGATAAGTGACCTCGTTATATCCTTAAATGTTCATGATCCATCTACTCGTTTGGCCTGTGGAAAGGATTTGTTTTTACAGTTAATGACAATAGATGGGAGCTATGCAGGCAGAGGGAGTGAGCCTCGTATTTCAATCACATAACAGATGAGATGTTGTGCGAAGACTGAGTTCCCCAGAGGTACCGCACTCCGCAGAGCAACAGTGATCCATTCTGCTGGTAAGCACTCATCAGCATGCTGGGAGATCCCGTTAAGAGCTGTGGTGTCCTTGGTGACAAGCACTCCGTGGAGTCCTGTCCTGTGGCCACACCTCTGTTAGGCTTCTTCACCCCGCCTGTGCTCATCACCTGGCCTACCAAGGACATGGCCCCTCTTGCTGAAAGTGCACAAGATGGAAGCTGTTAGCACTCTAGGGAAGCTAGACACTGGGAGAAGGGAACCAGAGCTGGCATCCCTTCAGCTGGGGACCCCGTTGTACAGGGGCTGCTGCTCTGTTGGCAGCTTAGTCTCAATGCATGTTCATATATTCGTGTATCAGTCAGCACAGGCCAGGTGCTGTGATGAGCAGCCCTGAGAGATCATGCCTTAACATAAAATCAAACAACAGCCGGTTACCGTTGTGTCTGTTCCTACTCATGGTGACTCCATGTGTGTCAGAGTAGAACTCCGCTCCATGAGGTCTTCCATGGATGATTTTTCAGAAGTAGATCACCGGGCTTTTCTTCTGAGGTGCAACTAATATGCTCGGCTGCTAACCAAAATGTTGGAGGGCTGAGTCCACTCAGAGGTACCTAGGATGAAAGGCTTGGTGATCTCCTTCTGAAAAATCAGCCACTGAAAATCCTATGGAGCACAGTTCTACTCTGACACACATTGGAATGCCATGAGTTGGAATAAACTCCATGGCAAATGTTTTTTGACTTAACACAACACAGCTTCTATCTGACGCTCAAATCACTGTCTACTTTGTGTCAGCGGAGGGTGATAATTCACGTAATTCATGGGTCCACCCAGTAGCTTTGCTCTCCCCTAGAGCCTCCGGAGTATGCACTTCACCAGCAGGTAAGGAAAGAGAGAGGCTATGTAAAGAATTGTTGTTGTTGGCTACAGTCAAGTTGAGTCAGCCCCAACACAAGGTGACCCCATGCACAGTGAAACAAACCCTGATCTGCTGTGGACTGGACCATTGTGATCCACAGGGTTTCACTGGCTGACTTTCAGAAGTAGATCACCAGGCCTTTCTTCCTAGTCTGTCTTAATCAGGAAGCTCCTTTGAAGCCTGTTCAGCATCACAGCAACTCACAAGCCTCCTCTGACAGATGGGTGGTGGCTGCGCATGAGGTGCAGTGGGTAGGAATGCCACCCGGGTCCCCAGATGGAAGGTGAGAATTCTCCCACAGAACCACCACTGCCCCCTTGGTTAATTTACTCTGGGTTAATTCGGTCAGAATTGACAAGCTTGGACAGAGGTTCATGTTATCAAGATTTTGGTTATTGCTTGTGGTTTAGGTTTAGTTGTCCCTTTCCTGTGTTTCCAAACCCAGTGAATTCACCTTCCCAATCTGTCCACGCTCAGAGACACACAGTTTGCAACAAGGATGTTGACTGCTGATGGTCCACCAGCTCTTCGAGCAAAGAGTAACTGAGACCAACAGGAGCAAGAACAAGCTGTGAGCATGGCAGCCCCAGGGGAACACCTGGGCAGCGGCTGAGAACTTGGGGCTGAGAAGTGGAGGTAGGCAGTGTGGACATGCCCCTGGGAATGGGCCTGGGGAATTTGCCAGCACAAGTCCACACTTAGCAAGCTGACCTCCTGCCTGCTCTTCCTCCTCCTTCGGGTTAAATGGTGACATCTGTGGGGTTGCTCACATTCACTGGGGTACTCTTCTGCCCCCCAAACCTCAAACAAGCATATTAGAGGTCCCTTTTCTAAAGGAAAAAATAATAATAATACTTAGGTCTTATATGATGCTTCTCATCTTCAAAGCAGTTTCATACTTGGAACGATAAAAATGAATGCAAACTTATAACAGTGACACCATAAAGATGCCTGGGAATTATGGGATGTGCCATAAGTAAAATTAAATCGTAGTGATGGTGGGAGCATTAGTTTTATGCCTGGAAAACCTTAGTTACAGATTAACCATAGGAAATCCAAAGACTCATGTATTTAAAGTCTGTGTTTTAAAAACAGCTGTCAGTTCTGCATGTATGTGGGACCTGCCTCCAAAAAGAAATTAACTGATGTTGTTCTTGCGGATCCAGGTGGCATCCAAGGTCTTGGGCATGGTTGCCGTCCTCTTCTCCATTGCCCACAGCCCTGTGGAGATCAGGCATCCTGGTCTGCCTCTGCGATGTCCGACAGGTTCTTTCCTTCCCATACTGCCCTTCTGTCTCAGAGTCCTGGGCTTCCATAACAAAACACCACAAAGCAGGTGGCTCTAAGGAGCAGAGATTTAGCATAGCTCAGTTCTGAAGGCTGGGGATCTGAGATCAGCGTGTCAGCAGTGTAGATTCCTTCTGAGGCCCTGAGGGAGGACCTGGTCCATGGCTCTCTCCCAGCATCTGGTGGCTGCCAGCAACCCTTGGCATTCCTTTGCTTGTAGATGGATCCATACATGGTGTCCCCCTGTGCACGACTCTTCTCCGTGTCTGTCATCCCCTTTAATAGCACCCCACACAGAAGGGGTCCGTGTGCACACTACTCCAGTATAACCTTGATTAACTAACCACAAAAGGAAAACTGTTTCCAAACAAGGTTGCATTCACAGGTACAGAGGTTAGGGCTTCAGCACACCTTTTGGGGGACACAATTCAATCCCCAGTGAACGCGGGTTGGGCTAAGAAGACGAGGCCCACACTGTACTGCCCATCAGCTGTAGGACAAGAGGCAAATCTGCACCTCTTAGCCTTGGAGTGTCATCTAGAATATGAAAACAGGCACCACTCATCCTTCCTCCCTCCCTCCCTCCCTCCCTCCCTCCCTCCCTCCCTCCCTCCCTCCCTCCCTCCCTCCCTCCCTCCCTCCCTCCCTCCCTCCCTCCCTCCCTCCCTCCCTCCCTCCCTCCCTCAGAAGGCTGCTGGGAGGATACAGTTGTGAAGATGCTCCATAGACATAAGGGATTCACACACAGTCCTCACCACCCTTCTTGCAATCTGCCCACCTTTCCTCTGACCTCCAGGCCTCTTGTCATGATGGTTAATTGCTCCTAAGCCTGGAAGGAGAGTCCTCAGAGCTGATCTCATCCAGCACTTTGTCTGAGTACAGGGATCTGTCCTACAGCCTTGGCGCCAAGACTCACCCGTGTGCGTGGGACCCAGCGTCCTAACATGAGACCTGGTTTGATTCTCCTGGACCTTCACTCCAAGTTGAGATCACGTTATAGTCATGTCCCGCAGCCTGGAGAAAGATAGTCCTCCAGACTCCAGCTCTGCCCTCTCTGTGCTTCTCCATTCCTACGCCTCACCCTCAGGGTGCTGGACTGGGTGCCCCTGTGGGTGGTGAGGGCCTACAGGCAGGGAGCACCTACAGGTGGGCAGCACTTACAGGTGGGGAGCACCTACAGGTGAGGAACACATTTTCCTCACCTGAGTACATGCAGCGCTAGCATATTCCTGGTGCCTTCACAATGCTGCTCCTGACAACAGAGCTAGGAATGGCTGATACCGAGCCCTTGCCAAGGGTCAGTACCTGGCTGGGAGTGCTGTATGCACCACCCATTACCTGTTCACATCAGCTCCCACCTGGGCATCGCTCTCTTGGCAGGTGAAGGGAATGTGATTCTCTGCAGTGTTAAATCAGTCCTGGTGGTCACCATGCCCACAGGCCAGGCTGGAGCTATCTACATGGTGCTGAGACCACCAGGGGCAGACGCTGGTCACCCATGAAGAATCATTTGGCCTGGGCTGAGTCCTGTGCCTAGGCGGTGTGGAGGCAGTTTGTCTGCATTTGGCTGAACTGCTCATCTGTCTCAGGGGATGGCACCGTCAGGTCCTGACTCGAGGTCAGAGCCCTGACCTACCAGGCCTGAGTGTGGCCACACGGCTCACACCTTGGGAAAGCCCCTTGGTAGTCTGAGTGACCAGTCCATCATTGTACAGGGATGAGCTGATGCCCATTCTGAAGAGCCTCCACCAACCCAGCCATCCTCTGAGCAATTCAGGTCTCATATGACACATATCCCTTCTGCCTGGAAGCACCACGAAACACACAGAGGCTTTTATTCAAGGGACTTGTAGTTTCCTCCTGAAAATCCACTGAGCATTGTTCCTTTGAGGGAGCCAGGAGACCCAGCCCATGCATGTTCCTAAGACCTCTTTTCTAGAAGAGTCTCCAAGGTGACTCCGGGAGGCCATGGCAGAAATTCAGCAAGGAAACGGAGAGCTTCATGGCACATTCCAGGACAGACAGCTCCACCTGGCAGAGCTGTAGATTTCCCTGGGCCACATGCTGCACGCCTGACGCTGCTTCCGCGTTAAATAATACAACACCAAGGAATAATTTATGAGGTCTTTCCTATCCCTGGTTTCGTTTCAGAATGAATAATGAACTGTGCAGTCAGCGCGCCTGGTACACCTGGGGGGCAGAACTGGGGCTGTGAATGACTGCTGTGTTCCTGACAGGTGGGCCCCAGGTACCATATCCTCATGGTAGTGAGGGCGGCCTCCGGGGTGCCTGGAGCAAGGAGACCATGGAGGCCATGCAGTCCACAGTTTTGAAGAGAATGCCAGAGGCAGGGGTGACCATTTGAAGTGGGAAAAAGCCCACCTAGGCCAAGGCCTCTCAGAGAAAAGAGATAACCCAAAGTCCTCTTCAGGAAAGAGAAGAGAACACACATCTGCTTCATGGGGGTTGGGAAGCAAAATGTCCAGGACTCCCCACTCGGCACTTAGGGAATTCTCTTGTCTCAGTGTGCCAGGCATCTGTGAGGACCTAGGTGGGTGGAAGGCCTCCCGCCCCTCTGAAAGTGCCTCCTTAAGCAGAGATCTCTCTGTGGATTGGTCCCCCATTGACATCAGGCACAGCTCAGGGGTCCCCAGGCCTCACTGTCAAGAGCAACTCTGCTCTCCCCCCACCTCAAGTCTGACGATAACCTGTGATCCTTAAGTGCCCACGTCTCTTATCTCCCCCACATGGCTGTGAATGTCTCATATGAGTTACTTATCTGTATGCCTAGTGGATTAGCAGAAAGCCAGGCGTACAGTGTAGCTCAGGAATGTTCTTGAAGGTCTGAGTTGCTGGCTGGATGCCTGTCTTGCAGAGGCTTGACTGACCGTATTTCTGATGCTCTAGATACTTGGTTCCTGCATGTTTTTCTGCACAGACCTGCACTGTGGGAGGCTAGAGGCCCTGTGAACAGAAACATTCTGCTAATCCCATTGATAAAAATGCCTTCTCATAGCTACTGAGGTGTGCATTGTGTGCCAGGCAGCAGAGCCTCCCTGATGTTAAATGAAAAATAAAGTTCCCTGGAGGGTGGTGAAACCATACAGGCAGAGAGAGGGAGGGCAGAGACACTTGAGAAGTCTGCGACCATCATTGATAAGCTGCGCATGTAAAAAAGCCTGAATGTGTCAATGCTTTGTTGTGTATATTTTCATCAAAAATAAAAAATTAATTAAAAAAAAAAAAAGCTAAGAACAGAATCCAAAGAACAATAAAGCCCATGCTGACAAGTTTTAAAAAAAAAGTCATTACGTTTGGACGAAGCCTTGCTTTTTGCAGGAGCTTTGAGGGCCTGTCTAGGGTATAATGCTGTCTGTCTGTGAGGCTCTGCTCATTAAATAGCACTTTGTTTTGGAGGAGGTGACATTGATGTAAACTGAGCCCAGTGGAAGCCATCGGAAGTAGGTCAATACTTGGGGTTACTGATGTTTATAATTGACAGTTTCACACGTACTCTGTGAGATATTCCAGTATCAAGTTTAGGGTGTGTGTATGAAAAAAAACATGTTACCTAGAAAATGTGGCTCATCTGATCTTCTGCTCTGGGGCAGCTATCTATTTTACCACCTTCCATCCCCTGCGTGAGGAGGTCATTCAATGCATCCCCTAGGTGGGACCATGTGTCGACAACATAAAGTAGATAGATTTTCCATGAGTTCCGTTAAAGTCCACATTCTCGGAGGAGGTCTACCTGGTAAACAAGACAGATGAGGCCCTTTGTGATATTAAATTTTGCCAAGGTTGGTGTTCAGTGATTGCCAGAGGTGTTGTGGGGCAAGTCTTTTCTCCCAAGAGCTTGCTTAGATCTGTCCTGACTTTTAGGAGTTAGGCTGCTGATATCGTTGACTCAGTTCCCAGTCCTTTGCAGCTGCACTAGAAGGTAAGAAACACAACTACCTAAAAGGAAAAGGTGAGAAAAGTGGAGACATCCAAAATCAAAGAAGCATTATCTCTTTGATGAAAAATGGTAGTGTTCTTTGAGGGGGAGGGAAAAAAATCCCTGCTTTTGCTGCAAATGTAATGTCTAATACTTAAGATCACTGTACGTGGAATTTTCGTATGACATAACACAGCTTTTGGTAATAATTTTCAGAGAGAAAATCATTTTTTTACCTTTTTTAAAATAATTTTTATTGTGCTTTAAGTGGAAGTTTATAAATCAAGTCAGTCTCTCACACAAAAACCCATATACACCTTGCTACACACTCCCAATTACTCTCCCCCTTAATGAGAC
This sequence comes from Elephas maximus indicus, assembly GCF_024166365.1. Lineage (NCBI taxonomy): Eukaryota > Metazoa > Chordata > Mammalia > Proboscidea > Elephantidae > Elephas > Elephas maximus. The sequence continues at coordinate 80,667,364 of NC_064834.1, read as the reverse complement.
AGCCTGCTCTCTCCTTCCACTCTCTCTTTTCATGTCCTTTTCACCAGCTTCTAACCCCCTCCACCCTCTCATCTCCCCTCCAGGCAGGAGATGCCAACCTAGTCTCAAGTGTCCACCTGATCCAAGAAGCTCACTCCTCACCAGCATCCCTCTGCAACCCATTGTCCAGTCCAATCCATGTCGGAAGAGTTGGCTTCAGGAATGGTTCCTGTCCTGGGCCAACAGAAGGTCTGGGGGCCATGACCACTGGGGTCTTTCTAGTCTCAGTCAGACCATTAAGTCTAGTCTTACGAGAATTTGGGGTCTGCATCTCACTGCTCTCCTGCTCCCTCAGGGGTTCTCTGTTGTGTTCCCGGCCAGGGCAGTCATCAGTTGTAGCTGGGCACCATCTAGTTCTTCTGGTCTCAGGATGATGTAGTCTCTGGTTCATGTGGCCCTTTCCGTCTCAGAGAGAAAACCTGCCATTGAATACACTAACCCCCTTCAAAAAAAAAAAAAAAAAAACATTGCTGTTGACTCACTTCTGATTCATAGCAACTCTGTAGGATTTCCAAGGAGCAGCTGGTGAATTCAAACTAGTGAGCTTTTGTTTAGCAGCTGAGCCCTTAACCAGGGCTCTGATTATTGAATAGGATATGTAATATAAAAAGGCACAATCCAGCATTTTCCTCAGTGAGGCAGGTGGTGGGGAGGAAACACAGCTAAAAAAGTACTTATTTTATCCCGAAAGTTTCTTTTTGTCAGCCCGCATAGCTCCAGTGGCACTTCCTGTCTTTGATGCCTCTCCTTGCAGGTGATGTATGTACATTTTAGCAGGCTCCATCTGGAGACAAAGCCATAACTTAAGGGGAGTGTCAGGAACATGGAGCTGCTGTGTGGATTGTCTCTTGTCAATGCCATATCACGGCACCCGTTCTGAAGGATTGTCACTGCACTGTACGAAGAAGCAGAAACTATATGCATTTCCCAAGATTCCTCCCCTAGGTGGCCCCAGGGTTAGGATCTTATGAAGAGAGACATTTGAGTGAGATTTGCAAGTGGGAAAAAAAAAGCGGTCTTTTCTCCAGCAGCAGTCGCAGACAAGCCAGGGAAGCTTAAAGAGCTTCCAGGAGTGTGTTCCTCATGCACCCCTTCTGGGCACCACATCTGAGGTAGGGGTGGGAGTTTCCCGAATTCTGGGGACTTTCTGAGGGCAGGATGAATCCCAGCACTGTGCCAGGCCTTCTGTGTCCCTGGGGATGTTGAGATGGGCATGACGAGGTCACTCCTCAAGAAGCTCACGCCATCTTGGAGGTGGACTGATACACAGCAGTGTGTTACCCCGTGGCAGGCACACACGAGAATAGTCCTGTAGGTGAGTACCCACTGCCATCGAGCCAACTCCAGTGCATGGCAACCCTGCATGTGCAGAGTAGAACTGGGCCCAATAGGGTTTTCAAGGTCGTGACTTTTTGGAAGCACATCACCAGACCTTTCTTCTGAGGCATCTCTGGGTCCAAATGGAGTAGGACACAGGTCCCCAGGCTGCAGAAAATTCCAGTGCTTCAAGTAGCTTGCTCGGCTCACCCTGCAGCTTTGTATTAGAATCCTGGTTCCTTTGCTTGCCACGCCCTATAACTTTACATTAAAATCCTGACGATGCATGAAGTTATTTATACGTAAACCCCATTGCACCTGCGTATGATTAAGAACACTTCTGATGTAACTTGTAAGAACTTCCTACTTGTAAACGCCTTAAAATAAACTTTCCCTTCGCCCTCACTGAGCAGTCTTGGCCACAGCAGCCTCAACTATTTCCTTTCCTTGCACAATGAAATAAACTCACTTTTCCATGCTCCCATCTTGGTCTCTCATTTATTGGCAGATACAAATCATGCCAAGAAGAACCAGGGGTTTCCACCCAGCAACAGGAGGAGATAGCTAGTCCAGGGTGGAGCAGGGAGAACAGAGAGGCATCACTCTCTGAAAGGTATGCTGATGCAAGCACTCCCTACGAAGGAAAAGCCCTGTTCTATTCAGACCATTTTATGCAAAGGGCTCCTCTACCCCTTGTCAATGGGATGTAGGCCATTGATTTTTCGTCCACTCATAAGCAGTCCTGGGCTCATCACAGGTGCTGGAGTGGGCAGACAGATGCAGGCCTTGCCTGTGGGAGCACAGGGCCAGGTGAGGGAAGAAGACAGTTCATCAGCCTCCCCCTTCAGGCTGCATGAGACACGTGTGACATCAAGTCGCAGCAACATGTCTGGTGGTGTTGATGCTACCTAGGGGATCAAAGACAAATTTTGGGTCAACTGGCAGCTGCCCGAGCCAGAGCCAAAGAAGCCACTACCTCAACCACAAGATGAAACAAGAGAAACAGTCTTGAATGTGGCAAAAAATCAGGAAGACAGACACGTAACTTCCATATGTGAGAAAAATGAGATACACCGTGACGTTTTGATGAAACCTCTTGATGGCTGAGAGGTAGAGGATATTTATGGCGCTGTAGGTACATCGTAATTGATCAAAAAGCCCTTTCCGTGTGGAACGTGCTCAGTCCACACTTGATCCAGACCATAAATCATACCAACTGTGTCTCCCAGTTCACGTGCCTGGCTAGGGACAATGAGAAATTTCTGATGGATTTGCTAACTCCTCCTTGGTCTCTGAGAAGATCCATGGATGGGAATGGTGCTAGAGTGTAACTCACCCACCAGGGAGGTCAGGGGCCAGCTCCCCAGAGGCCTCTTTCAGAGCAGGGTGAGTGGGGACTCTGTAGGCTGGGGACTCACTGAGGACCACAGAGGCGCCCATGCAGGAGCTCAGAGACCTTTGTACTAGTGCAGTCCCTGCTCCCTGTTCTACCCTACTCACAGGTGCTAAATGCTTAGCCGATCCCACTTAGGAGCCAGCCCTGTCTTCCATGTGGTTCCACTCTAGCATCCACACCGGGCATTTCTTCTCATAGGTATCTAACCAAGCAGAAGGAAAACATGCATACACAGACAAGCTTGTATAGGGATATTCACAGCAGCTTTATTCATGGTGTTCAAGGATGGTCAATCCCAACGTCCATCATCTGATGCAGGGATAAATAAAATGTGGCACATTCAAACAGTGGGATGGTATTTGATTATGAAAACATTTAGCGATAAAAAGGGATGAGATTTGGATACATGCTGCAACACGGGTAAACTCTGAAAACACTATGCTGAGTAAAAGAAGTCAGTCACAAAACACCACATGATTACACGCATTTGTGAAACCTTGTAGAACTGTATTCCGTAAAGGAAATTCTACTGTATGTAAATGTACTTCAGTAAACCTGACTAAAAAGGAGAGAAGAAAAGAAAAGAAATGCAACATAAAACTCCCTGAAATATCATTTTTTTCATCCAGCAGATTTCCAAGAATGAAAAAGGCTGTTAACACAGAGAAAAAAGAGGAAGCTGAAGTGGAAATACTAAGAAACTGGCTGCTCTCGGTCGGGTTGGACTTTGTGGAAAATGCATTTCCTAGAATCACGTGCGGTGACTGCCCAGTTGGTGCTGAGCCAGCGGGGGCACCCCTCAACTCCCGGAGCTTTGAGCAAATCCTCAGCCTAATTAAGAGTCATACCCAGAAGCATCTGGCTGGGAAGGCTACTTCCTGGACTTCACAGACAGACCCCAGGGCACCTTCTTCCTGAAAATGAAACCTGAAAGGATCAGTCCTCTCTTCAGAATGCACAATGACACTCTTTCCCATGCACGGATGTGGGCAAGATATTGGGCCCCAGGGGTGCCTGCAGGCTTCATCCTCTGAGCTCCACACCTCCCCATTGGGCTTCATCTGCAGGGTAGGGATGGGTTCACTTTGTTCAGTGCCTACTCGGAACCCTGTCCTAGCAGCTTAGTGCACATTTGTGCAGCCAATCCTCCCCAAAACAGTGGGGATTGTCATATTGCCATCTTCATCTTAACCGATGGGGAAATGAACATTCAGGGAAATCAATGAACTTGTCCCAGTCGTATGCTAACTAGGGAAGGAGATGGGACTAAGGTTGGATCTGTCTGTCCCCAGATCTGTGCTTTTTTCCTTTCCCCACCCTATCTTCACTACAAGAAACATATCTTGGGCCCTGGCCTGTGCCACCCTATTTAACTGCCGCCATGATGCTATAAGACAAGCTTGTCCTCCTCCACTGCAGAGATGAAAGAATGCAGCTGGCAGTGGAAAGTCTCAGCCAGTAAATGGCTCAGCCAGAACTTGAACCTGGGTCTCAATAAACCAAATGCAGGCAGTTTTAGTATGCTCTGCTGTCTCCTTACATCATGTGGAATTATTTTCCTAGAGAAGTGAGGGTACAGGGACACTTCCATAACACTGTATGATCTATTTCACTACTCCCTCTTCAGAGTCCTAACTTCCTAACCTCTGTGCGTCTTCAGCCTTTTTACAGCAATTAATCGTGGATTGCTTGGTGACAGCTCTTCAATGTCCAAGTGAGCTGGTGTTTATCTCTTACAGTGTAACCTCATTTACCCGAAGTCTCTTACCCAATCAGGCCACGGGTTCCATAACATCAGGACCACGACCCTGATGTCAGCATGTGGTTTAGTGGATTGATTGAAGAAATTGTCAGTCTAGATTCTTTAGAGAGAAGACACTTGCTCATGAGTCTATGTCCCAGGAAGGGTCAGAGAAAGAGTCCATTTGAATGAGCTGGTTCCTGCTGAAGTAACAAGCAGTCCTCAAATCCTGTGGCTTCTAACAACATAGGCCTATATCTCCCCACACTGACCATCATAGGCCACCAGGGGATTTGCTTTGTGACCTCTACCCCTGAACTCAAGTGAGGCAGAGAGCTCTGGAGAGGGTCTTAGCTGACACTTAAATGCTCTGGACCAGAGGGGACTCCCGTCATTTCCACTCATAACTCACAGTGCAGAACAGGGCACTAGGCTTGCTCAACTCCCAGCAGACCAGGTGGAGTAATCCCACCAAGGGCCCAGGCAGGAGAGAACAGGGCACATTTGACAAAAGGAACTAAGGTGACAAGTCCCTCAAAAATGACCCAGAAAATACTGTGAAGGGGTGGGGTCAGCACAGGCCTGACAGTAGTATGAAACTATCCATCCATCCATCCATCCATCCATCCATCCATCCATCCATCCATCCATCCATCCATCCATCCATCCATCCATCCATCCATCCATCCATCCATCCATCCATCCATCCATCCATCCATCCATCCATCCATCCATCCATCCATCCATCCATCCATCCATCCATCCATCCATCCTTCCACTCATTCATTCAAAAAACTTGTGTACACCTGCTGTGACTGGGTAAAATGTGCTCTCTGAACATCTGAATCACCTAACCTCTGCCTCAGTTTCCTGACTCCACAAATGGAGAGGTGATGCCTGCCAATCTAGCTCTCAGGATCGATATCATGCAATGACCAAGCTTGTCATTGCAAAACTCCAAGACTTGCCACATGCACTCATCCTTATCCAGAGGCCACAGGAAGTGGGACCTACGGTTCCATTCAGACTCTGTGGACACAGTGGCCCTGTGCCCATGGCGATGAGCCTCCCCCACCTGTACTTTATTTTCAGGTACACATTCCTGTGTGAAGGGGACACAGCCTCTCTGGGTGGTGGCTGGGGCCTGTGGTGGAGTCCCAGAGATTCTGCTCTCTCGTGGCTCATATTCAGGCTGTGGGGGTGGCATGGGAAGATGGCGAGGTAAATCCAGCCTGTGGTGCATATGCAACCCAGTCCCTCTGCAGCGGTGAAGGGAACAGGGCTGGTGGGTCTTGTGGGGAGAGAGGTGAGGGAACATGAGAACATACAACCAGGCCAGGCCACGGAAGCATCTCCAATAGGAAAGAGCATTGCTGGACACCCCTCCTCTCTTACCCCTCCCTCTCACTGGGCCCTCTGTGCCCCCTCCTTCCACAGACCTCCTCCTTTACTCCTCTGTCTCACTGGCCACTGCTTCCTTTCTCCACCTTCCACATCTGTCTTCCCTTACCACCTCCCGCTCACTGGGCCCTCTGTCCTCCACCCTTCTTCCACAGCCCCAAGAGGCATGGCAGGCTGCAGGTCTTGTCCTCTGGGGGGCACAGGAGAGGCTAGTTCAGGAGCAGGAGGGCTGTGGGGATCATGCCTCTGAAGACAGGTTTCCTCCAGACTGGGAGCTAAAAAGCTCGAGAGGTCCAGGAGGGCTTAGCAGCATCAGGACATGGAATGCAAGCCTGGACCCAGATTATGAGGTACTCAACATGCGGCAGAGCTACTGACCTGCAGCACTCTGCCTGCCACACTATGCCAGCTTCTCCGGACCTGCCTCGAAGTGGGTGCCCACTCCTGGGTGGGTAAGGCCCCTATCCTGAGAGCCAGGTGTTCACCCTCCAATGGGACTCCCTGGGTGACTCAGTGTTCCTCTCAGGGTCCTGTGCACCCTTGCCATGGAGGAGGAGAATCCATCCACCAAGGTCTGGAGTCTGGATCTGAGGGTCAGTCCTCCATTAAGCATGAGTCCCAGGAGGGCAGACACCCTGCCAGAGACACCACTCAGCTCTTCCATCTAGTGAGAGCTTGGCCTGGACCAGGTGTACAGCTAATGAGGCCAACAGCATGGTATTGTCTGCTATTTATTTACCAAAATGAATGACTCCATAAAGTTATTATGCTTCTTCAATACACAGAAATCCCCTCTCCAACCCCTTAGTTGCTTAAAAGATTGGAGAAAGCAAAATACACTGCCATCATTTGTCCCAGCCAACAAGGACACAGAATGACATTGACACAATGTCAGGAAAGCAGCCACCTGCACAATAAAATTAGACTTGTTGAACTTTCTACATACTGGAAAGTTGTACTTTGGGAACTTATGGGTTAACTGCTGTGTCCTATATTCACAAATCCCCCAAAATTCCATTGTAGACAATCTAGCTTAAGCTTCTGGTATGCCCAGGACTTAAAAATCCTGTTATAAAACAGTCACCAGAGCATTACCTACTTGATATTTCTGATTCGGGTAGGGTCAGAGAAAGTGCTAGAAATCCCATCTGAGAATGTGATCACAAGACATAACCTAGTGAATTAGATAATTGAGTCCAGCTGATGATTTAGGTAGTTTAGGTGAATATCTGAATTGAAAGAAGAGACCAAAATGGATGTCAGAAGAGACTCTGAAACTTGCCCTTGAACATCAAGTAACTAAAGCGAAAGGAAAAAAATGATGAAATAATAGGGATGAACTGAAGATTTCAAAGGGTGGCTTCAGAAGAAAAAGTAAAGCATTATAATGACATGTGCAAATACCAGCAGTTCGAAAACCAAAAGGGAAGAACAGCCTTGGCATTTCTCAAGCTGAAAGAATTGAAGGAAAAATTCAAGCCTGGAGTTACAATAGTGAAGGATTCTATGGGGAAAACATTAAATGACTAAGGAAGCATCAAAAGAGGATGGAAGGAATATACAGAGGTACTACACCAAAAAGAATTGGTTGGTACTTAACCATTTCAGGAGGTAGCATACGATCAGGAACCAACGGTACTGAAGAGACAGGTTCAAGCTGCACTGAAGGCATTGGCAAAAAACAAGTCTCCAAGAATCGATAGAATACCAATTGAGATGTTTCAACAAACAGATGCAGCGCTGGAAGTGCTCACTCATCTATGCCAAGAAATTTGGAAGACAACTACCTGGCCAATCGATTGGAAGAGATCCATATTTATGCCTATTCCCCTGAAAGGCGGTCCAATTGAATACAGAAATTATCAAACAAAATCATCAATACCACACAAAAGCAATATTTTGCTAAAGGTCATTCAAAAGCAGCTGCAGCAGTATATTGACAGGGAACTGCCAGAAATTCAAGCCAGATTCAGAAGGGGACATGGAACAAGGGATATCATTGCCGGTGTCAGATAGAACCTGGCTGAAAGCCGGGGTAAAAGAACACCAGAAACGTGTTTACCTTTGTGTTATTGACTATGCAAAGTCATTTGACTGTGTGGATCATAACAAATTATGGATAACATTGCAAAGAATGGGAATTCCAGAACACTTAATTGTGCTCATGAGGAACTTGTACATAGATCAAGAGGCAGCCATTCGAACAGAACAAGGGGTTACTGTGTGGTTTAAAGTTAGAAAAGGTGTGCATCAGGGTTGTATCTTTTCATCACACTTATTCAGTCTGTATGATGAGCAAATAATCCCAGAAGCTGGACTATATGAAGAATGGGGCATCAGTATTGGAGGAAGACTCATTAACAACCTTCGTTATGCAGATGACACAACCTTGCTTGCTGAAAGTGAAGAGGACTTGAAGCACTTACTGATGAAGATCAAAGATTACAGCCTTCTGTATAGATTAGATCTCAACATAAAGAAAACAAAAATCCTCACAACTGGACCAATAAGCAATATCATGATAAACGGAGAAAATATTGAAGTTGTCAAAGACTTCATTTTACTTGGATCCACAATCAACACCCATGGAAGCAGCAGTGAAGAAATCAAAAAACACATTGCATTGGGAAAATCTGCTGCAAAAGGTTTCTTTAAGGTGTTAAAAAGCAAAGATGTCACCTTGAAGACTAAGGTGTTCCTGACCCAACGCATGCTGTTGTCAATTGCTTAATATACTTGTGAAAGCTGAACGATGAATAAGGGAGACCGAAGAAGAATGGATGGATGCCTTTGGATTATAATGTTGGCAACAAATATTGAATATACCATGGACAGCCAAAGTAATGCACAAATATGTCTTGGAGGAAGTACAGCCAGGATGTTTCTTAGAAGCAAGGATGGCAAGACTTCGTCTTACATACTTTGAACATGTTGTCAGGTGGCATCAGTCCTTGGAGAAGGACATCATGCTTATTAAAGTAGAGGGTCATCAAAAAAGAGGAAGACCCTCAACGAGATGGATCGACATACTGGCTAATACAATGAGCTCAAGCATAATGATTGTGAGGATGGCATAGGACCGGGCAGTGTTTTGTTCTGTTGTACGTAGGGTGGCTATGACTCGGAACTGACTCGACTGCATGTAACTACAACAATGGAGAAATTGCAAAATACTGAAAATGTCTATTTAAAAAAAGATCAAGAATCATTCAAGTCTTCCCCTGTCGTGCAAAGCTTATGTGGCTTTAGGAAGGATTTGAGGTTGGACCCAGAGAGCTGTCTCTGCTCTAGAGAAACCGCAGAGTTGGCTGTTTGCTGTCAGTCAGTGGGCTTTGGACAACATCTTTCCCAGAGTCAGTGGACAGACTCAGCCCCTTCTCAGGGCAGCTGCTGCCTGGTGGATCTCCCAGCAATGGGAGTATCAGCTCAGAAAAGCCAGGTTTCGTCGAGTTCACTCCAACTCACGGCAACCTAATGGGTGTCAGAGTAGAATTGTGCTCCACAGGGTTTTCAATGGCTGATTTTTTGGAAGTAGATCCTGAGGCCTCACTTCCAAGGCACCTTTGCATGGATTCCAACCTCCAACCTTTCCAGTGCAGCCGAACATGTTAACTGTTTGTCCCGCCTAGGGACTCCATTGACTCAACGACAGCACCAGTTCCTCCAAGAAGTCTCCCCAGGAAGCATAGGGGAGACTCTCTTAGCTCTTGGAAAATTCCCTGGTCTCTCAGGGAAACAGGGTCTTAAATAGTATATCACTTCCTCCGTTCTCCCATCAGCCAGGAAGCCCAAGTGATTCCAGAGGTGAAAGTGCAGCTTCCCACTTAATCAGTAATTATGCGTGTCAGGCTGCAGAAGTCCTCCAGCCACTTCTGCATGCTTCAAGCTGAAAGAAAACATTTCAAGGCACCCAAGAAGCATCTTTGAAGAGGAACATGAGTATCCTCCAGCGGAGTGTCCTTCTGATGAGGCCAGGGAGATCTGGCAGCTTTTCCTTCGGCTCTGTAGTTACACAAGCAGCCGAGCTTCCAGCTGCAGGAGAATGGTATCAGCGCCTCAGGCACATGTGGGGGACAGCCTGGTTTTGATAACTTCTGTTATGGGTTGAATCGTGTCCTCCAAAAATGTGTGTTGGTCTTCTGGTCCCCACACCTGTGTTACATCTGGGAACAGGGTGTTTTGCTATACTGATAGGACCATATCAGTATGCAGTGTATCTGAAGCCTAACATTTGAAATATAAAGAGAGCAGATCAGGCACACAGGCCAGCAGAAATGGGGAAAGATGGATGCCACGTGGAGATCAAGTAGCCAAGAACGCAGTGGCTGGAGAAACTGAGAGAAGGACCTTTCCCCAGAACTGGCAGAGAGAGCACCTTCCCCTACAGCCAGTGCCCTGAATTCATGCTCTGGCCTTCTATACTGTGAGAAAATCAATTTCTGTCCTTTATAACCATCCGCTTGTGATATTTCTGTTACAGCAACACTAAGTGTCTAAGACAGACCCAAGGACAGGAGGCTTCGTTCCCCCTTCAAGGCGCCCATGGGCTGGTTGTGAAATGGATGGTGAGACCATCTGACTTACAGTATTTAGCAGCAAGAATCCCCTCCAAAGGGTCCCATAGCCCTCAGAGATCAGCAACAAGGAAGATAGGTAGCCATGGACACATAAATCTGAGTAGAAGCCATTAACCACAGCAAACCTGGGAGAAGAACAGAACCCAGCCTCTGAAAAAATGATGCGGATTGAGGCACTCACTTATCAGTCTCACTTGATAGCGCCACACCGTTGCAGGAGAAATCTTAAATAAATTAATTCTATCTGGCATCTAGAAAGGTATTGGGAGATCACATTAAAATGAAGCATATCTCTAGAAAAGACGAGATGATTCTTCTCTCCCACTAACTTATTGTTCTTAAGTTCACGCAGATTTTAAAGGTGACTGCATGGAGTGTCCCCAGTGCAGGGAGAGAATTTCCAAGGGGCCTTGCATGGGTGTGGCTTCCTCTGTGTGGGTGTGCTGCAGACGGTGAAGATGCTGTCCTTGACTTTTCCGGCTGCGGCTTGGAATAGCTTGCCTTTAACTCTTGGCCAAGCCTTGCAGTGGGTTTACCAGATGCCAGTTGGGGAAGTGGGTTTATCTGATGCCAGGTGGGAAGGGAGAAGAGTCCCCCTGACACTCTTGGAGTCTGCAGGGAGAGGGGGTGACAAGAAATCCTCAAAACAGGGTCCCGATGTGGAAGGAATGTCACAAAGGCCACGGGGTGGACTCCCATTGCTCTGCTCCTTGTCCCCATAAAACAAGATACTCACAGTAGACCAAAGGTGGAGCTGAACATCCCTGAAAAGCATAAGCACACGAGAATGGTGTTGAGGAGAGAGGAAGGCTTCATGGGTTCAGAGAAGAATGCCAACAGCAACCCTGATGCAAGGCTGGCACATGAAATATGGGCAGGTGGGTGTGTGTCTAAAGCAGATACAGCTGTCTTACTGGGCTGTTATTGTTGTTAGCTGCCATCAAGCCAGCCCCCTACTCATGGCCATCCCATGCAAAATGGAACAAAGTGTTGCCCAGCCCTGCACCATCCCCGTGATGGGTTGCAGATCAGACTGTCGTGATCCATAGGGTTTTCATGGGCTGTTATTTGGAAGTAGATCACCAGACCTTTCTTCCTGGTCCACTGAAGCCCCACTGAAACCTGTTCGGTATCACAGCAACACGCAAGCCTCCGCTGACAGACGGGTGGTGTCTGTATATGAGGTGCACTAGCCAGGAATTGAACCGGGGCCTCCCACGTGGAAGGTGAGAATTATACCACTGAACCACCAATAAAACAAAAATAACCAATCCTGCCTGTTGCTGTCAAGTCGGTTCCGACTCATAGCGACCCTACAAGACAGAGTAGAACTGCCCCATAAAGTTTTCAAAGAGCAGCTGGCAGATTTGAACTGCCGACCTTTTCGCTTAGCAGCCAAACTCTTAACTACTGCAAACCAGGGCTCCTCACCACCAATGCTGACTATTAAATAAACTTCATAAATAAACATAATTTTTTTTCCCCAATAAAACATGCTTGAAGTTGTTGTGGAATTGTGCTGGGACTAGAGGTCAGTGTCGGGAATCTGTGGCCCTAAACAACTCTGTCACACATCCCCACAGGTAACCCCCCTGCCCCCCGGCACCTCCCCTCAGTGCCCAGGCTCCCAAACAGCCCAGCACAAACTCCCAGCTTCACTTGTCACCCACAGAATACCACAGCTTAAGGGCTGGTTTCCATGGCATTGCTACCTGTGAACTCAGAGCCACTGAGGGCTGGGTCGCTCTGGCTGCACTCCGAGCTCAGATCTCCCAGACACCTAGCAGGTCTGAATAAATGCTGGATGTACCAGAGCATGAGTGAACAAATGAATCATTGCCTAAACGCCTGCTAGCCCACAGAGCTGACACTCAAGTGGTAAGTCTGCCAGGCACTGAATCCACAAAGCCATTTCCCTGTAGCACCACCTGTAGTGCTGCGGGCTCATCAATGTTCTGCTGATTAATCTGCCCATATCCACCCCAAGGGCATATCTGCTTGAACTTACTCTAAGGCCACCTCCATCTACCTGGGGTGTGAAGCCCAAATGGTGTTCACACACCAGTCCCTTCCCCAGGGCCTCTGAGCATTTCAGCTCTAGGTCAGGAGGGAATTCAAGAGTCCTCAGACCATGGAATCTCACAACTGCCAAGGACTAATTTCCTAAAACCCAAACTAGGAAGCAGTCATTGTCCAATCAATTCTACTCATGGCGACCCATATATGTTAGATTAAAACTGTGCTCCATGGGGTTTCCGGTGGCTGATTTTCCAGAAGTAGATCACCGGGTCTTTCTTCTGAGGCTCCTCTGGGTGGCTTTGAACCTCCAGCCTTTTGGTTAACAGTTGAGCACATTAGCCATTTGCACCACCCAGGGACTCCAAAACTAGAACAGCTTTTCCCAAAGTTGTTGTTGTTAAGGTGCCATCGAGTTAGTCCCCATTCAAAGTGACCCTATGTACAACAGAAAGAAACACTGTCCAGTCCTGCACCATCTTCACAATTGTTGCTATGTTTGATCCCATTGTTGCAGCCATTGTGTCAATCCATCTTGTTGAGGGTCTTCCTCTTTATTACTGACCCTCTACTTTACCAAGCATGATGGCCTTCTCCAGCGACTGATCCCTCCTGATGACATGTCTCACCATCCTTGCTTCTAAGGAGCATTCTGGCTGTACATCTTCCAACACAGATTTGTTTGTTCTTCTGGCAGTCCACGGTATATTCAATATTTCTCACCAACATCATAATTCAAAGGCATTGATTCTTCGATCTTCCTTATTTATTGTCCAGCTTTCACATGTATATGAGGCAATTGAAAACACCATGGCTTGGGTCAGGTGCACCTTAGTCCTCAAAGTGACATCTTTGCTTTTTAACACTTTAAAGAGTTCTTTTGCAGCAAATTTACCCAATGTAGTATGTCGTTTGATTTCTTGACTGCTGCTTCCATGGGCATTGATCGTGAATCCAATAGGTCTTGAGAAAGTAAAACTAATACAAGTGGGCTGTTGTGTGTTCTGGGCTGTTTGTGACCAGCCAGTCACAACACTGACTCATTTGCACAAAGGAGGGTGCTGTTAGGGGTGCTCCCTTAAGACCTTGATTCCAGTGACATTTGTGGGCTCCATCCCAGAGACTGGGAGCCCTGACATCATTAACTTACCATGACCATTTAACATCTCAGCAGCTTTGACCATTGGCAAAGCCTATCTCCACCTTAGGTATCATAATCAGTCCCCAACGTGGAGCCCATGGTGCTCAGAGCAGTCAGCTCCCTTTGACCACAGCCGAGGCTGTATCAAGGGCTAGGCGGCAAAAGCCATTCATTTCTTTCTAGTCCGTCTTAATCTGTAAGCTCCTGAGAAAGGGTCTTGTGTGTGTTCAGAGTCATAGCAACACACAAGGCTCCGATGACAGATGGGTGGTGGCTGCACGTGAGGTGCACTGGCCAGGAACCCAGCCTGGGTCTCCCACATGAAAGACGAGAATTCTACTGCTGAGTCACCAGTGTCTCCCTTGGCTTAGGTCTACACTCACTGTTCTCATTGAAGTGGGAGCTCTCCTCCACAGACATTGTTTTCCAACTTAAACTGAAGTCATGTCCTCAAGCCTTGGCATAGAAGGTGAAGCCAGGTCTTTGTGGCAGTTGTCACCTTTCTCAGGACATCTGATGGCAGAGGGGTTGCCATCCTGGCCTGGTGGTGCCCCAGGCAGGTGGTGACTCTGAGTCCTGCTCGTCAAGCATGCAGTGTCTATCACCTGCCTCTCTGCCTCACCGATGCACACACTGAGTGGAAGTGCCGTCCAGCCTCAGCCCCGTGGGGGACCCAGGCCTGCTTTCTTTCCAGGCAATGCAGGCCTGCCACATAGACCAGAGTTAGAAGGTCCATGTTCTGGTGCCATTTCTGCCACTAACCAGGGTCTGGCAACTACCGACCTTTCCCATCACCTTCTGTATCACAAATGGGAACAATAGTGGACTCAGAGAGAAATGATGGTCAGATTGCCATTGGGAAGGGGTGACAACTATGTCATCAATTGTTTTTTCTCAGGCAAATGGCCTGGCAGATATGTGCTACAAATTGAATGACTTTTTTTTTTTTTTTTTAATCTTAAATGCTACATGGGATCCTGGATGGAATCCTGGAACAGAAAAGGGCATCAGTGGAAAAACTGGTGAAATCTGAATCAAGTCCACAGTTTAGTAAATACAACTATCGAACCTTAGTTGTGGAGCCCTGGTGTTGCGGTGGATAAGAGCTGGGCTGCTAACCAAAAGGTTGGCAGTTCAAATCCACCAGCCACTTCTTGGAAACCCTACAGGGGAGTTCTTCTCTGTCCTATAAGGTTGTTATGAGTCGGAGTTCACACAATGGCACACAACAACAACAACCATAGTTGTGTGAGATGCTGTCACTGGGGGGAGCTGGGTGAAGGAAATGCAGAAACTCTGCCTATCTGTACAACTTTTCTGTGAATCCAAACTTATTTTAAAATGCAATGTTTATTAAAGTAAAAGAATGAGTGGATGAGTACATGCAGCACGAAGGGTGTAGAAATGGTGGGTGTGCCATATCTCTCCTGGCAGATGGAGTGCCTCCATGCCATTGGTCACGCACCCTGAGCCTGAAACAGTTGCCGCTTTAGCCCCTCTGTTGGGGGTTGACCTGTGTCCCCAAAGAGATATGTGCAAGTCCTAAACCCTGTACCTGTGACATGACCATATTTGAAATAGACTCTTGGCAGAGGGAATTAGTTAACATGAGGCCATACCAGAGTAGGGTGGGCTGTGATCTAATATGACGTGTTCTTATAAGAATAGGAGGAGGGATAGGCAAGAGACAGCCACATGAAGATGGAGGTAGAGACTGGAGTGATGCAGCCACAAGCTGTGGAACACCTGGGGCCACCAGGAGCTGGAAGAGACCAGAAAGGATAATCCCTTAGAGCCTTCAGAGGGGGTATGGCTCTGCTGAAACCCTGGATTTTGACTTTCAGCCTTAAGGCACTCAGTGTGTGGTGCTTTGTTAGATGGTGGCAGCCTAGGAAAGTGATTCTCCCACACTCTCATTGCTGGGCCAGCATGCACACACACAAGAACACACACACGCACACACATGCATTCACATATGCACACACACACACTTGCAGGCACATACATGCATGCACACTCCCCCCCACCTTTTCTCTTGGGTCCCCAGCACAGCATCAGGGACAAGGAGGAGCTGCGTCTGCTGTGTTCCTGATAAATGTGTCCATCTCCCTCAGGGCCCCATCCATCTTGAGGAAGTTGTATGAGGTCAGGGGCCACTAGGAAAATTGTGCACAGTGCTGCTTCGCTGAGTTTAGGGGAAAGATTATCTCCCTGGCATTGTTTGCAATCGGCTGTGGATGTCAGACGCACAGAATTACATCAATTTACAGTATCCCCAAACCAAGCCTGCTAAGTCAGCATAACTTCTGCAGAAAGCCAAAGGAGCACATGGAGACAATAAAAATTACCACTGCTCTGTTTAACTTAGTTTCTACTTATGAGTATTTGAGCCCAGGAATATTACTTCTCATATCTGCCACTGATTAAATAAAGTTCTTTTTAGCATTTCAGATTTTTCTTTTAAAGCCCTACTCTAGCTAAAGGATGGCCATGTTTACATAAAGTGACATTTTTGTAGCTTGCTTCTTAAGCTGGACAGATGTCTGGTAGTATGAAGAACCAAGTAAATATTTGCATGTTCTGGTATGTACAGAAATAGCACAGACTGAATTAAAAACTGTATCTCACCAATCCCAGAAAAAGGCTTCAGCCAATACAGCTCTCAGCCTTCTCTTTACGTGCTGATTCCCCTGGCATCAGTCAATCTTGACCCCTTCTGGAAAAAAAAAAGCAGGAATGGAGGCAGGAATGTTTTTTCTTGGCTAAGAGGAGCTGACAGGGATACTTTTCTCTTTTCCCTCCCTGATGTCAGGGAACAGAAATCTAGATGTTAGGCTCCAGATTGTGGAGGCTGGAAGGGAACTCTTTAGCTTTGGGTCTCAATGCAAGCCCACCCAAAGAAGCAGAACTGTGGTTGGCAAAGAGAATGTGTCTGTTATGTGCTCACATACACAGAGTCACTGGGAAAGCTGCAAGTCGTCTTCCTCAAGTCAGAGAAAACAGACAAAAAGAGAAGGAGCAGACAGGTTAGTTACCAAGCACTCACAGATCATGTTTGAAGGTGCCAGAAACGCTGCCTTTTGTGAGGGCCTTTGCATTTTTGGTCCTGGTCTGGTCTGTGGAGGTATCAATAGCTCCACAAGGGAGCCAAAAGATGGAGTTACAAATTGGTAAACCAGCAGGACCTTTGACTCTGCTGGAACAGGACTGCTCTTGGCTTCATGCTCCTGGCTCTTCTACTCCTCACAACTTGAGGGGAGGTCTCTGTTCCTCCTTAGGTGCAACCCCTGGGGTCCTGGCTGTGTCCTCAGCCTTATGTCTAACTCTGCAGCTACTAAGGCTGCTGGCCCATGTCTGGGACTCTCGGGGCTGTGGGTCCATGAGTCTGGGACCCTCGGGGCTGTGGGTCCACATCTGGGATGGGGCTGAGGGTCTGTGGGCCTGGGACCCTCAGGGCTGGTCTTCAGTGCCGTGTTAGGGACGATGAGTCATATTCTGGGGGTATGCTTGGGGCCGTATCCATGTGAAGTCACTGGGGGAACATAGAACCCATCTTCTCTGGGTGGCTGCATGATGACAGCACCTAGAAGTACTCAACAGAGGTAGAAGAGGTCTACAGCCTATTACTTGCAAATCCAATCCAATTATACTTCTTTTAGCCAAAAGTCACTTGGCAGCAAACTTCGATCAGAGCCGATGTGGAGTCATTTATAATCTCTATTCATTCTTCTACTGAGAATACTCCCGCTTTTCTCTCTAGAAATGTTAATACCTTTGACAATGAGAAGTTGCCCAGACTCCTCTGGAAGGCTTACATAAAACCCCCAAAGAAACCATTGCAGTCAAGTAAATTCCAACTCATAGTGACTATAGCAAACAGAACATGCAACTTTGTACACCCCCAGCCCAGCTGCATGTCGAGAGAGAGGCGGAGCCAAGATGGCAGAAAAGACAGTTGCTTCCAGTGAGCCCCCTTTACAACAAAGACCCGAAAAACAAGTGAAACGAGTATATTTGCGACAACCTGGGAGCCCCGAGCATCAAAGGCAAGCTTAGACAATGAACTGAAGGTCAGGGGGAGGAAGAGACCTTTCAGAAGTGGAGAGGAGTTACTGGACCTGAATCGTGGGGAGCCCTTAGGCACTATTCCTGGAGTGGCGGCAGCGGCGTTGGCTGCGGCGGTCTGGTACTAGCATTCTGCTGCAGTTTCCTCAGGGAGAAGCAGCCAGCCACACAGCCTACTCACACCTCCGGAACCTTAGGAGAACTGTGCTCTCGGCAAAAGCTAAGTACTTGTGTATATTGTAACATGCCCCCCCCACCCGCAAACTGGCTTCCGCAGCTGAATTCCCTGCGCCTGAGATAGGCCTTGGTGAGCACCTAGAACCATCCTCCCGGCCTTGGACAAGGAAAAAATTATTTGCAATTGGGGGAAAAGATAATTTCCTGGCTCCATTAACTGGGGGAGCTCAGGACAGAAGTGACTCCTGTCCAGGCATAAACTGTCTGTGGACTTTGAACACCTTTCCCTTCTGCATGGACCTGTGTGGGCCTATTTTGAGAGAAAAGGCCCTTGTTGGCAAACTCCAACCATTTCAGCTGTGCAGTGCAGAGGTGGGTGTTTGACATTTCACATTGCTTTGCCTATTAAATGAGGTCCTCACCTACCCAAATCAGGGACCTAAGGACTGGTAGCTCCACTCAGGTCACCGAGCAACCCGTGACAAGGGTCCAAAGATAACTGGTACCTCACAGTCGCTACAACAAAAAACTTCGGGTGCCCATGATCCCCATGCAGAACCCGCCCACAAGCATGCTCTAGGGAACAGAGACAAGTTTTCGTCAGAGACACTTGGGGGTTGGTTCTCAGCTCTTTGCCTTGTTCAGAGCATGACCCCCTGCTGCAATCAGATACGGGTGTATACGCAAATCACCCTGCCCCTCTAAGACTGTAGGGCAGAGCCTGTACCACACACTTGATGATCAGCTACCTGGAAACATGAGCTGAATTCATACAAGAAAACTGAATGGACTCCTAGACTGATATACCTGATAACAGCTCTAGCCAGCTGGGGACAGGACACCAGAGCTCCAAAGGTGAAAATAATCAAGCTAGCTCACTCAAGTAACCCATAGGGGTATACCAAAACAAAACAAAGCAAGAAGCTAAGACACAGTAAGCAAGCATAAACTAATACAATAACTTAGAGATGACTTGGAGACAACAGTCAATATCAAGTCACATAAAGAAACAGACCATGATCACCTCAACAGGCTCTCAAAACATAGAATCCAGGTATCTTCTAGATGAAAGTGCATTTCTAGAATTACCAGATGCAGAATACAAAAGTTTAATACGCAGAACCTGTCAAGACATCAGGAAGGAAATGAGGCAATATGCAGAACAAGCCAAGGAACACACACATAAAGCAATTGAAGAAATTAGAAAGATTATTCAGGAACATAATGAAAAGTTTAATAAGCTGGAAAAATCCATAGACAGACAGCAATCAGAAATACAGAAGATTAACAACAAAATTACAGAATTAGACAACTCGATAGAAAGTCAGAGGAGCAGAATTGAGCAAGCAGAAGCTAGAATTTCTGAACTTGAAGATAAATCACTTGGCACTAATATATTTGAAGGAAAAGTCAGATAAAAGAATTTAAAAAAATGAAAACTTAAGAATCATGTAGGACTCTATCAAGAGAAATAACCTATGAGTGATTAGAGTACCAGAACAGGGAGGTATAACAGAAAATACAGAGAAAATTGTTGAAGATTTTTTGGCGGAAAACTTCCCTGGTATTGTGAAAGATGAGAAGATATCTATCCAAGATACTCATCAAACTCCACATAAGGTAGATATTAAAAGAAAGTCACCAAGACATATTATAATCAAGCTTACCAAAACCAAAGATAAAGAGAATTATAAGAGCAGCAAGGGATAAACGAAAAGTCACCTACAAAGGAGAGCCAATAAGATTAAGCTCGGACTACTCGGCAGAAACCAAGCAGGCAGGAAGGCAATGGGATGACATATTTAAAAAATTGAAGGAAAAATTGCCTGCCAAGAATCATATATCCATCAAAACTGTCTCTTCAATATGAAGGTGAAATTAAGACATTTCCAGATAAACACAAGTTGAGGGAATTCGTAAAAACCAAACCAAAACTACAAGAAATACTAAAGGGAGTTCTTTGGTTAGAAAATCAATAATATTAGGTATCAGTCCAAGACTAGAACACTGGGCAGAGCAACCAGAAGTCAACCCAGACAGGGAAACCCAAAAAAAAAGAAAGCAAGATTATTAAAAAAAAAAAAAAAGTCCAAAACAGGGTAACAGTGATGTTATTTCATAAAAGAAGACAACATTGAAATAAGAGGGACTAAGAAATGTAATCACACATCTTCAATATGGAGAGGAAGATAAGGCAATACAAAGAAATAAAAGTTAGGCTTCAATTTAGAAAAATAGGGGTAAATAATAAGATAACCACAAAGGAGACAAACTATCCTACTCATCAAAATAAAATACAAGGGAAAAATACAGGCTCAGCAGAAACAAAATCGACAACAACAAATATGAGGAAAGGACAATATATAAAGAAAATCTACTCAGTACATAAAATCAAGTGGGAAAAAGAAACTGTCAACAATGCACAAAAAAAGACATCAAAATGATAGCACTGACTTCACACCCATCCATAATTACCCTGAATGTCAATGAACTAAATGCACCAATAAGGAGACAGAGAGTGGCAGAATGGATTAAAAAACAAGATCCCTCTATATGCTGCCTACAAGAGACACATCTTAGGCATAGAGACACAAACAAACTAAAACTCAAAGGATGGAAAAAAATATATCAAACAAACAACAATCAAAACAGAGCAGGAGTGGCAATATTAATTTCTGACAAAATAGACTTTAAAGTTAAATCTATCAGAAAGGATAAGGAAGGACACTATATAATGATTAAAGGGACAACACACCAAGAAGATAGAACCATATTAAATATGTATACACCCAATGACAGTGCTGCAAGATACCCAAAAACATAAAACAAACTCTATCAGCATTGAAAAGGGAGATAGACAGCTCCACAATAATAGTAGGAGACTTCAACACACCACTTTCGGTGAAGGACAGGCCATCCAGAAAGAAGCTCAATAAAGACACGGAAGATCTCAATGCCCCAACCAACCAACTTGACCTAGTAGACATATACAGAACACTCCACCCAACAGCAACCAACTATACTTTTTTACTAATGCATGTGGAACATTCTCTAGAATAGACCACATATTAGGTCATAAAGCAAGCCTTAGCAGAATCCAAAACATTTGAAATATTACGAAGTGTCTTCTCTGACCATAAGGCCATAAAAATGGAAATCAACAACAAGAAAAGCAGGGAAAAGAAATCAAACACTTGAAAACTGAACAATACCCTGCTCAAGAAAGACTGGATTATAGAAGACATTAAGGATGGAATAAAGAAATTCAGAGAATCCAATGAGAATGAAAACACTTCCTATCAGAACCATTGGGACACAGCAAAAGCGGTGCTCAGAGGCCAATTTATATCAATAAACGCACACATCCAAAAAGACGAAAGGGCCAAAATCAAAGAACTATCCCTACAACTTGAACAAATAGAAAGAGAGCAACAAAAGAAACCCACAGGCACCAGAAGACAACAAATAATAAAAATTAGAGCTGAACTAAATGAAATAGAAAACAGAAAAAAAAATGAAAGAATTAACAAGACCAAAAGCTGGCTTTTGGAAAAAAAAAAAAACTCAACAAAATTGATAAACCACTGGCCAAACTGACAAAAGAAAAACAGGAGAGGAAGCAAATAACCCGAATAAGAAATGAGAGGGGCGATATTACAACAGACTCAACTGAAATTAAAGGAATCGTATCAGATTACTATGAAAAACCATACTCAAACAAATTTGAAAACCTAGAAGAAATGGGGTGAATTCCTAGAAACACACTATCTACCTAAACTAACACAAACAGAGGTAGAACAACTAAGTAGACCCATAACAAGAGATTGAAAAGGTAATCAAAAAACTCCCAACAACAACAACAAAAAAAACCCTGTCCGGACAGATTCACTGCAGAGTTCTACCAAACTTTCAGAAAAGAGTTAACACCACTACTACTAAAGGTATTTCAGAGCATAGAAAAGGATGGAATACTCCCAAACTCATCCTAAGAAGCCACAACATCCCTAATACCAAAACCAGATAAAGACACCACAAGAAAAGAAAATTATACACCTATAACCCTCGTGAATGTAGATGCAAAAATCCTCAACAAAATTCTAGCCAATAGAATTCAACAACATATCAAAAAAATAATTCACCCTGACCAAGGGGGATTCATACCAGGTATGCAGGGATGGTTCAACATTACAAAAACAATTAATATAATCCACCACATAAATAAAACAAAAGACAAGAATCATATGATTTTATCAATTGATGCAGAAAAGGCATTTGACAAAGTTCAAAGCCCTTTCATGATAAAAACTCTCAGCAAAATAGGAATAGAAGGAAAATTCCTCAACATATTAAAGGGCATTTATACAAAGCCAGCAGCCACCATCATCCTAAATGGAGAGAGCCTGAAAGCGTTCCCTTTGAGATTGGGAACCAGACAAGGATGTCCTTTATCACCACTCTTATTCAACAGTGTCCTGGAAGTCCTAGCCAGAGCAATTAGGCCAGATAAAGAGATGAAGGGCATCCAGATTGGCAAGGAAGAAGTAAAAGTATCTCAATTTGCAGAGGACATGATCTTATACACAGAAAACCCTAAGGAATCCTCCAGAAAACTATTGAAACTAACAGAAGCGTTCAGCAGAGTATCGGGATACAAGATAAACATACAAAAATCAGAACATGGAAGAGGAAATCACCAAATCAATGCCATTTACAGTAGCCCCCAAGAACATAAAATACTTAGGAATAAATCTTACCAGAGATGTAAAAGACTGATACAGTACACTTCTGCAAGAAACCAAGAGACTTACAGAAGTGGAAGAACATACCTTGGTCGTGGATAGAAAGATTTAACGTTATAAAACGTCTATTCTATCAAAAGCGATCTATACATTTAATGCAATTCCGATCCAAATCCCAACGACATTCTTTAATGAGATGGAGAAACAAATCACCAACTTCATATGGAAGGGATAGAGGCCCCGGATAAATAAGGCATTACTGAAAAAGAACAAAGTGGGAGGCCTTACTTTACCTGATTTTAGAACCTATTATACCGCCACAGTAGTCAAAACAGCCTGGAACTGGTACAATAACTGATACATGGACCAATGGAACAGAATTGAGAATCCAAACGTAAATCCATCCACATATGTTGTTGTTGTTAGGTGCCATCGAGTCCGTTCCGACTTATAGCGACCCTATGCAAAACAAAGTGAAACACTGCCCGGTCCTGCACCATCCTTACAACCGTTGTTATGCTTGAGCTCATTGTTGCAGCCACTGTGTCAATCCACCTCGTTGAGGGTCTTCCTCTTTTCTGCTGACCCTGTACTCCGCCAAGCATGATGTCCTTCTCCAGGGACTGATCCCTCCTGACAACATGTTAAAGTATGTAAGATGCAGTCTTGCCATCCTTGCTTCTCAGGAGCATTCTGGTTGTACATATGAGCAGTTGATATTTGACAAAGGCCCCAAAACAGTTAAATGGGGAAAAGACAGTCTTTTTAAAAATGGTGCTGGCAGAACTGGATATCCATCTGCAAAAAAAATGAAACAAGACCCATACCTCACTCCATGCACAAAAACTAACTCAAAATGGGTCAAAGA
The DNA here is from genome assembly GCF_024166365.1 of Elephas maximus indicus. Classification (NCBI taxonomy): domain Eukaryota; kingdom Metazoa; phylum Chordata; class Mammalia; order Proboscidea; family Elephantidae; genus Elephas; species Elephas maximus. Next base: position 80,643,887 of record NC_064834.1, on the reverse strand, counting down.
CCTAAATATAAAACCTAATACAATAAAGAAATAGGGACAACATTAGGAGCCCTAATACATGGCACAAACAGTATACAAAACATTAAAAAGAATGTGGAAGAAAAACTAGATAATTGGGAGTTCCTAAAAATCAAACACCTATGCTCACCCAAAGACTTCACCAAAAGAGTAAAAAGACTACTTACAGATTGGGAAAAAGGTTTTAGCTATGACATTTCTGATCAGCGCCTGATCTCCAAAATCTACATGATACTGCAAAAACTCAACTGCAAAAAGACAAATAACCCAACTAAAAAATGGGCAAAAGATATAAATAGACACTTCACTAAAGAAGACATTCAGGTAGCTAACAGGTACATGAGGAAATGTTCATGATCATTAGCCATTAGAGAAATGCAGATCAAAACTAAAATGAGATTTCATCTCACTCCAATAAGGCTGCCATTAATCCAAAAAACACAAAAGAATAAATGTTGGAGAGGCTGTGGAGAGACTGGAACACTTCCACACTGCTGGTGGGAATGTCAAATGGTACAACCACTTTGGAAATCGATTTGGCATTTCCTTAAAAAGCTAGAAATAGAACTACCATGCGATCCAGCAATCCCACTCCTTGGAATATATCCTAGAGAAATAAGAGCCTTTACACGAACAGGTATATGCACACCCATGTTCATTGCAGCACTGTTTACAATAGCAAAAAGATGGAAGCAACCAAGGTGCCCATCAATGGATGAATGGGTAAATTATGGTATATTCACACAATGGAATACTACACATCGATAAAGAACAGTGAGGCATCTCTGAAACATTTCCTAACATGGAGGAACCTGGAAGGCATTATGCTGAGTGAAATTAGTCAGTTGCAAAAGGACAAATATTGTATAAGACCACTATTATAAGAACTTGAGAAATAGTTTAAACTGAGAAGAAAACATTCTTTTGTGGTTATGAGAGGGGGGAGGGAGGGAGGGTAGGAGAGGGGCATTCACTAATTAGATAGTAGATAAGAACTGCTTTAGGTGAAGGGAAAGACAGCACACAATACAGGGGAGTTCAGCACAACTGGACTAAACCAAAAGCAATTTCCTGAATAAACTGAATGCTTCGAAGGCCAGCATAGCAGGGGCAGGGGTCTGGGGACCATGGTTTCAGGGGACATCTAAGTCAATTGGTATAATAAAATCTATTAAGAAAACATTCTGCATCCCACTTTGAAGTGTGGTGTCTGGGGTCTTAAACGCTGGCACACAGCCATCTAAGATGCATCAATTGGTCTCAACCCACCTGAATCAAAGCAGAAAGAAGAACACCAAGGACACAAGGCACTTATGAGCCCAAGAGACAGAAAAAGCCACATGAACCAGAGACTACATCATCCTGAGACCAGAAGAACTAGATGGTGCCTGACTACAACCGATGACTGCCCTGACAGGGAACACAACAGAGAACCCCTGAGGGAGCAGGAGAGCAGTGGGATGCAGACCCCAAATTCTCATAAAAAAACCAGACTTAATGGTCTGACTGAGACTAGAAGGACCCCGGTGGACAGGTTTCAGTGGAGCTTCCAGGCTGAGACAGACTAGGAAGCAAGGTCTGATGATCTAGTTCTGAACATCAGCCAGTAAAAACCTTCCGGATCACAACAGTCCAATTTACAACCAATCATGGGGATCAGTCGGGACCAGACAGTGTTTTGTGCCTTTGTACATGGGGTTGCATGAGTTGGGGGCTGACTCAATGGCAGCCAGCAACAACAAGGCCAATCATCCTTCCTGTGGGCCCTCATATTTCATAATCTACTTTTCTGTTGGTTCGGGGGCTATCTCCCTACAGATGAAGCTGCATCAGCCCTGTGAGGGCCCAGAGAGGTGAGTCCTGTAAACTGTGCTCATTCCAGCCAGCCTGGTGGCCGCCTGCGTTTAACTCATCAATGGTGCCACTTTTCCCTGGTTAGAATATGGGCAAGGGCATGTGTTCGGGGATTCGTTTAGGCCTTCACCTGTTTATTTAATAAAGTTTTATTGAACCACCTAAAATGTGCTGAGGTAGAGAGTACCCAGAACTCATGTGGTGGGGTCCTGCCCTCGTTAGTTTATGCTTCACAGTGAGGAAGGACGGTTGGCCGAGTAACTGTTGCAGAGAGGGTAGTCTTGCTGTGATAGGCTGACATGGCGGGGCTGGGGGACCACCCAGCAGAGCATGGGGCTATTCAGAAGAGGGTAGGGAAGCCCTGGGAACAGTTGAACCCTGCTGGGTCTCTCAGCAAGAGACCCCAGTTCACACGCCTTGGGGTACACTAGGCACACACGGGGCCAGGAACCAAGGCCAGGTCTCCACTCTGGACCAGCAGAAGGAGGTGGGCTGAGCAGGCTTACATGGCAAAGGACACTTTGCATTTTACAGGGTTACTGGCCCACAGCTGGCCAGGGAGGCCCCACTGTCGGAGCGCAACCCAGTGGGCAGAGAATGCAGGGGGATGGGGCCTGCCAAAGTCCCCCGCTCCCACACTCGCCACCCTGTGAGCTTAGCACCTGAGGGCCTGGGCAGTGCAGTCCTCACCAGCAACATGTACAAATGCTTTGGGAACAGAGCTGCAGCTGCTGTCCATGTCTTCCTCCTCCGGCCCAGCATGTCCCACCCATAGGCTGGTGTGGCTTCAGAGTCACATGCCCTTCTGTGCTAAACACAGAACCTTCCAGCAACGCCCCCAGGCTGCAACCTCTCTGCACCCTGGCCTGCTGGCCTCTGTTTTTGGCTCTCTCTCTTTGCCACCTCTTCTCCTTCTTCCTCTCCTTCCTCCTGGTGTTAGCTCCACCGTGACCTGGCACGTTTTAATACTTCCAAGTCTCTCTCACCTGCCAAGAGTAAGAAGGACAACATGAAATAGCAGCTTTGTGGAGGAGGACCCTTTATCACTTTCATTTCAATATGAGCTTGGTAGGCGTCCTGTGGAGACTCTGGACTCAGGGTAATTGATAGAAATTGGATCAGGCCATGGCGCTCCCAGCCTCCCAGCCCTGAGGCCATAGCAGAGGCCATCTGTCTTCTGAGCTTCCTGGAGGACCAGATACCGCAGGAGCAGCTGGGACGCGCTCACCATAACGCGAGGGAATGATCAGCAAGAGAAACAAATGAGGCTGCGTGTGGACTGGCAGGTCTCCATCAGCAAGTATTGGGCTGTTACTGCTTCAGTTAGTATGGCTCTGGATCACTTAGATACATCTTCCTTAGCCTGATTCTTAGTCTGTTTTTTAGACGGATGTTGAAGTTGAAGGTTGGCTTACATTTTCATTATGGAATCTCAGAACTCATCCAAGCTCCAGGAATGTGCTTTGCATTGCCGGAGCCCCCACGGCCCCATCCTCCCTCACTGGGTGGAGGTGGAAGCAGGCCCCTGGCTCAAGCCCCAAGCCCAAGGTTTTGCGGAGGGAGGGCTGTTGAACTGGGTCAGGTCTGGCCTAGGACGTGGTCTGGTCCCTCTCCATCACCCCGGGGACACCCTCAGCCTCCCCCATGACTGTAGTGCTATGGTTTTGAGGGCAGTTGCTCTTGGCAAGAGTGGGCGTATCACCCAGCTGGAGTAAGACCAGACCCAGGTGCACCTGGACTTCCGTGTGGTGACATTCAAAAGGCCTTTGTCCCACTCCACCAGAGAGGATGTTGTTTCACAGAATATACACAACTGGGCTGTAAAGCGTATGACTTAGAGACCGCGGGCAGCTGGGTATGTGTGGTATGATCAGGCTTAGAGGGTAGCCTGGCCGCTGCTTCCAACAACCTTGCCAACCCTGAGTTCTATTCCTCCCCAGTCTTCAACAAACCAGTACCAATTGCCTTTGAGCCGATTCTGACCACAGAGACCCCATGAGTCCCCAGGCGATGCAAATGGTTAATGTGCTCAGCTGCTAACCAAGCAGTTGGAGGAGGTTCAAGTCTACCCAGAAACACCTGGAAGAAAGGCCTGGCAATCAGTGACTGAAAACCATATGAGCACAATTCTACCCTGACACACAGGGGATCACCTTCTTTGTGCTCAGAAATGGGGTAATGGAAACCATAGGCGTCTTCCCCTACGGACACTTTAAAATTCTCACCAAGACACGGTCGTCCCCGTCACTGGGCCCTCGTAACAGCTCTGGTCACCAAAAAAGAATCATCTAATAGCAAACCTCCACCCTAAGGAAGGAGAGAGGGCGGACTAAGGTTGTACCTTCCGGCTCCTGACCCCAAAGGCCAACCTCGCTCCACTACCCCCAGGTCAGGCCTGGTCTTGATCCATCAGCAGATGGGCTGTTGGTGGTGGTGGTTACCTTTGATTCCATTCTGTCTCATGACAACCCCAGGGCAGTGGGGACATTGGGCAATAACTGGGCTTTTGTGGATGCTCCCCTCACCACAGCAGGCAGGGGGCCACAGCTTGTGGGGCCAGGCCGGCCCAGTTGCCCCAGTTCCCTCTGGCTGCATAAGTGTGACATCCCAGAGCTGAGGAGTTCCCATGGAGAACCAGCTCTGCAGTCAGAGAAACCCACCAGCATGCAGCTGTGTGTTGGGGTGCCCTTTCCCTCTCTGACCCCTTGGTTTCCTTTTCTTTAAATCTAAGTGTAAAAAAAAAAAAAAGTGTAGCACCCCCCAATTTGCAGGGTCACAAAGATCTCAGCCACCTTGTGTCCCTTCCAGCTCCTTCCCTTTAGCTAAGGCCTGGCATCAAAAACCTGGAGCGCAGGTGAGAGTTTCTGAAGGCCAGTCTCGATGATCTCTGGGTTGGGCAGTGACCCAGGGGGCCCTCCCCTTGACCCTTGGCACAGAGTCTGGTGCAGGGGGTCTTAGGAAATGGTGACGGGTGGACCAAGGGGCTGGAGGGCCACTTCACCCATAAGATGTGGGTAACCATCTGGAAGCAATAGTTCTCCTTTGGGGTAGGAAGCTCTCAGAGCGTCTCTATTTCTTACTTACAAGATGGGGATAAAGCCCCGCCCCCTCTGCCTTTACACGCGATGTTCTCTCTACTTGGAATGGCCCTGAGCCTTGTATCATCATCCTCTCCCAGCAGCCTTCCCAAGCAGTTTGGCTAAGTCACAGCCCTGGGTGCTTCTATATTTTTCTGTGTATGAATCGAATATAGTATTTGTGCTAATTTGCTGCAGCTGCCGTTACAGGGTACCACAGACCGAGTGGCCTAAAACCACACAGATCCCTGCCCTCACAGTTCTGGAGTCCGGGAGTCTGAAATCCTGTTGTTATGAGGTCAGTTCCTTCTGTAGCAGAGCCTGTTCCATGTCTCTCTCCCGGCTTCTGGGGCTTCCCACAACCCTTGGTGTTCCTTGGTTGTAGAAGCATCAGCCCAGTCTCTGCCTCTGCCTCCGCGTGGCCACCTTCCTTCTGTGTCTCCTTGTCTCCTTCTGTCTTCCTGTGAAGACACCAGTCGCGTTGGATTAGGGCCCATCCTACTCCATAAGGACTTTATGTTAACTAATTACACCTGCAAAGACCCTGTTTCCAAACAAGGTCACGTTCACATTACCGGGGTTAGGACTTTAACAAGTCTCTCTGGGGGACACAGATCAACCCAGAACAGTATTTATCCCACCAACTTCACTTTATATTCAGTGGTCTGTCTCCTTCCCTCCATCAGGGACTCAGCAGGGGCAGGGAACACGTTCTCTGTGGCTCCGTTGCCCAGCACCTCTCAGAGCTGGGCACACAGAAGGCACTTACGGATGTTATTTCATGAATACTCACAGAAGCTATTACCTGAGTCGATTCATGACAGCACATTATAAATCCAAGAAGAAGGTTCAATGTGAGCAATTTTCCTAATTAATTTGTCATATTGATGAAGGACTCAACTCCCTATTTTCCTACAAAGTTTGTATTCCTGGGGGTTCTCCTTTCTTATGGATCTGGAGTGGTTACCTCTCCTGGCCCCTCACATGATATCTCCCTCCTGGTCACCTGTAGCTGCTCCATGTGAGAGGTGAGATTTAATTAAAGTCATCTTCTCCCCTGGGGAACAGAAGTAAATGTGAAGTGTAAGCGATCTAACAAGCAAGAGCTTGTGGTATAGGGTCCCGAGGTCCCAGATTCTGAATTCTCTGTCTGGGGGATTTCTCTCCAGGTGAAGGTGAGTGAGCTTCATCCCCTCTACTAGGCTCTTCTCTGCGAATAAGCAGACAGCAGGGTGGGGACTGTGAAGGGTCAGTCCCCTGACATGGAGGGAAGGAAGACAGTCACAACAGACCTGTCTGAGGAGGGGAGGGGTTCCAGCTCATCCATCCATCCATCCATCCATCCATCCATCCATCCATCCATCCATCCATCCATCCATCCATCCATCCATCCATCCATCCATCCATCCATCCATCCATCCATCCATCCATCCATCCATCCATCCATCCATCCATCCACCCATCCATCCATTCACTTAAACACACACATATGCACAAACACCACACCACACACACCCCACATGAACACAACCCACACACACACCTCACACACACCTCATACCCCACATACGCTACACCATACACACACATGCATGACACACTGCACCACAAACCCCAAATACACACACCACACCACAGACCACACACACTGCATACCCTACACACACAGATACCACACACACATCCCACACCCCACATGCATACACACACTGTCTCTCTCTAGAGAGACTCATACCTGTCAGGGGGCCCGGCATTTGTTTCTGGTTGATGGGTGAGGCCCCACTGCCCCGGCTGTCCTAGACCAGAAAGGAGGAGTGGCCCAGGCCTGTAGAGCTTCTCCCTCCACCCCTTCAGGGCTGAGGAATGCAGTGGGGTGGGGGGGGGTGGCTGGAACCAGAGAAGACCTTGTGGCTACTACTGAGCCTTCTGCTCCTGAGATTCTAGAGGGGCATTTGAATATCAGAGGCCTCTTTATAACCCTGTCAGACTGCAGGCAGCAAGGATTCCAGGAAGTGTCCTAGGCCTTGATCTTGGGAATGTTTCTTTTTAATTTAACTGAAGGAGGACTAATTGAGATGTTGACTTAGTTCCCAATGATTTGGAAATCTGTGATATAAATTAAATTAAAATTTATAAATTAAAACAAATAAATGGTCTTCTGTTTTCAGCCGACCTCATCCCAGAAAAAGGGTTCTTCATCTGTAACAAAGTGGTGTTGATACCTCCTGGTTCACAGTGCTGACAAAGAAGACGACTTTATAAGGGCTTAGGTATAAAGTGTCTGGCACATGTTGTTGTTGGGTGCCATCAAGCTGATTTCAACTCATGGTGACCCTGGGTGACACAGTAGAACTGCCCCACAGAAACCAAGTCTTTCTCCCATGGAGCTACTGTCTAGGTTTGAACTGCTAACCTTTTGGTTAGAAGCCGAGCCCTTAACCATGCCTTCACCAGGGCTGCTTGTCTGGGACACAGCAAGTGCCAAGTAAGTACTAGCATCCATTCTCATCGTCATCAACAATAAACTCCAGTCACTCTCCATTTACTCTTCACATGGGGTTGCTGAGCCTGTGACTTGATTCATACCATTCCATCTGAACTTCTTTTGTCCCCTTTTTCCACAGAGCTGAGAGACGGTGAGGAAATGACAAAGTCAGGAGGGCCAGGATTTTGATGTGCGTCCCTGTTTCCAAAACTGAGCTCTTGTTTCCACTTGCCTGGAGCCCTCCCCGGAGACATGCAGTTTGGGGCCTTACAGGGCTCTTATCAGCAAAGGAAAAGGCATAGTTGCTCAGCTTCCCTCTGCTCCTCTCCTGCTGGGAACCAGAAGTGTCATAGAATGAGCCCCAGATCACTTACAATGTGCGCTTCAGCTGGTTTTTAAATTTCTGAAATAAGAAAATGAAAAGGTGAGTTACACGCTGGGAAGAATCATCCACAAAGCTGACAAAGGGCCGGGACCAAGAACATATAAGGCACTCCTGCAAATCAGGAAGAAAACCACAAACAACCAGTAGGAAAATGGACAAAACAAGCATTTAGCAGAAGAGGAAGTGCACACGGCCAACCAAGGAACGAGGACGGGGGTCACATTCAGGCACCAGGGGATGGCAAACCACGTCTCAGTGAAATGCATCCAGCACCCAGTGGACTGCACGCTCAAAGCCTCTGGCCACACCAGGCACTGAAAAAGGGTCAGCTTCACTGGCTTGTTTGTGCATTGCTGGTTAAAGTGTGAATTGGTGCAACCACTTTGGAAAACAGCTCACAATTGTCTCCTAGAAATTAAGATGCAGACTCTGTGGCCAGGAAGTAACACTGCTTGGTACCTGCAGTTGAAAAATCCTCAACATTTTGGGAGACACAGTCAAGGCTCATCATCACAGCATCAGTGAGGATGGACATAGCCCCAGAGACCCTCCACAGAAGAGCAGAGGAATGCAGGGATACGCAAGTGAAGAACGGACTGCCATGCAGCCACCAAAGTGAAAACCATAGCAGCAGGAAGAAATCCTGGTGCATCTTAGGGAAATAATTTTAAATTAAAAAGATAAACTCCAAATACTGCTTTAAACATTATATACTTTTTCATAAAGATAAAAACTAAAATTAAAATATACACATTAAGTATGAGTTGACCCTGACTCATGGTGACCCCATGTAGGTCAGAGAAGAACTGTGCTCCACAGGGTTTTCAATTGCTGGTTTTTCAGAAGTAGATTGCCAGGCCTTTCTTTCAAGGCACCTCTGGGCAGACCAGCCTTTCAGGTAGCAGCCAAGCACATTAACTGTATGTACCACTCAGGGACTCACCACTATACCTTAAAACAAAACAAAACTTTTTACTGTCCAGTTGATTCCGACCCATAGGAACCTTAGGGTTCTCTTTCTTACGTTTTCAGTTCTTCAATACCCAACTAACATCTCCTTATATTATCTCTGTTAAAATAACTGCTGTTTCTGCCTCCTGACTGAACCCTTACTGGTATTGGTGCTTGTTAAATTGTTTTCAATATAGGAAACAAATAATACCAGTAAATAGAAGCAAAAATTAAGCAAAAGGATAAATGCTGGTGAGTTAAAGCCAAGAAGTCATGCCTTTGCCCCAGAGTCCAGTCTTGGGCCTCCTTCTGTAGCTATAACTTTTTGGACCAAGTGGTATTTGGTGGACTTCAGACTGCAAGACCAGCCATTAGAGGCATGCACTTAAATTTGTTGTTGGGTGAGAAAGAAAACGCGGGCTCTCACACACAGCAGCAGCCAATTGTTGCCCAAATGGATCACTTGAAAGTCACCTGGGGTATTTCCTGAAAGTGCAGATTTCCTGGCCCCTGCCCTGGATATCCAAGTGAGTAGATTGGGGTGTCCTCCATTCTCCCTGATGCTAGACTAGAATGACTGGAAAATCCAGGCCAAATGCAGGCAGCTCACTGAGGCCAGCATGCCCTGCATGACAACACACCACAGGGCACGGGAAGGAGTGTGTGTGCAATGCGTGATTCCAATGCCTGTGATGAGTCAAATGTGGGTCAGCAAGCAGGGGCTCTCACGGCACCAACTGCAGAGAGTGTTTACCTTGAGGATGGGTGGTCCATGTACAGGAATGCTTGGGTCAAGACCGGGGCGGGGGGAAATCCAATTTGGGAAATTGGTACTTGTCCCAGCACTCGTCCTGATGTGCCAGGACCTCAGCAGGGCTTCCTCTCCTTCCTGGCCCCAGCTCCCTTCTCTGAGATAAAAAGCTGCCCAACTATAGCCAGAGGCCCCTCCAGCCCTCACCTCCTGAATGTGTGAGAAGGTAAATTTACTGCCGGTGTGCCTGGGTGTACTTAAATTCTGCTCGGCACTTCTTTTCAATATGTGGTTTGTTCGGGCGAAATTACATGGTTGTAATGTTGATTTTTTGTGCTGACAAGAAGGAAAATGGCTTCACAATAGACAGGAAAGCACTTATTGTGCTCAGCGCAGATCTTCAGGTCATTACAGTGGCAGCTGCTTGAAGATGCCCTTGGATTGTGAGCTAATGCCATTGTAAATGTCTTTGCAAATGTGCTTGGTGCCATCAGGGTAGATGACTACATGCATTATTTGGCTGTAGCTCTGTAATTCTCAGAATGGCTTCACTCACTGTGCCAAAATATTTGCTGCTTATAACCTGTGCGAGGTTGTGAAATTGCTTACTATTTGCTTATAGGAAACACAGAAAAATATAAATTGGTGAGTAGAGAGTTTGCCACAAATGACGTCTCCAAGCTGGATAAGGGAAATTTTCAGCCTGTTTATACCTCCCACTAAATTTTATAAATACAGCTTTTTTTTGCTAAGCCCTGAGGAGGAACTAGAGGCTCTCAGGAATCAATGGCTACTCATTGCCATCAGCATCATAGATGCTACATCACTATAAAGGAGCTATCTAGGAGAAAAACAAAATGCATTTGCCTGGACTATGTAGTGGCATCAATAACTCCAGCACTCATCTGTCAGTTTGTCATACTGTGGTGGCTTGCATGTTGTCGTAATGCTGGAAGTTATGCTACCAGAATTTCAAATACCAACAGGGTCACACATGGTGGACAGGTTTCAGCAGAGCTTCCAAACTAAGACAAACTATGAAGAAGGACCTGGTGATCTACTTTTGAAAAAATTTGCCGGTGAAAACCTTACAAATAGCAGTAGAATATTGTCTGATTTTGTGCTGGAAGGTGAGCCCCTCAGGTTGAAAGGAACTCAAAAGACAGCTGGGGAAGAGCTGCCTCCTCAAAGTAGAGTTGATCTTAATGACGTGAATGGAGTCAAGTTTTGGGGACGTTCGTTTGCTGATGCGCATGACTCAACATGAGAAGAAACACCTGCCAACATCCATTACTAATTTTTTGGAATGTAGTAAGCATGAATCTAGAAAAATTGGAAATTGTCAAATATGGAATGGAATGCATAAAGATCTATACCCTAGCCATTAGTGAGCTGAAATGGACTGGTATTGGCCATTTTGAATCAGACAATCATTTGGCCTACTATGCTGAAATGACAGCTTGAAGAGGAATGACGTTGCATTCGTCATCAAAAAGAACATTTCAAGTTATATCCTGAAGTACAATGCTCTCAGTGATAAGATAATATGCCTATGCCTACAAGGAAGTCCAGTTAATATGACTATTATTCAAATTTATACAACAACCACTAATGCCAAAGATGTAGGAATGAAGATTTTTACCAAGCTTTTTTTTTTTTCTACAGTCTGAAATTGATCAAACATACAATCAAGATGCATTGTTAATTACTGGTGATTGGAAGGTGAAAGCTGGAAACAAAGAAGGATCGGTAGTTGGAAAATATGGCCTTGGTGATAGAAATGACACTGGAAACCGAATGATAGAATTTTGCAAGACCAATGACTTCTTTATTGCAATGTCTTTTTTCACCAGCTTAAAGGGTGACTGTACATGTGGGCCTCACCAGATGGAAAAAAGCCCATAGGGTGCCGTAAAAGGAAGAATTGAGGAGTGGTGCAGGCACACTTAGGGGTGGTGCGGCGGTGTTGGGATCTATCCTGTTCACGGGTTCACCACCCAGTCTTCCCAGTCTGCATCCCAAGTCATGACAGCAGCAGTTGACCAGTGCAGCTGCCCGCTCCCAGAAATGGAAGTACACATTTCCTGATGTAGACCTCCACAGGACCTGTAGGAAGAAGCTGACTGTCACTATGGAACCAGAACCATGTGACTGTGCACATGACTTCCAAGAGCTTCCGATACTGTACAGCAATTGAGCACATGTGAGGCCCACATACCTTCTCCGCCATCGTAGGAACACCGCACTGAACGTGGCTGCCTGCTCATGATGTAGTGTGGGGACTGCTTGTGAGGGACAGCATGGCCATGGGAACAGGCAAGGATGGCACATTTAAGAACACTTCATGACATGCCAGTAATAGCTGAACACATGTTCTTTATGGAGCCTTGCCGTAGGTGGATCTGCTTGGGCAAAGGAAAAGCAGAGTTAGGTCTTATGAAAGGCTGGAGCCTTTCGGTGCTGTGGCTTCACCTGCCCAATTTTACTCAATCCAAGAACGATGCATCCTTCCGTCAGACTGGGGACAGCATACTGACCCCAAGGAAACAGAAGAGCTAAGAGAGAAGCAGTAAGGCACCAAGTCTAATGGAGTAACACAACATTGCGGTTTCTTGAATAATCATACGATTTAACATCGCAGCTGAGAAAAAATAGAGCTGTAACAAAATCTCCTTTTTTACAGGAAAGAAGTGAGCCTTTAAACCCCTTAGAAAACAAAGTTTTTGCCTGTGACATAGAACATTATATAAATGTCCACTCTGCCAGAAATGTAGATTGTTTCAGGTGTGAAATGCAATTTATTAGCTTCAGTGATCTCCGTATCCAAGACAACAGCTTCAAATACAGTAAGAAAAGCAAAGACAACACTACCACAAACATTTGCTCATTAAATATGTATGTGTGTAACTAAGTATTACGAGCTGCAAACCTCTCCACGCTTTCTGCCAGCACAGGAGAGGCACTTAGGCTTCTGCAGGGGGTTGCCAAAGGTTGAGGATGTAAATGAATATAAAGAGCAAGGCAGTTTGACACTCCTGAAATCAAATGGTGTGTCCAGTGTACAGTCGGCACAAATGCTGGCTCCTGTAGCTTGATAAATCTAGAAATGCAATTCAGAATTCAGGTCAGGGCCCCTCTGCTGTGCTTTCTTAACTTAGAAGTATGCATTCCTTAACTTTCTAACATGTATTTTCTTAACGGTGTCATAATTCTGTAAAATGTTCCATCTCTCCCAGAAGTTCTCAACAAATGTGGTTAAGACATTGTGTCCCAGTGGTTAGCTCTGTCTTCCTTCCAGTTTAGGCTTTCCTATGTCATTCCTGCACATATAGCTTATTGAAATGAAAGAAGGAGATTTATAAATAGAAACTGTTTAGATAACGGCAGAACATCACCCATGTGGAACGAGAAGCTTATCTGCAGGAGGTCCGTGTTTATCGAGGGAAATTGGCAGCACATTAAACCCTGCTGCCCTGTTTTCAAAGGACATGAACCTTCCATTGACTAATCCAGAGGTCTACCATGAAGCAAGTCCCCTGGCTCCTACTCCAGATATATTGGGCTACTCCTCTCCAGGGCAGAGCAAGGATTATTCCAGGGGCTTGTTAAAGTGAAAAAGAGAACAGGATACACTTCTCACGTGTGCTGGGTCTCATGTCACACTCACAGAGGTGGAAACAGTAATTTCTAAAGAGTCGTACCTGCAGGGTGTTAAATTTTAGGCAGTGTTTAAATTGGTGCAAATAATCCAGTCATGACCTGAGATCAACACAAGCTCAAAGAATTCTTCACTTTACCTTCCAATTGAAGGAGGGAAAAGAGATCATTTTCTTTGCTCTAGCTGGGGAATTTCTCAAGTTCATCTCTCGAAGACTCACCTAACTTTTCTCTCTCCTGCAATCTGCAAGATCATAAGCACTCATGAAGCCTTCGTACCCTGTGAACAGCTCCTGCTCCCAGACTTCGTGTGTTCCTGTTCCGAGGGCTATTTGCTCCAAGTCACTCGTCTCTTTTCAGAACGTGACCAGACACTGGTCCATTTTAATAGATGCCAAGCATATTCCTGGAGTCTCACTAGCCTATGACCTAATAGAAATTCTCTCATTTTACTATATGGTGAGAGCTGTATCCTGAATAAATTTTGTAAAATGACTGGTTTTCCTCTGCTTTTGAAAATAGCATGGAATGTCTACCTTGTTTTGCTGGTATTGAACACAGAAGCAACACCATCACCATTGGAGGGAATGAAGGAACATGGCCTGTGTAAATACAATGCGTTTTGAAAATGTTAGCTGAGCTCAGACACAAAAGCCAAGCAGTAGTCCTTCTGTAATTCCGCTTTGTGGTCATGATGGTCAAGCCTTCCCTCAATGAGGCAATAAGTCCCCTGGGCCCTTGAACAAGTTTCCCATCTGTGAGCATGAGTCTCCTGGAGGACCTTCATGATAGCCAAGATTTTTGGGGTGGGTAGTTGCCTTGGCATCCTTCAGTGGCACATATGGAAGACTGACACCCATTGCTGAAGTGACAGCAAGTGACTAAAGCAGACTTGAAGAACTAGTGTCAAGCCAAGCTGTATTAAAGTAAGCTGTCAGATGTCAACAGCCATCAGCCATCGTGGGCCATGGGACATGCTACACAGAAAATTGTATTCCAAGTCATCAAGCCCTATGGCCTCTGTGCCGGGGTCCTCCAGAGTAATTATAAGACTGCTGCAGAAAACAGTACATCAGCTGAGGTCAAGTCAGAAACAGAAGGCCAGGCCACTATTTAAACCAATTGTCACTGAGTCCATTCTGGCTCAAGTTGACCCCATGTATATGAGTCTTTCAGGTTTTTGATGATGGATCTAATTTGTAATTCCTCTAAGGATGCTGTACTGTGTTTAGTTTAATATTCTGGTAGTTGAGGGAGTTTTCAGGATTTTTCCACTTTAATAGCCCTCACTTTACGAGTGAGGGAGCTAGTATGGGGATTCTACCGTTGTCAAGTACGTCTATTCTCATTAGGAATTCTGGAACTTTGGTAAATAACCTCAGGGTAGGTGCCCAAACCTATTAGTCCTGCAATAATTCCAAACTGAGCCATAATTCTACTTATCATATGACTACCACTAGCCACATAATTCTGTTTATCATATGACTTCCATTTAGCTACATTTGGATGGTAGATCACAGGGTTTTGTGGAGCAGAATCTAGCAGCCCCTGATAGAACAGGGTATTTTCTTTTCTCCAGAACACAGGCCCCCTTGTAAATTAGTGTAGGTTCACATGGACAAGACTTTGAGGAAGAGACAGTGGCCATGGGCAGCAGTGTTTCAGGATCCTTCCTCAATATACCCAGCTTCCAATCAGTCAAGGCCTTGGGTCTGTGAACTGGCTCCGTTCTAGAAACTGGGTGAGAAGATACACTTTTCCATTGAGGTTAGAAGTGTTAGAAGTTAAAAAAAAAAAAAAACAGTAGCTGCCTAGTTGACTATCTCATGGCAACTCCATGTCAGTCAGAGGAGAACTATGCTCCATAGGGCTTTCAATGGCTGATTTTTGTGTGTGTGTGTGTGTGTTTTAGGTGAAAGTTTACAGTGCAAATTAGTTTTTCATTCAAAAGTTTATACACAAATTGCTTTGCGACATTGATAACCATCCCCACAATGTGTCAGCACTCTCCTCCTTTCCCTTTACACCCCAGGTTCTCCATGTCCATTCCTCCAGCTCTGTCCCCTCCTGCCTTCTCTTCTTTGCTTTTGGGCAGATGTTTCCCATTTGGTCTCGTATATTTGATTGAATTAAGAAGCATGTTCCTCATATGTGTTATTATTTGCTTTATACGCCTGTCTCAGTGGCTGATTTTTCAGAAGCAGATCACCAGGGCTTTATTCTCAGACGTCTCTGGATGGACTTGAACCTCCAAACTTTTGGTTAGCAGCCAAGTATTAACTGTTTGCACCACCCAAAACAGATGACAGTCCCTTTGGACTGGAATCCAGACCTCTGAGGAGGGTCACTGCCTGATTGGTGAGAAGCTTGGTCTGAACTTTGGTCCACGTCCCCCAGGAGTCAAGGGGAAGCCGAGGGAGGGTATGGGCAAAGATACAGGATGTGGGGAGAACATGGCTCCCTCAGACATACAAGTAGCCCAGTATGACTGGATATAGACTAGGGAAAAGGTTGAGGGTGGGAACAGAAGAAAATCTTGGGGGATGTCATGAAGCATTTTTCATGTCATGCATGCTGAGGAGTTTGTTTGTAGACAATGGAGAATCATTGCTGTAGTTTAGGTAGAAGAGCAAAGAACTCAGATTTACATTTTAGAAAGGTAACTCTAGTGATAGTGTAGTAGATAGAGACCAGCCAGAAAATGGTTGAAATACTTTGGACAGAATGGTATTCATTTCTTTTTTAGGGTAGAGGCAAGAATATGGGCCCAAGATAGGGTGAAAAGATATCATTAGGCAGAACCTGGGGACCAAGTGGGTGTCAGAACAAAGGAGAAAACCAAGATGACATTGCGGGCCACGGCCTGAGTTTGAAATGTAAAAAAACCCACCTGGTGTTCCCAAAGGCTCTCATGTTACCAGACACTGCCTGACCAGAGGCCCAAGCATTCTTCCATTTTGTATCTCTTGTCATATTCTCCCTGGTTGTTTTGCCTATGGATTCCGAGTAGTAGCATGGAGCTCAATTCATTGTGAAGTTCTCAATAAATGTCTATTTAAAGAATACTCTCACTGCAGTTCATTCTGGGCAACTCAAGACCCATCAGAACCATCAGAAAATATTAAATCATGTTCACCGAATTGTACATTTTAGGAAAAACACAACCCAGGATTAAAACAAAAGGTGGTTTCTGGATATTACCAAAAGATAAACAGAAACTATTCTTGACTAGCAGTATCCAGTATTTGCAAGTTTACATTCCGCTGTGCTAATAGATTCCACATACCATCTCCTTAAAAATAGAGATGTGTGATTTTCATCTTTTGTCTTTCTCCTCACCTACCAGCCCCAGGAACAATACCTCATATATAAACATGATAAAAAAAATTTTTTAAAAAGTGTGGCTATTTGCTGAATGATGGAGAATATGAATACATTGGAAAATAAAAAGAGCATCCTAACCTTTTCTTTATCATTGTTTGCTTCTCCAAACAAGATACTATTCTCAGAAATGTCATGATGGCATTAAATGGTTAGCTCCAGCAGCTATAATACCTTCATTATGCAATATGTCAGCACTAATTAAACATTCCGTAATTAAATTTACGTGTACATAGTCCACCTCCTAATGCGGACCACACCTCATAAGTGACAAGAGTTTTTATTCTAAGAGACCTGAGTGAAATTTTATTTAAGTTATGGTGGTTTATGTTCTTGGACAAAGACTAAATCCTGAGTGGGTATTTTAATTTCATTTTATTTCAGTTAACATCGATAAGCCACCTCTTCCCTATGAGAAGAGTTTGAATAACTCCTTTATATTTTTAAACACTTGTTTTCCAGGTGTGTGAGGAAGATGCATAATCAGTTGAAAAGCGGATATTCTTGATATTAAACCCAGTTCCTCTGTGAGCTATTTTCTTTCATGTTTCAGCTATAAAACATTACTGAGTGTCTACTGCAGGCTGAGCTCAGTCACATACTCTGGGGAGGAGCAATGAGGAGGCCAGGCTTATCCCTGAGGGAGCTCAGAGCCTAGTGGACCACACAGGGTGGCTTTACACAGCAGAAATATATTCTCTCAATGGTTCTAGAGGATAAAAATTCAGGTGCCAGCAGGGCCATGTTCTCCTGAAGTCTCCAGGGAGAGATCCTTTCTTGTCCCTTCCAGCTCTGTTGGCCTCAGGAGTTCCTTAGCTTGCAGTGACAGTGTAACTCTGTCCTCCCATGGCCGTCTTCCCTCCGTCTGGCTGTCTGTGTCTCTTCTCCTCTTTTATAGGACACCACTTAGATGCGATTAGGACCCTGTGATGATTAAGATTGTGTTTTAACTTGGCTGGGCCATGATTCTCAGTGTTTTGTCAGTTGTGTAATGTTGTAATCACGTCCCTGTTGAAATTTGATACGTGATAGCCCACATGATAGAATCTGCTGAGTGGTACCAGTCGGGGGGTTGGAGGGAGAGGGGCCTGTGGCAGCTCGCTGCTCCCTCAGCCTTCATCTCTCCATCTTCCTCCATCTACTTCCTTCCTCCCCACCTTGCCAGGGCTTTTGCTTGTTCTTGATCCTGCAGCTGGCTCCCATTACTCTGGCCTTCAGTTCTTGGAACTTGGGCTAGCAGCTTACCAACAGTCTTGCCTGCTGATCTTGAGATTTATCGATCTTCACAACCTGCAATAACACTGCTCTCCGACCTGTCGACCTTGGGTTCACCAGCCTCTGCAGCCATGTGAATCAGGAAAATCTCTTTCCTGCCTCATGGACTTGGGACATACAGCCTCTAAAGACAGTGTGAGCCATTTCCTTGATATAAATCTCTCTTTATATACATATATATATACACACACACTTCACTCGTTTTGCTTCTCTAGAGAACCAGCCTGAGACAGACCTGTTCTACTCTGGTATGACTCATGTTAACTGTTAACATCTCAAAGATCCTATTGTCAAACAGTGTCATGTTAACAGGTACAGGCTTAGGGTTTGGATATATTTTTTTGGAGGACACAGTTCAATCTGTATCACCTGCTCTGGCCAATGAAATATGAGTGGACAGGATGTGGGTCACTTCCAAGCTCTGCTCTCCAGCTCCGTCTTCCCCTGTGACCTTACAGAGGGATCTTCGCTGTCTTGGTCCCAGGGTGGATGAGGTGGAGCAGGGCCCTCAATGGGGGACATTCTCCCTCACCTTATGTCACTAAGAGTCCGGTAGACTGTGAGAGAATAAACTTCTGTTTGTTAAAGTAATTCACTCATGGTATTTCTGTTATAGCAGCACTAGATAACTAGGACACAGTGTTCCCCTCATTTTCACTGACCCTCTACTTTGCCAACCATGATGTCCTTTTCCAGCAATTGGTCCCTCTTGATGACATGTCTGTCCTAAATGCTGGGCAATGGCCTAGTTGAGCAGTGCTGGCTGCCCTCTCAATTCTGTACTCCTTTCTCTCCACCTCATCTAATTTGGATCCTGCCTTTGCATACCTCTTGTCAATGTTTTCCAATGGCATTTACCTGGGATGTGTGGTCTCCACAGCTCACCAAGCACTTTTCAAGGGCAATGCAGTGTCTTTCCATTCCCCACCCCCATGGGGAGCAGGTCCTAGTCTGAGCTCAGGCAGTGAGGAGCAAGCAGCAGTGTCTGGTCAGTGCAGAGAGCTCCAGCCAGGGCCCAGGAAGCCAGGGTCAGCAGCTCTCTCCATTGGGCCTGTGATGCTTTTACTCATGCCCATGTAGTGAATCTTCAAGGTCTTGGTGATAAAAGTCCTGGAGCCACAGGGTAAAAAATGACATATTTGAAAGTTCTTTCCTAAATCCTTACTTCAGGCAGTTTAGACAAACCACCAGAGCCTGAAAATATGGGTAAAGACACAGGGTCTGAAGAAGAAAATGTGTCACACTGTACTGCATTTCTCTTCCCATTGTGGGGGTTTGGCCTTGTGTTTATTAGAGTAGCTCACTTTAGCTAAATACAGTATGTGAAATGACATCAAGACTCTCAAACACAGATTCATGATCACTTTCAGAGGGGTTGTCATGTCCTCTGTCCAGGTAATGAGTATAAATCTGTCCTTTATGCACAGGGCCCAGCTCTCCTGCATTTTCTGCTCCTGCGTTTTCTGTCAATGAGCTGCAGCGTGGACAGAGCAAGGACGCATCAGGTTGACCTGGGCAATGTGGCCCTTCATCATAGCTCATTGTCCTATTTCTTCTCTATCTAAAGCCAGAGTGCTAATCCATGCGTATACTGTCGAGTTTTCCATCACTAGCTCACGGGGGTGGCGTGAGGACAGCTGTGCACTGAGGCATGGGTGTTGGACAGTGCTCCCAGCTCATCCCAACTCAGCTCCCCCAGGATGTACATTTCTGACGACGAGCTCACAGTTGTTCCCTGTGAGTTTGTTAATGCTGATATTTCGCACACACAATGGAACAGAAAGGTCATCAGCTGGCTAATTCTAAAATACCATTTTGATCACTGTCTTTCAGGAATGTCAGACCCCACAGAGCTGGTGAAATTGACATGTACGTATTACCGCATTTGGGTTCTTGAAACAGAACTGGGTAATTTGAAGACCTGCCTAGGGCTAGTGCTCAGAAGGCTCTCAATCAATCAGCTCTCATAATCAGTTAGAAATATCCCTACAAAAGCAGGTGGCTGAGAGTCCACAAGTTTACTGCTGCTTTGGAGGTGTTGCCTTGTCGTCTTATAAAGCAGACAGTACTCAGGAGCCAGGGTGATAATAGTAACAGCAAGAATAATTCACTGGACACTCACTATGGGTCAGCCTCTTAAATGAGCTACACGTTTTCAACGTCACACAACTGTCACAATCAACATTTTAGGTTAGGTGAGAATACTAAAAAAAGAACACTAAAGACTTAAACAAATACAAAAACAGTTGCCATCAAGCCAACTTTGACTTATGGTGACCCCAGTGTGTCAGAGTAGAACTGTGCTCCACAGGGCTTCCAATGGCTGATTTTTCAGAAGTAGATTGCCTGGCCTTTCTTTCAAGACACCTCTGGGCAGCCTCAGAAGACTCAAAACTCCAACCTTTTGGTGAGTTGCCAAGCATATTAACCTAGGGATTCCACTGAAGTTAGGGAGGTGAAATAATTTGCCTGAGATCCCACAATTAGAAGAGAAAGAAAGGACTTCAACCATGTCTGTTTTAAGGGCTCAATAAGTGGTGGGTCCTACACTTTCCCTAAGGAGCCCTGGTGGGACAATGGTTAAGTGCTCAGCTACTAAACAAAAGGTCAGTGGGAACAAAGTGGGAGATCTCACACTAGCAGCTGGTATTTGATAAAGGCCTAAAGTCCATTAAATGGGGAAAAGATAGTCTCTTTAACAAGTGGTGCTGGCATAACTGAATATCCATATGCAAAAAAAAAAAAAAGAAAAGAAAGAAACAAGACCCATACCGCACATCATGTACAAAAACTAACTCAAAATGGATCAAAGACTTAAATATAAAATCTAAGTCCATAAAGATCATGGAAGAAAAAATAGGGACAATGTTAGGAGCCCTAATAAATGGCAAAAACAGAATACAAACCATAACTGACAATGCACAAACACCAGAAAATAGATAACTGGAAGCTTCTAAAAATCAAACATGCTCATCAAAAGACTTCACCAAAAGAATAAAAAGACAACCTACAAACTGGGAAAAAGTGTTTGGCTATGACATATCTGTTAAGGGCCAAATCTCTGAAATCTACAAGATACTGCAACATCTCAAAAACAAAAGACAAATAATCCAATTGAAAAATGGACAAAGGATATGAACATTCAGGCGGCTAACAGGTACATGAGGAAATGCTCGCCATCATTAGCCATTAGAGAAATGCAAATCAAAACTACGATGAGATACCCTCTCACCCCAACAAGGCTGGCACTAATCCAAAAAACACAAAATAATAAATATTGGAGAGGTTGTGGAGAGACTGGAACACTTATATACTACTGGTGGGAATGTAAAATGGTACAAACACTTGGAAATTGATTTGGCGCTTCCTTAAAAAGCTAGAAATAGAAGTTCCATATGATCCAGCAATCCCACTCCTTGGAATATATCCTAGAGAGATAAGAGCCATCACGTGAATAGATATATACACACCCATGGTCATTGCAGCACTGCTCACAATAGCAAAAGTATGGAAACAACCTAGCTGCACATCAACAGATGAATGGATAAACAAATTATCTTATATTCACACAATGGAATACTACTCAATGATAAAAAAACAATGATGAATCCATGAAATGTCTCACAACATGGATGAATCTGGAAGGCATTATGCTGAGTGAAATTAATCAGTCACAAAAGGACAAATATTGTATGAGACCAATATTATAAGAACTCAAGAAAAGGTTTAAACTCAGAAGAAAGGATTCTTGGGTGGTTACAAGAGTAGGAAAGGAGACAGAGGGGAATTCACTAGCTAGATAGTAGACAAGAATCATCTTAGGGGAAGGGAAGGCCAACACACGATACAAGGAAAGTTAGCACAACTGGACTACCAAAAGCTAAGAAGTTTCCTGAACACGACCAAACACTTAGAGGAACCATGGCTCCAGCAGCATCTAGGTCAACTGGCATAACAAAGTTTATTAAAAAAATGTTCTGCATCCCACTTTGGTGAGTGGCATCTAGGGTCTTAAAAGCTTGCAAGCAGCCATTTAAAATGCATCAATTGGTTCCAACCCACTTGTAGCAAAGGAGAATGAAGAACACCAAAAACACAAGGAAAATATTAGCCCAAGGGACAGAAAAACCAAACCCATTGCCGTTGAGTTGATTCCAACTCATAGCAGCCCTATAGGACGGAGTAGAACTGCCCCATGGGGTTTCCAAGGAGTGCCTAGTGGATTTGAACTGCCAACCTTTTGGTTAACAGATGTAGCTTTGAACCACTACACCATCAGGGTTTGCCAAGAGACCAAAGAACCACATAAGCCAGAAACTCCATCAGCTGAGACCAGAAGAAGTAGATGGTGCCTAGCTAGCATCAGTGACCACCCTGACAGGCAACACAACAGACAGTCCCAGACGGAGCAAAACTCAAATTCACGTAAAAAGACCAGACTTAATGGTCTGACTGAGACTGGAGGAAACCCCGAAGCCATGGTCCCTGGAAGCTCTGCTAACCCAGAACTAAAACCATTCCCAAAGTTTACTCTTCAGACTAAGATTAGACTGGACTATAAAACATAAAATAATACTCATGAAGAGTGTGCTTCTCAGTTCAAGCCATACACAAGACCAAACAAAAAAGGAGCAGCCGTCACGTTGCACAAAAGTTGCTTCTTTTAAAGAAAGTTGGGTATGAGAGAGTAAAACTGAACCTATTCTGAGCCCTCACCATGAGCCCATGACTGAGTGAGAGGATTTGTTTCACTCCATCCTTAAGCTAGCCCTATTTTGAGCACATGCATTTAGCCCCACCCTAAACATGAGGACATGGGGGGTTGGGGATGGTAAGGGACACCCTCATTGTTGTAGAACTAGTAGGTCCCAGAACTTGCACTTGAGCCCAGAACTCTGACCACCAAGCTCTATTACTGTGCTTAGGATTTGACTGTGTGCAGCATGCAGGCATGTGGAGGGCTGGGTATGGAGTCCTCTGAAAATGACTGAGCCTTGGAAATAAATGCACGTCCATAGAGTTCACATATGAGCAAAGAAACCCTTTCCTTAAGATGCTTGAAAAAACACAGCTGACAACAGCTTCAACTGCTCTCCTCCATTACCTTGACCTTTGGGGTATGGGCAGAAACCAAGGCATGAGAATTACTGGACAATTATAACAGTAGCTACTCAGCACTTGCCATCAGTCCCCTGGATCAGCTGCAGTATACGTACCACGACGTTTAACTGGCTACTGTTACACAATCCCCACCATTTTGTAGAGGACGCACACAGGACTGAGAAGGCCCTCGGGGGTCCTGTTGGCCATTTTCCTACCTGCTGAGTGGGAGGCACAGGATCCAGTAGGAGAACACAGCTGGCCCTGCCTCACCTCCCAGTGATGGTCTGCTCCTTAACAGTGGACCCCTCCCTGCCCCATCCCTTGCCTTGTCTCTTTGTCTCCTTGGAGTACCACCAGCCAGGATCCCCCTCCAGGGACCAGGATCTCATCTTGAATTCTGGGATCTGAGCCCTTGTTCTGCCACAAGGTTTCTCCTGCCCAGGGTCCCTTTTTACCTGGGGCTTTTTCAGAAACTGATGTCTGAAGCAAACCCTTTCTCCCCAGATGCATCCCCAGTGGGAGCTTCACAGAGCAACTTCCCATCTCCCTGGGCCTCTCATCCTGTCTGCACCTTGAGCTGCCCTCTCCCATCTGTCCCACCCACCCCCATGCTGCCAATCCTCCTGGCTTCCCAGTCCTAAGTTCACTGAACTGGACCCAGTTACTGAAGGTCACCTACTACCCCAAAATCAAACCCATTGCTGTCAAGTAGATTCCACCTCATAGCTACCGTGTAAGACAGAGTAGAACTGCCCCATAGGGTTTTCAAAGATGTAATCTTTATGGAAACAGACTGCCACCTCTTGCTATGGTGGAGTGACTAGTGGGTTTGAACCACTGACCTTTTGGTTAGCAGCCAACTATTTAACCACTGTGCTACCAGGGCTCTTTAGGAAAGGTCAGCTACCTATTACATTATGCTGGTTCACATCCATGTCCCCAGCCCCAGGCTCCTGCCTCCCTCTTTGTTCTTGGGTAAAGGAGGACCCTTCTCCATCTTCCTTGGTGGCAATCTTCCTTTTACTTCGTGTAATTACTGCTTTAATGACTGTTTTCGTGTCTCTCAGTGGGAATTTTTCATTCCTTCATGTAATTACACCCTTTGTTTTGTTATCTAATTTTCATCCACAACGATGAACGATACAAGCACATTTCATTTCACCCAAAGCTTTAAAAATTGGTGTCACTTTTGTTTCTTCTGAATTTTATTACTTCTGTGGATTACATAATTACTTTCACTTCTTTTCCTTAACAGATGAGAGAGGAAGTGCCAGTCTCTGTAATTAAGCCAAGGATCCCGGCAGCCAAAGTTTCACATCATCTACTGCAGAACGTCCTAATGCTCAGAATTCTCATTTTAATGCAGGAGAGAGAGGAAGTGTTAGTTGGGAGAGGCTCAACTTGCTGCAGTAACAACCAATGCAAACATGTCCTCGGCTTAAAGTGACAGAGTTTATCTTTCATGCACACTGCACATCCATGGTGGTTTAGCTGGGAACTGGGGTCTGCTTCATCAGGTCATCACTCAACGGCTGAGCTGTGAGGCAGCTGGACCGTTGCCTATTGCTGTGGCAGAGAGAAGGGAACATGGCGGGAAGCACCTGACCCTTAACTCTCCCCATCCCCCAACACTCTGCTCATACTCCATCAGCCAAAGCTAGTCCATGACCTTTGTCATGGAACAGGGAAGTAGAATCCTTCCACAGGACTTGGCTCAGGATAGCTGTGAGTAACAAGGTACCCCAGACTACAAACCCAGCCCAGTAAATGGGGAAAGGAGACAGGGAGATTGGGGGGAAGGGAAAGGAGAGAGGGAGGGGAGGGGAAAAAGAGAGGAGGGCAGAGAGAAGGAGGAAACAGAAGAGGGGGCAAGAATGCTGGTTAGGATTATGTGTCAACTTGGCTAGGCCATGATTCTCAGTGGTTTGGCAGATATTATGTGATCATCTTCCATTTTGTGATCTGATGTGAGCAGTCAATCAGTTGAAAGGCCAGTCAGTTGAAAACCTCAGTTTTTAGGGGGGTCCAATATATATGTTCTGGCATCTGACTCATCATCTTCTGACCTCCAGTTCTTGGAATGTGAGCCAGCAGCGTTCCACCTGACATGGGCTCATCAGCTCCGGCAGCTGCATGAGTCAGGAGAAGCCTGAAGCCCGATGCCTGACCCACAGATTCAGAGATTTGGGACTTGTCAGCCT
This sequence comes from Elephas maximus indicus, assembly GCF_024166365.1. Classification (NCBI taxonomy): domain Eukaryota; kingdom Metazoa; phylum Chordata; class Mammalia; order Proboscidea; family Elephantidae; genus Elephas; species Elephas maximus. The sequence continues at coordinate 80,618,749 of NC_064834.1, read as the reverse complement.
CCTCCACTGCATGAGCCACTTCCGTGAGATAAATCTGCATGTGTGTATACATTTATATTTATATATGTAGTGTGTGTGTACACACACACACACCAGTCAGCCCTCCACATTGGCGAGTTCTGCATCCACAAATCCAGCCAACTATGAATCAAAAATATTCAAAAGAAAGTTCCAAAAAGCAAAATTTGAATTTGCCTCATGCCAAGCACTACTCAGAATCCACGCAAGTGAAGTGATGTGTAGGCATCTCCTGCTGTAGCCTCCCGTCATCTCACAGATCCTCAATGTCTCTCCAGCACTCATTTGAGCATTGTTTGCCTCGTTTGTTTGCTACTTGGGTTGTGTGCACCCTTCGTTTCTGTGAAAAATGGCTCCTAAAAAGCAGGGAAGTGGTCAAAGCAATCCCTCAAAGGTTAAGTGTGAGGGGGTTGAAGAAAGTGAGAGGAAGCAGTTTCAGGCAAGTAATGGATGGCAAGCTCTCTGTAAAGCCCTCCAGCCTCCAGAACTTCAACATCACAGGAGAATTGCATTTGCTCATGGCCAGGCAGCATCAGCGTTCCCAGGAGAGCTCAAGAAACTCAAAGAAGAGAAAAACTACCTTCCAGAGCAAGCCTTCAGCCATGATCAAACAACTATTTACATAACATTTACATTACATTTGGTATTATAGTTCATCTACAGATGATTGAAGAAACCCTCGTAGCTTAGTAGTTAAGTGTTATGGATGCTAACCAAAGGGTCAGCCGTTCGAATCCACCAGGCACTTCTTGGAAACTCTATGGGGCAGTTCTACTCTGTCCTATAGGGTCGCTATGAGTCAGAATCTACTTGACGGCACTGGATTTGGTTTGATTTGCTTTTACAGGTGATTGAAAGTATACAGAAGGATGTGTGTAGGCTATATTCAAATATTATGCCACTTTATGTAAGGGACTTGAGTGGATTTTGACTTTGGTATCCAAGGGAGCTCATGGAACCAATCCCCATGGATGCTGAAGGAGAACTGTATGTATATACATCTCACTGATGTTTCTTCTCCAGAGAACCCAGCCTAAGACAAAGAGGGGGGAAAGAAGGGGAGGAGAGGAGAGAGAGAGGGGAAGAGAGAGAGGATCAAGAAAGGAGAGAAGGAGAGAGAGAGGTAAGAGGTGGAGGAGAGAGAGAAGAGAGAGGAGCAAGGCTGCTGAGAGTCTTCAGGAATGGTCAGAAAAGAGGAAAAACACAAAACAACAATGGCTAGCAGTCTACCTTAATATGTTCATGGTCATTTTCACAATTTCTGAGATGTGGGTATCACTGTTGGAGGCAGGACCAACCAACCAATCCTCTTGGGGTCGTTATCACCAGGCACCTAAGTGGCTAACTTGTTGAATTATGCTGTACACTTACCACACACATGCACTTATATAACTATATCCCATCTCTGTTCCCATCTAGCCTGCTCAGTTTATACAAAGAGGTAGATGTTGACCTTTGTGACACAAATCACTGGAATATTGGAATAAAGGGTATCATGAGTATACTGCTGGATCAAATTGAAATCGGCTGAATATAATCTGCTGTCATGGCCTGGGGGACTAGAAGCAGGATTTGCATGTAAAATACGTGTTTTAGTTTTTTCTCCTCTCAGGTCTACAGAGCCTGAGTTTTTTGGCTTTGAAAATAACGGCAAATAAAAATGTGATAGGGAAGCTAATTCAGTTCTGATCAAGATTTAAATTTATAATTAGATCTGGGAAACAGTGACTGAGGCCAAAACATAAACCCAGTTATATGCATTTTGAGATGTATTGCAATATAGCGCAAACCACCTGATGGGTCTTCCCAGAGGGGCATGTGTCCTGTTCTCACCTCTATAAACACCATTTTGTGGAGATATTCATCCTAAATCTGAGGGTAGCTGCTATCCGCATAGCTGGAAGATTCTAGCTGCTTCTTTCAATGATTGTGATGGATTGATTTTGTCCCCCCAAAATGTCTATTGGCTTGGCTAGGTCACAATTCCCAGTATTGTATGAGTGTCTACCATTTGTCATCTGATGTGATTTCCCTATGTGTTATAAAGCCTATCACTATGATGTTATTGCGGTGAATTAGCAGCAGTAATGTTGATGAAATATACAAGACTAGTGTCTTGGGCCAATCTCTTTTGAGATATAAAAGAAAGAAGAGAGCAGAGAGGCATGGGAACTTCATACCACCGAGAAAGCAGCCCTGAGAGTAGAGCGTGTCTTTGGACCCTAGGTTCCTGCCCAGAGAAGCTCCTAGACCACGGAAAGATTGATGACAAGGACCTTCCTCCAGCGTTGACAGAGAGATAAAGGCTTCCCTGGAACTGGCACCCCGAACTTGGACTTTTAGCCTACTGGATTGTGAGAAAATAAACATCTCTTTGTTAAAGCCATCCACGTGTGGCAGTTCTGTTATAGCAGCACTAGATGACTAACACAATGATCATGTCCTATAAGCTTGATAAAAGCAGCAATGTTTCTTAGAGAGGCTTCAATTACCCACAAACTCAGGAAGATTTGTTCGCTGTTGATGAAAATGCTCTGCCAATGGCGACAAGGATGCTGCGCACACACATGTGCAGGTGGCCCTGCCGTGTATTCCCTGCTACAAAAAGTCAGATGATGAGCTTTTCTTGGCGATAACCGGAGCACCTTGACTCTCCTTTCTGGCCGCATCAGCTGGTGGGATATGCTCAACACCCAAAGAGTCATTTGCAACTGGGGAAAGTGCTCCTTTGCTCTGCTCCTTTGAGACTGTATTCTCGCAGATGCACTAGCAACAATGGAGTAGCATCCACCTAAAGGTTACACCTGACAGCTGAGGCGCTCTCCCCTGTAAGCAGCTTGGTTCCCCCGTTGATTTTGAGCTCCGCCAGTGGTGTCTGCAGGTGAGGAAATGCCAATCACTTGCTCTGATAGAGGGACTCCCCCTAAAGGGCAACTTCACTGGTGGCCAGACCAACTGCCTGGGGTAAGCCAATTGTATGTGAGGGTCCCCTGAAGACACAAAGTCACTCACTGTCCAGGCTGGTGAACCTAAAGTGCAAACAAGAAGACACTTAAACATGAATGTGGGGACCCCAGACCTTCCTGGGGGAAGAGAAATGAGGTGACAGTAAGTGGGAAGGAGGTCAGTCCAGGAGGACTTCTTGAAGGAGGTGTGTGATGGATGGGACAGTTTGCTGGAACAATGTGGTGTCAGTTGTTGGTGATGGATAAGGGCAGTGCAAAAGCTACAGAGCAGACACCAGGTCAAGGGAGTGGGATTGTCCCAACCCAGAAACTGGGTCACGCCACAGGAAAGAGGACCACACAGAAGGACAGGGGCATGGCTGGAGGGCTGGCCGAGCAGCGGTAGAGGATGCAGGGGGCTTCCCTACCACTTGTCATTTCCAGCCTGGAAAATGGAGTTGCAAGCATCCACCGCAGACCCCTGGGCAGTTATAGGAACAAGCACTGTGCAGACCCCTTGGGCAGTGACAGGAACAGCCTCTGTGCAGACCCCTGGGCAGTTGCAGGAACAGGCACTGTGCAGATCCCTGGGCAGTGACAGGAACAGCCTCTGTGCAGACCCCTGTGCAGTTAAATGAACAGGCTCTGTGCAGACCCTGGGCAATGACAGGAACAGGCTCTGCGCAGACCCTGGGCAGTGACAGGAACAGGCTCTGTGCAGACCCTGGGCAGTGACAGGAACAGGCTCTGTGCAGACCCCTGTGCAGTTAAATGAACAGGCTCTGTGCAGACCCTGGGCAATGACAGGAACAGGCTCTGCGCAGACCCTGGGCAGTGACAGGAACAGGCTCTGTGCAGACCCTGGGCAGTGACAGGAACAGGCTCTGTGCAGACCCTGGGCAGTTACAGGAACAGGCTCTGTGCAGACCCCTGGGCAGTGACAGCAACAGGCTCTGTGGCAGCTCTGCAGGTTTCCTCCTTGCCATGTTTGTGTGTGCAGTCTCCCTCTTCTCTCCACCTGCACCTCATTGTGTCATATAAGTTTCTTTGGAGATGTCTTTACAATATGGTGTCCAGGTGACAGGATACTGAGATGGATGTACACCTGAATCTGAGGAGTGTTTGGCTCAGAAAGGTCCACATGCCTGTCTCCCAGACATGGGGGCAGAGACTGGGGGA